>NC_048283.1:2240624-3440624 GCF_009762535.1 Notolabrus celidotus | reverse complement strand
TTTTTCTAATGCATGTTTTTCGGCGGCTGTGGCTCAGTTCGGTCGTCTATCGATCAGAAGGTTGGTGGTTCAATCCCAGCTCCTGCAGTCACATGCCGGAGTGTCCTTGGGCAAGACACTGAACTCCACTTACTCCTGCTGTTATTAAGCAATGTGTGAATGTGTATGAATGAGATTAGCTAATCCTCATGGTCACTTACTATACAGCAGCCTCGGCCATCAGTGAGTGAATGTGGTGTGGACGGATGAATGTGATGAGTAGTGTTAAAGCACTTTGAGTGGTCAGAAAAAGACTAGAAAAGCACTATATAAGTTCATCTATTCATCTATAGGAAGTTTTCTGCATTTCCTAGTTATAGTTTTTTAATTGTTATAGTATGTCTCTTTAATTTATAGTTTATTTCTTTCAGGTATGAGTATGCTCAGGAATATAAATTGCTTGGTTTAAATTGTAACTGATAGATCGATCTTAGATCGTGCACGTCAATAAAAGTCCTCTGTGCACACAAGGGTTAATCATGGAGTTCCACAAGGATCAGTGCTTGGACCAATTCTTTTCACTTTACATGCTTCCTCTAGGTAGTATCATGAGGAAACATTCAATAATGTTCAATGTTATGCAGATGACACTCAGGTATACTTATCAGTGAAGCCGAAAGAAACCAATCAGTTAACTAAACTAGAAGCATGTCTTTAAGATGTAAAGACTTTGATGACCAGAAATGTCTCGATGCTAACATTCAAAGACAGATATTAGCACATTATACTTACTGTAATTGTGAGCTGAGCATATTCCCAGGAGGGGCAGCAGAATGAATGCCACACTGTGCTTCATTGTCCTGGTTCAGATGGGATAGAGAATCATTAGAAACACTTTTACTTTGGTGTTTCTGCTAGGCGGCAGTGTGAATTTGCCCATCAGCTGAATATTTGGGATCGCGGAGCAACATTTAACATTTAGATTTAACAATTACGATTTATATTTAACATTTATATTTATATTTCATATTTAGATTTAGCATTTGGATTTGACAGTGATTTTAACTTAATATATTTTTCACATCAAAATCAAATTTGAAGAAGATCACAAATATTCCTCTAAATGTGATTAAAAAAAGTGACTTTTAAAAATTAACTCTTCATTTTTAGGACCTTTGGAGCTGAATGTGGAGAAATGTAGCTGTTATTTTCAGTGTGCACATCTTTACAAATGGAGTCCCATAGGTAAGGGCCGTACACATTTATATTTAGTGAGTTGCTGTTGTTGGAAGACCAAGAAGAAGAGGAGAGTTGCTGTTGTACCAAAAATAATTCGTATTGATAGAAGTTTTTGATGGCAACAAAGTGACAAACGGTGGATCAAACTTATCATGCATCTCAGGAGCTTCTTGTCCTCAGAGGTCACCACCAGGAGGGTGAGCAGGGGAGTGTTTCAATGTAGAATCTAACTTCTAGATATCGCAAAATATTTCATATATAATTCTGTATTTCACACCAGAGTCAGCTCTTTATATTGTTATTCTAGAAGGTACGCACATTTACGTCCTAACTAGGGATGACCCAATCCCGATCTTAAGTATCAGATCAGAGCCGATTTGGGGCATTTTTCAATAGATCGGTGATAGGCATTTGAGCCCATCCGATCATTTATGTCAGCTGTCACTGTGCTCAATTTGAGCTACACTGAAACATGCAAATAACTTACCTCAGAGGAAAAACAGAAAGTATCTTAACCCACAAAGGGGGGACACGCAGAAAAAGTTTGGGAACCACTGACTTTGATGGGATTTTGATGTTTTGAATTCTTTTTAATTGAATTCATCTTTTTTCTAAACTAGTGCTTTGACAAGTCAAGCTGGTTTATCACTTTAAAGCTACTGTGAGGAACTTTTGATTTATATCAATTTTGGCGCCCCATTGTGGACAAAGTGATACCTCTTATCTCTTGTTCTCTACATGCAAAGTAGTGTTTTCAACAAAAACCTCACCCTGCTGTCTTTTAACAACCAGATTTATCACTCAATGTAATTATTTGCCATGAAAACAGCCGAAAAATTATGTTTTTAAAGCCAAATGTCAATCATGTGGTCTGATACCTACCCCCTCTGAGTTGTTTAAGGCATTAAAAATGACAACAGAGAAGGTATCAGTGTTGTTGTTTATGGTTTTGATTGCTTTTGAAGGTCATAAAGAGGCATCGGTGTTGGTTTCAGTCTGTTTCTCAGGTGGTGAAAAACTCCTCATAGTGCCTTTAAGTGAAAATGTAATATTTTAGATATGTTATTTTAAATTATTTTTTTATTGTGTGTTCAAGTCATCTTTGTTCTGACTATTCAAGTCAAGCTGTTTACACCACTTTTGAGTGGATCTAAGATTTCTATCCAAGTACACTTGTTTTTTTTTATTGTAATACAGCACTAAGTGTATTTGTGAGTCATTTTGTGACTGAATATTAAAGCTAAATTAAACTTTTATACCATTCTGTGGAGATGTTCTTTTTGATTTAATATATGTGAGTTTTAAAACATTGCAAGCTGAACTATGTTAAATGGATTAAGCTGAAGACGTCTTTTGATTATTTTTTGTTACTTTATTCTTATTTAAAAAACTGTGTGCAGCTCTATTATCAGGGAAAATACAAGTATCAGATCAGGACTTGGTATCGTCAGATACTCAATATCAAAAAATTGGATCGAGATCAGGGCAAAAGAAAAAAAAAAAGCTGATCAGGACATCCCTAGTCCTAACATATTATATACATTTGTAAATAATGTGAACAATTCAAAATGAATGCTTACCCTGACTTCTGGAGTCCAAATTCAGCTGTAAGTCAATTGCACAGCTGCTGTATATGCTTATAAGATCTTCAGTCCGTCTTTATATACTACATAGTCAAAGCCGTTCATCCAATCACATCACATCACATCATGTAGTCTACTCCCAGTACCGTAAGTTACACTGATATTCAGGTCATGTGGTTCAAAGTGGTCATCTCAGGACAAAGTTTGGTTATGCCAACTCGTGGATGTAGTAATAGAGACACGATTTCACTGATCTAACAGAACCATTGAACCAAGACTTGATTAAACACATTCAGAGCAGCAATCGTTCTTATATCTGACAATGAAATGATGAAACCCTCTGATTTAACTCTGACTGTGTAATGATGGCACCTCAATGAAAATGACTCATTATCTGTAAGTAAATCATCAACATATGCGATTATCTATCAAGGACACCACAGTTAGGGAACTGTGTGATGTGGTGAGTACCAATGTAAGTAATATTCATCATCATCATCTTCATCATCATCATCATCTATATTGCCAGACACAGGAGTACATACAGGGGTAGGTTTAACATTTAATGTATTCTTCCATCACCTCTTCTTTAAGAGGACTGTCTTCTGAAGCTTTGAAGGTGACATGTTGTCCCATTCATGACTGAAACAGGATTTCAGCCGCTCAACACTTTGGGGTCAAGTCAGGACAGCAGGAGGCCAGTTTAGCACCCAGACTCTTTTAAGCCCCAATTTATGTGCACTGCACACAGCGCAGCCAAAGTGTTTCCATTCTAGCCAATGCTCATATTCACACAAGGAGCGCCTCTGCACCAGAAATACACTTCCAGTCTATTTTCGACCAATCTGCACAGAAAAGATCGACCTGGACAGGAAGTCAGGCACGAGGATTCCATGCAACATTCACTCAATATAGAAAAAACAAACAGATACAGACTCCCAACCATTTACAAGATCGTATATATCAGAAATACTCATTGATTGTGGATGGAAGCTACAAACAGCCACATATCTGTGATCCCTGTCGACTACAACATGACTTGAAGATGATAACTGTGTCAGAAGGTAACAGGGCAACAAAATAAAGCAGGATTATTCATATGAAACTCCTTTAAACTATGTAAACTCATGCCGTTCTCTCAATGCTGGACCCAGCTGATCCTGGCTGCTCTGAAATGGCGCTGGGCTCCAAACATGCGTCCTGTGAAGCAGGGCGGCCCCACCAGACTGAGCAAACATGCGGCGCAGCTGTAACGCGACAATGTGGTTTGGCATTGTCTTGCTGATATATGTAAGGTCTTCCCTGAAAAAGTCTATTTCTGGATGGCAGCATGTGTTGCTCAAAAACCTGCATATATTTTTCAGCATTAATGGAGCTTTTATAGATATGTAGGCCACCAACACCATGGGCACTTTTGCATCCCTATACCATCAGGGATGCTGGCTTTTGATCGTTGTGCTGATAAAAAGCTGGTCAGTCCCACTCCTCTTTAGAGTTGAGGACGCTGTGTCCATGATTACCAAAAAGAATGTCAGATTTTGATTTGTCGGATCACAGGACAGTTTTCCACTCGGCCTCAGACCCTCTCACATAGGCTCTGGCTTCACAGAAATCCCCTGTGTTTCTGGATGTTATTCATACCTGGTTTCCTCTTTGTATGGTTTTAATCTGATTTGTAGATGCAGCAAACAGAATGTGTTCACAGAGAATGTTTTAGGGAGGGACTTTGTGACTATTTCCACTTCTTAAAACTATTAAAACTCTTAAGCTTAGACAACAAATCTGTTTCTTAAATTTATTTTATTATAGTTTCGCAAAGTCAAATAGTACGTGCAAAATAAAAAGCAAACTTGATCTGTGTACTTTGACCTGTACATGACAAACTGACTAGTTCTCGCCAAGACCAATAACCCTGATGATATCCTGGACTTTGGCCTATTTGAGTTTGGTCCCGTTCTTGACTGATACAGGATTTTAGAGCCTCCACAGTTTATGCTCTCCTGTCTCATTATTTTTGTCACACACACCAAAACTATGATGTAATATTGCGGGGGCCTAATGTGGAGTGACTCACTTTAGAGCCAGCCTCAAGTGGTCACTCCAGGAACTGCAAGTTTTGGTTCTTCCATGTTGGCTTACTTTTGTTAGCTGCTCATTTTAAAAGTCGTTATTTTACTTTCTAACTTGAATGTGACCCTCCTCTCTGGGCCCGCCCTCTGACAGGGTCATATCAGACATTCAACAATCCAATCAAAAACAATAAAGGACTGACAGTAAAACAGGTTCTTGTTATCATGATGCACAACATTTTATTAGCAGTTTTTCAGGCAAAATAATCAAAATGAAGCCTCATATACACGTTAATGCTTTTAGTACACACAACAGGATGGGCTCAACTTGTGCAACAGAAGGAACTCTCAATCCTAATCCAGGACAGACCCATAAACCTCCACCTCGCAGAGAGTCAGGTACTCCGCCCTTCCAGGGATCACTATGTTAACATAGCGACCATCCATCCCATTGCATTTGAATTCAACAGTAGCTCCAGCTGGGATGTTCTCAAGCACAGCACATCTAAAAAAAGAAGAAATACATTTTGAATATCACATCCATTAGTCCGGTTATACCTCCCCCTGTTTGACCTCTATCAATGTTAGACCACGCACATATTAATAATGTGAAAGTATCAGTTTCATTCAATAAACAGTAACTTTTACAGCTCTTGCCACTTTTATCTCAACATGGCCAAAGTGTTATAGCACCATCAAATATATTACTATATTATTTTCAAAGATAGGGTGTTGTGTTTTTTGTTAACAGGATGAATACTACCTGGGATTGTTGTTGCCATTGTTTTCAATAGAATCTCCGATGCGGAGCTCAGCTCCATTCAGTCGTGGTGAGAACCGAGGATCTCTGCGGTTGACAATCTTTACAGAGAACACTTTATGGGTTGTGATCAGATCCAGTCGCCACCAGGGGGCGAAATTGGGGTTGGTGTGAGTGCAGGACCCGTCCACCCGATCGTTGCCATTGTTTCCATCAATGGCTAAGTATGCCCAGCCTTCTGAATAAAATGATGACTGTGTGGCTTTTCCCTTGAGTGCAAGGTTCACTCCTGAAAGAAGAAGCACATTGTTAGCACCGAAACATGTGTTTTTATTATGTCAGTGTTTTCAGTCACTACAAAAGGTGATCTTTTTTTCAACTGGAGCTGTCAATGTGGCAGTCCTGTCCTTGCCTTGGGTTTTACTTGTGAATAACTGTGAAGTGTAATGTTCAATTTCCACTCTGACATTTCCTCACTTCTAACAGATTTCCTTGTTGGCATGATAAACTGTTTCAGAACCAACAGAGACAAACAAATCTTCCTTTTTTGTTTGTAGCCAAGCCAACACACTGGTCCTGTGGTGTTCAGAGGTACTGGGTTCTAAAGCCTAACTTAATCTAGTATTCAGCTAGACCATAATTTAAAGTTTAAATGTAAAGTGTTTATTTAGTTACATGCTTTTAATAAAAAAGTATCTTAATTATTCAACATTGGCTGAAATCTCACCAGTCGGCGCGCGGTACCCGTAGACCTCCACTTCACAGAGTGTCAGAATTCTGTCAGCACCAGGGAGATTAACCGTCACATAACGCCCAGCCAGATCATTCACTGGCAGAGTGAATGAGCTCCCTGCAGGGATCTCAGAAATGACACCAGCCCTGAAAGAGACACAGAAACTCTGTTTGTGAGTTTTTTTAAAGAATGCTGTGTAAAAGTTTAAACAAGTATGTCAAAACATGTGATTGTGAAACAGGTACTGGAAACAAGCAAAGATGGTTTTAAGCAAAGTCAAATTAAAGCTCCTGTGAGGAGTTCTGGTTATGAAACAGGATGAAAGATAAACTCTGCATAGTATTCTAAAGCCTGAAAATGGTGCTGGGAGTAGGTGTCACACTGCCAAAACTTCCTCTTTTGACATTTCCCACTGCCAAGTCTCTTGATGAGGGACATTTTAAGAAAGCAGAGTGAGATTTCTGGTTAAGAAACACGACTTAAGGCTGATTTATACTTCTGCGTTGAATCAACGGCTTACCCTACGCCGGGGGTCCGCGTAGCTCCCGTACCTACGCCGTGGCCTACGCACGTAGCTGACGTGCACCTCCTCCAAAATGTAACTCCCCGTAGGGCCAACGCGAACTGCAAGCCCTGTGATTGGTCCGCTCGGCGGCTTTGTCTTTCCCGCATTTACAACACTTCCGGGATCCCGGACATCAGCCGCACATCGGCCGTGTATTTCATCTCCTCCTCTCTATTCTTCATGTAATCATGTCTGTATGATAAACAGCAACATGTATCAGCTGTAGATTAACATAACACGCTCTGAATCTCTGTGGAAAAGTAAACAGAGATCGTAGCGGGACCGGAAGCAGGCGGCCGGCTATCAGAGACCACACTGCCCTCAAGCGTTTCCGCGGAGAATTGCTGCGCGACACGGACACACCGACGCATGTGGGGCTCATGTCCGTGTCAGCCCCTGCTGCGTAGGGGAGACGCAGAAGTATAAATCAGCCTTTACACATGAGCAGGACAAAATCAGCAAAGAAATAAGAGATACTGCTTTGGGGGCGACAAATATGTCAGAAACCCAAAATTACTCACTGGAGCTTTAAACAAAATACTTCAGGAAAAGCACTGACACTGAATTCGATGCTGAATCTTATGCACAAAAGATTGTAGTATTAGTTTTTCCAGCAGCTTGACACTCACCGCGGGTTTGCAACACCATTGTCTGTTAAAGCATCACCAATGTGGACCTCAGCCCCGTTGATCTTATCTGCACAGCAGTCTCCTCTGTTGGTGATGACGACAGAGGTGACAGTGTAGCGGTCCAGCAGGTCCACTCTCCACCAGGGGTTGGCCATTTCAATAGTGTGGGTGCATGAACCGGCATGAAAGGTAGACTCACGGTTTCCATCGATTGCACTGCTGGCGTCCCCAAAGTTGTGCAAATAGCGATGTGACTGGGTTGCTTTGCCACGTAAGGCCACATTTTCTGTTGGGGAAATACAGAATTGTTTTCTTAAGTTGATATTGCATAATAATGGAGGCATAATGCAGGCTACTTATTCCTTTAACTAGCCAATCAAAAAAAAAGTTTGCATTTTTTGATCCCAGGGCTGGATGGTGGAGGAGTGATTAACGATGTTGCCTCACAGCAAGAAGGTTTGTGGTTCCAGTTCTGACTGGACCTCTGTGTGGAGTTTGTATGCATCACTCCCCCCTGTGTACTCTTGTGTCTTTCCACATTACAAAAGCATGCACTATAGTCTAATTGGTCACTGTAAATTTATGCATGGGTGTGAGGGTGTCTGATTGTCCATCTGGGATAGCCTCAACGGGACAAACACTGCAGCTGATGGCCGGACAGTCTTTTTATGCTCTTGGGGTACTAATAGCCATAGTACAGTTGTTAACCTTCCAAGGGCATAAAAGAGTAGCCAACACATAATAATAATAATAATAATAATAATAATAATAATAATAATAATAATAATAATAATAATACATTTTATTTATAAAAGCGCTTTAAAAGATTCTCCAAGCGCTTTACAGGAAAATAAAATGTATACAATAGAAAAGCAAAGGAAAGGAAAACAGTGCAAAAAAAAGAAAAGAAAAGCAAGGCAGCAAAATAAAACAAAACAAGAAAAAAATCAATCAATTCTAGTTTAAAAGCCTTTGTAAAAAGGTGTGTTTTGAGTCCGGATTTGAATTTGGTGAGTGAGGGAGAGAATCTGAGGTGTTGGGGGAGAGAGTTCCAGAGGGTTGGGGCAGCGACAGAGAAGGCCCTGTCCTCCCAGGTTCGGTGCTTGGGTTTGGTGAGAGGGGTGAGGAGGTTGGCGTTGGTGGAGCGGAGGTTGCGGGAGGGATTATATGGCTGCAGAAGGTCGGTGAGGTAGGAGGGAGCTAGATTGTGGAGGTCTTTGTAGGTGATGAGGAGGATCTTGTACTGTATTCTTGAGGGGATGGGAAGCCAATGGAGGTTCTGGAGGACTGGGGTGATGTGGTCTCTGGAGCGGGAGTGAGTGAGGAGGCGTGCAGCTGAGTTTTGTATGTATTGTAATTTGTTGAGGAGGGTGTTGGGTGTACCGTAGAGGATGCTATTGCAATAATCGAGTCTTGAGGTGATGAAGGCGTGGATGAGAGTTTCAGCTGCAGTGAAGGAAAGGGAGGGGTGGAGACGGGCGATGTTTTTGAGGTGGAAGAAAGCGTTTTTTGAAATATTGTTAATGTGTTGTTGAAAGTTGAGTGACTGATCAAGCATCTGATAAGCATCAAAAACTGCAGTTCCTTGAATGACCACTTGAGGCTGGCTCTTAAAGTGAACTAATCCCCGTCAGGTCCAATATTCCTGTACAGCAGGATTTAACACATTTACAGCCTGGAACTAAATATGTTTGTTGTGCAGAGGATTGATTCAGAAGTTAGTTATGGTTAACATTTAATATGCTGAGAGTTGTGCGCAATTAGGTATATGGCTGCTTTGAGTTATAAGATGATGATGCACATGGGGATGGGGATCAAAGCCCAGTTCTAAAGAAGACATGATCCAGCATTTTTCAAAACATGAATTCAATAAGATTTGAGCTTTTCAATACTGCTATCGAGTCTTGTAGGTTTGGTAATGTAATGCCCCATCTTGACATGGGTCACGTGAATTTAATCAAACCACAGAAAACTGATTGTTGGGCTCCATCTTAACAAAGCTTAAGTTTACCAAATGCAGAACAGTTGGCTGTCTTTGGGCTGAAACAACTTTGTCAACTCCAGCTGCTGCATGAATGCAGTTAAGCTGAGTGTATTCCTCTGAGGGTCAGCAAAAGAAGCATCACTTTCTTCATTTTTCTGGCTAAGGCAGAAAGGACATAGAGTGTTCATTTGGTAGCATTATGGCATTATTTAAAAAGGAGACGTAATATTTGATGAACAGGTGTTTTTAAAAAATGGGACTTGATTCAAAAGCCAAGGCTTACTTATGCTACGGGATATTCTACAACAGCTTTAATTTAACTGATACATCAACAGCCTCTGAGATTATATCCAGGGTTCGTATGCACATCCAGCCATTACACAAACAGGACCGTTAGTCTTAACATACCGTTATGGAACGGTCCATTTGGCCGTAGTGTTAGCCAATTAACTAATTGTGCCATGAAAGAGAGGCTGTTGCAAAATGTTGTATGTCCAGGGAACCTCCTGGAAAACCTCTATCCAACAAATTCAAATTGTGCATTCCTACTACGCCAGGCATGTCCAAAGTACGGCCCGGGGGCCAATCACGGCCCAAGGTCCATATATTTATGGCCCAAAGCTTGCATCTTATATTGTGTTATTTATATAACAGAAATGAATCACCTTCTGAATCATCTGTACATTTGCAGATTCTTTCAGGAGCACAAACAAAACTAAAGTTAATCCAGAAACATCTCAAACAGCTTCATATGGACTACCTGTCTAAAGCCAAAGCTCTGGGAATTCTGCAAGACGGCAATAAAGAAGAAACACAAGAACTCTTCAAGCTGACAGGTTTTCAAAATAATGTTTTTATCATGATTTGAAAAAAAAAAGTATGAACACTAAAAGTTCAGAAGACACAAGACGAGATCAAAATTATGAAATGGTGCAGAAAAGGTCAAATTTGATGCATAAAAATAGTTCAGAACGCAGGAAAGGAATGATTTTGTTCTAAAAATGTTGTCTGCTGGTCAGAACAGTCTTAAAAACAACATGAAAAAGAAGTGTGATGAAATCCAGATCGTGATCCTGCCATAGGAAAATAGTGATTCAATATTTTTCCCCACATTGCCCGACCCAAAGGAAAATCATTTTCCTCCGGAAGAAGATAAAGTTTTCTAATGTTTAAGTGGCTTGTGGAGAACTGAGGACTTAGTCACTGATTTATTGAGAAAAAATGTAAAATAATTGTTATTAAAGGCACAATGAGGAGTTTTTCACCAGCTAAGAAACAGACTGAAACCAACACTGATGCCTCTTTATGACCTTTAAAAGCAATCAAAACCATAAACAACAACACTGATACCTTATCTGTTGTCATTTTTAATGCCTTAAACCACTCAGAGGGGGTAGGTATCAGACCACATGATTTGGCTTCAGAAACACCCTTTTCTGCTGTTTCCATGGCAAATAATCACATTGAGTGATAAATCTGGCTGTTAAAAGACAGCAGGGTGAGGTTTTTGTTGAAAACACTACTTTTGCATGTACAGAACAAGAGATAAGAGGTATCACTTTGTCCACAATGGGGCGCCAAAATTGATATCAATCAAAAGTTCCTCACAGCAGCTTTAAATATTTCATATATAGCTTCTATGATTCCAAAGTCTCAGTAGGATCCACTGGCCCTGAGGTAATCTGACAACATCATATGTGGCCCTCTTTGAAAAGAGTTTGGACACCCCTGTACTACGCATAAACAACAATAAACATAATTTCACCACAGACATCTTGGAAGGACCCAGACGCATTGAAGCGAAGAGCTTAGCAAACCTGCAAATCTGACTGCAGCGAGCCTTGGCGGCTTGAGACTTGGATTGCCTCCCTTATCTCATCTATTAACTGAAAAATGTGGTGTCTCCTAAATCGTCATACTTTTCCAAAGGATTCATTCGATCCCTAAATATCCGTTGTCTTTGCATACTTACAAATGGTAATTCATAAGCACGATGTCTGCCATCCTTTAAACAGCCTAACAGGTGAGGTAATCCTGCGTTAGCACCTGTAATGGTGGGGTCCACCTTCATTAAATGTAATGCTTTTGTTGGGGCGTTAACCCGGCTCATGCATACAGCTAATCCATTTTTTTAACCATTAGTACAAACAGCCCATTTTCATCGTTAATGCTGGACGTGCATACGAGCCCTGAACTTTCACTCATGTGAAGTAGTCAGAATACCAAATAGTCAGAAAACATCAGTGACTGTTGATGCTGAAAATGCTTAGGTGCAGATTTTTGACATTTGTGTAATGTGTCATTTCCTCGATACTTCTCTGTTTACACCAGCACTCACAGTATTTCAACATTTCAAGATGTTCTTCTTCTTCTTCTCTGTTTTACTCTCAGAAAACACACAAACACGTTGAACTTTTCCTTATTTATTTAAATCACTTGATATTAGCATTAATATGTCATTCGTTTATTTCTGCAACAATAAAATCTGATGACATAATCTGACCGGACAGGAAGCGTTCCATGAGCACTAACATAAAGCACAACAGCTCTAAATTATAACTCACTTCTTGTGTATTTAAAATCTGTTCAGTCACATTTCATTTAAAGAAACAGCAGATAATGTTTTAAATCACACAGAAGAAAACATTTCCTTAAGTTAGTCTTTAATTAAACTGTGGCAAGTAGAAATCAAACCCCAATTCTCAAATGTTGAGATGCTGTGTGAAATGTTCATTTAAAAAAAAAAGAGTCCAAATGTGATTCCAACAACACGTTGTAAACATTTGGGAACCCAGGAGACCAGTCTCTGTGGTTTCCTCAAATTCTTGCCCAATGTAGGCTTTCAGCTGCTCAATAGTTCAGGGTCTCCTGTGCTACATTTTTCATTTCAGTTTCTCAGTGAGTCACAGGTCGGGACTGCAGGGAGGCAAGTTTAGCACCTGGATTTGTCTGCTACTGAGTAATGCTATAATGAGCTTCCACAGCTCTTTTCATAGAACAGTTTCAAAATTAGAATTTTTGATTTACACAGCCTCCCAACTTTTTTGGATCCGGGGTTGCTCTGGTTATAATAAGCATGATTTTAAGTATGTAAGAGCAAAACTGTTATTGTGGGCGTCCATCCTTTGTATCACAGTTGAAGTTTACGATCCGGCGTGCTGGGTTGCTCGTCATCACGGAACATCTGGTAGAAAAAGCAGAAATTCAGAGATTCACTTTAATGACATTAGCCCCTCTTCAACCTGTCCAAGGACAGAAAGCATAAGGGGACAAACCATAAGAGGTGAAACATATAACCACCTGACAAACACAACAAATCCACCTGTCAGTCAAATCAAACATGCCCCTAATTAAGCACAATTATGCATAACCTAAAGCCTTCCACCAGATCCGTGTCCGGTCTGTCTCCAATCCGCTGCGGTCCGGCTCTGTGATCTCTTGTCCTTCAACACTCACAGCGGGACCGCCAGACAGCTAGAGTCATGTGACCGAGGTTTCCCCGCGGTAATCACTGAATCAAGGATTCTCCTCCTGTGCTGCCACTAAGGCAGTTAATTTGTTTTGTATAACATTGGAATTCATTTTGCACTAATTAAAGTTAAAGAATATGTTAAAAGCTGCTAAAAGTTAAAAGAGCCTGTAAAAAAGGTTTATTTTGAAAGTCGGTCATTTGATGACGTCACATCCTGTCAGGTCTGTTTCTGTTAGGCCATTTCCTGTTAGCTTCTTTTCCTGGCTCACCAGAACCAAGCGGCAAACTCCGGTCTCAAACGATGAAGCCAATGCGAAAGTGATATAAACTGCAATACATCGAAAATCCGCTTGAGGCTGGCTGCAGAAACACCGGAAACCACATTGATATGAATGGGAAGAAGACGATCTTTGCAGCATTGATAAACATGTTTACAGCCTGGTTCAAAAACCGGCTTGGCCCTACAATGCTAATCTCTCTATCGGCACACACTGTACGGGGGGTGAATTTTTTTCTAACGTGACGGTTCAGAAAATACTAAGATTACGAGTTTTGCCCAAATAAGGACATGACTGACGTGACTCCCGGTCGGGAACACACAGCCATTGGCTAAGAGGCTCACACTACGTCACACTCTGCCTGGTTGAGTTCCGCATTACCAATATGGCTGCTGCCGTCGATTTGCTTCAAAACAGCTCTCAGGAACAGATGGGTGACGTCACGGATACTACGTCCATAGTTTATACAGTATATGATCAGAAAGCAAGGCAGACATGTGGAGCATGGTCTGAATGTTAACCGCCGCCATCTGCTCAAATTCATCATCGAGGCATTGCCGTAAGTTCATAAATGTGATGTTTAGGATGTTAAGAATATAAATAGTGATATATTGTTAAAAACATTTAAGGATAAAAGGTTAAAAATAGAGATTATTCACATTTATTTAAAAGCTATTTAAAACATGCTAGCAGCTAATGTAGCTGGTACTCAAAGTGCATTGAGTGATCTTAACTTATGTTTGAAGCCACTTAAAATGTAACATTATGTTATATACAGTGCTTATTGTTTTGTATTATTCACAGTTTTCACCAGCATGTCAGTGAAGGAACCCGAAGTAAACGGTCAATCTTGCTTCGACTCTGTCTTCATTGGCTCAGGTTTACCTTGGTGTTTAGTCAGAGTTTCAACACACTGCACGAGAACACTACACCTCCTCCTCTCCTCATCCATGATGTCTTTCTGGTCCTCTGAAAACCTCTGACCTGTTGACTCCAGGTACTGGCTCCGCTCATCATGACTTTGGTTTGTTGTTGTAGTTAAGTGAAATACGATCTGGTGATAACACAGAGTGTTTGATTCTGAAAATTAACCGGATGTTTTCATTTTGTTTTGGTGAAACCTGACTTCCTGTCCCGCTCCATCTGCTCTGTTGAGATTGATGCGTCGTGCTCCGGCAGAAATAGAAGTCTTGCTAGTCTAGAATCAGATCCGGTGCCGTGATGGATCAGAGATGGACCAGACACAGATCTGGTGGAATTTGGCCGCTCATATAATTGAAATGGATGAATCAGGAATAAAGTAACCCCTGTTGTTGGCACAGAAAAGAAACAAGGTACAAAGACTAACACCATTGTTTGTACCAGACAGTTAACGTGTTCAATTCTGCTTTAAAAATAAAGTTCATCTCGCCACCTTAATGAAAAACCCTTCGTTGGCTTTGCGAAGAGCCAGACGCCACCAGGGGTTCCTTTCTCCTCCTGCGTGACTACCGGAGCCTTCTTCCAATTTGCTTCCACGAGTTCCATCAATGTCACTATTGTCATTGCCAAATGGGAACAATGAGGGCTTTGTTGGTTTTCCTTGGAGTGCCAGGTTCTCTCCTGTAGGAAGAACACACTCATATTGGTAGCCATTTGAACCTGTTCAACCTAATGTCACTCCAAGGCTCTAAATAATGACATTTTCAAAACGGGTCACTCTGACACTTGTTTTAATTAATAATTTAATCACATAGACTTTAAAATGACAAGACATTACGAGGAATGCAAAAAATACATTTTTAAGTTTAATCTTTCAATAACTTCATCTCTTCTTTGATCACTGAGGAAATGGTTAAAGTTGGAGTAATACTGTTGGATCAATCACTGTTAAACACTGTGTTGTATGATTTTCATATTAGCCTGTAACTCACCAGCTGGGGCATGGTACCCGTAGACTTCCACTTCGCAAAGGCTAAGGATCCTTTTTGAACCGGGTAACTTCAAAGTCACATACCGTCCCTCCACAGGATTGTCGAATCGAAAAGTTAGCGATCGACCAGAACCAGTATGAGGAATTGTACCGACCCTAAAAGAGACAGAGAAAGAATTGCACAGGTAGTTTATATACAGACATGGGCACTAAAGAGGCTGGCTTTTTGTGACTTGTAAAACAGCATTTAAAGCTGAGTACCTAGAACTTTCAGTTCAGTGAGCTACTTTCAATTAAAAGGATCCTTCAGCTTTGTGTTGACTGTAATTCCTCCAAAGTCTTGAGTCCTGTATCGATCAGCTAATCTATGAAAGTGTAGACCAATGAGAATTATGCGGGTTTATTATCCTGAGGTAAATTTAATACTCAAAGACTTTATTGAGAGAAGCAGCTCACCCTTTTGGTTCTCCCTAAAGCTTATAGCACACACTAAAACACTTTGAGAATCTCTTGTTGTCAAAGAGTAAACAAACATGACGGACGATGGTATTGCTACAAGTTTAACGTTTCAAATCAGGGTTATCCTGATACTTGTCAAGGGAAGATCAGAGGAAGTTAAATTACTCTTAACATACTCCAAACCACAGGAAAACCAGTCAGAGTCCGGGAGGCAGACAACCTCTCCGATTTTAAGAGTAGGCCTCAAACTTTTCCTTTTTGATAAAGCTTATAGTTAAGGCTTGGACTAGCTCTTAGTTATGCTGCTATAAGCTAAGACTGCCTTGGGAACTGACACAGTGAGCTCTTGTCTCTCCCTCTCTCTCCTCTCTCTGCCTGTCTCTTACTTTAACTCTTCCTGTCCCATTAAAGTTACTAACCATAGACCTTTCTGGGAGTCCCTGAGCTCCCTTGTCCCGTAGGTTCCTCTGGGTGTTGCTGCTGTGAACATGGCTGACTCCAGCAACTACAGCTATTAATGTCAGTCTCACCATTATCATCAAAGTTATAATGCTGATGTCAAATTTAAATTGACTTGACTCCAACTGTAATAATGATGTATTATTGGAGTTGGACTCAAATGTGAGTTTCTTTGCATAAAAATAAGAAGTGTGAACATTTTTGGAGAGGAAAACAGACGATGCCTGCTTCAAAGACTGGAAGTATAAACCATTGAACTCTAATCTTTGCTTCAACTGTTTCTTTGAGAATCTCTGGAGGTGAATATTGACAAAGATGAAAAAGCCCAAGTTGCTCAAACAAATACAAAAAGCTGAAGTATTTAACTCACTTTGGGTTTCCAAGGCCGTTGTTTTGTAACGAGTTGCCGATGTAGATTTCTAGACCGTTGAGTCTTGCTGAACAACAGTCTCCTCTGTTGGTGATGATGATGGAGGGGATGGTGTACGACTCCAGCAGGTCCACCCTCCACCAGGGGTTGGATTGTTCAGCGGTGTGAGTACATGATCCGTGGTGAAAGTCAGAATCCCGGTTTCCATCGATAGCACTGTTGGCGGCCCCGAAATCGTGTGGATAGCTGATTGAATGAGTCGCTTTTCCACGTAAGGCAACATTTTCTGGAAATGAGACATTTAATGTTATTCTCACGTATGAGCTTTCAAGTGTTTATAATCTGATACTTTTCTGTGCTTCTAAGAGATCAACACAGTCATGAAGGCTGTTACAAAAATCTCCGAAAAACAAAAGCAGGTTGAAATAGCGATCACATGAAAGTGAAGACAAATTCATATTGCTGTGATTGTCCATGATTGGTCGTGTTTTACATATTTGGTTATTCGTTGTGCTACCCATGTTTCATTTTGTTGTTTGTATTTAGACGTATTGTCTGTATATGGTTTCAATTAGGGATGGGACATGATTTTCAAATGCAATAAGTAACAGAAGAAGAAGAAAGCTAACTTCATTAAATCAAAAACATTAGCAACAGTCGCTGGAAATACGTGTTTAGTGGTGTGAGATTCAGAAACGGAGATAATCACAGAGACTAAGCATGGCTGTAAAATGTAAACATATACGAGTCATATGAGTCACAGAAACGCCAACGTCTTGTCCCACTCGATTACAAATAATCACTGAATAGATGCCAGTGATTATCAATTAGTATTTGGGCTTGAAATTACCATCCCTAGTTGTATTTTGATATGTTATCATTCTGCGCGATGTTCTAAGTCTGTTGTTTGGTCTACATTTGGTTTGTTTTTATTTTTATGATCATGTTTTTTTTATTTATTTTGTATTTGGTTAAAGCTAGGGTTGGTAGTCTCCGAAAACCAGCATGAATTTGAATGTAGCTTTTCCTCATGACTCCATCAAACCCCTCCCCTCCTTCCTCAGAGCTCCTCCAAAACGACGCCCCCCCCGCTCACATGCACGAGTGCCGCTGATTCTCGACCATATGATGGTGACTGATTCAAAACCGGTCCTCACCAAAACATTCTCATAGTGAAAGTTAAAAACACAAACAAACATGGCTGCTGTTAGTACTCACAACTATCATGCTAGCATTATCCAGTTGTACTGGTGACACGATATCAGGAGAAAAGTTATAACACATATATAAAACTGTAACAGCTCTACTGTTTGTTAAACGTGTTCAGTGTAGATGTTCTTAATTCCTACAGTGTTGACGGTCAGTGAAGGCATCAGGAGAGGTGTAGAGTGTGCGAGTGGGAGAGAGGAGAGACAAGAGGAGAAGTTTTTCATTCATTCAAACATTGATTGTTGTTTTGATGGTTGGCGTGATCACGGCCGACAGTGACCGGTTATTAAAGATCAACGTGTTCACGAACCGGCTCGTCATCACTACAGCGTCCGGACGGGCGCTACAATAAATATATATTTTCTGTAGGACTTACTGAACGTCATTAATTATTCTGCTTGTTGGTTTTTAGACTCTGATCCGGACTACAGTCCTGAGCAAAGCACCTCATCAGGTCAAAGGGGACAGGCCCGAGGACGAGCGAGAGGGGCAGTAAATAGAGTCAGGGGAAGTAGAGGCAGGAGACGGGGACTCGGAGGAGTGCACGCCGGGGAAATGTACGAGCAGGAGGAGGGCAGAACGGCTGGACGGGATTTGATTGGTTTAAAATTTGGGGAGCCAAAAAACGGTGATTGGTTGTTGTTTTCCCAGGTTTACTCCGGCTGTAGATAGCAGTTTTTTTTCACTCTTTTTTAGGAACACATTATGTATTGATTGCCATCAGGACATAAAGATCATTTTAACCAGTATGACAAAAAGTGTATCTAAATCTGATTACCAACCCCAGCTTTAAGTTGTCATTATGTTGTTTTGTTGGCTGTATTTTTAACTTTATTCTGACCTAAAAAAAGCTGTTGCAAGGTTTTTAGAAAATGGGAAATAAATCTGCTTATACCAACAATAATCTAAAACAGCAGAAACGCACATCTAATACATTATTAAGCATAGCCATAAAGTGCTCTTCAGAGAAGGTGTCATACTTACCATGGGTGTAAGCTGAGTGTGTCTCCAGGAGGAGCAACACAATGAGGACAGTCAGTTTCATCATCCTGGTTTAGACAAACGACAAACATCAACACATGATATTAAAAAATGTTCACTTTATCATTTCAGCTTACATTCACTGTAGAATGAAAGAATGAAAAGGTTACCTGCAGACTCAGCTGTGTTTCTGCCCTGGAGTCAGATGATGACCTGGAAGTTTCCAAACCCCTAAAATCTCCAACATTTCCAAGCTCTTTATAAGCCGCATTTCTTCAGCTCTGTAGGAGCTGAACCAATAAGAAGAAATCAGATCATAATCATATCCAGCACCACGCAGTCATTGGTTAATCCTTTTTTTGAAACGCACGTGTATTTTAGTTCCCCACTCATTAACTGTCAGAGGTTATCCTGGGTCATGCTAAGAACAAAACTTAAGAACACACCAAAGATAGTCAGTGTGATATCTATCTATCTATCTATCTATCTATCTATCTATCTATCTATCTATCTATCTATCTATCTATCTATCTATCTATCTATCTATCTATCTATCTATCTATCTATCTACTCTGAACAAAAATTAAACACAGAACTTTAGTTCTTGCTCCCATTTTTCATGAGCTGAACTCAAAGGTCTTTTTCTCTCAAATATTGTTCACAAATGTGTCTAAATCTGTGTTAGTGAGCACTTCTTGCCGAGAAAATCCATCCAACACACAGGAGTGGCATATCAAGATGCTGATTAGACAGCATGATTATCAATCAATCATTCAATCAATCAATCAATCAATCAATCAATCAATCAATCAATCAATCAATCAGACTTCATTTATAAAGCGTTTTGCATACAATGACATTGTAACACAAAGTGCTGTATATAAAAAAAACTTCAAATAGAATAAATTAAGAAAAAGGTCCCACCCCCAGCCTGACCCCAAACCCACCCCACAATCCTAAGGTTAAGAACACAATATACAACAATAGTAATAAAAACAATAAAAAATAAAATAAATAAAAAATAAAAAAGAAGTTGCTGAACGAACTGAGGAAACGCTCTCATGATATCTTAATGAGGAAACACTGGAGGTAAAATAAGATGTTAAAACTCAACACAGGAAATTAAACTCACCAAAATAAAATACATTTTATTTTATTTATTTTGTATTTTATTACATCAGACACTTTACTAAGCCCAACCTCAGCCTCTCAGTGGCTTTTGGCTCTTTGTAGTTGCTACACAAGGTAGAAAAACTGCTAAACTAAGAAGTGTTGATTTGTTAAAGCACTTCTGCTCAGACAACAATGCTGTTTGTGCTGATATGCTGCAAAAGTCTGATTCAGTACACTTCAAACAGTGCAGCAAAACACACAAAATACAGTGTACACTTACAACAGGTGTGCAGTCGGTGTCTTTGGCACCAAAACTAAAAGATTTCCAACAAAACCGAAAACCACTGAGACGATATCTTGGACTTTAACTCATGTGACGAAGTTAAAATACCAAATAGTCCAAAAAAATAAGAAAAAACATCAGTGACTGTTGATGCTGAAAAATGCTTAGGTGCAGATTTTTGACTTTGCGTAATGTGTCCTTCCCTTCTCTGTTTACACCAGCACTCAGTATTTCAACATTTCAATATGTTCTTCTTCTTCTTCTTCTTCTTTTTCTTCTTCTCTATTTTACTCTGAGAAATTACAAAAACACATTAAACTACCCCTAATTTACTAATATCACTAAAGATGATTTATTATACTCTGCAATAATAAGTGCTGACTGAGTAACCTGACCGGACATGGAGCGTTCTATGAGAACTAGCATAAAGTTCAACAGCTTTCAGACTTTGGACTTTGTTTATCACTCTGCTTCTAGGGTTCCAGAAATCTGTCCATGGACCTCCCGTATTTAAAGTAAGAGCAAATATTGGCTGAAACAGGAGGACACAACAGTGAAGTGATAGCACACTCTGAGCGGCTGGGTTACCGGCAGTGATGAATATTATGAAGCAGAGAGCACTACGATGTAAAACAGGGTCATTGTTCTTTAATATCGTACCCCTCAGCGTCTGTTACTGCACGCTTTTTAACGCCAAACCTGCACTGTGAAAACAAAAGAGCTGTGAAAACTCAACATTTCAAGGCAACTGTCTGCACAAGATTTTTGAGTTTTTCTAACTAGAAATCTTACATTTGAGCCAACTGATGAGTTTTTGTTGAGATAACTTATCATTCATATGTAGTGTAACTTCAAGTGTTGAGTTCTACATACTAAGAAGTGAAAGTTGTGCCAACTTATTATTGTTTGTTCAGAAAATGTTCCTTTGTTACTGCACGTTACTGCACCGTTTTCACACCTGCAAGGTAGCTAGCTAATGTTCAAGGCGGCTCACTATTGGTAATGACCATGCCTTATTAAACTAACTAAACACATTAAAGTTACATTAACCGGTAATCAACTCACCATCAATTGACTAACTGTAAAGCTAGAGTTTCAATACAATACTCAAATAAAATACTCACCTTCAGGGTGATAAAATCCACACAGGACAGGAGAGATGGCGCTACATGTGGGGAATTGAAAGTGTGGAAGACCCCTGTAGATTTGAGTTGGAGACCCCGTTCTTTGCCTGAAGCAGACTCAAGTAATTTAGCCAAGCCTCAAACTCAGAATTTCAAGCACATTATCGGCCGATATTGGCTTTAAAATGAACTATCGGATATAATTAACCGATAAAATAATGGGCTGCTGCACACATGTTGGGCTCATGTTTGAAGTTAAACTTGAATTTAAGCAGCAGTCTGTAAGGTACATGTACATTTTTGTTTAATTGCTGTACAGTTGCACTTTTCACATGTTCCCTGTGAACAGAGGTTAGGTTTACTCACTATGTCAAATGTGAAATTGGCCAGTTTGCCCTGGTTGTGGGTATTATTGTTATTATTGTCTCAGGGAGAGCATCATCCAAGTTTTAAGTAGGATGTATGTTTTTGTATGAATTTTGTTTGAAAGCAAATGTCATAAATAAATATGCAGTTTGAAGTAAGATAAGATAATCCTTTATTCATCAGAGTCCTGGGTAGGAGGAGGTGTTTGCACCCTAAAGCTTCCCCCCGTGCCCCTTGCATAGCCCCTGCATTTTGTATGACTTCTTTGAGCAATTACTGCCCTTTCTGCTTCTGATGCCATTATTTTTCATAATAAGGTTCTTCCAATTTCAAGCTGTGCCTCAGATATTGTGAAAGTCCGCTTCCAAACTGTCTTGCACAGTGTTACATTAAGAGATCTATATCACTCTCATATCTGTGTGTCAATGCTCAGCTGAGCTTTAGGAATCAAAGTCAGTGAAACCTGGAGCAAAAAAAAGACTGAGTGAAATACAGTCAAACAACCACTTCTATACAGACAACTCAGACATGTGGTTACCCCTCTGGAGATCAATAAAGTTTTATCTTATCTTATGTTTGTCTGTCTGTTTATTTTACAGCACTTCCTGGATTATGTCTGTGAACAGTGCCAACCTTTCTCTGTTCTTTTATACCTAAAAGACCTCACTATCCTTGGCAGTTAAACTTTGTGTTTCTCTCACAAAACCAACAACACCAGATTTTTATCTCACTCACCAAAGTTGCCCAACAGTGTGATAGTAAAAACACTGTACACTGTTTAAACAGAAAATGCTGAGTTGCAGATTTTTACTGGTGACCTTTCCCCACAACTTCTCTGTTTCGGTTCAGCAGAACTCAAACGTGTTTAAGCATTTCATGATGTTCTGCTTCTTGATTTACTTGTTTTTCTAAATGAGATCATTTTTGTGTTGCATTGAAAATGTGTTTATGTGAATGTGTTATTACCAGTGGTGGACAGTAACAAAGCAAATTTAACTGAGTACATTTTCTGAGTATCTTTCCTTTACTTGAGTATTATTTTGAGGGGAACTTATTACTTTTACTCCATTTGAGAGACAAATATCCTACTTTGGACTCCACTACATTTCTATAAATGCTCTAGTTACTCACTACTTTAGCTTTGAAGTCAGCTGATGAATCTTCTTTTCTGAAATCAGATCCCAAAGACCGTAAACTGTTGGTGTATTTGTGTTTGGTTTGTCTCAGTGGTGTAGCCGTACCTCGGTTGAGCGTAGATCCAACGTTATTCAGATCAGTCCGTTCATTTAGTCGTGGTGATGATGGCTGTGACCGAGAAGGATGATGATTCTCTACCTGAGTACCACGGCCATATTTTAAACCCACGTTTGAGGTTTTTGAAATAAAGAATGATTGGTGTTGTTGTAAATCTCTAATCTGTTTACCACACAAACTTCATCACAGCCTTCAAAACATCAGCATCTAACCTGAGAAAGCATGTGGAGGTTTGGAGCTAACACACTGCTTTGATTCCAGATGAACATTTGAGACTTGTCTGTGCTTGTAGGAACTTAGTTTATATTTCATGATTTACTTTTTAGATATGAAATCATGTTTTCTAGATAAACAGAACGGTGCAGAATGTACACCCATGCATTCTTGACTGCACTGAAAATACATTTAGAGATATTTTAAAAAGTACTTTGAATACTTCAGTATTTTTAAAAGCAAGTACTCCAGGACTTTAACTCAAGTCATAATTTTACAGAACGACTTTCACTTGTATTGGAGTGAAGTTTGACCAGGAGGATCTATACTCTGACTTAAAGGCACTATGAGGAGTTTTGAACTGGCTGAGAAACAGACTGAAAATGATACAGATGCCTCTTTATGACCTTCAATAGCAAACAAGACCATCAGCAGCAACACTGACACCTTCTCTGTTGTCATTTTTAATGCCTGAAACCGCCCTGAGGGGGTAGGTGTCAGACCAGATGATGGACATCTTGCTTCAGAAACAGCCTTTATTTGACTGTTTTCATGGAAAATAATCACAATGCCTGATAAAGTTGACTGTTAAAAGACAACAGGATGAGATTTTTGTTGAAAACACTACTTTTGCATGTACAGGACAAGAGATAAGAGGTATCGCTTTGTCCACAAGGGGGCGCCAGAATCGATACAAAACAAAAGTTCCTCACAGCAGCTTTAAGTAATGAAGCCGTGTACTTTGTCCACCACTGGTTATTCCTGCAGGCCCAATGGTTGAATGCTTAAGTCAGCTGTTGGGACGTCACTGTTTGTACCTAATGAGTTATAATAATAATAATAATAATAATTCATAGAATTTATATAGCGCTTTTCTTAGTACTCAAAGTCGCTTTACATAAGATGAAAACTAAAGAAAGAAAATAAAACACATAAATAAAAACAAACAAAACAGGGACAGATATGGGGCGGGGAGAGAGGTCATGTGTGGTATGCTTTTTTGAACAGGTAGGTCTTGAGGTGGTTTTTAAATGAGAGGAGCGAGTCAGAGCTACGGATGTGTGGAGGGAGAGAGTTCCAGAGAGTCGGGGGCAGCGATGGCAAAGGCTCTGTCCCCCAAGGTGCGGTGCTTGGACTTGGTGATAGGGGGACAGGAGGTTGGCATCTGAGGATCTCAGGCGGCGAGATGGGGAGTGGCGTTTGAGGAGGTCGGTCAGGTAAGAGGGGGCGAGGTTATTGAGGGCTTTGTAGGGGATGAGCAGGATCTTGAAGTGGATTCGGTGCTGAATGGGGAGCCAGTGGAGGTGCTGAAGGATGGGTTATCAGACATGCGGTTTGATCTCTGGTTTTCTTCCTGATAATTAGCACCCATCGTCTTTTTAATACTGATAGATTGAGAAGCCATGACATGGGAACAGTTTGCCCAACCTTTGTTCATAAGACTATAAAACTTTGAACGCAGCAGTGAGGCATTACAATATCATTTAGCTCCCCAACCTGAGAGTGAAGTCAGAAGAAAATTGCTGCCATGTGAGAATGATTGATCAAAACTAATTTTAAAATAGAAAAGCTTTGACATTTCTTCACCCTTTGTAGATAGTGATTAATGACATTCATCATGACAGAAATATCTGCAGTAACAACAGGACAACATAAACTTTTTCTATTGAGTTTGTTTTTATTCATCACTTTATTTACAGACTGTTTCATGTGGAACAAAAAGACTGGATGTCTCATAAAATGACACAAAAAGTACAAAAGTACAAACTATGTACACACACAATCACAACTATATGAATCAACCTAGCTTAGAGGTCAAGGTTTCATTCTTTAAGTACTTAAAGAGAAGCTTGTAGACACCAAACTTGAGCTTCACCATCGATGAACAAGAAGCAGCCTCAAATGGCTGCTCTTTAATTTGTCTGCCCCCTAGTGGGAAAAGTCTTAGACTGCAGCTTGAACAATTGCAGCCATCTGTAGAGGCTGCAATGTTAAAAAGAAAAACAGCAGCTGAGTTAAAGAAAGCTAAAATTTGAAATGTAGAAATGATTGGATTTTTTTCTTCTCAGAAGTCATAGACACACATCCATTGTAAAAATAAGAGCTAATATTTTACTAATTCATCAGGTGGCCACAAAACAACTCCACATGGCAAGTTTTTATAAGTTTTTCTGCCCTCTAGTGGGAAGAAACATCAGAGTGTAGCTTTAATATGCTTTTTACTTATTGTTGCTTTCAATGGTGGTGGCAATATAGTTAAAAAAAACAACTTGTACTGTAAAGTTAAAACACAACATGGGGTATAAAATGTCATAGTTACAAATGTTAGACCTAATCCAGTCTGGAGCCAAAGACCTCCACCTCGCACAAAGCGAGGTACGATGTTCTTCCAGGAATAACTATGTTAACGTAGCGACCTTCCATCCCGTTACATGTGAAGTTTTCAGTGAAGCCTCCAGGGAAGGGATGAATCACAGCACACCTGGTAGAAGAAGAGAGTGAGCTCATCAAAGATTTAGCTTTATGAACAGAAACCTTTCAAAGTGATGCCCTCCTGATGGAGGGGTAACCTTTTTTTCAAATTGGTTCAACATTTGAGGAGTAGAACTTTCAGTTCTCACATCTCACCATACTCAACTCAAACCTGTACTGACATGACTGATGACACTTTCCCCCGTACAATAACTACCTCCACTCTCTGTGCAATATTCATTATTCTTTTTTTATTATTATTCTTTTTTTAAATTAATTCAACCACCCTGCACTGATATTTTGTCTTGCCTTTTTATCTTGTCTTTGTTTTCTAACAGCATCTACCTCTTGTGTTGTTATATTATATTGTGTGTGCACTTTAAAGGAGCTGCTCTCCCAAATCTCATTTGTACTATGTACAATGACAATAAAGGCTTTCAATTCAATTCAAGTGCAACTACTTTCGCAACATTTAGCCTTTTACTCTTAACAATGAGGTTTAACTTTCAGAAAGACACAATATCATGTTGTATTTGTCTGCTGCTTTTCAAATCAGACTTTACCCCCAAAAATAACGCTTTAATTTGATCAATTTAATTTTCCCCAGAATGCAAAATAACGGTGATAATAATCAATATGTGCTTGATTTGACTTTCTTCTCTACACTTTGACTTTCTTCAGAATATTAAGACACTAGCATGAAACAATAAAAAAATCCACTTATCTGTGTTTTTTTCTGGGTTTAAAGTTTATAGTGAAAGTTTGACATCTGTTGACATTTCGACATCATACTTGTCATTTGAACTGGAAGTTTTCTTCATTTAGATTTCAGTCACTGAATTTCAACTTTGCTTTCTACAACTTTATTGTCTTTAATATGCAAAGAAAACCTTTTCTATTATATGGTCTGATTAATTCAAGACTTATTTCTTGTTCTTTCTTTCTTTCTTTCTTTCTTTCTTTCTTTCTTTCTTTCTTTCTTTCTTTCTTTCTTTCTTTCTTTCTTTCTTCGACCATTAAGAAAAATGTCTTCCTCTTTTAATTTATGGCACTAATCTTTAAAGTTTGACAATTGTATTTTATTTTCAACTTTTAGACTTAATTTTCAAAATGCAAAACAAAAAAGTCTTCTCTTCACTTATTTCCATTTTAAAATTTTAGAAATTCTTTAGTTTTACCAGACCGATATTTCAACCCAATGATATGCTGTATAAACTGTAACCGCAAATGTTTAGTTATTGTACTACTGGGTTTGTTTATATATAAATTACCTGGGGTTGTTGTTGCCATTGTTTTCAAGGGAATCTCCAATGAGTATGTTAGCTCCATTAATCCATGTGGGAGTGTTACTGTAGTTGGTTATGTTAACAGAAAACACTTTGTGGGTTTTGCCCAGGTCCAGTCTCCACCAGGGGCTGTACTCGCTGATGGTGTGAGAACAGGAGCCCTTGTTCCAGTGGCTGGCTTTATTTCCGTCTATGGCGAAATATGCAACAGCTCCAGAATTTAGTGAGGACTGAGAAGCATGTCCTTGGAGCGCCAAATTCTCCCCTGCAATAAAAGAAATAGTTCCAAACATCAGCACTGACACATTTTCTGTAGAACTCTGCAAATGGTGAATGGACTTGCACTAAACATAACAATGTATAATGCCTTCTGATATGTGTAAGCTGTGCAGTCACTATCTAAATAAACCAGTTTGGCTCTGGTGAATCTCATGTGTCATGTGAAGATCAAGACAAATTAAGCCAAGATGGATACACATCAGGGAGGGAGACATCTTTGCATGCATTTAGCTTGTTTTCCACACATTCTCACCTGTAGGGGCACGGTAACCGTAAACTTCCACTTCACAGAGTGAGAGGATTTTTGCTGCACCAGTCAGTGTCACGGTCACATAACGTCCCTCCACGGTTCTGGTAAAAGTGAATTTTAAAGACCTGCCTTCAGGAATTTCAGAAATAACTCCAACCCTAAAACAGAAAAAGGGAGAGAAGCAGCAGTCAGTACAACATAAAGCAACACAATGTAAGAAACAAGAGGCCTACTTAGTCAAAAAGTCAAAGATTCATCAACCCTTGGTTTCTGATGAGGCCCCAAGATAACACTTGTCATATTGGAAATGCTGACTGATAAAGTGGAGTTAAGGCAGATCAGCCATGCCCTTGAATATACCTAATTATGCATACGTCTTCACCTCAGTAGAATCAAAACAGATGAGTTATCACATTCATCCCCCTACAAATGTTGTGATTACCGAAATGATGGAAAATAGGTAAAAACTCTTCTTGTTCCAGTTTGTTTGTTTGGCTGTAAACATGTTTATTTCTGCATTAAAAATGAGCACTGTAATGTGGGCTCTGTGAAGGTATCCTTCATTTTTGGGGCCAGCCTCCAGTGGACACTTAAGGTACTGCAGTTTTTGCTGCAGTCTCTCAACCATAGATTATTTAAATAAAGAACGTAGTATCCGTGACGTCATCAATCTGTTTCTGAAGGTCAATCGTGGGCGGCAGCCATATTGGAACTCAACATAACTGCTGTTGCGCTAGTGTGAGGTAAAGAGGTGGGCCTTGAGCCTCCTAGCCAACAGATACAGTGTTCCCACCTGTCAGTCAAGTCAGCTGGGCCTCTCATTGGAAGACTCGTAATCTCAATATCTTTGAAACTACTTCGTTATGATAAGAATTAACCCCCGTACAGTGTGTGCCGATTGAGAAATGAGCTTTCCAGACTACACTCATCTTTGTACCAGGCTGTAAACATGTTTATTTACGCTGTAAATATTGTCTTTTTTAAATTTGTGAGTATGTGGTTTCCGGTACTTCAAGTGGACACTCTAGGAATAGCAGTTTTTAACACTTCAGCATTGGCTTCAATTCTCGCGGCCAGAGATTGCCACCTGCTCTCAACACCGGATATCGCAGCCTGTCTTGCAATTTCAGACTTGTTGAAAAACTTATTGGAGAAAAACGTCACATTTTAAGAGAATTTAATCCACAAATAACAAGAATATGTGGTGCATGTTGTGAATTATTTGCAGAATGGTTGGGCTTAGGCACCAAGACAAGGGTGTAGAAAATATATATAAGGTTTGCTGATATCTGCATGTTTTTTTTATCAAAAAGTCAATTAAACTAGCTGAACTTTCATGGTTTTTGTATTACATCAATTATAGAGTCACAGGAAAGAGCATATGAAAAGGTAAACTGTTCACTCACTTTGGGTTTGCAACACCATTGTCTCGTAAAGAGTTGCCAATGTGAATCTGAGCCCCGTTGATCCTCTCTGTACAGCAGTCTCCTCTGTTGGTGATGATGATGGAGGTGATGATGTACGGCTCCAGCAGGTCCACCCTCCACCAGGGGTTGGTCTGTGATAAAGTATGGGTGCACGATCCAGCACTATATGTACTGTCACGGTTTCCATCGATGGCATTGCTGGCTGATGCAAGTGGGTTCAAAAGTTGACTTGACTGGGTTGCTTTCCCACGAACGGCCACGTTTTCTGCGATGTCATTTTTAAAAGTCAACATCAAAACATAGAATTATAGCGTTTGTAAATGACTCAACCTGCACTCAGTGTTTTCTTTTGGCAACATTGAGGAATCAGGAAAAAATTAACGCTTCACTGACTATAGAACACAAGACATACAAGCCCAATATCTTGGGCATACAAGTTATTATCTTGTGGGAGCACGTTGATATTTTGTGCCAAAAGTGTATTTTGGAAACAAGTTATTATCTTTTGTGCACATTATCAGCACACCAGATCACTGAACAAGTTGATATCACAAAAGGTTTTATCTAATGGGACCAAGTTATTATCTGTGTGCACCAGGTGCGTCTGGAACCTTCGTGCCATGATATAACCTATCCTTTAAGGTTTAGTGGTTGCATGGTTGAGTCTGTTTGTCCTGTAAAACATCAGATAGATCAAACCCTGCCTATCAGAGCATGCAACACAACCTCTGGTACCAGCTCTGGATGATAAGTTGTTCCCACAAGATATGCATCTTATCTGCAAAAATATTTATAAAAATCATTCTCTTAACTTCAGGAGCTCTGTGCAAAAGTGAAGGCAATGCAGTCTTAAACATACATTCTTTGTCATGTTCCTCAAGGGGGAACTCCATGAGTTTGAAGTCGGACTGTGTTGTCACCAAATGACACTACTTTGCAATTATATTTTAGGATGAGAGGAAAGGAAATATTGTGTAAAAAAAGGTATAAAACTTTGTCAAACTTACGGTAGGTTTCAGCCAAGCATGACCCCAGAAGGAGGGGCAGGAGCAGAACTGAGACGTGTTTCATTTTTCTGTTCAAGAGGACAAGAGAGACAAGAGGGCACATCAAATAATTACACTAAAAAGAAATGACCATTGTATGAGTTGTCTCATACAGTTACAACATACTTAGATCTAGAAGATAAATAACGTATGTTACTGTGGTTTAAAAAAAATGCTATTAGAATCCTATCTATAATATCAGGTGGTGAGTGAGACACTACAAATTAACTGTCCATAAACATTTAAACATAAATGTACAAACCTTTTGGTTACCTTTATCATAACACTCATTTTTCAACTGAACTAATGAAATAAGGCTTACTTAGATCTTAAACTGAAAAAAAAATATTGTAATATTTTAAATAACTATTTTTAAGGTAAATTGAGGAAACTCCAGCAAATTGAAAGTTGAAAAAGAGATCACTGAGGTTTTCTTTCTGCAGTGGAATAGAGTTCTGTTTTTTTTAATAACCTAATATCAATAAAATGCTGCGTAAAAATGTTGTTTCTTTTCCTCAGATTAAACTAAAAGTTGTGATAACAAAGTTGAAATACGAGTACTCATCCCATTGTTCTGATTTGATCAGTTAAATGTTATATAAACTGTAGAATGTTACCTTAATAATTACAGTATCCGAATATATTAAATCATAACCCTTTCTACTTTGATATGCAGTACCAGAGATATAGTTAAACATTGTTGGTTCACTTACAATTCTTAAGACAACACAAAGTTAAAAGCATCAGTATTCAGTTTCAAACCACCCACCTTTTCTTTCAGAGTGAGACCTCAGGAGAAGACAAAGAGCTGCTGGTGATGAGTATGACTGCATGGAGCACTAACACATATTTATACCCACATCTTATCATAACATGTGCTGTTGTTTATTAATGATTTACTGCACGTGACTTTATGTTTCCTGGTCTGCAGATAAAGTTTGTTGTGAATATCAAGCAGGTTCACTTTTTATGAGTTCTTTTAGATTCTTTCAGATTTGTGATTGTAGATAAGTCTATGGTGATTTATTGACCGGTCTACATCTGAAAGTGGATTCATTGCAACATGGAGCCATAAAATCAAACTGGGGCACATGGCAGCACGTGAAAAGAAAGAAATGCTGACCTGATTAAAGGCAAGGCAAGTTTATTATACAAAGAGCAGTTCAAAGTTCTTTACAGAGTTAAAAAACAAAAACAACCCATTAATAATAATAATAATTTTATTTGTAGAGCATTTTTCAAAAACCAAGGTACAAAGTGCTTCACATGGGCAGCAAAATAAAACAGGCAGTTCATAAAAACACACGAGTCAAGACAAAGAAACAAAACATATTTTAAAAGACACAAAATTCCACTAAAAGAACTCTAAAGGAATGCAATTGTTATTACAAATAAATGTGTGAAAATTTATAAAAACGGAGTTATCTGTTTTTGCAAATTTGTATTTATTTATTTATTTATTTATTTATTGCACATACAAAAGAACAAAACAAAAATTGCATGTTCAATAACACGAGCCAAGATATAACAGATAAAATTCAATAATAAAATGAACCACTAACATGCAGGAAGAGCCAAAAACACCCTAACAGGCTGGTCGAGTGGCCCTCTGTAAATGAACTCTTCTTTCTCACTCTCAAGTAAATTCAATTCAATTCAATTCAAAACTTGATTTGTCCCCGGCAATGGCGGAGGCACACAGTTTTGACTTGGGTGGCCAAACTGGGGCACTGACTGTTGAAGTGGCCAAGGTTACTTCCAATGTAACTCGACAGAGTGTCAACATTTAAATCTGCTGGACTGAACTCTTTAAAGGCACTATGAGGAGTTTTGAACTGGCTGAGAAACAGACTGAAAATGATACAGATGCCTCTTTATGACCTTCAATAGCAAACAAGACCATCAGCAGCAACACTGACACCTTCTCTGTTGTCATTTTTAATGCCTGAAACCGCCCTGAGGGGGTAGGTGTCAGACCAGATGATGGACATCTTGCTTCAGAAACAGCCTTTAGTTGACTGTTTTCATGGAAAATAATCACAATGCCTGATAAAGTTCACGGTTAAAAGACAACAGGATGAGATTTTTGTTAAGAACACTACTTTTGCATGTACAGGACAAGAGATAAGAGGATTTTAATGTATAAAAATGTGTGTGGTCTTGTTTTTTTTCTAGGTTCTGATCTGTCTCAGGTTTGAGCAATAAATATTCTCATTATTAACATTTTTTGCAGCAGGGGACTTTAAATGAAAGTGTACACATTATTTGCTAACCTCAAAGAACACAGTTTCTTCAAACATTTGCATTCCACCTCTCAGTTACCCTAAATGTTTTTTGATGAAGGAGATGTGTTTGTCCATTTCAAGGTCGAGGGGATGATGTAGACCTGCTCCACCTCCTGGTCGAGGACAGACAGACAAATAATCTGACACCAGCTGCCAAACAGGACCTCACATTTCAATCAGAAGCTCTCACAGACACAGACACAGACAGGAAATGCTATCCGCCTATAGTCTTGTTTTTTTCCTTGTCTGCCTCCTGCCATATAAAAACGTGTCACGTGTACTTGCTTACAGTAAATTCCTGAAAAATAAAGAGGTGCTTCCTGGTCCTGATATAAATGATTAAAGAATAGTAATATAACTGATAGGCTGTCAGGTGGTTCACATGGCACTGCTTCACTGATTAGATACTGTGTGATCTTTGGCTTCTAAAGAAAGGGAAACTACCTGAGGACAAAAAAGAAAGAAGGAATAAGTTCAAATGATAAAAAAGATATAAAAACAGTACAGGAGAAGTATGTATACACACGATTTGTGAATCCACATCTAAAGTAGTCTTCAATGATGATATCCAATTAAGGTCTGCAAAGCTTTGTCTCAGCCCCTCCAAACTGTAGCTGCCGTGCAACACATATTCTGCCATTTAGACCTGTCTCATAATTATGACTTAGTAGGAAAGGCAAGGCAGCTTTATTTGTATAGCGCATTTCATACACGAGGGCAACTCAATGTGCTTTACATTTAAAGTGGGTTAAAATGAGCTAAGATAGGAAGGCAGTGGCAAATAAAAAAGTCTTAATCTTTGATTTTAAAGAGGTGAGAGTTGGAGCAGACCTGCAGCTTTCAGGGAGTGTGTTCCAGATATGTGGAGCATAATGACTAAACGCTGCTTCACCATGTTTCGTTCTGACTCTAGGGACTGAAAGCAGACCAGTACCTGATGACCTCAGAGGTCGAGGTGGTTCATAAAGTAGCAGCAGATCAGCAATGTATTTTGGGCCTAAACCATTCAGTGCTTTATAAACCATCAGCAGGAATTTAAAGTCTATTCTCTGACAGACAGGAAGCCAGTGTAGGGATTTTAGAACTGGAGTGATGTGGTCTACTTTGTTGGTCCTTGTTAGGACTCGAGCAGCAGCATTCTGTATGAGCTACAGCCGTCTGATGGACTTTTTAGGGAGTCCTGTAAAGACCCCGTTACAGTAGTCTAGTCTGCTAAAGATAAATGCATGGACGAGTTTTTCTGCATCCTGCTGAGACATGAGTCCTTTAATCCTTGATATATTCTTAAGGTGATAGTAGGCGGACTTTGTAATTGTCTTAATGTGGCTGCTGGAATTAAGGTCTGAGTCTATAACTACACCAAGGTTTCTGGCTTGGTTTGAACATTTCATCTGTGCAGGTTAGTAGCTCATAATTATGACTTGCTTTTTTTCTTTTTTTTTTAACTTTTCAAAAAAAAAAAATTCTTTTTTTTACTTTTTTTTTTTTACTTTTCAAAAAAAAATTATTATTTTTTTTTTTTTCACTTTTCCTAAAAATTTTTTTAATTTTTTTTAATTTTTTTTTACTTTAAAAAAAAAAAAAAATTCTCACTTAAAAAAAATATATATATTATTACTATTATTATTTTTTTTTTTTTAAACTGGCGGAAACGGGCTTCCACACATAAGACACTTGAAAAGGGCAAGAAGTCATGAAGAAGCACAATAAGTAGTATCCCGTTAATGCCTACATTACCCATAAGCCTCCTCAAATAGAGTCTCGCGAGAATTGAAAAGTATCAGCACGTTTGCGGCTGCGCAATATCATTCGAAAACTTGCATGGTGAGCGACGCCGTGTAGGAGAAAGACAACGCAGCGGACTAAACACACAATGGCGACGGCGGCGACAACGGCAGGCGGGACGGGATCAGGCGGACCGGCTACCGGCCCGGTCGGCGGGAGCACCGCAGTGGGACGGAAAAAGGACGGAGGTCCTTCCACGAAGTTCTGGGAGAGTTCAGAGACCGTCTCGCAGCTCGAGACGGTGCGGCTCTGGATCGGAAAGCACTACAAGAAGGTAAGCTAGCTGCTGTAAGCTAGCTGCTCTGCATTGAGTCCTATGGTGGCCCGCGTCCCCCAGCACAATGGAGCCCTGCTGCTAGCTAGCAGATCACAACACAAAACAACTTCAGATGGAATTAATGCTGAATACAAAACCGAGTTAGAGACATATCTAACTCACAGTCCTTGCATGATGTGCTAAAAGCTAACAAACAGTCCATTTACACTTGAAGGAAGCTGCTTATCAATTTGCTAGCTCACTGTTAGCTTGCTAACTGAGCATCCCGAGCTGCAACTAACAACAAACGAGGATGAGAAATGTCTCCAAACGAGTGATATATGCATTGTGCAACTACTGTGTTATTTTAATTAGTGTTAACAACTTTCCTTAATGAGTAATTCACATGTGTGCCCACTTTATCAGCACGTTCTAACGCCCAGGCTAACCAACTGTAAGTCACGGGTTTCCTCACATAGACTTCGAGCTAAATGTTGCACTTTGGTTATTCCTGCTTGAATTGAGGACCCCATGGTCAGATCCCTGTGTGTGTGTGTGTGTGTGTTCTGTATACACAGTCATATTTTGTGCTGAAGCGTGATCATGATGATTTTGTCAACACAGCAGCAGAGCAGACAGTGTGCAGCAGCCTGAAGCTCAGCCACCAACTTAGCCAAACAAAAGACCGAGCCCCCCTGTCTCCTCATGCTCCCATTCAAACTCACACACACACTTCAGACAGACAAGTTTTAGTAACAGCAGCAGAATCCAATCAAACCCTTCTAAAATAAGGGGCCTTTTTTTGTAGTATAAGTTACATTTTCGACACTGCATATAGACTACATAAACTACCTGCCAGATGCCCGCCTTGTGTTTGTTTACCGTCTATGTTAGGGTTGCATTAAATGGGGAAATCCCTGCTTACATGCACCAATCAGCTCTTGCATTATGACCACTGACATGCAAAGTGAATATCATTGATTATCTTGGGACCTGTCAGGAGGTGGGATATGTTAGCAGGGTTCCCACACGTCCTGGAAAACAGTTGATCAGTTTTGACCAAAGTAAATTGTCCTGGAAAATCACATATTGTCCTGGAAATTTATTCCAACATGACTGCGTGCGACCTGACATAATTAAAAAAAACACATTACCATTTACTGAAAGCTGAGTGCATTCACAGAAAAGGGGGGTATGTTGTTTATGTTTTATGGGAAATGAACCTTGTGGAGTGTTCTTTTCATTCAAAGAGTCTTATATTTAAGTTAAAGAGTGACCAGAGGAGTCAGGCAGAGAGCTCAGGGGGTCTGTGCCTCACAACTTTCCCTGCAGGCTGAGAGCTCAATTACTGTACTGTAGCTAGTAGGAGTGCAAACTCCTGATAGTGAAAACAAACGGAACAAAAAGAGCGACACAGCTGCACAGAATCTGCACATTGTAGTTGTTGTTAATCACAGTAGACATCGCCACCCAGGAAAACAGTTTAAACTTTTTAAAATGTCTAAGAGAGTTCAAAACTTCACAGAAAATGTCCTGGAAAAAGATCTTTGGCAAACAGTGGGAACCCTGTGTTAGGCAGCATCATCATTGTATCATCTTGTCCTTGAAGTTGATCTGTTGGAAGCAGGCTGGGTCAGAGTGAATCAGAATCCGAATCAGCTTTATTGGCCAGGTATGCTTGAACACACAAGGAATTTGACTTTGGTAAACTGTGCTCTCTTTGTACAAGGCACAAGAATAAGACATACAAGTAAAAATATAATAACAATAACATCAGCTATAAATACAAAAGAACAACAAGTAGGCATGACTAATATGTACAGACTAAACAATATATTAGTTCAGTGCTGAGAAGCAGAGGTAGTTTTTACATTAAAAAAATAGAAGTTAACTAATAAAATAAATAGAAATATGGAATTCTGCTTGGAGAATTGTTGCATTGTATATTTACAGATATACATAGGGTTGCATGATGTGGGAAATACCTGCTTACATGCATTAATCAGGCCTTACATTATGACCACTGACATGCACAGTGAATATCATTGATTATCTTGGGACCTGTCAGGAGGTGGGATATGTTAGGCAGCATCATCATTGTATCAAGTTGATCTGTAGGGATTTTGATGTTTGGTAAACTGTGTTCTCTTTGTACAAGGCATAAGAATAAGGCATAAACATATAAATATAATAATAATAACAATAATTCTGGAGTGTCTCCAGAACTGTAGCTCTTGTGTGTTTTGGGTCTGCAGGGGGTCAGCACCAAGCGGCAACCTCCGGTCTAAAAATATGAGTCCAATGCGGAAGTGCTAAAAAGAAACTGCAGTTCATCAAGGATCCGCTTGAGGCTGGCTCCAGAAAGTACCTGAAACCACATACACATGAATTCAAAAAAGCTGATCTTTACAGCAGAAATAAACATGTTTACAGCCTGGTACAAAAGACGAGTGTAGTCTGGATAGCTCATTTCTTGATCGGCACACACTGTACGCTGCAATTTCAAAGATATTGAGATTATGAGTTTTCCAATGAGAGGCACAGCTGACTTGATCAACAGTAGCTGTTGGCAAGGAGGCTCAAAGCCCACCTCTTTATGCAAAAGCGCTTGCCAGCATCAATATGGCCGCCGCCGCCGATTTGCCTCAAAACAGCGCTTCAGAAACAGATGGGTGATGTCACAGAGACTACATCCATATTTTATAAGATAAGGTAAGATACTCCTTTATTCGTCCCACAACGGGGAAATTCATGGAGTTACAGCAGCAAACAAAAAGAAGAATTTCAATAAGAATATATGTAGAAAAAAGATGTCCATATATACAAAATACAGTCCAAGGTCCAGTCCAGTATGAGGGCTACTGGGGCTCAGATTGTTGAGAGGCTCAGTTGTCAGAAGACCCCTGTCCAATGCTGAAAGTGCCTACAATAGACATGTGAGCATCAGAGCTGGACCATGAAGCCATGTTAAAAGATGGCAATATAGTGTTGACTTGGTCTCCAAGTTCCCTGGATCTCAATCCAGACCAGCATCTGTGGGATGTGGACACACAAGTCCAATCCATGGAGGCCCCCACCTCCAATCTTACAGACTTGAAGGGTCTATTGTTAACGTCTTGGTGTCAGACACCACAGCAGAGGTCAGGTAGAGTCCATGTCCTTGCAAGATGCGGGCTGTTTTGGCTCTGACCTGACACAAGGGGTGTGAGCCACATATTGTGGGCCGGACTCCTCTTTGTGTCATTTGATTTTGAGACCTGAACCTGATGTAATATTTTTACTTTGATGGTAAATCAGTTTTTATCGCAGGCGATCCATGCAGAAATACAGTTCTTTGTTATAGTGCTGCAATGTCTTCCATTCTACCGGTTTCAGTACAAAGCAGCTTTTTCTATTGGACATTACATTTACCACGTTTGCATGTATCCTCTTGACAGTGGCCTAGTTTTAATATAGACCAGGTCTAGCGTGAGCCTTTTCCCCTTTTTAGATTTTGCATGTCCTATTTTGCATTGCCCAACCTTGTATCAATGCTGCTCCTCGAAAGATTTAAACTTTATTCCAGGTCAGGAGTGAGGATTAATCTGCTGAGAGGAAAGAAAATCTTATCACTGTGCAAGATTTGATGGATAGAAGCAGACATTCTGGAGGATGACTTTGCAAGCTCTTGGTGTTGTTGACTCTGAACTTTAACATTCATTTTAGAAGCAAAACCAAACTCTGAATCCAACTCATTTTTATGTATAAAGCTCTTTTCATACATTCAAGCATGCAGCCTGAAGTCCTGCACAAGAGGATAGAGAGACAGAAACAACAGCAATAGGGGAAGTGATGCAAGGCTACAACAAGACAGAGGAAAGTGATATTAAAAATGAAATAATTATGATCAAAGCAATAAAATAAAATCAGAGGAAATATCAGAAAAATGAAATAAAATCAGATAAATACTAGAAAAAGAAAAGAAAAATAAGAAAGGATAAATGCTAGAAAAAGAAAATAAAATCATATAAATACTAGAAAAATAAAATCAGAGACATACTAGAAAAAAAGGAAACTAAAATCAGGTAAATACTAGAAAAATACAAGGAAACTAAAATTAGATAAATACAAAAAAGAATGAAAGAAAACCTGTTAAATACTAGAAAGATAAATTAAAATAAAATCTGATAAATACAAAAAAAATAAAATCAGAGACATACTAGAAAAAATAAAAGGAAACTATAATCGGATAAATACTTAAAAAGAATTAAAGAAAACCCATTAAATACTAGAGAGATCAAATAAACTCCGATAAATACTCGAAAAATAACATCAATAAAACAAAATCTGATAAATAAAGGAAAATACAATAAGATTAAATCAGAAAATACTAGAAAAATAAAATAAATCAAGCTGATGGTAATAATGCTAATAATGCATTCCATGGCTAAAAGGAAATTATCTAAATTAAAAGCCAGATTAAAAATGTAAATTTTAAGTTTACCTTTAAAAACAACCGGAGAGCTTGCCGCTTTAATGTCCAGAGGAAGAGAGTTCAGAGTTTAGGGGCATAAAAACAAAGAGCTGTCTGCCCGGCACATGTGAGGGACACATGAGGAACATAACAGCCAATTAAACTGGCTTCCAATTATGAAAAAAGTACATGCAGAGGTTATGGTCCTGACTGAGTCCCTGTCTGTGTTATTCAAGTTGCTGATTATTTATTTGATTAGCCGATGCCAGGTGTAGTCACCATGCTTCCCAAAAAGTGACGGCTTTGTCTACCTCAGAGACTGAGAGAGACCCTTCAATAATCAGAATAGTTGTTTATATTTCTGTTAATTAAAACAACGTGTTTCAGCCTATTAGAAGAAGTGGATGATATTCCTGCCAAGCTGTGCTCTTCAATAGTTTACAGTAAACTAGCAGAGACTGTACGCTGCAGTCTGTTGTGTAAAAATCAAATTAAGAAGCATAATCCAATGTTTTGTAGACGGCTGAGTAATACCCCCTAAACAGGAATAGTATCAGTGTACCTCACATATTTAAAAAGTAGACATTGATATTTAATGTAGATTTATAAACAACAGAGCTGTGTTAGTGACAAACACACAGCTTTACATGTGTTAATGAATGATTTTCTCTCTCTCTCTCTGTGTCTGCTTACAGCACGTCCAGAACGACTCCCCCTCCAGTAAATCTTTGGCGGGTCTGGTGGTTCAGCTGCTGCAGTTCCAGGAGGATGCATTTGGACGCAGGGTCAACAATCCTGCTCTCACCAAGCTACCTGTAAGCAAATCATCACACGAGCATTTTTCTGTGTCGGAGCTCTTTTTGTTTTTTATGAAATCTCCAGCCATCGTAACCTTGTGGTTTCGCTTCCATCCTCAGGCCAAGTGTTTCCTGGACTTCAAGGCAGCAGGGGCCCTCTGTCACATCCTGGGCTCTGTCTACAAGTTCAAGAGCGAGCAAGGGTGGTAAGTCGACTTGTTGCGCTTATTTTGTCTTTCGCAAAACTCTGCATGCTATACTTGTTTCTGCCAAATCCCTGAAATTGTTTATTGTTCTGAAGTTTGGCAACAAACTGACGTGAAGTATTTTCTATTTCTGTTTCTAATTGAAGGGTTTCTTTGACAAAAATCTACCATCGATTTTGGTTCACCTCAGAAGTTGAACCCTGGAGCAGTTCCTGGTACCTCTTCTTTTTTGTGTTGTCCTCGACTTCAGCAAACTCATCTCAGTGCGTATCTCTCTTCTCTGTGATCTCCTCACAGGCGCAGATTTGACCTGCAGAACCCGTCTCGGATGGACAGGAACGTGGAAATGTTCTTAAATGTGGAGAAGAACTTGGTCCAGGTATAGCCCATAGTTTTGACACAGGGTGCTACTTCAATCAATCAGTCAGTCAGACTTTATTTATAAAGCGCTTTTAAAAAGACCCCCCCATTCTAATCACAACCCCAACCCCGACTCCAAACCCACCCCACAATCCTAAGGTTAAGAACGCAATATATGCAACAATAATAAGAATAACAATGAAAATAAAGTAAATGAAAAATAAAAAAGAAGTTGCTGAAGAAACAGAGGAAATGTTCTCATGAGATCTTAATGAGGAAACACTGGGGGCAAAGATGTTAAAACTCAACACAGGAAATTAAACTCACCAAAATAAAATACATTTCTAAAATAAAAAAACACTAAAATATTGAACCAATAAAAGAATATAAGATGTTTTACTTAAAATAAATAAATACAATTAAAAAAAGTGACTAAAATTTGAACTAGATAATAAATAAAGTAAGGTGAAATAAAACTGTTCTAAGAATAAAACTTTGTTAAAACCGAGACTAGAAAGGTGAGCTGTTGTTTCTGAATTCATGTGAATAAACTTGGGTTCCTGTAAGATGCTGAGAACAAGTCACAATATTTCAATATGGTATCATTAAATCTGATTATTGAGGCAAAAATGAACCGTTTAATCTGATTTGTACTATGTAATTACACTGTTGATGTTTTGGAAACCTCTGTGCAGTTTGAATCTATTTAACAATCTGTTTTGTACCATGTAATATCTTTATTTTTGATGTTATAAACCTTTTATTTCTGTACTGGAAGCTGTCCCTATCAATCATCAATCAGTTAGACTGTATTTATAAAGCGCTTTTCATACAATGACATTGTAACGCAAAGTGCTGTAAATTAAAACAACTTAAAATAGAATTAATTTAAAAATAAATAAATGAAAAATAAAAAAGAAGTTTCTGAACGAACGGAGGAAACGCTCTCATGATATCTTCATGAGGAAACACTGGAGGTAAAATAAGATGTTAAAACTCAACACAGGAAATTAAACTCACCAAAATAAAATACATTTCTAAAATAATAAAACACTAAAATATTAAACCACTAGATAATAAATAAATAAATTAAAGTAAGGTGAAATAAAACTCAGTTAAAAGCGAGACTAAAAAGGTAGGTCTTGAGTTTGCGTTTAAAAATGTTGATGCTCTGTGCAGCCCTCAGATCTTCAGGTAAGGTGTTCCACAGGTGTGGTCCATGATGATAAAAATCTGCCTCACCGTGGGTCTCTGCTCTCATGACACCAAAGTACTTCTGTCAGAGTCCTAAATGGATTCTCCAACTCCCAAAAAACTACATGAACAATGATTGTCTTTGTCAGGTTATGAAAAAAATTACTGTCTTATTTTTCTTGCAGAACAACTGCTTGACTCGTCCCACTGTGTTCCTGTCACCGGACATTGAGCAGAAACAAGCCAGTAAGCTCAAAGACATCATCAAAAGGCACCAGGTGAGCCAAACGCACATCCTTAAACCCTCTAACTCTTTCGTTCCAGGTTTGTGTGCTTATCTTCATTCTCTTTATTCTCTCTCTCTTTTTTTTTAGGGCTCCATGACTGATGACAAGTCGAAAGCCACCCATCACATTTACCCCTCTCCATCCCAGCAAGAGGAAGGTAGAGGAGACCTTAAAGCTAACTCCAGTGTTTTATTTGTTGTAGCCATGAAAGTAATGAAGTTAAAAGATAAGAATGAAGAGTAAGATCTTCAGACTGAGACCGTTTATTCATTGTTGTAGATTGTGATTCTGCATTATTTCTAATAGAGTCTTTGCGTTAGAATGAAATGAATTTGTCGGTCCTGGTTTGTGTTTGTTGCAGAGGAATGGCTTCGTCCAGTCATGAGGAAAGACAAACAGGTGTTGGTGCACTGGGGTCTCTCCCCTGACAGGTGAGCACAATGTTTAGTAATAACAAACTTAATACATTTTATTTATGGGCGCCTCTCAGGTCACTCCAGGTCACCTTACAAATGCAACAACAATAAAACAGAATTATTATCAGAGCAAACAGTATGCTGCGATAACACAAACATTACATTATACAATATTTAAAAATATCAATTATATATATTATGTTTCTTTAATAGCTCATGATTGTTGGTTTATTAATTGAGAAGAAGATGAGACCAGGAGTGAATGCTAAAATGTTTTCTCTGCTGTTTTCTTTTGAATCTTGAAGTTATGACACCTGGGTATCAGCCAGCGAGGTGGACGGAGATGTGGAGGACCCACCCAGCAATGACAGACCGTGGAAAGTGAGTATCCAGGAATACAAGCAGAGAAAAAAATGCTGAAACCCCAAAATTGACTTGATGTCTTTATTTAGAACATGTACAAATAGAATGGAAAAAAACATACAAGTGAGAAAAAGGAAGAACAAAATCAATCACAGAAAATTTTAAATTTACATGTAAAAAAGGAGTAGGAAGAAGTTAAAACATTTGTATCCTACCCCTTTTATTCACTGTTTCCTGGTATAACATGAGTGCATTCTCAAAAGAACAAACTTTCATAACTTATCTTCATATTTAAGCATAGTATCAAGGAAAAACCCTCATTATTACCCATGCCTTTCTTCCTCCCTGTACCCCATGAAATAATTTCTTTCTACGTATTCTTGAACTTGGTTATGTTTTGGCCTTGCTGTAGCTCCATATTGAGTCTGTTCCACAGTTTTACTCCACAGATTAAAATACCAAAACTTTTCCGTTTAGTCCGAACACTCATAATCTTTAAATTATACTCCCCTCTTCACTTGTAACCTCCCTTTCTTAGATGGATAGAAAATCAGGGAGCTCAAAGCTGCTGCGTTTTCCCCGGCTACATTAAATAGATGTTAGAGTGTTGCTGTTACTGCAGGTTTAACAGTTTGTGTTTTTTAAAGTTTTAGGCTTTCACATGCTGCAGTGAGCATTGTAGTGTAAACAATGAAGGAGAATCACATGTAAAATAATAACTTCAGATACTATAAGGGTAAACCAATACATGTAAATGCAGCACAGAGATAATCCTCCATGAACTTTTAATAACCAAAGATAGACCCACTTATTCGTAAGAACTGTCCCCACATCCCTAAAATCACATCATATCATCGGCAATTTACAAAACTAGCTCACATTTAAAGTCTGTGAAGAAATGTAAAGCTTATTATTTCTATAAATGAAGACGTTTAGTAAATAGATTCTTGCATAGTAGCTTCTAAGTTCACAAGTTTGAAGACTGGTGGTCTGCTACAGCAGCGGTGTGGGGGTGATCTGTGCGGCTAAAATGATTGTGGATTCTTCCACTTGTAAAAACTCCCCTTCCATCTGCTTCCCTCTCCTCTTCAGGTCCATGCCAAGTGGGTTTTAGACACCGATGCCTACAATGAGTGGATGAATGAGGAAGACTACGAGATGGATGAGAACAAGAAGCTGGTCAACTTCCGCCAGAGGATTTTCCCTAAAGAAGAGGAGGTATGTTGTTTGTTGAAATGATTTTGCTGGTTGTGTCTCTTATTATGATTGTTTTAACGAACTCTCCAAAGATGTGGAGTGTTCGAATCGGCTGATATGGAACAGAAATGTAAACCTGCCCAAACACGGATGAGCCATGTTTCTGTTCGAGTGTTTTTGCTGCCAGTTTGTTTGGTCGCTTGCTGCTGTGTCCCGTGGATTGTGTGTCGCTGTCTTCCTTCGTCTGCTTTGCTTTGTTTGTCGCGCATCCTTTCCAAACTTTTCCTCACTCTTTGTGTCCTTCAGTTTTATTTCAGGGTTTCTGTCCACTTTAAAAAAAAGCTTGAAGATTTAAAGGTGATATATCATGCAAAATGGACTTTTTGATGGTTCTCTACCTGAAATATGTGTCCCTGGCATGTCTACAAACCCCCCAAGAATGAAAAAAATCCATTCTGCCCCTGTTCTGATTTCTCCACCTTTCTGTAAATGTGTGTGAAACGAGCCGTTTCAGACTTCCGTGTTTTTGTTGCGTGACGACAATATCCGGTCTGTAACGGAGTCAGAGCTCGGAGCTTGTTCAGCCCATAGACTGTATAAAATACAACTCAACCCCTCCTCCGTTTTTCATTCCCTGCACACGTGTGCTAACAAGGAGCTTAGGAGGGAGGCATGCTAGTTGTAGGCTGTCTTAATAAACACAAAGGTCGGTTTTACTCCCCACGTCTGCAGATTTGAAGATGATTTTTATTTTTCATGGGAAAGTGCTAGCGCTAGTTAGCATAGCCACATAGCTACATGTTTGTAGCTGTAGCTGTGTACCAAGACACACGTCGACATACTGACAAATAAAACAACAAGAAACACTAAATCTGTGACCAATCCTTCAGAAAGGTCCCGCTGCCTTTCTGGCAGAGCTCGGTTTTACTCCCCACGTCTGCAGATTTGAAGATCTAGTGGATGATTTTTATTTATCATGGATAAGTGCTAGCGCTAGTTAGCATAGCCACATAGCTACATGTTCGTAGCTGTGTACCAAGACACACATCTACATAATGATAAATAAAACAACAAGTAACACTAAATCTGTGACCAATCCTTCAGAAAGGTCCTGCTGCAGGCGCCTCTCCGTCAGGATCAGATTCTGGATCAGATTCAGAGGGTTAAAGTAACGCGGGTCTGTGAGCAGCCGTGTATATTCAGCCAACATGTAAACATTAGATCAACGTGCTGGAGAGCCGAGGGCTCATCCACTTCCTGAGGGGGCGTGGTCAGAGGGAAAACAGACCGTTCTGAGGAGGGCCGAAGAAGAGGGGTTTTCAGGCAGACCAAAATCTGATTTCAAAGTGTTTTTTTGAGCATAAACTTTAAAGACATGTTTTGGGGACCTCTTAGACCAATATATATTGATGAAAAAAGCGTCATATGTCACCTTTAAGGATTTCAAGATCTGACCAAAAACTGTAAAATTGATGAATTTACTCGTAGCCACTAGGGATGACAACAATTAATCGAGTATGGATTAACTGATTGTTAAGAACTTACTCAAACACATTTTTTTGTTTAGGTTTTCTATCAAGTGGAACAAACATCATGTGGTCTTATATGTTGTTCAGCTATCAGGGAGGTGTTTTAAGTTTAAAGCATGTTAAGATGTGTTGGATAAGTGGGTGCTTTCTTACCTTAGACAAGTCGGTCATTTAGAATTAGAATTTCGGTGTAAACGACTCGGGTGTGAGTCTTTTCAGAACCTCCCTGAGTAATCAAACATTATGAACTTGAGGGGTTCATTCGTCTGTTTAAGAGAACTTTATGCAGATTGATTAAGAAGTGAAGAGCCTCTCATTGAGCGCTGCGACAGTGTTCAGGAACCCTGGTTGTCTCCTCCACCACCACGGCATCCCCCACCTCCCTCCCCCCCCCCCCTGTTGTCGTTCTCCCTCTGCTTCCCCTCCTTGTGTGTGCAACCGTTCCATCCTCTCATTCTGCTGCTCTTTCTCTCATCCTCCATCCCTCGCTCCCTGCGCTACACGGGGTTTGTCTGATCAGTCTTCCCGTACACCCGATCGAAAGGAGCGCAAGGCCAACTCCGCCGGCAAGAAGAGGAGACGCTCGCCCTCGCCGCCTAGCACTCCCGCAGAATCCCGCAAGAAGGGAGGAAAGAAGGGGTAAGGAGGCAAACCAGCGATGCTCTTTATTAAGCCTGAGGTTGAGCAAACAATTCAACTTAAAGACAGAGAGATGTGGAAGTCTTTACCTTTTATCTTTAAAGAAGAATGATGCTGATGTTTCATTTATTTATAGTGGACAATTCCCAAAGGAAGGACTGTCCTTTAAAGCTAGAGTCGAAGTTAATTTGTATGGGACTTTTTAAGTGTTGAGAAATACTTGTTACTATCTGATGAGTTATTAATAATAATAATAATAATACATTTTATTTATAAAAGCGCTTTAAAAGATTCTCCAAGCGCTTTACAGGAAAATAAGATAAAATAATACAATAGAAAAGCAAAGGAAAACAGTGCAAAAAAAAAGCAAAGAAGAGCAAGGCAGCAAAATAAAACAAAACAAGAAAAAAATCAATCAATTCTAGTTTAAAAGCCTTTGTAAAAAGGTGTGTTTTGAGTCCGGATTTGAATTTGGTGAGTGAGGGAGAGAATCTGAGGTGTTGGGGGAGAGAGTTCCAGATGGTGGGGGCAGCGACAGAGAAGGCCCTGTCCCCCCCTGTTATTAGAAGATTTATCTGCATTGAAAACAAAAAAAAAACACAAGAAAGATCATCCTTATTGCATTAAAAAAGACGAATATTGAAATAACAGCAAACATGTTCTGTATTCTATTTACACACTTAATATTTATTGTTACTTCTGGTATATTTGGTGTTTTAATTAATTATTCATTTTTTTTTATTAGTGATTTTCATGACTAACTGAAGTTACACAACACATGACACGGAACAGCAGCAAAACTAATAGAAAGTATACTGGTACAGAGTTGAGGGCATTTCAACACAGTTCAGATGGCTGCTGAAATATGAGATTAATAATAATAATAATAATATATACTAATATAATAGTAGTATTAATCCTTGGAGCAATTGTAAAGTTGTCAGTTCAAAACTGAGGGGGAAAAAGAAGGAACAAGAAAAAAATGTAATAAATGAAAAATAAAAATATATGTATGTTTTGTATTTTTGTATTACAATAATAATCACACACATACTTTTGTCAATACTGAGATGGCAAGAATGTCTCCTACAATAGGCTGCATAGTAGGGAGGGGCAATTATTTTTGAATATTCATTCACTTAGTAAAAATCAAAGAGTTACTTGAAAAATTGTACTTTTAAAATGGGAAAATATTTTATCGTTTTCACCAGTGCCTGGTTGTAATACGGTATCCCCTAGACGGTGACTATAATAGAGCATCTTAAAGCTGTTAGCTAACCGCTTTAAATAACAGAAGAAGAATGCTAACCGCATTAAATAGCAAAAGAAGAAGAAAACATCATCCACTCAAACTCAACACTATTGAGGAAAATCAAGTGAAGGCGGAAAATGAATTTTAGATTTAATGACAGAAATAAAGATATTAAGACAAACTGACAGCTCTGCAAAAAATCCAATCTTAGCAGATTATTTCTATCATTTTAGTTCAAAGTATCTCGTTAGACTTCAAATAAGCTACATTCACCCACTCTGTAAGGATAAATATCTTGTTTCAAGACATTGAAAGCAAGGAATGCACCTTAATTTCTTTTGAAGAGTGAAATAAACACAACCAATGAGGCAATAAGGAGTTATTCTTTTTCAAGAGGTTTACCCAGTAGGTTTAGTTCACAACACAACACGGGCCAAAAGATACTCTTATTATTATTTTAGTTTTTTCAGTTTAAAGTAAAAGGAAGCTCAATAGACAGCCGTTAAAGCCTTTAATGCTCTCTTACTTTAAAGAGTTGTTTCTTAAAACATGAACTGAATGAAGCTGTGCGCTGACTGCTGAATGACATATTAGTGGAGGAGTATCAGCCTCTTCATTGACTCTTGGCTTTCCGTTCGGTGTCAGGAACCCCGGGCCTCACTGGAAGCGACGGGGCGGCCACAGAGGCGAGGAGGAGGACACGGAGGAGGACATGACGAAGGACTTGGACGACTCTTCAGCCGGGGCCAGCATGGAGGAGGGCAGCATGTCCAAAAACGGTATGAGAAAAGCACGGGGGATTTCAGCTGGACTCTGTTTGGATAAACTACACCATCGCTCAGATTTTTTTTTCTTCAAAGATCTGTTTATTTGAATTTGTACACATTACATATAAAAGATCAATATACACAATTAAAGCAAGTGATGTTTTTTATATAATCAACACAATAAGTGAATGTACAAAAAAACAACCAATAATAATAAATGATAATAATTTAAAATAAAAGATTAATGAATAAAAAGGAAAGTAAATAATGGTGAAACTGCAATAAGATAAATAGGTTAATACTTAAAAGATAAATAAGTGGAGAGGTAAAAAAAAAAACAAAAAAAAACCCCAATAAGAATAACAATAAATAAAATAAAAATACATTAAAAAAATAAATAATAATAAAAAAAACAGAATTAAAATTTTAAAAAAAACACCACGTGTCACTGAGATATTTGAACCAAGCTGAAACTCAAACCTGCTCATTCAAGAACAAGAAATCTCTGACTATCACAGTCCTGATGTGTGGCCTACATGCAGTCTGACGCCCAACAAACATCAGAGGTGGTGCATCAGCTTGCATCCAAACAGGGTTTTGTGCAGCCCCACTTAAAAACCATTACAGTGGTAAGATACCTTTAGTTGCACACAGGAAGGAGCCACTTAATCAGCAGGTGTTCCAGATGAATCCATGGAACCAAAATCAAATTGACTTGATTTTACATCACCCTGATTTTGCATCCTCAGACATCATTTTAGAGATTGCAGACAAAATCCTCAGAGGAAAACCACTCCTTGCTTCAGCGAGCTGAAATCCCTGTGAGTGATTTTCAAGGGAGATCATACGGATTGAATTTCTGTGAGTAACCGCAGGAACGACAGGGGTAGTGCAGGGTATAGGGTGAAGACGCATCCGGGTTAGGATCTCTTCTTGATGAGCAGAAGTGTCACCCTGCTGAGGACATATCCTCCCACAGATGCATGCACCATTGTCCTCTCAGAAGAGAATGAAACCAGCCCGACTAATCGACTGTGGATGAATCGAGCTTCAGACGCATCCTCCACAAAGATCCTCTTTCAAAACCAAACACAGAATTCTAACTAAAAAATGCTCTTTTTAGACCAGGTCCCATCTGCAGTGTCCCACTTTTACAAAAATCCTTCATCACACGCACACACACGCACGCACCCACTCTGCTCAGCACTCTCTGTTTTGGTGTCCTCTTTTGAAAAGCAGAGTGCTTTTTAAGGCCTTCATGTCCGTGGCTGAATTACACACTCTTTGAATTTTCTCCTTCTTTTTTATTCTTTCAGCAAATTCAAAGAAAGACATCGAGAACACTCCTGTGAAAGGTGGGAATGACCTGGGTAAGTATCTGACACTGAAATGCTCTTACATTTCATAACTTACATGAATCACTTGAGAGCAGAATCAGCCTCTGAAGAACTGTTAAAAGTTGAACTTGAAACCTGTTTGTGTTTTCCAGACGACATGGAGGACGACTCGGTGCTGTCAGGTGGAAAGGTGAGATGATGAATGACTCAGACTTCATCTTTGTGTTCATTAAGAAACAGTGAAGGAGTGTGTGAGGGGTGAATGGGCCTCACTCTTTGCTTGCTGGAGTTATTTGTATCATCATAAATCAGATAAATTGATCTGCTTTAATTTTGATCAAAGCAGCCGACTGCTTTAGTTCTTCTCTGGATTAAAACTTAAAAACATTCTCTCATAAAATGTTACTCAACTCAACTTTATTTATAAAGCACTTTAAAACGACCACAAACGAGTGCTGTACATAAATAGACAAAAACAACGCAGGCATAAACAATTAAAACACAGGATCATAAAACAATAAATATTTAAGATGATTTTTAAAAATGGACAGTGAGGAGGCTTATCTAATGTGGAGGGGAAGCTCATTCCATAATTGAGGAGCAGCAACAGAAAAAGCTCTATCCCCTCTGAGCTTCCGTTTTGACCGAGGTGGTGATGTGAGGGAGGAAGCATTACTCTTTTTTTAGCGGTACATATATCTGACTGTCATCAGCATAACCATAAAAGGAGATGCCATGCTTTCTCAGGATGGAGCCCAGGGGCAGTAAATACAAAGAGAAAAGCAGGGGGCCTAAAATCGACCCCTGTGGAACCCCATACAGCAGCAGGGCAGAGCTGGACTCTGAATTTCCAAGGCTTACACTTATACTCCTGTCAGACAAATATGATTTGAACCACTCAAGTGCAATACCACAGATACCTACTAGTTTAAACTGAGTGTATCTGTGTCACAGTTCAGAGATGCTGTGTGTTCATTGTGCGGACCTCTCTGACTCTGTCTGCGTTTGCAGGATGATGAGGAGCAGGGCAAAGCTGAAATCAACCGACTCATTGACACAAGCGAGGACAACGTGACTGAACAGACTCATCACATCATCATCCCCAGTTACGGTGCTTGGTTTGACTACAACTGGTAAGAGCTTTTTAAACGTCTAACATCACCTTTCAATCACTTCACTTTGATGTACGAGCTGCTTTAGAAATAATAGAGGAAACCCTTGAACTCTGGTTTCATTCTGCAACCGCTTCCTTTTCACGCCAGCATCCATGAGATCGAGAGGAGAGCACTGCCTGAGTTCTTCAACGGAAAGAACAAGTCCAAAACTCCAGAGATGTGAGCCTTCACACACACACAGTCACATGAAACACTTCTACACTCATTCTTTGTGTGTGTAGTTTTGTGTTGCTGCAGACCTGCTGTTATATGTTCTCTGTGATGCTCATGTCTCAACAGATACCTGGCGTATCGCAACTTCATGATTGACACGTATCGGCTAAACCCTCAGGAGTACCTCACCTCCACCTCCTGTCGCAGGAACTTGACCGGAGACGTTTGTGCCATCATGAGGTGAGCGAAGTCTCAGAAACTGTTTTGAGAACAGAATCTCTTTAGTCCAGTTTCTGCAGCTGTAGTGCCGTAGTTTGTTATTGTAGTGTAAGGAGTATTGTCCACTTATGCTTGACAATCTGTATGCCTCAGAACCCCTTCAGCGATCATCTAACATCCATTTAGCTTTAAATCCTGTATAAACAAACATCTGCATTCAAGTGATGTTGACAGTTCGCTCTTTGACGTTGTCTCTCAACTCCAACAAAAACATTACAGCTCCCTGTTCACTAGTAGTTAAGGTGCATTTTGAACAAGAGTTCTGGGGTCTTTTAGCCCCCAGAACTACTTTACTAGTTTTGAACTCATAAAGCCGTGGCAGAGATCGACTGGTGTTTTGGTTTCAACCGCGACCCTGTTAACTGGAGACTTTCAGCCGGATGCATCCCTCATAAACGTCTTTAGATGATCATTAAATATCTGATGAGGATATTTTGAAATCTTAATAAAAAACTAAACTAGTTTGCATTCCCAGGAACTCCCTCTGTGTTTCAACAGCTGTGTAATTTCCACAAACACTGACACGTTCAGCTGAAGGTCTCCAGTTTACAGGGTCACTTTTAAAACCGGAACACCGGGAGAGACGCATTCATGGTGTGCTGGGAGAAGACTACTGTTACAAGCTGCTAAATCAAGAGAATCACAGCTTCTTCTTTTGAAAAGTACACACACATACAAAAAAGATAGAACAAATAAAAACTAATGAAAGAAAGAGAAATCAAGTGAATCACAGATGTGTGTGATGTTATTGTGGACGGAGGGAGGAATAAAAACACTGCGGTTAATCTACCAATCAGACACGTTCAGGATTAGTGGCCCTGCCCCCCGAAAGTCCCGGGACCTTTGAAAAGTACTACCCCCAAGCAGGGGCTTTTTAGGGGGGAGATTATCTACCCCTGAACTAAACTTAGACCCTGGTTCCTCCGGTCGAAACGCACGTAGTTCAGGTGTGAAGTCCCTAGTTCCTGCCGTCGAAAAACGCCTTTTGACTCCAGTTTTTTGCCCTGCACCAAACACTCATACAAACTAAAGAACTGAACTTTTCTTGGATAATTTAACAGACTTCATTATTTTAAATAAATCAGAAGAAGAAGTTTATTAATCGTCTTTGCTCTCGATCTCCAGAGTTCATGCCTTCTTGGAGCAGTGGGGTTTGGTGAACTACCAGGTCGACCATGAGAGCCGCCCCTTGCCCATGGGCCCCCCACCCACACCTCATTTCACCGTTCTTGCTGACACACCGTCTGGCCTCATGCCCCTGAACCACAGACCCCCACCGGTAAGGTTCACAAGAGTCCGTGAAGGCGGAGGAACGAAATGTTTTGTAATGCAATCATCGTTGATCATGTGGTGGTTTTCATTCCTCCAGATTCCCCCTCAACAGCAGATGCCCAACTTCATGGATAAAGGCAAAGACAAGGCCATCGACCTGCAGAACTTCGGCCTTCGCTCGGACCTCTACAACAAGAAAAACATCAAGGTCAGCATCCCAGTATCACTTAGGGTCAGGGTTTTCTCTCTTTAGATACTTAAATGAGTGACCGGGTTATGTCTGTGAAGGGGGCACTATGGGAAGAGGGGGCTAAACAGGGAGAGAGTTCAGCATCCTGACTGCCTGGTGGATAAACCTGTCCCTCAGTCTGCTGGTTCTGGCCCGGAGACTGTCTAGTCTCCTTCCTGATGGCAACAGGCTGTTAGACGGGTGGGAGGGGTCGCCTGCTGTGAGCAGGGCTTTTTGGGTGAGGCAGGAAGAGTAAATGTCATGGAGGGAGGGGAGAGAGGCGCCAACGATCTTCTCAGCTGTTCTAGTGTAATGTTTGAGGGATACACGCAGAGTCTCAGTGAAAAAAGTCACAAAATGACAAGAGGAAAAGTCTCAAATCAAGGAGAGAAACTAAATAATACAAGTAAAAACAGGAATGTTTCTGAGATTCATGTCAGAGGGATCTCATGCCGACAAACACAAGAGGCTAAAAAGCACACCGCTGATCTACTATCCTGTTGTGTCATTGCCTCTCTTACATGACTGTTTATTTTTGCCCTACAGGGAAAAGCAGCAAACTCCACCAGGGACTGGACTGAACAGGAGACTCTGCTGCTGCTGGAGGTGAGTCTCTGAGGACAGGAGTGAAAAAACAAACTTGAAAATGACCCTGGTTGATGTTTGCCCCCCCCCCCCCGAGCATCAAAACTCTCTCTTCCTCCAACCTGCTGGAGGAAACACTTGATAGATATCACACTTGTTGCACGTCTCCGTTGTGAAATTACGCTCACATTTTGTTCATCTTCTCCTTATTTCTTTATCACCTCTGTTCTTACCCCTGCTGTATTCTTCTAACCTTGATATATACCGTCTCTCCCTCTGTACTGACCTCTCACTCTTGAATTGCGCTCTCTTTCATGGCACATAACTCTTTCATCTCCTTCTACCTTACGACCCTTTAATCCCTTCTTCTGTCCTCCCACTCTTCAGTATCTTTCATAATCCTGCTCTCCTCTGTGAACATATTGTGAAGATACTTTCACTAAGACTTGTGTTGTCTGTCCCCTCCCCTCCTCCAGGCTCTGGAGATGTTCAAAGATGACTGGAACAAAGTGTCTGAGCACATCGGTTCACGCACACAGGACGAGTGTATCCTTCACTTCCTGCGGCTGCCCATCGAGGATCCGTACCTGGAGAGCACCGAGGCCTCCCTGGGCCCTCTGGCATACCAGCCCATCCCCTTCAGCCAGTCTGGAAACCCAGTCATGAGCACAGTAGCCTTCCTGGCCTCTGTGGTCGACCCCAGAGTGGCATCTGCTGCTGCGAGGGCCGCTCTAGGTGAGAACGAAGAGAGAAGATGAAACTGAAGCATCTCATCTTTAACAGCTCTTTGATAACAGATCACAAACACAAGATGGGGATGGAATAATAATACATCTCAGAGCTGCAGTTACCTCTAACAGATGCAGTTACCCTTCTGACCTTTAGAAGAACGCCTTAAATATGGCTGAGAGACACATTTCATTTACTTTAACAGATCTTAAAGGCTGGTTTATACGTCTGCGTCTCCCCTACGCAGCAGGGGCTGACGCGGACATGAGCACCACATACTTGTGCGGCGATGTGTCCGCCCGCTCGAGCCCGTGGAAGAGGAACATCATGATGTTAGATTTAAGTGACCGCTTGGCAGAAAATGGTACCTTGTCTCCTCGGCCGACCACTGCTTTGCCTCGGAATCCATTAGTCTCTTTAATATTTTCGCTGCAGGACAATGGCGGAAACACGTTTGGTTTGTGTTTTTGATCATGGCAACCTCGCCCCTGACGTAAGCGGTTTGCGGTTCTAGACCAGCAAAGAGTAGGAGCCGCTCTGGAACTGGTTTTCCCAGCTGGGAGCCGGTTCACTCACAGACAAAACACACAAAAACGGTTCTCAATTGAGCGCCAACTCCGAAGGGGTATCTGATAGTCCGGTCGCCTGTTTCCGGCCCCGCTACAATCTCTGTTTGCTTCTCCACAGAGATTCAGAGCGTGTTATGTTAATCTACAGCTGATACATGTTGCTGTTTATCATACAGACATGATTACATGAAGAATAGAGAGGAGGAGATGAAATACAAGGCCAATGAGCGGGGATCCAGGAAGTGCTGTAAATGCAGGAAATACAATGCAGCAGAGCCGACCAATCACAGGGCTTGCGGTCCGTGTTGATTCTACCCGTAGTTACATTTTGGAGGAGGTGCATGTCAGCTTCGTGTGTAGGTGTGTGTAGGTACGGGAGCTACGCAGACTAAGTATAAATCAGGTTTAAGACTGGGACATTATTTGACACACGTGGGATTAATAATCTGAGCAAGATTTGTGTCTCTGCAGCAGGACAGCACTTTATTATGAAGCTGTTTTCAAGATTTAAAAGGTGTAAATTGCCATACTCAAGGATCCACAATTCTTTGACTAACCATGCATGATTATCCAGAAACATGTGACAGGATCTTTGAATTCGGGTGCAGTGATTTTTGCGAGCTTTTGTGCAGATATTAGCATGAGATCAAAACTGAGGTTGAACTCAGAGAGAATGAAATAATGACAATCATGAGCTCTTTGAGAAGCAAAACTTTCCTGTACAGTTCATTTCGATGCATTTTACAGTGGAGTTTGTCTTTCACTCATGCCTGTATCAGAGTTATCTTTTATAATCAGTGGGTCAAATTTACGCTGATTTGAATTGCTTATAAGTAAACGTCCTCCCCCTGTCTCTCCACAGAGGAGTTCTCCCGCGTGCGTGAAGAGGTGCCGGCTGAGCTGGTGGAGGCTCACGTGAAGAAGGTGCAGGAGGCAGCCAGGAGCACAGGGAAGGTGGACCCCGCCTTTGGGCTGGAGAGCAGTGGCATCGCTGGCACCGCCCCCGAGGAGCCAGAAAAGACCGGTGAGTGAGAAACAGGAGCTGGTAGAGACCTAGGTAGAGACTTAGAATCATGTTCATAAAGTGTTGAACGATGTAAAGCTGTGAGTGAGCAGTGCATTTAGAAGTGGTTGCATGTAGTCTTGCTGGAGGTCTACTTCTTCATGCATGTTGTTACTTCTGCAGCCACTGGGGGGCAGCAGATACAAGCAGTTAGACTTCTCCCTGTTTGACAGGGAGAGATAGATATGATGCACATTACTGTGTTTGTGCGTGCTTCAAGCTGAGCTGTGCTGTGCTCCAATGATTTCCACGGGGAAATGTGTCCAATTTATTTAAAGCAGTCATCGTTTGAGAGTTTGAGCAGTGTGCAGCCACTGTGCAGCATCAGGTTATGACCTCCAGATCAAATCAAGTGGAGAGAGAATGAACCTGAAACATGAATTTGATGCACTAACATTAAAGATTAATTCATCGATTGCATACTTTTAATTAACATCCAAATGTTTGAATAATCAGTGAATCTGTCTGAGTAACTTCTCTGGGAAAACGTTAACCGTAAGGTTAGTTAAACCTGCTCAGCATCACGGTCTCTCTCGCACTACGATCGGGTCTTCTGCGCCTCTGTGAGAATATTTTTCATGAAACAATGATTTTGAATAAACATTGCTTCACATTGAGGAGGCGTAAATATGTGAGTGTTTCTCAGCGATGGACCGTGGCTTCTGTACGATTAGTCATGAGTCTTTCCGACATTTAAAGCAGGGATGGACATTTTAAGCCAAAATACTATTTGATAGTCATTAGCACCTATTCAGTGATTATTCGCATAATCACCCCCACACACAGACACACAGGCCTGTCCCATTAACAGCACGTTTGTGTGGCAGTTAACCAGCAGCAGGACGAGGTGCTGCTGGTAGTTTTTTTGAAGTGGGGTTGTATGAGTTTTAAATCACTAGTAATTGTAGGGGCCACAACGGATGCTGCTCAGCTCGTCCCCTGTAATGAGACAATGCAAACTGCAGAAATGAGCCAAAATATCCCAGTTTTATATTGATCTGTTATCGGCCGTTGAATTTTAAAAAAATGTCCGATGCCGATATGCGTCAAAATGCCGAATATCGGCGCCGATAATCAGTCCGGTCGATAATCGGTCTATCCCTAGTACACATCAGTTATTTGCTGGTAGGGGTTAGAAATACAGATTTATTAAAACATGAGTTCAGAATTCTCTTTGTCATGTTATTTTTTTATATTTATATATATATATATTTGGGCTTTACATCTTTATTGATAGAGGGAGAGGACAGTGGATAGTGTAGGAAACTGGGAGAGAGTGGGGGAATGACATGCAGGAAAGGAGCCACAGGCTGGATTCGAACCAAGCGGCAAACTCCGGTCTCAAACGATGAAGCCAATGCGGAAGTGCTATAAACTGCAATACATCGAAAATCCGCTTGAGGCTGGCTGCAGAAACACCGGAAACCACATTGATATGAATGGGAAGAAGACGATCTTTGCAGCATTAATAAACATGTTTACAGCCTGGTTCAAAAACCGGCTTGGCCCTACAAAGCTAATCTCTCTAATGGCACACACTGTACGGGGGGTGAATTTTTTTCTAACATGACGGGTTCAGAAGATATTAAGATTACGAGTTTTGCCCAAATAAGGAAATGACTGACGTGACTCCCAGTCGGGAACACACAGCCATTGGCTAAGAGGCTCACACTACGTCACACTCTGCCTAGTTGAGTTCCGCATTTCCAATATGGCTTCTGCCGTCGATTTGCTTCAAAACAGCTCTCAGGAACAGATGGGTGACGTCACGGATACTACGTCCATATTTTATACAGTCTATGATTCGAACCCAGGCCGCCCCCTACATGGGCGTGCAACTTAACCAGAAGGCCCTAAGTGAAGTTTTTAAATGGAAAAATGTTGGAGTCTACTCTTAAATATAAAAAAAACGTACATGTATTTATTTATGTTCTCCACGAAACCAGACATTTAAAGAGCCCATCTTAGGTTTTAACAAACACTCCATATAATTCATTATTTTCTGACATTTTCTGAATTTAACAATTAATCAAACACGAGAATTAATAACAGAGAGAACGATCAAATTTAGATTTATCCTTAGTTGACGTGCTTCTTCTCATACATGCAAACGCTGCACAGCGTGACTCCCAACATCTTAACGCTCAAAGAAAAGTTGAGCGTCATCACTTTGCTTTAAAAACGATGATAATTCTTCTGCTGAATATCAGACGGTGTGAGTTTTTTTACCAGCAGTGGGAAGAGAAACAGAGAAATATTTGTGTGTGTGCATACATCCGTGGTAACTAGTGGATTAAAACAACAGTGGCAGATGGGGCAGGAGAGTGGGAGGAGGGGGAGCCAAAAACTGGGTCATCTCACTCTATCATATTCTGATCTCTTTCTCGCTTTGCTTTCTTGAAATAATTCTCTCCCTCTCTCTCTCTCTCTCTCTCTCTCTCTCTCTCTCTCTCTCTCTCTCTCTCTCTCTCACTCTCACTCTCACACACACCCATCATTAGTCACACCTGAATTAGAGCCCTCTGGAGCCACATTTGTGATCAATAAGCTTAAATGTGTTCCTGCCTGAAGCAGCCGACCGACACACACACATCATACAATCAATACTCAAACTCTTAACACACGCTAGAGTGCACCCGTGACATGCTTTAACACTCAACCGTACACTTGTACACACCCGGTCACATGTGTGCGTTTTGCTTATTTGGTCTTGCATAACACTTGCCGCTCTCTCCCCTGCGGGCCTGTTCACTTAAAATGCTCCTGACCTTAATTTCGTGTCCTCAGTTTCTCCCTTAAACCCTTTTTCTGATGAGAGTCCGTTTATGTACGACTTCAAACGGGGTGATATGTCACCGCTGCCTCATGTTGTTACACTTATATCCCGAGTGTGGAGTCGGGTGGTTTTGTTCGGTAATTTGTGCTTATGCATGCATGAATGCGATCTCACACAGTTTCTTGCATCTCTTCTTGCTTTTTGGAAACATTAACAATTCATAAGGGAAGTAACAATTGCAGGGGAAATTTAGGCTGCAGCACAGCGTCTGCACCCATCCTGATGAGGTTCAGTTTGTTACATGATGATGATTTTTTCTCCTGCATTTGTTCCCTTGTAGAAACCCCAGAGCCTGAGAAGATGGACACAGACACAGACTCCCAGCAGGCCGACAAGGTAAGACCACCATTTCCACCATCGCCATCAACCCAACAGTCTGGACACTGTTTGTGGATGAAGGTAGTCTCATGTCCAACTGCAGGATTGAGCTCATTGTCATCATCACTGACAACTTCCTTGAGGGTCTGTCTGCTGCTCTCTTGTCTTAAACTCTACCTGAGTTTGCAGCATGTCCAGTCCAAATCCAGAATAAATCCACGAGGCAGTTTTTGCACCACAAAAATGGGAGCTTGAAGATTATCTGGAAACACTAACTCTATGTCCAGACCTCCATCCAACAGGTTAAATGCACCATGCAAAGGAAGAAAGTATTTCATTTTAACATTTGTTGTGTTAATTTTAGACCTCAGATGTGTTCCTTGCAAATGAAATATAGAGAGCAATGCAATCAATCAATCTTTATTTGTATAGCGCCAAATCCCAACAAACGTTATCTCAAGACGCTTTCACAAACAAAGCAGGTCTTGACCGCTCTATGTCAAATAATGAACAGAGACCCAACACCAAGACAGGATAAGACTCAGTCTTACCCCACCTTAATCCACCATGAGCAGAGCACCTTTAGGGCTGTCAACGAATATTCTAAATTTGAATATATATTCGAATATTAAAAATAAATGGAGATTCAATTGTGAAAATTAATATTCGACTGTGGAAAAAAACACATCGGCGGCTGCTTTGCGAGTGGGCGCACTGCATGACAGGTCAGGGACAGGTCACAGGAGTCCCACATGCACAGCGTGAAGCAGACGGCAGAGAGAAATCTTTCCCTCCCCGGATCCTCAGTGCGCTCTGAACGCGTCTTTTCCTCCGCTGGGAATATAGTGAATAAAAAGAGATCGGGCCTCTTCACACTGACTGTCTTGTGTTTTTGGCAAATAACCTGTCAGGCCTAAGACCCTACATTGACAGTGGACTAAAAGAGCCAGACAATCAGTGACACTGGGATAAAATGCAGTTTTTCCTCTCTTTTTTTATACAAGCGCCAAGAATGTAAGTGGACTACTTTTTCGTTTTTAACTTCAATTAATGTGAATAATATTTGCTTCAATCACTAAATGAAGCCTGCCTATATTAGGGACAAGAGTCGGGACCTTTAATTGCTCGCACAAGTCTTGTTCAGCACTCACTCAGCGCATTGCGCACAGAGAGGAGGGGGGCGAGCGAGCGAGCGAGCGAAAGGTCTCCGGTCTTAAAAGTGCTAGATATAGACCATTAGGTCATTTACTTGTTTTGTAATGTGTAGGTATGTTTTAGGCATGTTATATCTTAAATAAAAATACATATACAAGTAGTTATCTTTTTGTATTAGTTTGTCCACCTGTTATTGACATAATGCGCAAATACAGATATTCGAATGGTTCGAACCTATGGTTTTTTTTAGAGCAAATATGTGAACGTCATTTTTGAGCAATTTTGACAGCCCTAAGCACCTTGCAGTATTTAGCTAGTTACAGTGGCGAGGAAAAACTTCCTTTAACAGGCAGAAACCTCCAGCAGGACCAGACTCATGTTAGACACACATCTACCTCGATCAAGTTGGGTCTGGAAAGAGGGATAGAGGAGAATAAGAGAGAGAGGGAGCGTTGATGGTGATTAGACGAGTAGTTGTAGCTGTTGCCGCTGGAGTCCAGCACATGCAGGAGCAAAGCAGGCTGTAAACTTCCCAGACCGAGTCTCAGAAGACCACAAACCACAACATTACCAGAGTTCAGTGTACAAGAGGAACTTTTAATGCCTGTTTTGTCATCTGAAAAGTCTGCAGTGTCCCTTTGAGACCATCGCACAATTAAGAAGACATCGATGTTTTATTGTGTTTTGGTATTCAAGTATTCTGCACAAAGCATGCTGGGATACAGCATGAGGCAGACCACTTTTTAACAAGTGTTCTCCCTCATTAGGTCACAATCATGCATTAAAAGAAAGCAGGAGTTTAAACAAACTCTGGAAAGACTCCTTAATTTAAGAGAAGTGTCCATCAGCACCTCAGTCATCAAAAATACTGTATGCTGAGTGCAACTACTGCATCTGCTAGCAGGGGTGCTAACTGCACATGATGAAGACAGATGAAGCTCGAAAGAGATGAACAGAAACTGCACTGATTGAAATCTTAACGTAGGTCATTATTTGATTGGGAGAAGTTTTGATCTCATGCTCAGACCGCCAAACCACGCACCAAAGTGATGTTTCATACGTCTTTGACACTTTGTTTCTCTAACTCGTTGTTAAATCTTCCTCTCCCTGCTAATCTCCACGTGTTGTTTTAGAAAAAGCCCGCAGGCTGAATGTAATGGGATTTTTTTTAAATGTTCAATTTATCCTCGCTCTGCTTGGCAGCTTGTTGGCTGATGACTTCCTCATTAGCATCCATTAACCCGTGTCAAACCAGAGTTCCTGTCCAAATGCCAGCAGTCATCCCAAAGTGGAGAAAGTCACAATGCACTCTGCTGTGATGCTCAAGGCGAATTACAACAACAGTCACTTTATGGTCCCTGTAGTTTGAAGTAACCCCTCAAAATGATGATTGGATACACACCAACTCATGTCAGTTTAGAGTTTGTGCAGCTTTTATATCTATTTGTGTGTTCTTTCTTTACACAAGCTAAAAACTCCAAAGAATAATTTGCAACACTTAATTTAAGACGTGGACACTCATCATTCTGTGTCTGTGTCTTCTTCTCTCAGGCGGAGTCGAAGGACGAGGCAGAGAAGCCGAGCGAGTCGGCAGAGAAGAGCAGCGAGAAGACGGACGCCCCTGAGAAGGTGAAGAAGGAGGGAGGAGAGACTTCAGAGCGTGAGGAGGAGAGCGAGGAGAGCGGAGAAGCCAAGACAACTCCAGCAGGTAATTCACACTCATGATGGCAGTCTCTCACTTAATGGTGTTTTCATGGAGGTACGTTTGGTGTTTGTAGCCACCCTTACTGGCAAATTCCACCAGGTCCATGTCCGGTCCATCTCCAATCCGATACGGCACCAGATCTGATAGGTTTCTATTCTAGTCAATGTGTTAACTTCTACTGGATCAGATACGCAAGACTTCTATTTTTGCCGGATGCTGGAGCACGACGCATCAATCTCAACAGAGCAGATGGAGCGGGACAGGAAGTCAGGCACCAAAACAAAATGAAAACATCTGGTTAATTTTCAGAATAAAACACTGTGTGTTATCACCAGATCGTATTTCACTTAACTACAACAACAAACCAAAGTCATGATGAGCGGAGCCAGGCCTGGAGTCAACAGGTCAGAGGTTTTCAGAGGACCAGAAAGACAACATGGATGAGGAGAGGAAGAGGAGAATCCTTGATTTAGTGATTAAAGCGATATTACCTTGGTCACATGACTCCAGCTGTCGGGCGGTCCTGCTCCGGGCTGCAGAGAATCAGAGACAGACCGGACACGGATCTGGTGGAAGTCCCGTGTTAGGATACAGGCTTTATTTTTGCAGGGAACAGATGGACAGAATGTTTGTGCCATGATGCTGAGTCCACAATTTAAGATTCTTCTCTTTCTCTCTCCCCGTCAGACAAAGAGAAGGAGGAGGCGATGGAGACGTCGTCCTCAGATCAGGAGAAGGAGAAGGAGGAGAAGGTGACAGACGAAGGAGACGAGAAGAGGAAGAAGCTGGAGCACGACATCGGAGAAGGAAACATCGCCACAGCAGCCGCTGCTGCTCTGGCGTCTGCCGCCACCAAGGCCAAGGTGAGACTGCAGAAGAGCTGACTGAACGACAAACACAAGCTTGAGTCTGGTTTTCTTAGAGTCCACCTGAGATGCTGTTTCTTAGCTGACCTGAAACCCGCTGGTTAGATCTTGTGGAGGTTTCTTGAAACATGTGGGTCATGTGGATAAAATCTCTTAACTTCTGTCTTTGAATAAGTTAAAGGGCTCAACAGTCTTATTCCCTTTATCAATTATCTGCATAATTAGCTCAACTTGTTATCTCCACGATCTCCCCGTTTTGACCTCCCTCCTCATTGTTAAGATATTTATAGTCTGTCCCCTCTTTCTCTGTGTCCCTCAGCACTTGGCGGCAGTGGAAGAGAGGAAAATCAAGTCCCTGGTGGCTCTGCTGGTGGAGACGCAGATGAAGAAGCTGGAGATTAAGCTGAGGCACTTCGAGGAACTTGAGACCATCATGGACCGAGAGAAGGAGGCTGTAAGTTTGAAAGAAGCTTCCACTCCGATTAAATATGGATGTTAATTTGAACGCTCTGACCCTGAACTGTGCTCTGCTCCCAAGTGAACTGAATCTCTGCCCACTGAGAAAGTGCTCTTAGCCGAGGTGATTAATTATGAAGGTGATCTGTTAACAGAAGCTCCAAGTCGAGCCCACACACTTAAGTATGTATGAAAATAGATGTTCCAACCTTAAGTGGTGACCCATGAATCACAGATATATATCCAAACATGTTTAGAAGCTGATGAAATACTCAGGCTTTCAGAACACCTACAGACTCAATCTGAGGACACTCTCCAGGTGTTCATCTGGTGTTTGAGTTGAACTTGAACTCAACCTGTTGTTAGCTGGTCGTGTTTATGTGCCGGCTAACAATTTAAGGCTGGTTTATACTTCAGCGTCACCCCTACGCAGCAGGGGCTGACACGGACCACATAAGCACCACATAAATGTGAGTCGATGTGTCCGTGTCGCGCAGCAATTCTCTGCCCAAACGCTTGAGGTCAGTGTGGTCTCTCTGATAGCCGGTCGCCTGCTTCCGGCCCCGCTACGATCTCTGATTACTTTTCCACAGAGATTCAGAGCGTGTTATGTTAATCTACAGCTGATACATGTTGCTGTAGCATACAGACATGATTACATGAAGAAGAGAGAGGAGGAGATTAAATACATGGGCTTGCTGCAAAAGCGGGAAATACAATGCCGCCGAGCCGACCAATCACAGGGCTTGCGGTCCACGTCGAATTGACACGTAGTTTCATTTTGGAGGAGGTGCACCTCAGCTAGGTGCGTCGGCCTATGCGTAGGTACGGGAGCTACGCGGACCTCCGGCGTAGGCTACTCCATCGTTTCGACACAGAAGTATAAATCAGGCTTTAAAGTCTGATGTTGTTTCCATGTGTCCTCATAACGAAGGCTCGAACCAGCTTAGATATGACTGAGGTCCAGAGCACAGCAGCACTGGATGGGGTGGGATTGTTCCTGTTTCTTTTTGTCTGATGATGATCAAGGAACCTGATCTTAGAAATGTGAATCAAAATGTTCAAAACGTATGGAAATCACACGTTGTAGCTAACCTAGTTTTACCCTTGTTTTTCTATTCCTCTCACTCCAAATCATGACGGTCCTATGCACAGTTCTGATCCCAATGTAATCCTTTAACATAAGACGTAAGGGCAGAAAACAGCCAAACCTCAACCCTTAAACACATTCAATTTTATCACATCCTGCATTGGCAGTAAGACTAAGATGAATGAATTTGAAAGTAAGAGCAAGAAACCAGAATAGGACAAGAGCGTCACTGCAAGGAACTGAGGGCGGACCATAGCCTGTATAATAATGGACGCAGTATCCGTGACGTCGCCCATCTGTTTCTAAAGCGCTGTTTTGAGGCCAATCGGCGGCGGCGGCCATATTGGAAAATACTGAATGCAACCTAACTTCTGTCGAGCAAGTGAGACGCAAAGAGGCGGGCTTTGAGCCTCCTCGCCAACAGCTACGGTGTTCCCACCTGTCAATCAAACTCGTAATCTTAACATCCTTGAAATTGCCGCGTCATGAAACAATTCACCCCCCCGTACAGTGTGTGCCGATCGAGAAATGAGCTATCCAGACTACACTCGTTTTTTGTACCAGGCTGTAAACATGTTTATTTCTGCTGTAAAGATCGACTTCTTTGAAATTGGTGTGTATGTGGTTTCCTGTACTTCTTGAGCCAGCCTCAAGTGGACACTCAAGGAACTGCGGTTTATAACACTTCTGCATTGGCTTCAGTTCTTGTGGGCGGAGGTTGCCGCTTGGGGTGGACATGTAAACGTCCAAGATTTAAGATTTAAATTAAGATTTAAAAACATGAACCAAAGAATGTAGTTTTCTATCAAAATAAGGCTTTAAAAATGTCCTTGATGTATTTTCATCACTGAGGTAGTTCAGAGTTGTGAAGTATACTCATCAAAGTATGAGGTGAGTAAGAACAGTGAACATTACAACTTTACTATCCTCTAAACTGACCCGGTGTCACACAGTCTGTCTTCTGTAGTTGTTTCACGGAAATAAATAGCCAGTGAATATTCTGAGTTCATCGGGGAGTGCAAGCGGCTCACAAGTTTCTTGGTTTTCAGTCCAAACCCTCCACAGTGACTGGAGAGAAAAAACAGACTTTCTTCTTTGTGAGAGAAGAATAAAAGATTTTCCAGAGAGAAGCAGATGAATAGTCAGGCAAGACAAACTGTTACCTGCCTCTCCGGGGCAAAATGAATAGCCCTCAGCTCTGTGTGTGGGTGTGTGTCCTGCCACTGGACGGTCCCAGGAGACAGCAGTGAGAGTGTAAAACTGTGTTTCTGCGGTGGAGGCATCAGGAGCGTAGCCCAGTTTCTGCAGCTGTAAATAGTGCATGAAAAGAACTCTGGTTTACATAAGCTCTCCAAAGAAGGGAGAGAAATCAGACCTCTGCTGCTGCTGCTGCCATTGGCTGTAAAACACAGAGGAGAATAACAAAGACCCACACAGCACAAGAAAGAGACACAAGACAGTTTTACACTCCTCACCACTCATCTCCTCTGCAGACGAGCAGGCCTCGACTGAAGAGCACTAATGTGTTCGTTCCGTTTGCATAATGTTGTCATCAAGCTGTGAAAAATGTAGTTTTAAACTTCTCCAACATCACTGACAAACATCCCCCCTCTTTATCCAAGTTGAATTAGTCATGCAGATAATTATGGCTTCATGCTTCTACTCTGACCTGAATAAAAAACTGCTGACAGCAGTTTGCATCTTAACCAGAACTGTGTTTTCTTCAGGGGCAGGTCACTGTTTCTGTAATGTCACCTTTTTATCTTTGTGAGAAACAAAAACTAAAATAATTTTCAGCCTCTCTGTGAGTTTAAACTAAGATCGTCACCTCAAATCAGCAGGAATAATCTGCACTGAAGCTGAGAAGGTGTCTGCAGCCTTTCCAAGCAAGAACATTTGTGTTGTGTGAAAATAGCTTTTTACAGCACAGTGCCTCTTCCTCTCACCAACATGTCTAAAGCTCACTAATAATGATTATTATTAAAACTGCAAGCGGATATGAGCTGGCCCTCGCACAACCACCGCCTGATATGAGCCACCGCCTAATGACTTAGTGAGATTTTGGCATTTTTGGGAGACCCAAAGAATGTCAAATCAGGGTTCCCAAGCGTCCTGGAAAACCTGGAAAACAGTTGCCCAGTTTTCCAGTACTGGAAAACACCTGGAAAATGGGAGGAAAAGTAAAATGTCCTGGAAAATCAAGTATTGTCCTGGAAATTATTCCAACATGACTAAACCATGATAAAGCAGGTATATTTTGAGTTTCAGTTGAAACATTTGTGGCCATTTTTGCCATTCAGTTCTCCTCTGATTATTCTTCTTATTTATGTATTTATTTATTTATTTCAGTAAGGCAGCTTCCAGATTCCTTTGCTGGCTCTTTTGTTTTTTTTAACTTAGCTAATTATATATTTTTTGAGAAAAGAGAAAGCTGAGATGAGAGTGGCCCATCATTAAAGTGCTGTACATCTGCGGTTGCATTATTCTATAATCAATTTGCCATCATTTTAAAGCATGTAAGAGATGATTTCATGGATAGCCATAGACTGCACGTCTTTCAATGTAGGCTTGCACTGAGAGGAACATATTAGACTATTTAGGAACTAAATCAGGAACTAAAATTTAGACTGTCATACCAGCTTGATCGTCACTGAAAATGTCCTGGAAAATGATCTCTGGAAAAGAGTGGGAACCCAAATGTTTCACCAGGCCTGATGAGTGTGTGGGATTTGGTGAGATTTTAAAGCCCCCAAAAATCAATTTCCTGTTTATGGCGAGACATGCGTTTGATGCAAGCTTATTTAGGCACCACTTTTCATATTCAAAGCTAGGTGGCGCTCTTTCGGTTGAGTTTCGGATATGGGTGTAAGAGGCTTTTTTGTGCGTCCTGATGACATGAAAACGTAGATCAAAATAACCTATGGGGAGGGGTTTTTGAAAATTTTCTACTGAGCACAATTTTGACTTTTTTTTTTGCAAGACCCAAAGAATCTAAAATTTTTCACCAGACCTGATACGTGTGCCAAATTTCGCTCGCTTTTCGGGCATGTTAAAGACTCCTGATATGCGATCTTGTTGGGTGGAAGAATATCAATAATAATTCGTCAGGTTTCAAGAGGGCCCTAATAATTTAATTTGTAGAGCATTTTTCAAAACCGAGTTACAAAGTGCGTCACATGGGCAGCAAAATAACACAGGCAGTTAATAAAAACACACAATTCAAGATAAAGAAATAAAACACATTTTAAAAGACATAAAATTCCCCTAAAATAACTCTAAAGGAATAGAATTATTTAAAAATACATTTCTTAAGACGGTTAAAATAAAATATCTACTTACTGTCTATTTTTTGTCCTTTCTCTGATTCATCTCACGTCTTCTTCTGTCCTCTCTTCAGTTGGAGCTCCAGCGACAGCAGCTGCTCACCGAGCGTCAGGCCTTCCACATGGAGCAGCTCAAGTACGCTGAGATGAAGGCGAGGCAGCAGATGGAGCAGCAAGCTGCTGCTCAAGCCGCTGCAGCCGCCGCCCAAGCTCAAGGACAGGGACAGGGACAGGCTCCAGGATCTGGACCCCACTCCGGGCCCCCTCCACCAGGTATGCACCCCGGAGGGCCCCAGCCACACCACGGAGCACCGGTGCCACACCACGGAGGGCCGCCTCCCGGTGGTGCAATGCACACCGGTTACCCTCCAATGGGTCACCACCCAATGGCCCCACACCACCCAGGACAGACAGGTGAGGGACAGAGACACTGAGCGGGTTGGACAGATAACTGTTGTCTAACTGGCAGGATTCAATTAATCAATCTTTATTTGTATAGCGCCAAATCACAACAAACGACCGAGTTGGGTCTGGAAAGAGGGATAGAGGAGAATAAGAGAGAGAGGGAGCGGTGATTCATCAATTACTCTTTCAGTCACTATTAACATATGTGAACAAAGGAAACCAAGGCTTCAGTATCCCACATTTACATCCTCAAATGGCTTCTTCTGTCTCTTTATTTACTGTTATGAATGACAAACTAAGTATATCGTCTCATTTCAGAAGCTGAAAGTATATCTTTGACAAATATCCTACTTCTTAGAAACATCTAAATGTTTTTCAACCACAGGTCCGATGGGACCAGGCCAGCCAATCCCAGGGCGTATGATGCCTGGACCCCCCTCTGCTGGCCCCTCTCCTGGGGGCATGCCTCCCATGATGCCTCCTCGTCACCCTGGAGCTCCCAACGGCATGTGTGAGTACAAATCTCCCTCTACCACCCATTCCCCTCATGTTTGTGTGTGTTTGTGTGTGTGTGTGTTTACATGTGTAAACCTTTATATTTGTGTTCATTAGGTTAGGGTGTTGTGTACACCAATTAAATCTGTCACACCAGTGTGTTGAAATGTGGTGATGCTTTTAGAGACACGTGTTGACTCCACAAACAACCTGAGAAAATCTAAAAGTTCATGAGAGTTCAACTGAGTATTTGTTTTAAACATATAAAAAGCATAATGTTTGAGGAAACCTAAAACTGTTTAACATGTCAATCAATCAGTAAGACTTTATTTATAAAGCGCTTTTCAAACAATGACATTGTAACACAAAGTGTTGTACATAAAAACAACTTCAAATAGAATGAAAAAAAAAAAAAAAGGTGATATATAAAGATGAAAATAAAGAGCCCCCATCCATAATCCCAGCCCCGACCCCAAACCCACCCCACAATCCTAAGGTTAAGAACACAATATATGCAACAACAATAATAATAACAATTCAAATAAAAATCAAGTTTCTGAACGAACTGAGGAAACGCTCTCTTGATATCTTAATGAGGAAACACTGGAGGTAAAATAAGATGTTAAAACTCAACACAGGAAATTAAACTCACCAAAATTAAATATATTTCAAAGATAATAAAACACTAAAATGTTAAACCATTAAAAGAAAATAAGATGCTGTACTTAAAATAAATAAATACATAAAATAAAAAGTGCCAAAATTTGCACTGGATAATAAATAAATTAATGAATAAAGTACGGTGATATAAAACTCAGTTGGGGCGCCGTTGGCCTTGCGGTCTAATGGCCCTTTTCCACTACACAGTTCCAGCCCTACTCGACTCGGTTTGGGTTTCTTTTCCACCAGCCCGAGTACCGACTCACGCTGGACGGGGTCGTCATAAACACAGCTGCGCGAAACTGCGTTCACGTCATTCTGAACACAACACAAACACATCAATCACAAACAATGGCGGACATGGAGGCCATGGTGTACTTCCTGCTCGGTCTGTGGCTTTTTTGTCGCAGGCCGAGTGAGAGAGGAAAGCAAAAGAAGAGCAAAAGAGTACTGATGCCGTTTTTTTAAAAATGGCGTGTTTGATTCCTGTGTTGAGCGCATAGGTTGAGCGTCGCGCTCATGACTCTTCGGTGACGACGTTCTCTGACCAATCAGTGGCCGGCAGTCCATCGACGTCACTTTTTAGTATCGGCTCAGCTCGCTTGGAACCAGAGCAGAGCAAGTACGAAAAACTGGTATCTGACAAGAGGTACCGCGCCCGTGGAAACACAACACAAACCGAGTCGAGTCGAGTCGAGTAGAGTAGGGCGAAGACGGGCCGGTGGAAAAGGGCCACAAGCGCGCGCCCCATATACAGAGGCTGTAGTCCTCGTCGCAGAGGTCGCAGGTTCGATTCCAGCCTCGACCATTTACTGCATGTAATCCCCCCCTCTCTACTCCCCACATTTCCTGTCTCTCGTCAGCTGTCCTGTCCATTAAAGGCGAAAATGCCCAAATAATATAACCTAAAAAATAAATCTCAGTTAAAAGCGAGACTAAAAAGGCAGGTCTTGAGTTTGCTTTTCGAAATGTTTAAATATGCTGTTGTTAGACCATGACCTTTGACATTAATCCAGCAGCTGCTCTTCGTTGTATTCAAACCACCTTTAAACCCCAATGGACTCTCCTGTCCCCCCATGACAACCTGTTTCTTCCTTGCTCTTAAACTCCGCCTCTTCTCCTCCAGATCCCGGCCCTCCAGCAGCACAGGCTGAAGCGGTAGCTCCAGTTCCTGTGGGACCTCCGGCGCCCACTAGTTCATGAGTGACTGACGACGAAGACCTTACACCCAAACACCCACACACGTATACACCAAAAGCACACACCTATACACACACGCAAAACTATCTCTGAACCTGAGCCCCCCCCCATCTTCATGGCCTTTGCTACTGGCTCTATATTTAACCCTTAAAACACCAAAACTACCATAACGTTTGTCACTCACACACACATACACACACACTCAGGGTTCAGCGGCAAGGGTAACCCAATGTAACACGTGTGTACTCTCACACACACACATGCAGACTTCCTCTCAGGGCACAGCGGGAAGGGTGGTCGAGTACTAAACACTGTTTTCTGCTCTGTTGGGTCAGAAGGAGGCTGGAGAGAGAGACTCCGTACAGACGACAAAACAAGGAGACAGAAAAGATACACAAAACTCACATTAACCTGTTTTCAATTAGTTTGAGATTACACTGTAACCCTTCCTCTTCCTCCTCCTCCTCCCATCACAAAGGAACACACACCTTCTCACGTCTGCTGCCTCTGTTCAAGCCAAACACTGGGGGGAGCTAGTGAGACAACGAGGCAGGTCGGGCATGAAGAGGTGTGTGTGTGAGTGCAAAGTAATACACACGAGGCAAACTGAATATACACATGAAGATATAAAACACACACACACACACACACACACACACACAGAGGACCCAGCCTCTTGTCTTGTCGAGTATCTACCTCTCGCTCCTCTTTAAATGATACACTGTAGTTCTGTGTGTGTGTGCGTGTGCGTGTGTGTGTGGGGACAGAGGCATGTTTGATGGACGTTCACATCCAGTTTGTGTCTCTTCTGTAGGACTTCTGCATTAATGTGATAGTTGAGTTACAGAACGAAGACGACCTCTTCTTAAAGCTGCAGAGCATTAGTCGTGCGTTATTTAATTGATTCTACACTTTTATACATTATGCATTCTCTGATTTATTCATTTCTAAAGAAGAATGGATCTTTTTTTTTATAATTGTAGCTTAATAAATGTGAAGTTTTCCCTCTACTTGGACCACTTTTCAATGAATTGAGGTAACAAGCTGTAAGTTGCAGCACAAACTTGTGAACAAAAAATGAGGATGTTTATCAAACCTGTACAAAAGTTATTCATATTCTCTAAAAATGAACCCTAACCTGTCAGACAAGCTGCATTCCTCTTACTTGACCCAAACAAAGATGGCAGCTTGGTTTCACATAAAGTGGATTGAGTCTGAACCTGCAAGATCTCTTCAGTTTTGTTCAACTTTTTGAGCATTTTCTGACTGAATTTAAAAAAATCTCTTCTATGCTCTTGAAAATCCCAAAACCAGAAAGACTTCAGATCATCTTTACTTACTTTCCTAATCTCCTGTGTGTGATTCTTAGCCTGAGACCTGTTGATTTTTCTCATGAGACATAACTCTTGAATATACAGTGTGATTAATTTTCTCACGTCACTCAAACAGAAGCAAACACTAGATTCGTTGAGAACTATTTTTCTCAGCGGATTTTTAATTATCTGCTGCTCTGGTGAGTTTTCCAGGCAGCAGGACGTATATGTGCGACTCACTGAAAATAACCGGCAGTGTTTGTGTTCATGGTAATGAAGGAACGTGCCACAGTGAGGCGTATTGATGCATTGAAATAGTTTTTGAGTGACAGTGGAGCTCTGAGGCACGGAGGAGGATGGAAATAGATCTGAATTTGGAGACAGAGGTTTGTTTGCAGGCTCAGTTGATGGTTTCTTTGAACATTAATGCAAAAGTCTGAGAGGATTGAACATTAGAGGAAGAACAGTCTGCTCCATCATCCCTCCTTCTGCCACACACACACACACACAAACCACAGCCCTGTTACACAGCCTTGTTACACACACTCACACAGAACAGTAAGCTAAGCTGAGGCTCACACTGGAGGCTGCGTGCACACAACGACTTGGCCAGACCCTGCCACGAAGCACTGGACGACCACATACACACACACACACACACACACACACACACACACACATGCATAAACATACACGTACATCTAATCTCCTGCTGATCTTCACGCAGCCTTTACAGAGAGGGAGACGCTGTGATGCGGCTCGACTGAAACATCCGAACAGGAATGACGCTCCTCCTCAGCGCGTCGGGCTTCTAGATGTTTTTTAGGTGCTGATACTGTAGCGAATCAAACAACACCCCCCCCTGTCCCCACAAAGACCCCTGACTTTTAACACTTCTGCTTACAATTTCCCAACGCTTACTGCTGCCTACCTCGCTAACCCCAACACACACTCACACACGCGCAATCTTTCAATGGAGCCACAAGCCACGGGAAAATTAAGCAATATCCTCATTCCTGTGTGTCAGTACATGAAAAATACTCCAAATAAGAAGCAGTCAGGGTTTTACAAATTCTGTCCTGTGGTGTTGTCGGGAAGTAAAATGTGTGTAAACACGAGGAGCAACCGCCAAATCGTTTATTCTCTTAGCTTAATTCAGTTAAAAATCACGCCGCCTCAGCATTTTTTAAAGCAAAACATAAATATTCTCACTCTGATTTAAAAGTATTTAAAGTTCCAGCTTCATCAATGTTTTTATTTGTAGGATAATAAAGTGATTATCTTTGGATTTTAGGTCGCCGTTTCGTCACGTCATCAGATTGCTTGTTTTGGTTTCAGTAGATTCCCCCATCATCATCAACACGTGACTTGAATTAGCTCGCTACAAATCCAGTTCATTCACGAGCAGGTTCGCCTCAAATTCAGGTAGTAATCCTAATCCAAACTTGAGTGTTTGACGTCTACAGAAACCAGAATGCTGCAGCGGTAATCCTGCATCACCCTCCAAAATAAAGCAAGCTGGTTTTAACTTCTGGACTTAGTAACGACTCTTCTCCCCCCTCCCCTTCTTGCTCGCACTGTTAGTACTTCTGCTACCTCTTCCTCGTTCATCTGCTAGCTACCTCTTCTAGAAATCTTCCTCTCGCTCTCTGCTACCTCTCTGCGCACCCCTTCGCTACCTCTCGTTCCCATCTCCTTTTCTTTTCTTTACTTTTTTCTTCCTCCCGCCCACGTGACTGCTGCATCACCGACTCCCGCCGCCCTCGTCTGTCGTTGGAAGAACACACATAGATCACACGTACGGTCTTTTGACGCGCCCTCCTTTTCTCATTCAGGCTTGTTATAAAATATCACTTAAATATGACAGGAATCCCCTTACATATATTATCTTTAATCGCTACTTTTTTGTGTTGATGGTAATGTATTTTTAAGGAGAAGTTTTGTGTAGATGGAAGTTATCTCTGTTCTTTGGAAGTTTGTAGCATTCGTTTTCCTTTTTTTATTTTGTATGGGGTCTGTTGGTACTTGGACCTAGACACTGTCAAATAAACTGTGTTTTGTATGAGTCAATGTCCTGATCGTCTTATTTAAAGCTGCTGTGAGGAACTTTTGTTTTGTATCATTTCTGGCGCCCCCTTGTGGACAAAGTGATACCTCTTATTTCTTGTCCTTTACATGCAAAAGTAGTGTTTTCAACAAAAGCCTCATCCTGTTGTCTTCAACAGTCAACTTTATCAGGGAATGAGATTATTTACCATGAAAACAGTCAAATAAAGTCTGTTTCTGAAGCAAGATGTCCATCATCTGGTCTGGCACCTACCCCCCCAGGGCAGTTTCAGGCATTAACAATGACAACAGAGAAGGTGTCAGTGTTGCTGCTGATGGTCTTGTTTGTTATTAAAGGTCATAAAGAGGCATCAGTATCATTTTCAGTCTGTTTCTCAGCCAGTTCAAAACTCCTCACAGGGCCTTTAAGAAACAAATTATTAAAAACAAACATCCTTTTGAAGCCATATCTTTGTGATTACAAAGGTAGTCTGCAAAATAACCATCGGTTTTGATGCTCTTGATGACTCGCTTTGGTTAAAAGTTGTGTGCAATTAAAAGCACATGTAAATGATTTATTATTAGACCTTTATTTTACCAGGTAGCAATGTTTGAGAATCAGTTCTCATTTACAAACATGACCTGACCAAGAGGCGCCAACAGGAACACATACAGTCATGGGCAAAAGTTTTGAGAATGACACAAATATTACATTTTCACAAAGTCTGCTGCTTCAGGGTTTTTAGGTGTTTTTGTCAGATGTTTCTATGGTGTAATGAAATACAATTAGAAGCATTTCATAAGTATCAAAAGCTTTCATTGAGAATTACACAGAATTCATGCAATAAGTCAATATTTGCAGTGTTGACCCTTCTTTTTCAAGACCTCTGCAATTCTCCCTGGCATGCTGTCAATCAACTTCTGGACCAAATCCTGACTGATGGCAGTCCATTCTTGCATAATCAATGCTTGGAGTTTGTCAGAATTTGTGGGTTTTTGATTGTCCAGCCGCCTCTTGAGGATTGACCACAAGTTCTCAACAGGATTAAGATCTGGGGAGTTTCCTGGCCAAGGGCCCAAAATCTTAATGTTTTGTTCCCCAAGCCATTTTGTTATGACTTTTGCTTTATGGCAAGGTGCTCCATCATGCTGGAAAAGGCATTCCTCATCACCAAACTGCCCTTGGATGGTTGGGAGAAGTTGCTCTCGGAGGACGTTCTGGTACCATTCTTTATCCATGGCTGTGTTTTTAGGCAAGATTGTGAGAGAGCCCACTCCCTTGACCGAAAAGCAACCCCACACATGAATGGTCTCAGGATGCTTCACTGTTGGCAAGAGACAGGACTGATGGTAGCGTTCACCTCGTCTTCTCCGAACAAGCCTTCCTCCAGATGCCCCAAACAATCGGAAAGGGGATTCATCAGAGAAAATGACTTTACCCCAGTCCTCATCAGTCCAGTCCCTGTACCTTCTGCAGAATATCAGTCTGTCCCTGATGTTTTTACTGGAGAGAAGTGGCTTCTTTGCTGCCCTCCTTGACACCAGGCCTTCCTCCAAAAGTCTTTGCCTCACTGTGCGTGCAGATGCACTCACACCTGCCTGCTGCCATTCCTGAGCAAGCTCTGCACTGGTGGTGGCCCGATCCGGCAGCTGTAACACCTTCAGGAGACGGTCCTGGCGCTTGCTGGACTTTCTTGGGTGCCCTGGAGCCTGTTTGGCAACAATTGAACCTCTCTTCTTGAAGTTCTTGATAATTCGACAGACAGTTGACTGAGGTGCAATCTTACTCACTGCTATAAACTTCCCTGTTAGGCCCTTTTTGTGCAATGCAATGATGGCTGCACGTGTTTCCTTGCAGGTAACCATGGCTAACAGATGAGGAACAATGGTGTCATGCACCATCTTCCTTTTAAAGTGTCCAGTCACTCAATCATGACAGATTGATCGCCATCCTCATCAACACCCACACCTGTGTTAATGTGTGTGACACCTGTGTGTCATTGAAAATATGTTAGCTGGTCCTTTTGTGGCAGGGCTGAAATGCAGTGGAAATGTGTTTTTGGTGATGAAGTTCATTTTCAAGGCAAAGAGGGACTTTGCAATTAATTGCAGTTGAGCTGATCACTCCTCATAACATTCTGGAGTATATGCAAATTGCCATTATAAAAACTGAAACAGCAGACTTTGTGAAAATTAATAGTTGTGTCATTCTCAAAACTTTTGGCCATGACTGTACACATGTAAAGTATAGTCACAAATAGACATATAAACATAAAATAGAACAGAAGTGGACAAGTAACAAGCAATGTGCACAAGGTGTAAAAAAGTATGTGTTTATAAAAGTATGCATGTAAGTAACGTCCGAAGTGATCAGCAGGAGCAACAGTCAACTCAAATCTGTTGAAGGTTGTGAGTGGAGTCAAAGTTTAGAGTTTGAGGGTGTTCTGTAAGATGTTCCTTTCGTTAGCTTCTGCAAAACGAAAGGAATACCAGGGATGATGAACTTGATGTATTCACTGGACCTAGTGTGATATGAGGCTTGGGTGACGTGAAGAAGAGAGGACATTATAATGAAACAAATAATAAAATAACTATCCACCAGCTCTTCTGGGAGGATACCGAGGCGTTCCCAGGCCAGCTGAGAGCTATAATCTCACCGGCATGTCCTGGGTCTTCCCCGTGGCCTCCTCCCAGACGGACATGCCCAAAACACCAGGGAGACGTCCAGGAGGAATCCTGACAAGATGCCTGAACCACCTCATCTGGCTCCTCTTGATGTGGAGGAGCAGCGGCTCTACTTTGAGCCTCTCCCGGATGTCTGAGCTCCTGAGCCCAGACACCCTGCAGAGAAAGCTCATTTCAACCGCTTGTATTCACAATCTTGTTCTTTCGGTCACTACCCACAGCTCGTGACCATAGGTGAGGGTTGGAACGTAGATTGACCAGTAAATCGAGAGCTTTGCCTTCTGGCTCAGCTCTCTCTTCACCACGACAGATGCTGCTTCAATCCGTCTGTCAGTCTTGCACTCCCTCTTCCCCTCACTCGTGAACAAGACCCAGAGATACTTAAACTCCTCCACTTGGGGTAAAGACTCTCCTCCGACCTGGAGTGGGCAAGCCACTCTTTTCCAACTGAGCACCATGGCCTCAGACTTGGAGGTGCTGATCCTCATCCCCGCTGCTTCACACTCGGCCTATGGAACTACTTAATTATTGACACAAAGGTTATTATTGTAAACTAAATAACAGAAGCTAATTAACAAAAACATTTCTGTGAATTAGACAGAAAAAACACACTTTGCCTAACAAATAAAATAACTGAAACTCTTGTTTCTGCACAAAACTAGCTAAAAAACAGTTATACAGAAAATGACATCAGTTTTATCAATCAATCAATCTTTATTTATAAAGCACCAAATCACAACAAACATTATCCTCAGACTCTTTCCAAACAGAGCCGGTCTAGCTCTATGTTCTATTATTAACAAAGACCCAACATCAAGACAGGATCAGATCCAGTCCCATCTTACAGACAGGACTCAGTCTGATCTCATCTTAATCCACCATGAGCAGAGCACTTTGCAGCATTTAGCAAGTTACAGTGGCAAGGACAAACTTCCTTTAACAGGCAGAAACCTCCAGCAGGACCAGACTCATGTTAGACACACATCTGCTGAGACTGTTGGATCTTTGTCGAAGTAATTCAAACTGACTTACTGACTTTTACAGATACTTTTCTGGCCCTTTTTAGTTTATTATAAGAACACATCAACACCGGGATTAGAGATTTAAAGGTTTCAACATCAAATCTTCCCTTTCAGAATAAAAATGCACATTGTCTCATCTCCAGTAGAGCATGCAACAGTTGCTGTTAACAAGTTACCATACAGCAAAACACACAATTGAGTCACAAAATAAGAGAAACTGGGAAACTGTTCTCTTTGTATTGCACATAACCGTAATCATTAAGATGCTCATGCTGTAAATGTGAGAAACATCATCACACTCTGATAATCAAACTTATTGAAGTAGTAGAAAATGAAGTTAACTCCACCCTGTAGACGTACACTATGACGGTCACACAGTGACCTGCATTGAGGTATTTGAGGCTGTAAACTTCATGTTTATTAGATTACTCTCTAATCTGTATGGGATTTCCTCCAAACAGCCCTTAAACATGCTCCTTATGCCCGGCCTGGTGGGGGCCCTTCAGCAGAGAAGATGCCTTTCTGCTGAGCCTTCTTTCCTAGCGTATGTGTGTGGTTGTGTGTACATGACGTAGAGATGATGAGAATAACAAGAGTCTTGTAGCTGCTTTAATCCCATCCGGCCCGTACTGTAATCTGTGGAGAGGGGGGGGGGGGGTTTCTCTGACCAGCAGATTGACCATGAGGATGTTATTGAGAGGGATGAGGGCCGATTACAGGACTCCCCATGTGGGAAGCAGAAGAGGGGGGATGGGGAACCTTGGTTTTATTTCTGTATCATACAGCAGGCAATGAGGCTCAATCATGGAGCGCAGGGGGAACAGTGATGGTGCAGATAAACTCATGAAGCTCACACGTTAGCCCTAAAATCACTGGATGCTGGATTTTAAACTCAGCTAACAAACCTATTTAGAAAAAGAAGCAATGATGCAAGATCTGAGGTTCCAACAACTGCAGTATCTTGAGTGACCAGTAGAGGCTTGCCCCAAAAGTGAGTCAATCACCATTAGAGGCGTTTTTCAACTGGAGGAACTTTACCCAGGAAATACGTGCTTTTTGACTGGTGGACCCAGGGTCTAAATTTAGTTCAGGGTTAGATTATCTCCCCCCTAAAAAGCCCCTGCTCCTTCGATGGTCCCGGGACCTCTGGGGGCAGGGCCTGCAAGCTGCACGTTTCTGATTGGTTCGGCATTTGTAGCGTTTTCATCGGATCCACCATGTTTAACACACTGCAACTGCACACTACAGTGTTAATTTTTTCATTTCGCTATAACCACGGGTATTTAGAGCCCAACATGATTGAGAAGAAGATCTACGACCGGTGGTGCGATGAGGAGGTGCAGGCCTACCTAGCAGTGTACTCCAAGGAGGAGATCCAGCAGGAGTTACGTATGGCTGTACGGAACAATAAGGGGAAAATGTCCGCAAGACTCACCAAGATGGACACACTGGGAACCAGGTCTGAGAGAAGCTTAAAAAAACTGCAGCAAGACCAGAGTACCAGCAAGTGGTTAGACCGCCTGGACACCAACCATCAAAACCCCCCCTGCGCATGCAGAAGATACGGCCTGCGGCTTGCTCAATGCCATGTCCGAGGACGCGGGTAGTGAGTCTGCTGACTGAAGGTAAATTACTCAATAACACATGACCCATGTTTAGCTTTGTAGGTGCCTTTACCTTAAGGCCCCTTATTAAAATGTTATGTATGTATGTATGAAGGTAAGTAAAATGTAGGAGATTTAAACATATTTAAAGCCAACAGAACTTTAAAAGCCAATTTTTTATAAGTCTCCAATTTAAATCAGAAAGAGTCTTGACATGGTGCATGATATGAAGCGTGTTCCCTGTTCCTGTGTGTGATGCAAAACCTGAAGAGGAAGTGGAAGTCCTGTCGTCTAAAATGTAAACATGTTTTCAGTCACTAAGTGGTGAGTTAAGAAATACTTTCCTATCCATTTTTTTTAGCTAGCATCCTCCTGCAGAATTAGATGAGGTATTTGTTTTACAGCTGTGAATGAAATGCTAAATAACAGCTGTTATATGCATACAATTACAAGTTAGCATGTTAGCATGACTATTCAATGTTAAGCATGCCAACATGAGCATGTTAGCATTTTCTATCCAGTGTCCAAGTATATTCAAGCTAGCAAATGTCAGTGTTATCAATCTAATGTTACTTATCAAAAGTAGGGCTGCCACCTTGGATTTGTGAATAAAAAGGGACACTTGATCAATTGTGTGGGACGGAGAGCTCGGCCACTATTACCAGTTCAGACGACCAAATGACAATAAAATTCGGACATAGGACACTGAAGCTCTGCCGCTGCAACCTTGTCTTCTTCTGGTGAACCTTTTTCAGTCATAAAAGTTTCAATGGCTGCCTGTTCATGTTTGTTTGAAACCACAGCTTGATACTTTTTTGTTTTTGCGTGGATTTCCTATGCGTTTTTTTTTCCCCTTCATATTTTATGGAGATTTTCACTGGACACAAAACGCATGGCGGAAAAATTGTCTCCCTGGGTCGGCCGTACTCTTTCAAACTCTGACCGTGTCACCCAGTCAGGATTGTAACTAGTATATCGTGTTTTTTCATGCTGGTGGCTTGCATGTATTTGCTCCATCTCCTTCCTCGCCAGTCCTCTCCTCTCATTTCAAATGGAGACGCCACATGTTGGTCAATTCAGCTTGCTGTCTCTCTTCGGTCAAGTTTCCCTCCCTGCTTGAGCCGCTTTGAGTGCTAGGGTGTCTGTGTGTGACGTACGCATAGACGGGACGAAAACAGAGACAATTTTAAATAGAAGCAGAAGCAAGGGGGACCTTTCTAGACTACAGAACGAAGGAAATCAAATGAGGTTTTTGTGTTTCCCCCAAAAAACGTGACAAATTGTGTCCCAGGAGAGATTTTTAATATTCCCTGGACAGCTGGTGAAAAAAGAGACTAATTCTGGGAAAACTGGGATGGGTGGCAACTCGAATCAAAAGGATCATGCAGGGCTAGCATGCAAATATACTAACATTTTGCGTAGATTATTGTGTAAGGATGCTATCGCTGTGCTAATTTAGTGTAGCTGATGGGACGTCTTAACTTATCTAACATTGGTTAACAGGAAGTTGTGTTTGCATCTATGTAGCTCAGAGTAGCATCCTTAATTTTAACTAAGATGAAGCTAACTTCATTGTAGAAGTCATTTTAAGAGCAAGAACTGAGAAGAGAGAGAGTCTGTTTATTTTTCTGTCAAATCTGATTCAAACAGGGAACAGCCCAGCAATAAAAACACACTGAAGACAGACGTGCTGCCTGACAGAGAGGCTGTAGAAACAGACCAATTTACATTTTGCTGATGTTCCAGCTGAGAATATCTGACAGAAAGTGAAGAAAAGAAGGTTGAGTGTTTCACACAAGGGCATTTAAACCCCACACATGAGCTCAAACCGTGACCTTTTATTTACAAAATGCTGTCTGCGTTCATGCTGACTGAAGAGGAGTTGATATTTAGGTATGAATTGAATATTCTTGGAGCTTTAACTGTCTATTCCTCTCATGTCTGAATGATATGAGCAGAGCTGACAGCGGAGGGTTAAATGATTGACGTGTGTCTGTTGAAATTTGTGTTGCGGTCATATCTGGATGTAAATTGTGTCTCTTTCCATCACTCAAAGAAATGATGAAACCACATGATGAGACTTCATACATGTCAGGAGACGGAAAACCTTTGAAGCAGTAGATTTATCAGGTGATAAACTCAATGATCAAGATGTGTTTACCTCATGTCATAAATGTTGTTCACTAAAAGAGAAGATTGATTTCACATCAAGAAAATCCAGGAGCTACAATATTACATCAGTGTAATCAACTGCATAACAAGTACAAACTTAGGATAAAACCCGAGCGGCAGCCTCCGGTGTTGAAAAGTGAAGCCAGAGTAGAAGTGCAATGGCAGCAGTTCTTTGAGTGTCCCCTTGAGGCTGGCTCCGAACTCCATTCACTCAATAGACTGTATAAATAATGGATGTAGTATCCATGACGTCACCCATCTGTCCCTGAGCGCTGTTTAGAGGCAAATTGTCGGCGGGTGCCATACTGGAAATGCTGAAAACAATCAAACTTTGTCCAAGGTAGTGTGGAGTAAAGAGGCGGGCCTTAAGCCTTTTGGCTAACAGCTACAGTGTGTCTGCCTGTCAATCACGTCAGCAATGTCTTTATTTGGGCAAAACTTGTAAGTTTAATATCTTAGAAAATACAGAGTTAAAAAAACTACCCCCATACAGAGAAGAAGAAGAAGAAGAAGAAGAAGAAGAAGAAGAAGAAGAAGAAGAAGAAGAAGAAGAAGAAGAAGAAGAAGAAGAAGAAGAAGAAGAAGAAGAAGAAGAAGAAGAAGAAGAAGAAGAAGAAGAAGAAGAAGAAGAAGAAGAAGAAGAAGAAGGTGAAGAAGAAGAAGAAGAAGGTGAAGGAGAAGAAGAAGAAGGTGAAGGAGAAGAAGAAGAAGGTGAAGGAGAAGAAGGTGAAGAAGAAGAAGAAGGTGAAGAAGGTGAAGAAGAAGAAGAAGGTGAAGGAGAAGAAGAAGAAGAAGAAGGTGAAGGAGAAGAAGAAGAAGAAGAAGAAGAAGGTGAAGGAGAAGAAGAAGAAGAAGAAGGTGAAGGAGAAGAAGAAGAAGAAGAAGGTGAAGGAGAAGAAGAAGAAGAAGAAGGTGAAGGAGAAGAAGAAGAAGAAGAAGAAGAAGAAGAAGAAGGTGAAGAAGAAGAAGAAGAAGGTGAAGAAGAAGAAGAAGGTGAAGAAGAAGAAGAAGAAGAACCCTCCTGACGGCATTAAAGAGAGCTGAGATGACAGAACAGGGCCTGAGTGATTTCTAATTCCTTTAACTTCCTGGAACACCTGCTTTTTTTCACAGGGATTCAAGTCTTTCAGCTCGACTCCAACTATCCTGGAGCAGACTTTAACAATGTAATTAAGACTCTTCTTGTTCTCCACGGACAACCTATTAAACCAGCAAATAAAAGAAAACGTTAAAAGACTACAAAAAGGGGCGCTGGGGGCCTAGCGGTCTAAGCGCCCCACAGACAGAGGCTACAGTCCTCGTCGCAGGGGTCGCCGGTTCGATTCCCGGCCAGTCGACCATCTCCTGCATGTCTTCCCCCGCTCACTACTCCCCACATTTCCTGACTCTCTTCAGCTGTCCTATCGAATAAAGGCAAAAAGGCCAAAAATATAACTTAAAAAAAGAAAAAAAAAGACTACCAATAAAAGATAAAAGCTCATCAAATGTTCACAGAGACACTAAAAGAGTTCAGCTTCCTCATCAGGTGTTTTCTTCTGTGTGAGTCAAACACTGTTCCAACATGCGGGTATGTATCACTTATTTTAACCTCTGCATGAATGATGCTGGCTTTGGATTTCAGACAGTTTTCTTATCTTCTAACAGTCAATAGAAATAAGCAGGAGAATCCTTGATTCAGTGATTACCATGGAAAAACCTTGGTCACATGACTCCAGCGGTCCGGCGGTCCAGCTCCGTACTACGTTCCGAAAACGCAACCGGTGGGTGTTGACGGATGAAAGAACACGGAGCCGGACCAGACACGGATCTGGTGGAAGTCCTGTGTGAGTTTAATGTTGTCCCGAGTCCAGCCCTGAGTAAATGTACAAACACTCTTCTACTGTCGCTATCTGAACTTTCTGTATTCCTCTCGGTCAGAGACACTTTATGGATATTTTTATTGACAGAGTTGGTAAACAACTTCTAAATTCTTAATTTCTCCCAGACTAATCACTAACTCATCGTGGTCGTAGCTTGTTCCCTCGGTTTCATCCATCCTGGTGGCGTCTTCATTATGCCGCCCTCCTGCTGCTGCTGACTGTGAATAAATGAACAAAGTAGCTGCAGAGGGTTTCTATCATTTTTGGGAACATTTAAAAAATATAAAAATCATCGCCTCTTATTCAGTCTCCTCAAAGCTCTTCGCCTCTTCATCGACCAAAGATGTGAAGAGATGTGTGATGTGTCTTTGGGTTCACACTGAGTGTGTCTGTAGTGTGAGTGTGTGTGTGTGTATTTGAACACACACACAGTCTCCCAGCATGTTTCATAATTAACAGGGTCGCTCCCTCCGGCCTCCCACATCTGCACTAAATCTGCCACTCCTGATGAGCCTTACACTTTACAACTCAACCGTTCGGGTTCTCCTTCTCTGGGTTTGATCTGTCCGATCTCTCCCCTCACTCTCTTGCTTTTCAACGTTTCTGACAATTTTACCTCAGATATCACCTTCTCCTCCTGGCCGCACTCTTTCTTTTCAATCATACCAGCTGCTTAGGACACAAAAAACATCAGTGAATACAGTTCAAATATGACATTTGGACAACTGGATCAGTCACCACAGAGTGTACTGAATTGTTAACTAAGCAAGGTCTTGATCCTCCTCTTGGACATTTGAAACTTCTTCTCTCAAAGAAAAGCAAATCAGGAAAAGAAGAAGGCTGAAACATGTTTAAAAACAGAGAAGAATAAGCTGCCAACCTGCATGGTTCCCAGTCAGTGACGTTCAGGGAGCAGCAGCCTGGTTTCAATCTTCTGAATCCTCTCCTTGTGTGCTCATTTATAGTTTCTTTTTCTATAAACCAGTAAGAGCTATGTAGAATGACTTTTCAGTCTTCTAAGAGACGAGCACTCGTCTGTCAACATGCTTCTTTTAACCTGCAAAGCCCTTAAAAATCCGGCACCCTCATATCTTAAATAGCTCATAGTGCCCTATTACCCCTCTAGAACTCTACGCTCCCAACATGCAGGCTTGCTAGTTGTACCTAAAATCTCTAAAAGTAGTATGGGAGGTAGAACCTTCAGTTATCAGGCCCCTCTCCTTTGGAATCATCTACCAGTCAGGGTCCGGGAGGCAGACACCCTCTCCACTTTTAAGAGTAGGCTTAAAACTTTCCTTTTTGACAAAGCTTATAGTTAGAGCTGGATCAGGCTTGGACCAGCTTTTGTCATGCTGCTATAGGCTTAGACTGCCGGGGGAACTGGCACACTGACACACTGGGATCCTAGCTCACCCCCTTCCCCCCAACCCCTTCATCACTTACTTTAACTCTGCCTGTCCCATTAAAGTTACTAACCATAGACCTTTCTGGAGTCCCTGAGCTCCATTGTCCAGTAGATTCCTCTGAGCTGCCGTAGACGTCCTCCTGCTGTGGACGATCTGGACTCCAGCTGATACGGACGATCTGGACTCCAGCTGCAACAGCTTCTACTACTCATCTCATCACTATCACTTCTCTCTCTTACTCCCCTCTATGTCTTTCCAGACCCAACTCGGTCGAGGCATGATGGCTGTCTAACATGAGTCTGGTTCTGCCTGAGGTTTCTGCCTGTTAAAAGGAAGTTTTTCCTCGCCACTGTAACTTGCTAAATACTGCGAGGTGCAATGCTCATGATGGATTAAGGTGGGGTCAGACTGAGTCTTACCCTGTCTTGGTGTTGGGTCTCTGTTCATAATTTGACATAGAGTGGTCTAGACCTCCTATGTTTGTAAAAGCGTCTTGAGATAACGTTTGTTGTGATTTGGTGCTATATAAATAAAGATTGATTGATTGACTTTCAGTTTGTGTTGATATTGCGTCCCTGTGGACTTAGTGGTACTTGTAATCTGTTTGCTGTTTCGTCCTGAACATGAATAAATTGTGATTTTATTTTAACAAAAAAAGCCTTGAGTTGCAAGAAACCTGCACACTGTCCAACTTGCAAGTAAAAAGTTTGATGGCAACCTTTTGGTTGTCCAGCACCGAATTGTTGCTGTTAAATTTTGAATTTTGTGACCTTCTTCTCACTTCCCTTCTACGCATTTCTCCTTTGAAGTCGATGTGTGAAGCCTTTTCTTAATTTTTGTATGAAAATAACCTTCCCTCTTCTTTGTTTTAGGAATTAAATGTACAGACATGGACATAGTATCTGTGATGTCCCCCATCTGTTTCTGAAGCGCTGTTTTGAAGCCAATCGTCGGCAGCAGTCATATTGGAAATGTTGAACTCAACATAACTGATGTTGAGCGAGTGTGACGTAAAGAGGCGGGCTTTGAGCCTCCTAGCCAACAGCTACAGTGTTCCCGCCTGTCAATCAAGTCAGCTGTGCCTCTCATAATGGAAAACTCGTAATCTGAACATATTCAACATTGCAGCGTTATGAAAAATTCACCCCCATATGTGCCGATCGAGAAATGAGCTATCCAGACTACACTCATTTCTTGAATCAGGCTGTAAACATGTTTATTTCTGCTGTAAAGATCAGTTTCTTTGAATTTGTGGGTATGTGGTTTCCAGTACTTCTGGAGCCAGCCTCAAGTGGATCCTCGATAAACTGCAGTCTTTAGTACCTCCTTATTGGCCTGATATTTTTAGACCTGAGGTTGCTTGGTACAGATGTAAGAAAAAGAAAGGTTATTCAGGCAGAATGCTTTTTAGCTCTCGCTCAGACACCTCCCTGCAGCAGCAGCTCCATAAAGGATGATATAGAAATAGTCAACAGGCTTTATGCTGATGGTATAGCTTGCCTTTGTGGGTCAAGTAAGGCAACAGAATTATTTTCAGCCTGTTTCATAACCAGATAGAAAGTCCTTACATGAGCTGAGAGAGTCATATTGATTTAGTTTTCACTTCAAGGTGCTTTCTGAGGACTTTCAGAGGAGTCATTGGTGGTTGTTAAAAAAAAATATTTTTCGGGCTTCTTGAAAATTGTTCTTTCCAATACTATGCGTGGTGTAATGGTAATTTTGGTTCCTTTGTGTTCAACTGCTTGAGATGCTGCACCTCCTGTTTTCTCACCAAGATACCAGGTCCATGTGTGTTTTAAATTGTGATGTCTAGACCTCCTAAACCTCCTGCCTGGATACAAAACCCCGTCCTGGTGCAGATACCTGCAGCAGACAAAGGGTGTGAAGCATACCTTAGGGGGCGTTCCTCAGGTATAAATGTTTAGGTCTCCCCATGCTCGGGGTCTTTTTTCATTCTGACCGCTCGTGTGTTGATCGACCGTTTCTTCGCAAAGAAAATAAAAACCTTGTCGGCTGGCAGAAGTCTTTATTTCATTATTCACCAGTAGCGGAAAACTTCCACAACAGGACATGGATTTAGTCTAAGTGACATCACCTGTCAGTTTCTGAAGAGCCAACACATCACGCCTCTAATTATGTAAATATCTGCATCACTCTTAGCCTGAATACATCAAAACTCCTTATGCAGATGTGATGAAATGAGAAATGAGCTCCTAAGAGAAAGACTGTTGTTTGTACCGAAGTGTCAACATGTTTAATTCTGCTGTCAGACGGTCTCCAGCCTTTAGTGGACACTGCAGTTTCAACTCTTCTGTACCGGTGTCATTTTTCAACTCCAGAGGTTGCTTCTTGCAGAAGTGATTGATAAAATGTGTCCTCAGCCAAACCCTGTTCCTTCCACTTCAGGAGCCATCATGTGATGCATACCACTACAGAGCCAGTCTGCATAAATTCAATCACTGAAAACCTGTTTGATGTCCCATGTGTTTGAGCCTCACATATTTCAGTGACTTTGTGTTTTTCATTGCATCCGTGTGTTTGTGTGTGTCTTGAATCCTGCAGCAGCTGAGCCGCTTCAGGTCCTTGCCCTTTTGTTGGAGGAGCTTGTTGCTATAGTGATGGTCCCTTAGTAACAGTGGATGAGCCCGTGGCGCCCGGCGTTCCGTCTGGCAGGTAGGTGTGTGAGGCCAAAGGCTCGGCGATGATCGCACATGCTTTTGGTATCGTCGTAACCCCAAAACCACCTGCGGCACAGAGATGTGTTTACAGGATTCTGCTGCTAGAAAGAAGATTTCTATCAGATAGATCATGTTTGAAAAAACCTACAACAGAGAAAAACACGTGACCCAAATGTATGATTATGTAAGCTGCTGTGAGTCGACTATTAATTCACTTCATCATGAGGAATTTGTCACATGTAATTAAAGGAATAGCAGCAGCTTTCTCACAGTTTAACTCAAAGAAATGATCGGAAATTAGGAGTCGGTCACTTGTTATGTGCTTAATGAAACAGACAGGTGACTGAACATTTTGGGGCGTTTACTCTGTCCCTCTCGTGTGATATGTGCCAAAATTTCACATTTACCAAAACAAATCTGCACTTTTCTTTCACATGCCAGAAGAGAGAGCATTATAGCTTAATTTGATAAACAAGCAAGTCATTTTTTCTGCTTTATTTAAGTGACAGCCCATAGGAAAATGAATTTAGAGAGGAGATCTCAAAAGTGTTTCATTTATGTCTCCTAGACAACAATGCTTATGTCTCCTGTTTCTCATTCTTGCCTCCAGAAAAAAAGTTGCATAAAGTCTCAGCTTAGTCTCCCTTTCAGGTCAAAAGAAGATCTGGTCAAAATCTGAAATGATTCTCAGGTATTTCTCAATTTTTGTGACTCCTTTTGAGCTCGGGTGGAGAAATCAGGGAGCTCTCTCAACTGTCTCAATCTAACCTCATCCATTTGTTTTTGTCAGACTCAGTTTTTGTGTCTCAAGTTGAGCTCAGATGGAGCAAAGAAAGAGCCTGAGCTCATCTTTTCATCAACATTTATAGTGCCCTGCAAAATTAAGATTTATATGTAATTGTCCACAAACTTACAATTCTCATTAAAACATTTGAACCACTTCAAGATCAGCTTTTTAGATGTGAAATGATCTCTTCTTTAACTTCATTATATGGTCATTTCTTTACAGTTTGAGAACAAAACAACTTCACAAAGATTTAATGGATTTTAGAGAAATTGCAAAAGATAGATATTTCATACCAGGTCTGACAGACCATTTATTTAAAATATGGGCCGCAAAAGAGCTGACCAGATTTAGCCAGATTATTACAATTAAAGGAGTAGATGATTTTGGGCGCTAGTGGCCTAACGGTCTAAGGGCCCCACATACTGAGGCTACAGTCCTCTTCGCAGGGGTCGCCAGTTCGATTCCCGGCCGGTCGACCATTTACTGCATGTCTTCCCCCGCTCACCACCCCCCACATTTCCTGTCTCTCTTCAGCTGTCCTGTCAAATAAAGGCAAAAAGGCCAAAAATTATTTTAAAAAAGAGAAGAAAATTAGCCATTAATGAGATCTCTCATTTTAGTCTCAAATAAGACTCATGTCATGGTCTCAACTATTTCTCCTAGTGAATTTTAGGAGAAACTAATGAGAACAATTTGAAACTTGAATGAGGCTGAAGTGAGAATCTCAATTTTGTCTCTAGAGACTTAGAAGAGAAAGCCTTGAGCAGTAAATTTTTCCTCTCCCATAGGAAAATAAATTGAGAGGAGATCTCAAAAGTGTTTCATTTATGTCTCCTAGACAACAATGCTTATGTCTCCTGTTTCTTATTCTTGCCTCCAGAAAAAAAGTTGCAAAAGTCTCAGCTTAGTCTCCCTTTCAGTTCAAAAGGAGATCTGGTCAGAATCTGAAATGATTCTCAGGTATTTCTCAAGTGTTGTGACTCCTTTTGAGCTCAGGTGGAGAAATCAGGGAGCTCTCTCAATTGTCTCAATCTAACCTCATCCATTTGTTTTTGTTAGACTCAGTTTTTGTGTCTCAAGTTGAGCTCAGATGGAGCAAAGAAAGAGCCTGAGCTCATCTTTTCATGAACATTTATAGTGCCCTGCAAAATTAAGATTTATATGTAATTGTCCACAAACTTACAATTCTCATTAAAATATTTGAACCACTTCAAGATCAGCTTTTTAGATGTGAAATGATCTCTTCTTTAACTTCATTATATGGTCATTTCTTTACAGTTTGAGAACAAAACAACTTCACAAAGATTTAATGGATTTTAGAGAAATTACAAAAGATAGAGATTTCATACAACAGGTCTGACAGACCATTTATTTAAAATATGGGCCGCAAAAGGGCTGACCAGATTTAGCCAGATTATTACAATTAAAGGAGTAGATTATTTTGGGCGCTAGTGGCCTAACGGTCTAAGGGCCCCACATACTGAGGCTACAGTCCTCTTCGCAGGGGTCGCCAGTTCGATTCCCGGCCGGTCGATCATTTACTGCATGTCTTCCCCCGCTCACCACACCCCACATTTCCTGTCTCTCTTCAGCTGTCCTGTCAAACAAAGGCAAAAAGGCCAAAAATTATTTTAAAAAAGAGAAGAAAATGAGCCATTAATGAGATCTCTCATTTTAGTCTCAAAAAAGACTCATGTCATGGTCTCAACTATTTCTCCTAGTGAATTTTAGGAGAAACTAATGAGAAACTAATGAGAACAATTTGAAACTTGAATGAGGCTGAAGTGAGAATCTCAATTTTGTCTCTAGAGACTTAGAAGAGAAAGCCTTGAGCAGTAAATTTTTCCTCTCCCATAGGAAAATAAATTGAGAGGAGATCTCAAAAGTGTTTCATTTATGTCTCCTAGACAACAATGCTTATGTCTCCTGTTTCTCATTCTTGCCTCCAGAAAAAAAGTTGCATAAAGTCTCAGCTTAGTCTCCCTTTCGGTTCAAAAGGAGATCTGGTCAAAATCTGAAATGATTCTCAGGTATTTCTCAATTTTTGTGACTCCTTTTGAGCTCAGGTGGAGAAATCAGGGAGCTCTCTCAATTGTCTCAGTCTAACCTCATCCATTTGTTTTTGTCAGACTCAGTTTTTGTGTCTCAAGTTGAGCTCAGATGGAACAAAGAAAGAGCCTGAGCTCATCTTTTCATGAACATTTATAGTGCCCTGCAAAATTAAGATTTCAATGTAATTGTCCACAAACTTACAATTATCATTAAAACATTGAACCACTTGCAAGATCAGATTTTTAGATGTGAAATGATCTCTTCTTTAACTTCATTATATGGTCATTTCTTTACAGTTTGAGAACAAAACCACTTCACAAAGATTTAATGGATTTTAGAGAAATTACAAAAGATAGAGATTTCATACCAGGTCTGACAGACCATTTATTTAAAATATGGGCCGCAAAAGGGCTGACCAGATTTAGCCAGATTATTACAATTAAAGGAGTAGATTATTTTGGGCGCTAGTGGTCTAGCGGTCTAAGCGCCCCACATACAGAGGCTACAGTCCTCGTCACAGAGTTCGCCAGTTCAATTCCCGCCTGGTTGACCATTTCCTGCATGTCTCCCCCGCTCACTACTCCCCACATTTCCTGACTCTCTTCAGCTGTCCTGTCAAATAAAGGCAAAAAAAAATAATTAGGAAATTAAATTAAATTCACCATTAATGAGATCTCTCATTTAAGTCTCACATAAGACTCATGTCATGGTCTCAACTATTTCTCCTAGTGAATTTTAGGAGAAACTAATGAGAAAAGAATGAGAACAATTTGAAACTTGAATGAGGCTGAAGTGAGAATCTCAATTTTGTCTCCGGAGACTTAGAAGAGAAAGCCTTGAGCAGTTAAATTTTTCCTCTGGGAGAAGGCGTTAAAAATGCTGGTGCATTTCCCAACAGCAGCATGAGTAACCTAGTTTATATACACTAAAAAGTTGTAAGCAGTCTTATCTCCACTAAATGAGTTTTATGACTTTAACTGCATGATATTAATATTACAGCCTACAAATATTTAAAATTAAATGTAAATATAAAGTGTGGTGCTTGTTTAATATACAGCTAGCCTTTACATGAGTCATTCTTTATCATAAACTGGAACTATCAGCATATTTAAAACATTTCTGGAACCCGTCCAAAACATTATATAATTAGTTTGCATTAATATATATATTTTTAAGGCTTGTTGTTAAAATCTCATGCAGGTCTATAAACATAGTGGGTTTTTTTTTTACTTCTTGGAAAGCAGTGGCTTTGGAGATGCAAGGTTTTTCCTTGACTGTGATGATATGTTGGTTACTTTTTGAATAACATCCTGCTGGCTTAGTTAGAAGTGGGTTATAACTACAGGCTGTATGAATAATGGATGTAGTCTCAGTGACGTCACCCATCTGTCTCTGAAGCGCAGTTTTGAAGCTTATCGGCGTCAGCAGCCATATTGGAAATGCTGAACACAACCAAACTTCTTTCAAACTAGTGTGACATAAAGAGGGGGGCTTTGAGCCTCCTAGCCAACAGCTACAGTGTTCCCGCCTGTCAATCAAGTCAGCTGTGTCTCTCATAAAGGAAAACTTGTAATCTTAATACCTTCGAAATTGCCGCGTTATGAAAAAGTTCACCCCCCGTACTGTGTGCCGATCAAGAAACGAGCTATCCAGACTACACTCACTTGAATGTGTGTGTATGTGGTTTCTAGTACTTCTCGAGACAGCCTCAAGTGGACACTCGAGGAACTGCAGTTTTTAACACTTCCACATTGGCTTCAATTCTCACGGCTGGAAGTTGCCGCTTGGTTATAACCACCTACATTTAAATATGGCTGCTGTGCATTCAAGTGTTTATCAATCAGACTTATTTATAAAGCACTTTTCATACAATGACATTGTAACACAAAGTGCTGTACAAGAAAAACAACTTAAAGTAGAATAAATTAAGAAAAAGATCCCAGCCCCAACCCCGACCCCAAACCCACCCCACAATCCTAAGGTTAACAATACAATATGCAACAAAAGTAATAAAAACAATAAAAATAAAAGAAATAAATACAAAAATCTAAATAATGTGCCGAACGAACTGAGGAAACGCTCTCATGTTATCTTAATGAGGAAACACTGGAGGTAAAATAAGATGTTAAAACTCAAAACAGGAAATTAAACTCACCAGTAAAATACATTTCTAAGATAATAAAAGACTAAAATATTAAACCATTAAAAGAAAATAAGATGCAAGACTTAAAATAAATAAATAAAGTAGAATAAAAGTGACTAAATTTGAAATAGATAATATATAAATAAATAGATAAAACTGTTAAGAATAAAAATAAAACTTAATTAAAAGCAAGATTAAAAAGGTAGGTCTTGAGTTTGCTTTTATACAACATGAGAAAGTTCATTCATTATTCAAAGATTTATATTACACACTTCAGGCCTTGTGGTCACGCCAGTTAGAATGAAATGATCTAAATGAGCCTCCAGATACAGTAAAAGTTCTGGACTCCAGCTGATACGGACGTACTGGACTTCAGCGGCAACAGCTTCTACTACTCGTCTCATCACTATCACCGCTCTCTCTTACTCCCCTCTATCTGTCTTTCCAGACCCAACTCGGTCGAGGCATGATGGCTGTCTAACATGAGTCTGGTTCTGCTCGAGGTTTCTGCCTGTTAAAAGGAGGTTTTTCCTCTCCACTGTAACTAGCTTAATACTGCGATGAGCAATGCTCATGATGGATTAAGGTGGGGTCAGACTGAGTCTTACCCTGTCTTGAAGTTGGGTCTCTGTTCATAATTTGACATAGAGTGGTCTAGACCTCCTATGTTTGTAAAAGCGTCCTGAGATAACGTTTGTTGTGATTTGGCGCTATACAAATAAAGATTGATTGATTGATAAAAGCAATTAGCGCCAGGATTGAGAGAACTGATTGGTGTTCAGTGAGGGCCTGTGTCCACCAGCAGCGTTCTTGTACTGGAAGCATCTACTTTGTGCAAAAAAATCTGAATGCATTTTCATTACCAGTGTCATTTCATGTAAAGGCAACATTTGCAAACTCAATGAAAACACCTGAGTGTGATTAAACAGATGAATAGAAGGAAAATAAATCCTATATTTATCAAATATAATACATTACATTCACATACATGTGGCACACTTAAAGAGAGCTGACTCAGTTAACACTGCAAACCACCAACACGTTCCCTGCCTCAGTTAGTGAGTGATCACACATGTTTATATAGCTAGCATTTCACTGTGAGTGTGTGTGTGTGTAGGTGTGTGTGCAGGCGTTCTTAGATTTGTGTGCTGATGAGCAGTGAGTGTGTGTGCATCAGTATTTATGAGTGTGTGTCATAAAATATGTAAAAGGCTAAAGTAGGGCAGCGGTTCACAGCACCATGGGGGCTTGTGGGGTGACGGAGCCGTGCAAAGACACCTCCCTCTCCTCTCCACTCTGCCTTCCTCTTTGTTGTTCATCTTCCTCTTCTTCCATCCATGCCTCCTCTCCTCTAATGACTCCTTGTCTGTCTCCTAACCATCAGGGCTGTTATTTCCTCACTAACTCCTTCACTGGTAAAGTGAGCACAATCATGTTTTGTGATTATAATGCTGCTCAGAGCTGGAATGTGGCGATTTGGCAAATTTAGAAGTGAGGAATGATAACATTTCTGGTGCGTTACTTTACAAGCAAGGTAACAGAGTTCTCCACATTTACAGGGTCATCTATGAATTCATTTAACTGACAGTAAAGCCATGATAATGACCAACAAACATGTCCAGAAAGCGAAGGGTGAAGTAAGAATAAAAATGAAACCCAGGAAAAGGAGGGAACTAAGTGTTTGCAGTTTTAAAGGTTTACAAAAATAAGGAAAAACAAACAACTTAAAACAAGCTTCAGTTGAAAAACACGAACAAAAGAGAAGCTGATCTTTCATAACCATAATCCAAACACTATTAACTTAAACTACAACAAGAAATAAACTCTAAGGCCTCAGAGAAACACCCTCCTTACAATGAAAGAGCATCACTAGTTCTGTCACGATGGGTAAAAGGTGGAAGGAGGACCCAAGTGCAGATTAAAAAAAAAAGATTTAATTTACAAAAGCAATAAACAAAAACTTATTTAACTCAAAATCCATGAAATAACAAAAACACTGGGGATGCCTTGACATAACATCACACAACACACAATGAACTCACATAGAAGGAATGAAACAGAGGCTGTTTTTGAAACTGTCCACTATACCAGCAGTATGTACTGATTTGGCAAAAATTCAGTATGTAGTATGTGAACAAGAGCAAAATCTGCAGCATGCCAAAACCTGGATGTCTACTGATTCGGGAAAATTCCACAGTATGCATCAGACCAGTCTCCCTCACGAACTGTTTCCCGCAATGCACAGCGCTAACGTTCTGCCTCTACTTCTTTTTTTGATGGGGGAAATTCAGTTTTTTTAATCATAAGTGATGCTAAAGAAGCAGTTTATCTATCAGCTTGGTCGTTTTTTACTTCCGCTTTCCGAAACCGGAAATCCAGCGACGCCTGACCCAGCATCCTGCAGAACAGATCCAACAGAACAGTCAGACTACCTTCAAACACAGTATGAAGTACGTACTGCATACTACACATCTAGGAAGTATGTAGCAGGACGTTTCAGAAACAGCCAGAGACTATAAACACACAGGCTGTTTTCGAAATGGCCTGCTACATACTACTTACTAATGTAGTAGACAGTACGTACTGCCTACTACATACTGCGTTTGAATTTAGTATGTAGTATGACTGTTCTGTTGGATTTGTTATGCAAGCCTCCAGGCTCACAATTTTCTTGAGTGGTTGGGTCCATGACCTGGGTATCAAGGTGCTCAACAACGATTGTCGTTATGTTTTCACCAGGGTGAGTATTTTTCAATTAAAGGGGACATATCACGCTTTTTTCATCAATATATATTGGTCTAAGAGGTCCCCAAAACATGTCTTTAAAGTTTATGCTCAAAAAAACACTTTGAAATCCGATTTTGGTTTGCCTGAAAAGTCCTCTTCTTCAGTCCTCATCAGAACACTCTGTTTTCCCTCTGACCACGCCCCCTCCGGAAGTGGATGTGCCTCGGCACTCCAGCACGTTGATCTAATGTTTACATGTTGGCTGAATATACACGGCTGCTCAGAGACCGCGTTACTTCAACCCTCTGAATCTGATCCTGACGGAGAGGCGCCTGTAGCAGGACCTTTCTGAACGATTGGTCATAGATTTAGTGTTTCTTGTTGTTTTATTTATCAGTATGTAGACGTGTGTCTTGGTACACAGCAACGAACATGTAGCTATGTGGCTATGCTAACTAGCGCTAGCACTTATCCATGATAAATACAAATCATCCACTAGATCTTCAAATCTGCAGACATGGGGAGTAAAACCGACCTCTGCCAGAAAGGCAGCGGAACCTTTTCTGAAGGATTGGTCACAGATTTAGTGTTTCCTGTTGTTTTATTTATCAGTATGTCGACCTGTGTCTTGGTACACAGCTACAGCTATGAACATGTAGCTATGTAGCTATGCTAACTAGCGCTAGCACTTATCCATGATAAATAAAAATCATCCACTAGATCTTCAAATCTGCAGACGTGGGGAGTAAAACCGACCTTTGTGTTTATTAAGACAGCCTACAACTAGCATGCCTCCCTCCTAAGCTCCTTGTTAGCACACATTTGTGCAGGTAATGAAAAACGGAGGAGGGATTCAGTATTATTTTATACAGTCTATGGGCTGAACAAGCTCCGAGCTCTGACTCCGGGACAGACCGGATATTGTTGTTACGTAACAAAAACACAGAAGTCTGAAACGGCTCGTTTCACACACATTTACAGAAAGGTGGAGAAATCAGAACAGGGGCAGAATGGATTTTTTTCATTCTCGGGGGGTTTGTAGACATGCCAGGGAAACATATTTCAGGTAAAGAACCATTAGAACGTCAATTTTGCATGATATGTCACCTTTAATTTCCATATGAATTGTCCTCCTCGCCACAATGCTATCAACACTAACGTTTGTTTACTTAGCGCAGGTTAACCACTCTAAACGCTCCAGTCAATGGTAGATTGCAGCAAGTAAAATAATAACTTACATCAGCTATCAGGCTAACATTACCAATTACTACCTATTGTTTGTCGTTAATGGTTAAAAACTCCAGCAGAACAAAGATGGGAAAAATGTAACATTACAATGTATGGAAGGAGTTAGCTCCTTAAACATAGACATATATACAGCATACATATATTACTTTAACTTACCCTGGACAAAGTGGTCACCACACACACGGGCAGAATCCGACTCTGCTCCTCCTGACCATAAACGAAGGTTTGCTATCCATTGTTTCCTGGTTTTCAGAGAGTTTTTAACATTTTCCCCCTTGAGAACCACGACCTTTAGGATATGATAAACACTTGTCGACTTCTCTCTGTTTGATCGGTTAGGGAAACCGTAAAAAATGCAAACTGTAGGCATTTCTCTGTATTTAGACTGCTGCTAACCACTTCCTCATCTGCATTTCGTGCCACTGCCAAGCAACAGAAATGACGTCATATGCAAACAACCTATAGTGCAGGATACAGGGTTTTTAAAGCTAAATGCACCATCCCTCACACAGAGCAGAAATTCCTTGTCCGTTTACTCATTTAAACCTGTGTAAAGTGATTGTGGTGCACTTCTTTAAATTAAAGGATGGCAGTTTTCTAAACATCTACATCTACAAACTTTAAGTTTTAAGATCCTTTAAAGGTGGATTTTATGAACATGGTGGTTTGCATGACAGTATTTAAAAAACAACAACCAACAGGTTGCTGTTCAGAAGCCCATTTCAGTCAACAGCCTGATTGTTATTGTTTGAAAATAGAGAATGTCGGTATGACATTACAGGCTCCATTATGATGCGTTACAATGAGAACTCTGAAGGGTAGAGGATACATGATCAGGTTGTTCATTTTAACTCTGACTTCTTCAGAGTTAGCAGCAGCGAGAGGATCAAGATCAACAATGAGGACCAAGATTTTCAAGATTTGATTTCACACCACAAGTTTCAACTTACAACATGGTAAGATGATCAAGTTTCAGCCTAAATTAGGCACAAATTGCGATCTGCAAGAAAAATGAGCTCAAGCGTTTGTAAAAAACCCAACAAATCTTGCTTTAGTTTGCATGTAATTTAATCCCACTTTTGTACACTTAAAGTAATTGTATCTACTTACTTTTTACTGATTAATTTGACTTTATTGAGAGACAAATTCTGACAGTTGTCTCCCATCAGAGCAGCTTAATTTGCAGCTCGAAATTCAGAAAAGATACAAAGATGTAAACATTTTAATTAAAGCTGCAAGCTTACAAGTCGTTACTGTGCTGCAGGAACAACCAACATGATCTTAATGACCTGGGCTCAAACTGTGAGCATACTCATGCAGTTTGAAGCACAGCATACGTTGTAGTACTGCTTTTGACCAGAAGACAAGGACATGACTTTAACCCTCAAAGACAGACAGCCGGCGGCTACTTGTTCTTAAATGTTTGATAACTTTTGAACCGCTAATCCTATCAGCAAGCTGTAAAAACTAAGTTACAGCAGACATATTCAGCTTTCTATTGATACCACATTTGTCTCAGTCAGCATATTAAAAAATAAACTCAGGAGAGTCTGGCGCCCCAAAAATGGTCTAGGTTAAGGGTTAATGAGGTTATCATCTGAAGAAACGTTTGTGACAGATCATACTATAAGCTGTTATGATGGGACGCATGTTAAAGATAGCTTATGAGAGGAAATACTTCATGTGTCTGATATGTGTTGGTTGTATCTGCAGCACAGTAACGACTTGTACGCAAGCAGGCAGTGGTTGCAGGTGTGCGAGGGCCTGTTGAACGCTGTTTGCAGCTTTAGTTTGTTTTGTATTTCTGCAGCCAAATTCAATCTGGTCTTAACAGGATAACACATGATTGATCAAATACATTTAGGTAACTAGATATGTGGCGTAAGCTTGATTCGTTAATTTACTTAAAGTGAAAGAAATCAATCAAAATGTGCATTTAATGTAACCGTAAATTAGATTTAGCGAATTGGGTCTAACTCTTGAGCAGAGATTTATCTAAACACAAGAGAGGAAGTGAGAGGACTCACTCAGCTGTGATTAGAGGAAACGTTTCCATTTATTAATGTGTCTAAAACTGAAATTTGACACCTTTTTAATTGATTTTCGTTTTGGGTAGATCTGAAGTTAGATTTTTTCTGCCCCAAATATCAACAAGATATAAAAACATTCAACCCTGAGATAATTCAGGGACATTAATATCTGCTGACAATGATCCTTTATAAAATGCTTGTTTTTTTTTAGCAGAGTTTGACTAACACAACATTTTGTGTATCTCATTTCTTTCCTCTCCAGGATACATACAGAGACCAACCACAGTCTCTAACATCATCTGGAGACAGGGACACCAACCTGTCTTCATCCCCTTCTTCAGACGACGAAACAAAGGCCATCCTGGATGTCATCTCCTCCCCGTCATCTGACTACCTGGTTCGCTCGTATGTGGGAGAGGGATGTTTTGGAAGAGTTGCAAAATGTTTAAAGACAGCCACCAATGAGACGGTGGCCGTGAAGGTCATGAAACACAAAGATTTCACACTTCAGGCTGAGAACGAGGTACGGCAATAACATTCGATAACATTCAATGTAATAATAATAATAAGTGTCTGAGGGCAAAACATATATATTTCCTATGTCTGACTGTAAAAGTTATTTAACAATGCAACTTTAAAAAAGAGGAGAAAAAGTAAGAAGGTTTTTTATGTAGAAAATATATTTGACTTCTTCTATTTTAACTCGTTCAACTTAAAGCTCCTGTGCGACGTTTTTAACTGGTTGTGAATAAGATTGAAATTGATGGTGATGCCTCTTTATGACCTAAAAAAACAAAGAGATCCACCAGCTGCATGTTTACAAACGTTGCATTGGAATTTTGAATGCCTGTAAGCGCTGAGAGGGGGTAGGTGTCAGAGCAAACGATCAACAGCACTCCAAAGAAACCGCCTTTTTACACATTTTAAATCAGGAATATTCACAGTTAGTGGTATATTTAACATTTAAAAGAAAGCTGAATGAGATTTTATGTCAGAAAATACTTCCTTGGCATAACAGCAGAGACACAACTTGTCCATAGGGGGCGCCAAAATCAACGCAAACCAAGAGTTCCTCTCAGGAGCTTTAAAATAATCAGGGCTGAAACTTTTCCTGTAATTAGAATAAGTAAATAACTAAATTCAACTTAGAAATCAAAGCATTTCTAATGCTATATCTAAATCATGTGATTGGCAGTCAACACTTTGACTTCCAATTAGAACATTTCAGCTTTAAAAGCTGAGTTTTATTTTATTTTTGACTTATTCTGGCAGAAATCAGCTCCCATACACAACCAATGAAAGAGCTGATTATCCTCTCAATTAACCCTCCTGTTATGTTGCGGGTCAAATTGACCCATTTAAAAAAAAAAATTAAAGTATTTTTCGCTATGCAACTTCTTCTGCTTGGCTTAATTAGCTTGAACAACATACACAATGAAAATGGTTCATTTCACACATTTGCAAACCTCCCCTGCATGCTTTTATTACATTGATACTGTTAGTGGGTCAGTTTGACCCGGCAGTCAAAGTAGAGGCTAAAAGGGGTCAGAGGTGTCAAATATTGAATGTTTCTTTGCAACTATGTGACATATTTCACCCCAATCACTTTCCAATGTACATAAAAAAAAAGTTTTAACATCCCCAACTGAATTATCCTCATTGAACTATGATCTGTGAGAATTAAAGAATATTGATTTAAATGGTTAGTAATGGAGTTAAAGGCCCTGTGAGGAGTTTTTAACTGGCTGAGAAACAGACTGAAACTGATACTGATGCCTCTTTATGACCCTCAAAAGCAAACAAGACCATCTACAACAACACTGATACCTTCTCTGTTCTCATTTTAATGTCTAAAACTGCTCTGAGGGGGTAGGTGTCAGAACAGATGATTGACATCTCGCTTTAGAAACACCCTTTTTTGGCTGTTTTCATTGCAAATAATCACATTGTAAGATAAGTCTAAATGTTAAAAGACAACAGGATGAGGTTAATGCCTGAAGACAATTATTTTGCATGTACAGGACAAGAGATAAGAGGTATCACTTTGTCCACAAGGGGGCGCCAGAATCGATACAAGCTAAAAGTTCCTCACAGCAGCTTTAATAATGATATTTTAATTGGGATTTTTTGGGGTTCTGACACTTTTGGATCATCAAATATGCCCCGGGTCAAGTTGACCCAGGATCATTATTGCTGTGCCTAAGAAAGGAACATAACAGGAGGGTTAATGATGATCTTTAAGTAACTGCAAGACGTAAACACCCTTAGACTTTGATCATAAACATTAGCTTTGTGCTGAAACCAAGGTGCTTCTTATCCTCCCACTGTTAAACTTACAGTTTTCATGATCTAACTATGTTTTTGCACCTTTCTGAGGCGGTGTTCTGACAGCAGCCGTACAAACATCTTTTTCTTATTTCCTTTTTAAATATTTGTTCTCATGTTTGTACGATTGTCTACCAGTCGTTCGGTCTCCTTAACCTCTCACATCTCTCCCTCAGGTGGAAATCCTTAAAAAGCTGAGAGCTTTCGACCCGGACCGATACAACTTTGTCAAATTCTACGACTCCTTTGTCGACAGCGGAAACATCTGTCTGGAGTTTGAATATCTCGATGTGAGTTTGTGGCATTACTTGGAGAAGAAACCTGCATACACTCTCACCGTGAAAGAAATCCGGCCAGTCTTGTACCAGGTATGTTCAGTATCTTTTATCACCGTCAAACAAACTGAACTTTTGGGGTGAAGCATGCGAGTGCAGCTTTAAGTATCAAGTGAAGCAGTGACTGACTATCTTGCATGTTTCATATCTTTAGATGGGAATAACTCTACAACTTTTGAAGAACCAAGGACTAGCGCACTCAGACTTAAAGCCGGACAACATCATGTTGGTGGACCACATTAACCAGCCAATGAGGATAAAGATGATTGACTTTGGATTAGCATGTTACTTTACAGAGACAAAGTGTGGAACATACATGCAGCCAAGACATTACAGGTGAGTAAATGGAAACATGCCAGAAGTCCAGATTTACAATTTCTGTCATCTCCTTAAAGTCCTTTTTTTTAGACTTCCTTTGAAGCAAAACATACATGATTTAAATGTTGTTACTTTTCTTAAAGGGCTCCAGAGGTCATCCTGGGATCTCCCTTCACAGCAGCCATCGACATGTGGTCTTTGGGTTGCATCGCCGCAGAGCTGTACCTGGGTCATGTACTTTATCCTGGAACATGCGAGTACGACATGGTATGTTCATCAGAGGACAATTGCCTCCAAATTGAGCTTTTTTCTAAGCAATTTAACTCTCTTCAAGTCAAATCAGGAAGTGTTAGAAGTGAGTGAAAAGATTGACTGTGTTGCTCCAACAGATACGACAAATTCTGCAGACTCAGGGTCAGTTCCCCTTTCGAACTCTCAACGCCGGATTAAAAACAAGAACCTTTTTCAAGAGGTGGAAGAAGGGCCGCCGATGGAGATTAAAGGTATGGACTTTCACCTGCATTGTCCTCTTTTATATCTCTGTCCTTTACATTCATGTTTTCATCCCATGCTGCTCTTTGTGTTCAAATGAATCTAACTGAACATCATTTCTCTTTAGTCGTTGTTTGAATGTGGATACAGCAGCTTTTCTGATACCCAATATAAGTCCCTGGATGACCTGAAGAAAGTTAGACCAGCTCATCACCTTACAGAAGAGGACACCGCCGCAGAGATGAAGGACCGAGACAGCTTTGTGGAGCTACTGAAGAGGATGCTTCATTTGGACATCGACAAACGGATAACACCCAGCGAGCTCCTCGAGGATCCGTTCATCACCATGACGGACATTGCACAGAGCTTCCCTGACAGCTTTTAGTAAGTCCATGATGAACATTTCTAGTCTTTTTTATTGTGATTAAAGTCATTTGCTTTTTTGACAATCTTATCCCCAAAGGATTGATAGTTATCCACATTTCTGAACTCCTGATCTAATGATTGTTTATTCCCTGCAGTGTAAAATCGGGTTGTGAAATGATGAAGGTCTGCCAAGACTCAAAGGTTCAGCAAGACCAGCAGCTGTGCTTGAACCAGCAGCCTTCCACCAGCACCGCCAGCCCCGTCCAGCAGGACAACTCCTCCCATGTTACCCCAGCTTGGCAGAGTCCCGTAGAACACCCCGTCATACTGACGATCGCATCTTCCGTCTCCAGCAGCCTTTCCATAGACGAGCCCCAAAAATCATCCCAACAGCCGGAGACCGGTTTCACTTTTTCCAGGAAGAGAACCCAGCTGGATACGGATTCACCCATGCACTTTGACGGGGCTCCATCTCCTCACAGAGGTGGTCTCAGACGAGGACTAAGACAGACGAAAACTACAACTGATGATCCCACCAGCCTTGCAGAACAAGCAACAGTGCAAAAAAGGAAAAGAGACATTTTAGAAGAAGATGGAAGCAGAAGTCCAGACGACCAATCAGAACACAGGAAGAGGAAGAGGAGGAGAGCAGGTAAGCTAATGAGGACGTAAGACTGCTTTGTCTCAAACTTTAAATCATCTGTTACTGAGAAAAGAAGTGACAACAGTGTTGAGTTAAAGATGAAAAAGCAACACAGACAACTTTTTAAACTAGCGAAGGTGTGATTTAAAATTCAACATTAAGCATTCATGCACTTTTGCATGACCTTACTGCAGATGCAATGAGCCATAACTAGTTACAACATCCAGACATCCATCTTCTGCCAAAGACAACATATAAACACTCACTTAGTGGTGTATTTAAGCTACGTTTGAACCTACACACTGCAGCTGGTGCAACAACCTGCAGTTCAGATCAGCAGATGGTATCTTTAATTCTCATGTAACTGATGATGTAATGTTTTATCAGCGCTAAATCCAGAGCGCTGGTGTTATAAGAGTCTTTGAACCCAGAAGCTCGTCAGCATATTGGCACAGGTTCCTTCATCCTTAAGTCTGCATGTTTCTTTATTATGTGCTTTCTGTAAGATGTGTGGAATGAGACCTCCATCAGGCAAACATTTGGCAAAGATAGGCAGAACAACTTAAAGCTGGGGTTGGTAATCAGATTTAGATACACTTTTTGTTATACTGGTTAAAATGATCTTTATGTCCCGATAGCAATCAATACATAATGTGTTCTTAAAAAAGAGCAAGAAAGAAAGCTGCTATCTAGAGCCAGAGTCAACCTGGGAAAACACCAACCAATCCCTGCCATCAGGAGCCAAATGATGAAACCAATCAAATCCTGTCCTGCCGTTCTGCCCGCCTCCTGCAAAACGTACATTTCCTGTTTGTTTGTGTTTTTAACTTTCACTTTGAGAATGTTTTGGTGAGGACCAGTTTTGAATCAGTCCCCATCATTTGGTCCCGAATCAGTGGCACTCCTGCATTTGAGCAGGGGCGTGGTTTTGGGGGAGCCCTGAGGGGAGGGGGGGAGGGGTTAGACGGAGTCCTGAGGAAATGCTACATTCAAATTCATGCTAGTTTTCCGTGTCTACCAACCCTAGCTTTAAACCTTAGCTTTTTAAGCCACACCCTTTTTAAGCCTGTCTTTGCAAAATGTTTGCCTGATGAAGGTCTGTTACCCAAATGTTGCAATTAAAATTTTTATTTGCAAGTTGGAGAGTGTGCGTGATTCTTGCAACTCTAATATTTTTACACCTGACAATTATTTTTAATTTGGCTCTTAAAATGAGAAGAAAATAGATTCTCTATTATTCAAGGTTTTTTTTTTATTGTCATTATTATTATCTTTATATACAAAACAAATTCCTCCAAATCTTTAATAAGAGAACCGAGGTGGATCATTTAGACTTCAGATGCTTTAGAGTTATTATGCAGCACATAGAAGAGGTGGTAGGTTTGAGGTAGTTAAATTGACGGTCAACTCAGTTAAGGAGAAGATGTGCGACCGAGTTCTTTAATTTGAAAACAGATTTTGATAAATGGTTTGTTTTGATGCTTCAAATTATCAGAGGATATCGTTTCATTGGTTGAAATGATCTTGCAATCAGGGAGAGTCTAACTCCATCAACATCACATTTTCCAACTTTTTTCTTCTTGTGAACACGCCCCTTTACTTCCTAAAATTAAGTTTTGCTATAACATCATATTTCTTATTTTTTGATGTTTCAGACTCACCAGAAAACACAGAAGACGCATCAGTCAACGCCTCACCAGACACAGACCAAACCAAACCAAACAGGAAGAGGACATGGGACACTTTTATAGCTGCACACAGCAGACACAGGTAGGTGTTATCAGACACACCTGCATTAACTTATACTACAATATTACATGAAATTATTACATCTTTCAAACTCAAAGTTCAAGAGATTAATACATTGTTATCGTACACAGGGAACCAGACAATCCGCCAGTGAGAAAGAAAAGGAGGCTTACCTATGACCTGGAGGAGGCTGAAATTAAACCAACCGGGGAGAGGACATGGGATGCTTTTATAGCTGCACACAGCAGACACTGGTAGGTGTTATAAGACTTTCCTGCATTAACTTATACTACAATATTACATCTTTCAAACTCCAAGTTCAAGAGATTAATGCATTTTTATTGTACACAGGGAACCAGAAAACAATTCACCAGACATGAAGAAGATGAAGCTTACCTGTGACCTGGAGGAGGCTGAGATTAAACCAAACAGGAAGAGGACATGGGATACTTTTGTAGCAGCACACAGCGGACACAGGTAGGTGTTATCAGACTTTGCTGCGTTAACTTATACTACAATATTACATCTTTCAAACTCCAAGTTCAAGAGATTAATACATTTTTATTGTACACAGGGAACAAGACAATAATTCACCTGTGAGGAAGAAGAGGAGACTTACCTGTGACCTGGAGGAGGCTTTACCCAGTGAGGCAGACATTAAACCACAAAGGAAGAGGACCTGGGAAACTTACAAAGCCTCACATACAGGATTAAAGTTGGTGTTTTGTTCACTTTTTTAAAGAAGTTTAATTGAGCTGTAAAGTTCTGTGAATTTAAACCAGGGTTGCTTCTTGCAGAAAGTTTACAAGTGATTCACCAAAGAAGAAAAAAATTAAGATGAACCAGGAGGAGGAGGAGACACATAGAAGTAAGCTCATCTTGGACTCCTATACAAACAGTGCTAAGTATAGCAGCATGTAAACGACACTGTTTTGGTTGAGGTTTGGTGAAACTGCTTGTTATTGTATGATGTTTAAAATCCAAAATGTGACTTAATTATCTTCATTTGTTGCCAACAGATCCCCTTAATAAGTCTCCTGAGGCTGTGCCCAAGAAGAGATCTCGTAAGAGAAACATGTACGTGTTACATCCTTCCTTTTTTTTCATTTAACTTTAATGCTGCTGTAAAATAAATCAAATCAACATTTGATCTGTGCAGAAGAATAAGAAGGTAAAGAATAAGGAGGTATCAGCTCCATAACTTTGTGTTTGTTTGTGGTTACAGAAAGGAAGAAACAAGCACTGAAAAGTCCCCACCTATGACCAGGTCCATGAGAAAAAAAAAAGCCCCTGATAAAGACTGGGAAACATGAAGGGGAAGGTAAGTAGGGAGGTATGCTCATCACCAGCTGACATGGCACTAAACAGAAGTCAAGAAAAGTTTTAAACCCCCAAAAAGACTAGTTTTGATTTTTAGCCCACTCGACACTCAGATATCTCTGGAAGGGAGTTCCCTCTTGTGTGATCCTTCCCAAGGTTTCTTCCAGTTCTCTCCCGTTAAAGGGTCAGCCTGGGAGTTTTTTCCTCGCCCGCTCGAGGGAGGTGTCGTCTTCACGTGGGCTTTAGATTATCATTATTGTTTTTTAATGTAAATACAGAAACACACACAGAAATGCATAAAATAAAGAAATACATAAAATGAAAAAAAAATGAAAAAAATACATAAATAAAGAATTAATCTTAAAAAAGATCATTTTGGATTTGTTGTTCTTTCATTTCATGTCTCTTGCTACAGTTTATTTCTCAATCTCAATTGTGTCCATGATATGTGAAAATGGAACACCAATTTACAGTTTTTTACTAGGGGGGCAACAAAACACAAAATCTGCACCACTATAAGCACAATGTCAGCCTCACACTTTTTGATTAGCAAAACACTAAACACACTTTTATACATTAGACACAGAAGTATATCACTTACCTTGAAATTCCAAAGCACTGACTGTCACATGACCACACCTATGAGCCAATTGGTTTAACACAACCATCAGGTGCACAAACACATTATTGCTTAAGTGTAGAAACACCAATTCACCTGCAACTGGATCCAGTATTTCATGTTTGTCTGATATTTGCTGAGTTTACAGTGTTATGCACACTACTGTACGTATTAGCATGAAAACTGGGACCTGTTTTGTTGTGCTTCTCCATGTTGACATGTTGACTGATTTATAGAGAGAAATAAATGATATTCTCATCAGTCTGCAGCGTTGGTCTTGTGTAGTGTTTGGTGAATTTATTGTAAATGCACTTTCTCTCTGTGTACTTCACTTACAGTTCTCTTATCACTGAGAAGTAGAATTGCTGAAAGTGTTTTAAGTTAGCAGCAGCAGTGTGTAACTGGTTCAAACAGAATTCATTCATATGGTAACCAAATAGAGTTTTGATAAATTAGTGTATAATTTTTACAAGAGTGTTTCATTTAGCAAAGGATCTGAGGTGTGTAGTGTTTTGACAAAATGAGCCCTGTTTTCAAAATCATGTTTAAGCAATTGTAAAAAAAAAACTGTAATCAGATGAGTTAATTATTTTAAAGAAAAATTACAAAGAAGTAATGATAAAAATAAAATAACTCTTCACAGAGTTAATGAAGGCTGTACAACTCTGGACGAGAGCTAGATGAACAAGAAAAGCCTCTGTAAACTTGTAATACTAGTAAAACTTACTTAGTGTCAAGGTGGTATAAGATAAGATAAGATAGTCCTTTATTCCTCCCACAACGGGGAAATTCATGGAGGTACAGCAGCAAACAAAAAGGTGTACAGTACAATAATTTCAACGAGACTATATATAGAAAAGAAAATGTCCATCAGAGACGACAGCTTGGCCATAATTCTCCTGTCAGCCACCATACAACGTCAGAAGATGAATTCCATTCATGGGTTTCACGTGAGATCACACAGCATTTGCAGCATCACCTTTGGGACTGACCTGGGAACGGACGTCAACAAGTGCTATCCTATTACACAGCATGGAATCACCAAGCGGAACCTACATAGGAAAAGTATGTAATCATCACAGCATCTCATTTCCATCTGTGCTGCAAACGTCGTCCTCCATGGAAGAAGCTTGGAGGTGAGTTTCTCCTCTCATTACCTTGGATCAGTCTCAGAGTGCACTAATTAGACTTGATACAGCTGAACCTATAGAGATAGATATAGGTCATTAAATGACCCCAGGTCTGCTGCATACTAACACACTGGCTGTATTGTTTGTTACTGGCTGCTCCAGTTTTCAGGACCAGAACATAACACAGGATTCCCACTTGAGAGTTAAAGGACCTGGATCACCTGTTTTTTTAATGACTCGTACTTCGGCAGCTCAGGTCTCCTCTTGGTTTTTGTACAATATACACTTTTGTGACTTAAATGCAGTTTTAATTCTTGTTTTTTAAGCAGATAAATCAGAAGAATTTCATGTTTCCACCTCAGTGTTCTCTCACTGTAGATTTGTGGTGACCATGTTTGTGTTATATTTCCCTCCTTTAAATTAAAAATAGGAGAATCACTGTGTTTAACTTCTGTAGCACACACGTACTTGAAAAATTTCATTAAAGAATTAAGTTTGATTGATTGGTTGAAAGATATCAAAGTTGATTGGCTTGAAAGGCTTCTTTTGATGATCACATTTTCATTCCTTCCTTCTTCTTGCAGAGAGATTTTCAGAAGCAGTTCATTACTTTTTATTTCTTTTGCACAAATCTAATGAAAGCACACTTTGAGGAAAACAAAACTCCTTCAGAAAATATTACTGTTTGCTGTGTGGAGTTCCAGCTGGAGCCGAACCTGGGTCTCACTGTTTGTTTGACTTTATTGGATATGAGTTTTTTTATGTTTATGGTTATGAAAAAGAAGAAGAAGAGGAGAGAGATAAAGAAGAGGGTAAAGAGTGATGGAATAACTGTGTGTTATGCTGAGGATGGCGTATTATATCGTACTTACTCTCTTAGAGATGGAGACAGTCTGGAGGTCTTTATGTTATGGAGGTGAACCTGAGATTAAATGGCTCTAATCCCCGTGTGGCCCCTATTTAATATCGCTGCAGCAGTTGGCCTGGACCGTCACAACAACAGCACATGATAGCTGTAAGAGGAATTAACCCCGAAATACTGGAAAACACCGTGCTGCCAGACAGCATTAGGCTGAGGGCCAAGTTTGTGTGTCTGTCCTTGTGTGTGTGTGTGTGTGTGTGCGGTGAACATAAACATAGCTCTGTTTTAACGAAGACTTTAAACATGACAATCAATTAACTCTCTGTTTCCTGTCATCAGTTGTGTCACTGTGATGCCAACGAGGCAGATTTTAAATATCACATCAGTGTTCACAGTCATCAAGCTAAGATACCAAACATGCCTTGGCTGCAGTTTTTCACATGTTGGAGGTTATCTCTTGAAATTGTTGTCAGCTCAATATTTCAGGATTTTTTTTCTCAGCTCATAGAAAATATAAAGTTATGAACTCTCATCCAAACGTTAAAAGCATCTGTTGATTGACTTTGCTTTATCTTTAAGTGGATTCAGAGACCATCAAGCAGGTTTTGGATGTGAACACTGCAGATGGAGTTTGTTGTTGTTGTTGGTTAACAGTTCATTGTGCTAGCAGCATCAGCTCATCGCCATTTTTTATCTTGAACAACAGTGTTGGAGCTGTTTACATTGTTTCGTATATTTGATTATTTTTACTTTAATCAATTGATTTATTTATTGTTTAATTTAAGGTGATTAACTTTGATGCCATAGGGGTATTAGTATATTTCGTTAGTCACTTTTATATGTTGATAGTTTTGCCCTGGGTGACGTCTATATAGATTGGCAGGTAAGATAGGAGGTAGGAAGTAGAGACTAAAGGCTGATTTATACTTCTGCGTCGCCCTACGCAGCAGGGGCTGACGCGGACATGAGCCCCTCATACTTCTGCGTCGGTGTGTCTGTGTCGCGCAGCAATTCTCCGCCGAAACGCCTGAGGGCAGTGCGGTCTCTCTGATAGCCGGTCGCCTGCTTCCGGTCCCGCTACGATCTCTGTTTACTTTTCCACATCGATTCAGGGCGTGTTATGTTAATCTACAGCTGATACATGTTGCTGTTTATCATACAGACATGATTACATGAAGAATAGAGAGGAGGAGATGAAATACACGGCCGATGTGTGGCCGATGTCCGGGACCCCGGAAGTGCTGTGAATGCGGGAAAGACAAAGCCGTCGAGCGGACCAATCACAGAGCTTGCGGTCCGCGTCGGCTCTACGCGTAGTTACATTTTGGAGGAGGTGCACGTCAGCTACGTGCGTAGGCCTCTGCGTAGGTACGGGAGCTACGCGGACCTACGGCGTAGGTTACGCCGTCGATTCGACGCAGAAGTATAAATCAGCCTTTATGCACACCAATTGCAATATGATGTAAATAAATAAACAATAAGGGGGAAAAGTTAAGAGTTAAAGTTAAAAGCGCTAAAATAGAAACAAAAAAAGTAATGAGTAATAAAAATTGAAGAGTTAAAAATAAATAAAACTATAGAATATTAAAGTAAATATGAAATGGAATTACAATTATATATTAAAATAAGTTATAAAAAAAGCCTACATGAAAGCCAGAATTATTAAAGGGTCTTTAATTATTTAAATTTAATCTGGTTTGGCTCTGCAACCAAACTAGACAAACACAGACTGCAGCGGACTATAAGGACTGCAGAAAAAATCATCGGTGTCGACCTGCCCCCCATCCAGGACTTGTACCGGTCCCGGGCCAGGAAACGGGCAGGTAGCATCACTGCTGACCCCTCACACCCTGGACACAAATTCTTTAAACTCCTCCCCTCCGGCAGGCGCTACAGATCACTGTGCGCCAAAACAACCCGTCATAAGAACAGTTTCTTCCCCCAGGCTGTCACTCTGATGAACACTAAACCATAACAGTGTCACACCTGTCAGATAAATACTCTCTGTAAATATACATGTAGATACACAATGCAACAATTCTCAAAGCAGAATTCCATATTTCTATTTTTTGTACTATTTAACTTCTATTTTATAATGTAAAACTACCTCTGCACCTCACCACTGCACTTTATCATATTATTTTAGCCTGTACATATTAGTGAAGCCTATTTGTTGTTTCTTTGTATTTATAGCTAAGGTTATTGTTATTATATTTTTATTTTATTTTTTATTGTAGTTCTTATTCTTATTCCTATTCTGCCTTGTACAAAGAGAGCACAGTTTACTGAAGTCAAATTCCTTGTGTGTTCAAGCATACTTGGCGAATAAAGCTGATTCTGATTCTGATTCTGATTAACTTTTAAAAGTCTCAATATTCCTGGCTCTTTGTCTAACACTGAATTAATCTGTTGTATAATTAACTCAAAATCAGTCGTCGTTTTAGGAAATTTCCTTGTTTCATTAAGTTGAAATAATAGCTACAAAAAGTCAGGGATAACTTTGGAGTGAACCTCCCCAGTTGACAAACTACATGTCTGAACTGTTGGCTTGAATGTCTAACTCTTTAAGATTTCATCTATATGTGTCTTTGCAAACTTTGGACCGTTGGTTGCTGGCCAGGTTGATGACCGATTTCAGTCCTGAGCACTAAAATACATCACACTTACTCTGCATAGTTTCCATACCACTCCTTAAATCTCTTGAAGGAAGCCAGAAGAAGGAAAGAAGACGTCCAAGAAGCACATCAATGCAGGGTTAGCAAAGCCAAAGGGCAGATAACACGGCAGCAGATTGAAGTGTTGATAATAGGACTGATTGTGACGGTTAAATTAGCTCTGACAATTCAAGTCAAACAACGACCAGAGGACGGTTAGCATAAGCATTCAGAACAGTGAGACAAATTAATGAAAAAAGGGATGAAAAGACAAAGATCCCTCTTTATTAGATTCTGCTGGATTGGAAGATACGACTGAAATGTGGCCAAAATTGAAGTTCATAACAGATGGGAGGCTTCTAGTTATTGTTCCCCGTCCAACGCTGCTGTCAGCTCATATTCGGATCACACAGCGGAATAGATAAAACCAGTCGCCCGATGAAATCAGATAAAAGCACAAATGAGCAGGAAGGTCGGTAGTGTGCTCATAATGAATAAACTGATGGTTGTGTGGATCTGTGCCCGAGGCGGAGAGAGAGAGAAGTTAATGGAAACAGAAAAAGAGAGAGAGGGAGAGGAATGACAGGTGCTTGGTGCTCAGTCAAGATTTTTTTGACAACATATTTTGGAAGGATGGACATGACATGGGTTTCTATTATGGTTTTAGGTGTGTGGGTGTGTGTGTGTGTGCGGGGGAATTTGATGATTTAGACTTAAGAGCTGACTGGAAATGTCTGCAAACAAAATCATTAGATGTATGAGGAGCAATGTGAAGATTATGACAGTACAAGCATGCCACTAAGTCTATCCAGAGAGTAAAGTCCAGGTGAAGCTGTTTGCAGTTCACCTGGATCAAGTTGGGAAACTTCAAGTAGTGTAGTGCATGTGTGAAAAAGGCTTTTGTAACTTTGCTTACATTGAAAATAAGTCAATGATTAGATCTGTGAGTTCATGGAAACGGAATCTGAACTTTGACGAGAGGTGCCAGATAAATGCTGGACAACCCAAAGAACTGATGGCAGATTTCTGCTCGCACATACCTCGACTTCAGCCGTACTTCCTGCGTCAGCTCAGGAAGTTCAACCTGCCCCAGGAGCTGCTGATCATGTTTTACACCTCCATCATCCAGTCTGTTCTGTGCACCTCCATCACTGTCTGGTTTGGATCTGGAACCAAACTAGACAAACACAGACTGCAACGGACTATGCAGAAAAAATCATCGGTGTCGACCTGCCCCCCATCCAGGACTTGTACCGGTCCCGGGCCAGGAAGCGGGCAGGTAGCATCACCGCTGACCCCTCACACCCTGCACACAAATTCTTCAAACAAAACAACCCGCCATAAGAACAGTTTCTTCCCCCAGGCTGTCACTCTGATGAACACTAAACCATAACAGTGACATACCTGTTGGATCAATACTCTCTGTAAATATACATGTAAATACACAATGCAATAATTCTCCAAGCAGAATTCCATATTTCTATTTTTTGTATTATTTAACTTCTATTTTTATAATGTAAAAACTACCTCTGCAACTCACCACTGCACTTTATCATATTATGTTTAGCCTGTACATATTAGTGAAGCCTATTTGTTGTTCTTTTGTATTTATAGCTGATGTTATTGTTATAATATCTTTTATTTTATTTTTTATTTGTAGGTCTTATTCTTATTCCTATGCCTTGTACAAAGAGAGCACAGTTTACTAGAGTCAAATTCCTTGTGTGTTCAAGCATACTTGGCCAATAAAGCTGATTCTGATTCTGATTCTGACTCTGATAGGGAGCACTCCTAAAGAGTTTTTGGGACACTGTAGTCAATACTTGTGTTCAATAATGCTTACATTGTGCAAAAGCATGTCCAAACATTTTTGTTGTGCATTGTGTGCTGCTGTGTTTTCTAATTTAACTTTTCTAATTATCTGTGCCCTGTGTGGCTTTGCTCTACTTTCATTCTTTGACGCTGTTAGCAAAAGGCACTTACATACTGATATTTAGAGGCGAGATTCTTACAGCCCTGTTACATCTTGTCTGCAGTGTGTAACACAGAGAAGTGTAATGGTGGTGCAAAGTCATACTGCCTCTGATCTTCCCTAAGAGGTAGAAATATGTGTTGTTTCTGGTGTCCTTGGTATTCTCTTCTCTGGTTGCATGAAGCTTATTGTTGGTTTCTAATTTTGTTCTATGTATTTGTTTTATTTATTGTTTCTGTATCAAATGTATCATATAATATTGAATCTTATTGCATAGCATTGTATCAGAGGTAGAAAGGAATGAAGACAGTGGTTGTGGCGGCTTTGCTATGGGTTTCTGCCCCCTTCCTCAGTTCAGAGGAGACCTGCAGTCCTGATGCGCTCCAGTTAAAACAATCAGTCTGGCTTGGATTAAACTGAAGATTTATTACTGTGGATGGTGCAGTTTCCACAACAAAAACATGAGCACAATTAGACTTGGTTAAATAACGAAAAAAAGAGAGCGGTCCAAAAACAATACAGCTCTCCCCTGTCTCATCAGCAACACCTCTCACCCACTCCCTTATATCTCATATCCAGGGAGGAGGATCTCATAATATAAACATTTACACAGCTGAAATAAAAAAATCAACTTAGAGCCATTAATCATTTCATTGTCCAGAATGTATATTATTAATAATAACGATAATCAAGCAAAATATGCAGAAATGGCTCTAACAGTGGTGATGTGTACCAGCTGAGCCGGCATGGCAGAACAGTGTCGTGTGTGTGTGTTTTGGTGTGTGCATGTCTGAATGTGTGTTGCACTCCTGCTGTGTGTTTACACGCTGAGCCATTGGTACTTTCTCCGTGCTACAATGCGATGTAAAATCACACACTTGGACTCCATTATTGCGTCACTGTGGAGCTCAACGTGTGAGTACAAAGGCTTAATGATGGTTTCAGGGATTTCAGCGCTGTTGCAGAATTTAAGAGGCGGCTCAGGGCTCATAGTAAGCAGCAACATGCAGCTTCTATAGATGAAATTTTAATGGAGATGTTCTGATCAATACGAGAAAACTATGGCTCTTATGACACTCTATTATCAAACACACATTATCTTACTGCCTCCCTCCATGATGATTTGATGCCATTAATTAGGGTCTTATCCTACTTAATATTGTAATGAAACATATCCTACTTTAAGCATTCATTCTCATTTACAATTTTATGTAATTTAAGGTTAAATTTGACAAATATTTGGATTTAAAGTTTGTCAGTTTTTAGAGAGCTTGCTGGAAAAGGGTTCATGTTTAATGTTATTTAAAAAAGAAGCCACCCAAATTTAATCTTGACCTACTTTTCACATTTCACCAAACACGTTTTCTATTCCACTAAACATTGTGGATTTCATCCTGGCAGTACCACACACACACACACACACACACACACACACACACACACACACACACACACACACACACACACACACACACACAACAAACTGCAGTTACTCACACACACACACACATTTACACATACAAAACATCGCCTGTTGCCCAGCCCCTCTCTCTCTTTATGCTTTTTTTGTGTGGAAGAATGGCCACGACCCCCACCACCATCATTACCCCCGAGGCCCTTGAGCATTCATCACCATGTGCATCCCCCCATTTACCCCCCCAACTACCCAACAACCCCCCTTATCACCCAGACACCCCCAAACCCCCCACCCACCCATCCTCCTCCTCTTCTTCCTCCTTCTCCCTTTTGTTTGCTTCTCTGTGTCACACCATTAGACAAAGCTGGTTGTTTTGATGGCATCAACCCCACACTTATTATTATTTTTTTTTTTACATAATCTCAAAATGCTGCATCCTGTCTGACTCAGACACACACACACACACACACACACACACACATTTACATGCACACACAACAACACACACACACAGATGAGGAAAGTTAAGCTCCTTCAAAACAGATCGAGATCCCTCTGGGAAAAAATAATGGCGACCAGTGTAGAGTGTGCACTATTGAGATCCAACACACTCAGATGAATGAGGAATAACTGAAAGCTTCAGGAGGGAGAAAGGGAAGGAGGGAAGGAGGGAAGGAGGGGGAGGTGGAAAAGTTTTGGGAAGTGAACAGAGGATGTGGAAAAGATTGGGAACAAGAGTGATGTAGGAGAAAGAGGAGGAGGAAAAGTTTGAGTTTAACAGAAGAGGGAGGAAGTTTTGGGATGCAGCTGAAGGAAGGAAAAAGAATTAGAGGGAAGAAAGGGAGGAGGAGGGGAAGGAAGGAGTTTGGTGGATGGAGGAAGAAAAGGTCAGACAAGAAAAGCAAAGGGAAACATCAGTAACAGGTGTCGGAGACAGACGAGACATTTAGTGGAAGACAATATGGAAAAAGTACGTTTCAAAAAGTCTTGGAAGACAACTCTGTGAGGAAAGAAAGGAGGGCAAAAGTAGGATGGAGTTAGATGAGTTGGAGGATGCAGAGAGGTAACAGAAGAAAAGAGAAATGAGGTTAAAACAAAAAGGTCTGGAAAGGTTAGGAAGAAGGGAACAAAAAGAGGAAGAGACGTGTGTTATAGTACAAAAATAGCACAAAGGAAGGATGGAGAAAGAAGAGGGAAGTGTCTCAAGGAGGAAGTGGTTGGAATGTTTTGAGGGAAAGGAATTGAAGACACTAAGCAGAGGAAAGGTAGGAAATTGAGAGTCTATGAAGGGAAAGATAGAAATAAAGAAAAGAGGAAGGTTAAAAATGTTTAACAAATAAAGAAGTGGGGATGAACACAAAGGAAAAATCCTCATGAAAGAGGGAGTGGTAGAAACAGTGGATGATGTCTTGGAGAAGGAAAAGGAAAGACTCCTTTAGGAAGGAAGGCGAGGAGACAGAGACATCTTGGGAAGGAGGGAAGAGGAAAAACTTCATGAGAAACTATTTTGGGGAGAAACCAGAAATATTATTTAAACATTAGACGGTTGAGAGGAAACAGAAGATGTACAGAGGGAAAAGAGGAAGAGAAATAGATGCTTTCAGAGGCAACAAAAAGACTGACATGGGCAGTGATTGAGATGATGGGATCCAACTTTGGAAACATGCTTAGAGGAAGATTCAGAGAAGGAAACTGAGAGGAAGAGAATAAATCTTTGGGGAATTATTTAATATGAGGAAAAGAAGAGATGTTGCATGAAAAAGGGGGAAAAGATTGGAGGAAAGGAAAGGATGGAGAGAGGAGAGGAGGTGGGAAGCTTCTTGGGAAAAGAAGGGAGGAGGGAGGGATGAAGTTCTGTGGGTGGGGGGTGAGGGGCATTAACAGCCCTCCTCCACCCCCCTCCCTCCTCCCTCTCCTGATGATGAGGAGGCTCCGCCGTGCGTTTTGTTCCCTCGCAGTCACAAAGTACCCAACAAGCACCGATCCGTTTCCGAGCCAGACCAAGCCAAGCCGAGCTACGGCGTGCGTCTGCGCCCCTCAAACACCACCCCCCTGCCTCCAACACCACCACCACCACTACCACCACCACCACCCCACCCTCGCCTCCACCGTCTCCCACCGCCGTCTCTCTGGCAATGGAGCCGTGAGCGAGCCTCTGTGTGTGTGTGTGTGTGTGTGCTGAACTGAGCCCGAGCGTGTGAACCAGCAAGCGGACCCGAGGAGACAGCTGAGACCGAGCGGCTATGGAGGAGCAGCGCAGGGAGGCTGGAGTCTAGACCTGCACACGAATCAACAAGAGCTGCTTTATCCGGATTACTTTTTTGTGCAACATTTTGAACTCTCTTTCTGTGACTTGAACAGGGATTTGATTTTGTCCTCGGTCTGATCATCTTGTGTCATTGCACGGTGAGGATGCAGGGGAAGGAGAGGAGCGTTTTCTGCACGGGATGCTGGAGACTAACGCTGCTGTCGTGCGTCCTGGCTCTGCACTTGATCCCACTGACTGTGCACGGTAAGAACATGTTTCTTTACTGTGCATTTAAATCATGCAAGAACAATTACACTGAATATTCGTGCAGCAGCAGCAGAAGCAGTAGCAGAAGCGTGTCCTCTGTGGCTTCAGGGTACCTAAACACACTCCCATAGAGCAGGCAGAAACGAGGTCAGTGAGGCTCTGGATTGTGGGTTAGGAAAGCACTTTACACTCAAATAGCACTCAGCAAAATTTCTTTGCAAAAACATCCTTTTTCCAGTGACTGCAAATTGGAAATAAATTGGATTTTGGACAATCTGTCATCAAAAAAAATGCAAGTAATGCACATTCTGAGAGCTTGAATCGCCTTTGGATCATACAAAATGAATATTCTATTAATTTTAAAATTCTGTATCAGTGCCTCAGGGACACAAATGTCAAAGGTATGTTATTATTGAACCCTTTGTTTCTGTAGGACCATCCTAAAGATGTCACATGAGACAAAAAAGCGCATGAAGCAAAATTAGGTCACAATAAAGACACAAGTAGACAGTCCTAAATCCTTATGAATATTATTTAGACACAAGAGGAGGCAGCATTTAGGTCAATATAAATTCATTGGACACACTGCAAAAGCAGAGATTATGGGACATTGATTCAAATATTATGAGATTTTCCAGAGGAAGGAATTACATTACAGGAATATCATGAAGATATTTTGCACAATGAGGTCACTGTCAGCTCCACGCTGAGTGTGGCAGACATTTGTAAGTCATTAGACAGCATGGGGGGGTTAATAATGTCATTTAACTCAACCCAGACACAGAGCAAACACTGATATGGCATGTTGGGATGGGAATCAGGGCAAAAACAGGTCACTAAATCTACAGCATGGTGCACTGTGAGCCACTGTGTGTGATATTAAAGGAGGAAATTACAGAGATGTGTGAGAGTGACAGCGGCCAGCCGATGCAGTAAACCGGATCCCCTGGAGGCGCACTGGAACTACAGAGACACAAAGGCTCGGATTAGAGCCCAGGGATCTGATGAATAATTCATGAGGGGGATCTGGACGCACATTCTGATACACACTGAGAGGGATGAAGAGCAAAGAAAACACACACACACACACACACACACACACACACACACACACACACACACACACACACACACACACACACACACACATGGGTAAACATAAAAAAAAAAAAGGCTCCCTTTGTTTGAGAGTCATTGCGCGCGGCGGGCAACATTACTGTCAGATTAATAATGCAGGAGCGTGCACGAGATGGAATCACTGTGGCGTTATAATCCAATATAATCTGGCTGATTCTTGTCATTGCATTGGCTGAGATTCATGGTGTGTGTGATTGCAAGGTGTGTTTGTGTGTGTGTGCGTGGGGGGGTGGGGTATATGTGGAGCGCAGGAATCCATCTGGATCGTCAGTGGAACATCCAAGAGTAGTGCTGCCTGTCAGGTGCATGTCTACCTGTGTGTCAAATATGGCTGCACACTGATGCTTGTTTCAGTCACCTCCATTACTTCAGATTTCCTCCCAAAATTCAAGATTTCTGCAGGGTTTGGTCCCTAATCCAAGATATACATAAAGCTCCAGTTTTTTGAAAGCTTGTCCAGATAGTGATGCTCATGAGTTTAATAACAGTGTGCAGGAACCTTGCCTTTATCCCTCTTAAAAGAACAGTTTAAGTTTTGGTTTTGCACTTTTGCACTTACACCTGTCTCTTGCCAGGAGTGGGGTTAGTCTGTATATGAATCCACAAACAGCAGTGGGTTAGTTTGGCTTAGTATGAAGAGACAGACTAACCAGACCTTTCACTCCTACAACCACATGGTCCTTTGTTCCTACCCTTGACTCTGACCTATGGGAAGGCCTCCTGAAGTGCAGCAAGCAACACATCCTCCCATTGCAAGCTCGCTCACTCACTCACTCACTCACTCACTCACTCACTCACTCACTCACTCACTCACTCACTCACTCACTCACTCTTCAAACACATGGTTGATGTTGTTAAATGGTTGCAGTCTTGTTCAGTTGGGGTGCAAAAACTGCTTCTGGTAAAGCAAATTAAACACTTAAATGTAAAGTTCTGAGAATAAGATCATGTTGTATGCTAAGGTATGCTGATGATGTTAAACTTAAAGAAGTTGACCCTAGCTCTTTAAGTGCAAGTTTGAGCATTGCTGAAACAAAGCGCTCATGCAACGTGCTTTTGGGTTTTTACGTGGTATTCAGAATTGCATCATACAAGTCCCAGTGTGAGATTTTACATGACCTTTAAGGGTCTTGCATTGATCTGGTGATCACCTTAGTTTTGCCTCTGCTATGGGACAACACCCACATCCAAGCAAGACATTACTGGGCGGTAAAAGTCCCACCTTGAACTGGTGATGTAAAAGAGGTGACTGTTGCAACTCAAACTCTGGTTTAAAGTCTTCTGGTTGTTAAGCCAATGCTTTGTCTCCACATGCTCTACATACCTGATACATTTTCCTTCTTGCACTACAAGAAACTCTCGTATCACATCATTTTTGACTGTTGCACCTCTCAAAACATCCTCTTTTGCAGCAAAATCATTTATTCTAGTTGAAATATTTGTTTTAACAAGCCAGTCTCACTGGAAACAAGAAAACGTGTCCATCTGCAGAGGAAACAGGGTGTAGCTCTCTCTGCTCAGCGAGGCTGCTCTCTGGCACTGTGGTGCTTTGAGCTTAATGATGCTGAGCAGGTGTAATGAGCACCACAAATGTTTCTGGCTCTGGAGTTTACTTTGGTGGTGTGTAGCTTCTTGTTTCTCTTGCTGGCCCTGGCTGTGAGTCTTTTTCTAATAAACAGGGGTGCATCAGGGATTTTGGGCCCCATGAAGGGATATCACATTTGGCCCCGCTACTGATACGATTTAGGGCCTCTATACCTTAAAGTCATCCTGACTTTCATCCCCCAAGGGACGCCCTGCTTATAGAATTTCCAGCTGCAGAGGGATTTCTCTTCAATGCCACTGGGAATGTCACATCTAGGGCTTAATCGCATATCAATAAATTTAGCTTACATGTGTGCAAATATTCTGTCATGAGTTTGATGAAGTGCAGGTGAGGCTGATGGAAATAATGTTAAGTTTTCAGCTTTTTTGACAGAAACCTCGTGTTCTTCATGATGATCGTGCAAGATTTCAAGTTTAGGGATCACCAACATTTTTGTCATTCTTCCTCCTGGGAAAATAATCATCTGTGAAAGCTTTAATGTGACTCATCCAACAAATCAAGTCTTTTAGTCTTGAACAAAGTAATCAATGGACCAACAGATATTTACATCTGGTTTCATACAGCTTGTGCAGCTGAACTGACTTTTTTCAATGTAAGAGAAGACCTGGACATCCTCAAGTTATTACTCAATCAATCAATCAATCAATCAATCAATCAATCAATCAATCAATCAATCAATCAATCAATCAATCAATCTTTATTTGTACAGCGCCAAAACACAACAAACGTTATCTCAAGATGCTTTTACAAACAGAGCAAGTCTAGACCACTCTATGTTAAATTATGAACAGAGACCCAACACCAAGGCAGGGTAAGACTCAGTCTTACCCCACCTAAGCATCCACCATGAGCATTGCACATCGCAGTATTTAGCTAGTTACAGTGGTGAGGAAAAACTTCCTTTAACAGGCAGAAACCCCGAGCAGAACCAGACTCATGTTAGACACACATCTGCCTTGACCAAGTTGGGTCTGGAAAGAGGGATAGAGGAGAATAAGAGAGAGAGAACAAGAGATACTGTAGTTATCTGCTCCATTACTGTACCCAGTTTGATCATCTGTTAATGTAAATTACAAAAGTGTAACATAAAGGCAGCAAACTTTGGAAATCTGCAGGTGCGTTAAAATAATGCACTCTGGAAGATGCATTTGGCCTGCACATGTAAGACTGCATTTATAACTGATAAATGCAAATATTGCATGTTTTAGCCCACGTGCTGCAGGTTAGTTATCATGCAGGAAATGAAAATAAGAATGTATGCTCTTTCAAATTTACCTTCGAGCATTAACAAGCAGCCCATTCTCCCCCCTCAGGTGTGTTTTGTCACTCTGCATCAGAGCAGCAGGGCAGTCGTGTCGGCTCAAACCCAGGTGGATTTTAAACAGAAAGATGTTGGCAGATCTGGTGCAGACACTGTAAAACAACCTTGGGCTAACCCTCCGTCTCCAACCCCTTTACAAGCCATCTCCACACACACACAGACAGACAGACACACACACACACATTCTCGCTTCACTGGTGGAGTGTGGAGGCAGCAGCTTGCCCCACATCTGTGAATGATGCTCAGACGACAAAGCCTGAATACAGCAGACCAGGATGCTGTCATTTTCTGTCATTTTTTTTCCCTCCGCTGGCCTTTTGCACTTCCTCAGAGTCAAATACAGATAATTAACTCCCTCATCCCGTCCTCCCCCTCCCCCCATACGTGGTTAAGCTAGTATATAGGTGATTGTTCGAATGCCGGCTTCTCATTCCTGCACTGAACCTCATGCATGTGCAGCTTTTTGGATGCCCTTCTCTCCTCTTCTTTCTTCCTCCTCCTCCTCCTCCCCCTCCTCTCTGTCTCCCTCGCTCTCTCTGGCCTGCTGACACATATCTGCTCGCTGGCAGATCATCTTTGATGTGCAGTGGGTTAATCTTCGAGCCAAATCCTCCCACTATGACTCCACTAACCCAATCTTTTTATTTGCAGTGAACAAAACAAAAAAAACACGTTTAAAAAAGAAGAAGAAGAAGAAGAAACGGACGACACTGAGATGTATCCCGCTATGGCTCTGGTTATTTGTGAACAATGGCTTTTTCACAATCTCCTCTGCATCCTCTCTGTCGCCATGGAAACCACACACATCGCTCAACACCGGCTGGCAGAACAGCGTGTTCATATCTCAGCACATGAATTCTTCGCACTTTGAGTTCCATTAAGGCTGAAAATGTTGGTTGCATTTCGGCATTTCTGGTGGCTTAACGCCTACTGACCATGCATTTGTGTGTGTGTGTGTGTGTGTTTCTGTGTTTGTGTGTGTGTGTGTGTGAAGCCACCGGCAATGGGTGTAGTCCCATCAATACTAGCTCTAATTTGTAGATGATATCAGTATTCATGTGCTGGCGTATTCATTATTTCTGCATAATGATTTCATGAGTCGCTTGTGGTGTTTGAATTTCAGCAGATGCACGTTTCACTGTTGGCTGTGCAAACATCAATGTTCTCACTCTGATTGAAATGCAAGATAGACGACGGCATTCTCAGATTCACCAGACTCACTGTTGTCTTGTTTTTTAGCCTTATAACCGGCTGCTGCTTTGAGGGTCTTCAAGCTTTCTTCACCTGGTCAGCCGTGCAGGTGAAACCAGCTTCTTTGAGCTTCTCGGACACCCTCTGAAATATGTCGATATTGCAATGCTTCCACCCATCATCAGTAAATTCCTTTATGTTCAAATCTGTCATGATTTGAATTTGCAGATTTGTCTCATCCTTGTGTGACCAAACACACAAACTACCACAACTCCTTGCAAACGGATCATGCAGAAATACTGAACTAAAAGGTTCCTGTGCCCCCATTGTTGTCTGCGTTTCGACCGTGGGGCCTAAGCCCCCGGTAGATTGTGCAAATCAGGCCAGTGACGTATGGAGGAAATAAAAAGTAAAGGCAGTCCACCACCAGACCGGTAGAGGGCAGTAAGTCAAAGATGAATACCATCCATCACAGATGACACCATAGAAGCAGATGGACAGGCAGGTATCACAACAGTTAGCCTGTTAGCATGAAGAGACTCAGCTGTTTTAGATGGTGCTATATTTCATCACAGATGGATTCACTGAATCAACACGTGAGAGGAGATAAGCGCGAGTAGCAAAGACGTTTCAACACGGCTTTAAAATCCTTTTGAACTCAACAAGCCGTGGCAGAGATCGACCGGTGTTTTGGTTTAAACAGCGACCCTGTTAACTGGAGACTCTCAGCCGAATGCATCCCTCATAAACGACAATCATTAAATACCTGATGAGGATGGTTTTTGGAAGAAATTGAAATAAAGAAACATTTTGAAAAATAAAGTTTGAAAAAAAAAATAGAAATAAAACATTTTGAAAAAAAGAAATTTGACGAAAAAAATTGGAAAAAAAAAATTTAAATTGAAAAAAAAATAAATAAATTAAAAAAAATATGACAAAAAAAAAAAAAAAAATGAAAAAAAAAATTGAAAAAATTGACAAAAAATTTGACAAAAAAGTTGACCTGGAAGCCTGTGTTTCAACAGCTGTGTAAACTCCACAAACACTGACAAGCTCAGCTGAAGGTCTCCAGTTTACAGGGTCATTTTTAAAACCGGAACACCGGGAAGGACGAATTCACAGTGGGCTGAGAGAAGACTACTGAAGAAAGAGTAATCAACTGAATCACAGATGGAAAAAACAATTTTTGAATGGTTTTTGGAAAAAAATTGAAAAAAAGAAAAATTTTGAAAAAAAAAAAAAATTCAAAAAAAAACTGAACTAAAACATTTTGACAAAAAAAAATTGACGAAAATTTGAAAAAAAATAATAATAATAATTTGAAAAAAAAAATTTTGACCAAAAAAAAAAATGTTGTAATTTTTCTTAAAAAAAAAAACATTGGACAAAAAAGTTGACCTGGACCTGTGTTTCAACAGCTGTGTAAACTCCATAAACACTGTTTAATTCAGCTGAAGGTCTCCAGTTCACAGGGTCGCTTTTAAAACCGGAACACCGGGAGAGACGCATTCACGGTGGGCTGAGAGAAGACTACTGTTACAAGCTGCTAAATCAAGAGAATCACAGCTTCTTCTTTTGAAAAGTACACACACATACAAAAAAGATAGAACAAATAAAAACTAATGAAAGAAAGAGAAATCAAGTGAATCACAGATGTGTGTGATGTTATTGTGGATGGAGGGAGGAATAAAAACACTGCGGTTAATCTACCAACCAGACACGTTCAGCATTGCAGGCCCTGCCCCCCAAAAGCCCCGGGGCTTTATGAAAGTACTAACCACCTAGCAGGGGCTTTTTAGGGGGAGATTATCTAGGGGTAAAGTCCCTAGTTCCGGGGTAAAGTCCCTCCGGTCGAAAAACGCCTTAATATTCCATGCAGGAGCATTTTCTGACTAACGTGTTTCCATGAATTACAAATTTACAAATGCTTTGAATTCCTGCAAAATCAAAGAGAGTGTCTTTAGATGCAGCATCATATCTTGTGTCATTAAGGTCTTTGATGAGTGATTGACATACACAGTAGTCACAGTTGCCGCCTGATGATTCACCAGATCCCCTCTCCAAACTGCTGAAGCCTTAATGAGCCCTGTTAGGAGAGTAATTAGCAGTAACCGGCATCATGTCAGCAGAGTGACAGCAGACAGAAAAACTGCAGTGATAGTCCCTTTGTCTTGAGTCAGAGGGTTCACTCTTATGCTCTGTGTCTCTAATGTGAGTACAAACTAAAGTGTGCCGTATATAATGAGTCTATAGAGACACGTCTTGACTTGGCTTAGCAGGACTTTAAAGGTGGAACTTTTACAAGATTTAGAAAAAGGATGTTAAATCTTTGGCGATTAGACTCAATCGTGATGCTCTTACATTTTAAAGGGAGGGTGAGGCAGACTGCAGGATAGGATACTCCCTGATGATGGTGTTGGAAGGAAAGGTGCAGGATGAGATGAAGGTGGACATCTGAAGAACTAAACCTGGACTCTGAGAATAAGGAGTGGCTGTGATTGAGATGTTAGGCAGTGTAATGGTCCATGCTGATGCCAAAGTGATGAACAGAGAGGATTTACAGTGTTACAGTTTGGCAGCAGATGATGTGATTGGACCTTTCCTGGTAATACAAACAGCATTGGATGGACCACAACATTTATTTTTGTCTCTTTATGAATCCTAAAGTTGTACAACAAGCTGAACCGCTTCAGGAGCCATGCAGAGATTTCTCCCCAGGGATCATGTAGGGACAGAAACTTTTCCCTCAGCACGACACCAGGATCTGTGAGCGGGCTATTATGGGCATCATCCCAGATAAATCTGCTTGTTGGGAAACTAAGTGATCCTAATCTCATTTGTATTATCCTCCCACCTGGATCTGCAGGCAGGCCGACGTTAGCATACGTAGGTTTGCCACAGGCTCGACCCGACCAGCTGCTGGATCCTCTCTGCGTTACTGTGCGTGGTCACACATGTTTGTGTTCACCCTTAAGCTGTGAAGAAGACTGAAGAGCAGGTTTGCATTATCAGAGTTTTTATTAAGGCAAGAAATGAGCATGTTTAGTTCAGCCTAACATTCACACAGAGGCATCTGTATGGGGCACACTGAAAAACACAGAAACAATTCTCCACATTAGACTCCAAAATGTCTTAACTATTTTTAAAAGTCACTTTTTTTTTTATCACATTTAGAGGAATATTTGTGATCTTATTCACATTTAATATTGTTGTGACTAATATGTTTAAGATATAACCACTGTTAAATCTAAATGTTAAATATAAACATAAATGTTAAATCTAAATGTTAAATATAAATTTAAATGTTAAATCTAAATGTTAAATATTAAACTAAATGTTAAATATAAATGTTAGATATAAATCTAAATGTTAAATATAAACCTAAGTGTTAAATATAAATGTTAAATCTAAATGTTAAATATAAACCTAAATGTTAAATCTAAACCTAAATGTTAAATCTAAATGTTAGATATAAACATAAATGTTAAATATAAATTTAAATGTTAAATCCAAATGTTAAATATAAACCTAAATGTTGAATATAAATGTTAAATATAAACATACATGTTAAATATAAATTTAAATGTTAGATCTAAATGTTAAATATAAAACTAAATGTTAAATCTAAATGTTAAATTTAAATATAAATGTTAAATCTAAATGTTAAATATAAATTTTAAATCTAAATCTAAATGTTAAATTTAAATATTAAATATAAATTTTAAATCTAAATCTAAATGTTAAATTTAAATATTAAATATAAATGTTAAATATAAATCCATATGTTAAATGTTAAATCTAAATCTAAATGTTAAATCTAAATCTAAATGTTAAATCTAAATCTAAATGTTAAATATAAATCAAAATGTTAAATACGAATCTAAATGTTAAATACGAATCTAAATGTTAAATATAAATATAAATGTTAAATATAAATCTAAATGTTGAATATAAATCTAAATGTTAAATATAAATATAAATGTTAAATATAAATCAAAATGTTAAATCTAAATGTTAAATATAAATATAAATGTTACATTTAAATGTTATATCTAAATGTTAAATACAAATCTAAATGTTAAATATAAATATAAATGTTAAATATAAATGTTAAATACAAATCTAAATGTTAAATTTAAATATTAAATATAAATGTTAAATATAAATGTAAATGTAAATATAAATGTTAAATATAAATCTAAATGTTACTTTCCTCCAAAACTGCCTCTCCAGCATTTTTAAGGCGGGCAGTCCGGCTATAACCCGTGGGAGTCAGTACTGACAGACTATGGTTAGGATATCTGTATCGCTTTATGATGCTTTAATTTTGGTACTTCCTCTAGGCAGCAGTGTGAATTTGAATGAGACGCCGTTAGTACCAAAATAAGATCTTCATAAAGCGATACAGATATCCTCACCATAGTCGGTCAGTACTGACTGTACATCTAGAACTGGTAACATTTGATCAGAGTCTATCACATCAACGTAAATCAGGAGAGTTCATTTAGAGTGTTCTCCACCTGAGGATCCAGCTGTTACAGATCCTTCCTCTCCTCTAAATTAAAGACTTTAAAGTGTCCGTGTTGTGAGGTAACTGAAAACAGAGAGTACACAGCTGTGAATGCTTTTGAACGACTTTTAACAAGCACTCATAAAAACTGTAATTAATGAGCATCTAACAGATAAATTAACCACACCCTTAAATTCTGCAAATATTTGTCCGCCTCAATAAAATCAAAACAGATAAGTAATAAAAAAAATCCCCCCTAGTGTGTGTGACTCAAGAAATGAGCCACTCAGACCAAAACAAAGTACAGTATCTTGAGGTTGTAGCTTCCCGTGAAGCAGCTTTGGAAGCTTTTCATGGTGCACATCACTTAATATAAGAAAACCTGCTTTCTTTGTGAGTTTAAATACATATTTAACAAAGACACAACCTCCAATGACACTTCTGACTCTCACTAAAGCGCTGTGTCATCCTAGAGTCCTTTGTGCAGGTGTTTCTCCTCAATGTCATCACCCTCGTCAGCCTCCAGGTGTTATTCCTCTTTCTGTGTGTGTGTGTTCTGCAGCCCTGACTCACAGGTGTGACAGCTTTGGATGTCGTTGTCATCGTCCTTGTCAGCGGCTGTCCTGAAGTTGTTTTTTTGTCACAGGTGGGAGAAGGTCATAAAAAAGTGAACAAAGTTTCACGAGCAGCCGGACGGTGACGGGCTGCTCTCCTTCCTCTCTGCTCAAAGTCGAAACAATTAGCGTACAGTGTGTGTGCTTTTTTTGTTAGCAGTGCTGAGTTGGCGTTGTTCTCAAACTCTGGCTGCCCTTGAACAATAATTTACATGTTTGTGTGTGTGTGTGTGTGTGTGTGTGTGTGTGTGTGTGTGTGTGTGTGTTCCTGTAGGTGGGTTGTGTGTAAGGTAAGATGAAGGGAGAGCTCATCGTTTTGTTCATGCGTAGGCTTGCACCTGTCTCCGTCTGTGCGTGTGTGTGTGTGCGCTACAGTAAGCTGCTTTCTTCTGTCTACAAGCATGAAGTGTGTGTGTGTGTGTGTATGTGTGTCTGTTGTGTAGGTGTGAGACTGTCTGTGTGTGTCCTTGCTGAAGCGAGTCATTGAGTTCACACTCGTGCACACACTCCTCTCTCTCCTCCTCCGTCTGGAGACTGTGCGCGCTGCTCGTTCCTCCTCGGCTCTCTTCCTCTGCAGACTGTCATATTAGCATTCAGTCTGCCCATCACAGCGCTCTGTGAACACACACACACACATGTACAAACACACACACATGTACACACACACACACACACACCTGTCATAGTAAGAAACAGGTTCAGCAGAGAGAGACTGTTATGTAGACGGGAGCATTGATTTGCCTTGTGGTGCGTTTTCTTGTTGTTTTCTGGGTTTATGTTCAAATGTAAAAATAATACTCAACATCTGAAGCTGACTTGAATGTCAGTGACTCTGAAATTAACATAACACAATAAAAATGATACACAACAGACTCCTCAGTAATCAGCAGCATGGTGAGAAATGTGCACACGTTGATGCAATGTGTGCAGATAAAAAGGCTGATGGTTTCTGCACGGCTGATCAGAATTTAGTGCACTTCCAATATTCTTAAAATCATGACCCTTTAGTGCAACATTTAAAATGTAAACTATAGAAAGAGAACTCTCAAAAGGGGCACATCAGGTGTTTCAGCAAATCTAAGTCTTTAAGTTGCAGCCGTAGTTATCATGGCTCTTGTCTCCCAAAAGCAGCAACAGGAGTAGGATTGTTTTGTTGCTGCTGCAAAGTCTGCAGACCAAGTCTTTTTTGGGGTACCAAGGTGTCCTTACAATGAAACATCTGGGTAATGGTCAAACATGTACACGCTCCTTGTCCAATGCAAACATTCTTCTTGATAGAAAAGTTTTCATTCAGACGTTAAGTCCTTTAAAGCCTCACTACAAGGCTGCCCTTGTCGCTGGATGTACAACAATTCTCAAACTGACCCAAAGTATCATTTATAAGGCAATTCTTGGTCTACTGCCACACTACCTCTGTGTCTTTATCACACATTAAAGTGCTGGACAGTACTTACTGTGCTCCCAGTCCCAGGACTTTTTAATGCTTTCTGTCCCAAAAGCTCGTACAGAAATTGGGAAAAGGGCTTTAAGGGATTCTGCACCCTGGAATGAAACTCAAGGAGCTGGTGTCACTTAATGTTTGTCAATCTAAAATGAAAGACCTGGAAGTTGAATCTTTAGGATGTTGTTGTTTTAGTGTACCTTGTTACAACTGCCTCCTTGGTAATTGCTCTTTCTGCGACAGAGCAATCGTTGTGCTTGTAAAGTGTACTTTGGTTCTCTGTGTGTCTGTAACTTTGTGTTTATTTGCTGCTGACTGTCTTGGCTAGGTCTCTCTTGAAAAAGAGATCTTTGATCTCAATGGGACTAACCAGGTTGAACCTTAAAACGGTCAAATCCTCTGTTTCTAGTGTTTAAATAAAAGAACCAGGATGATGAAATTCAGACAAGCAAAGGATTGAACCTACAAATCACAACAGAAGTTTCACGGCCAAATTCCACCAGATCCATGTCTGGCCCGTCTCCAATCCGTCATGGCACCAGATCGGATAGGTTTCTATTCTAGTCAATGTGTTAACTTCCACTGGATCCGCTCCATTGCGCTCCAGCTGCGTCTCTGATCTGGCAGATCGGAGCCCTACGGATCAGATACACAAGACTTCTATTTTTGCCGGATGCTGGAGCACGATGCATCAATCTCAACAGAGCAGATGGAGCGGGACAGGAAGTCAGGTTTCACCAAAACAAAATGAAAACATCTGGTTAATTTCAGAATAAAACACTCTGTGTTATCACCAGATCGTATTTCACTTAACTACAACAACAAACCTTCATTGCGAGCGGAGCCAGGCCTGGAGTCAACAGGTCAGAGGTTTTCAGAGGACCGGAAAGACAACATGGATGAGGAGAGGAGGAGGAGAATCCTTGATTCAGTAATTACAGCAGGAAAACCTCGGTCACATGACTACAGCTGTCCAGCAGTCTTGCTTCTGACCGCAGCGGATCAGAGACAGACCAGAGACGGATCTGTTGGAAGTCCTGTGTCCGGTCCAAGGAAAGACAGAAGTCCTCCCTTTTTTCGGCCTCTTTTCTGAAGTCATGATGTGACCAGGTGCATCGAGTTCACAGTCTTTGTCACCTGAAAAGCTGGAGGCACAAACAGAAGCATAGAGGGGACAAACAAATCAGGGGGAAACAGGATTCTTGCATCCAAAAGCTGACCACCACAGAGGATGCTGACCTCCATACATCATTTTTAGTACATCATTTTATTCTGCACATTAAGCCTCTCCAAACTCAGAGTGTATGGGGGGGACACATGAAAGTTGCGTGTGAGCAGGAGTGGAAACATACAGACATCCTCACACGCATACATGTCAACTCAGTAGAATTTAAATCGAGTGACCGATCTAAACCAGGTCACAGCGAGGGGAAAAAGATGCATGGATGCACACATATAGTATGCATGCATTTACTATGTGCACAAAAACACACACGTGCGTATTGAGCTATAACTTATGCATGGCCACACACACACATGTTCACACAGAAACACACCCAAGAGCTGCACAGTGTCCCATAATTCAACCTCTAAACGCGCCTCTTCAAATCTAGTGTGTGTGGATGCAGATCTCGTTGCGTTTTTTTTTTTTTTGCACAGCGCCATCAGCTCTAGAGGAGGCCGGGAACCGTGTCCATGGCAACACATCCTTCCTCCATCCCACCACCTGTGGAGTCAGAAATGAAAGGATTAACGCGATGGACAGAGATAAAAAGAAAAAAAAAAAGGGGGAGAGAGAGATACACAGAGCGAGGGAGACGGATTCACGGGATGAATGTTTGGTGAAAGAGAGAGAAACGAGCAATTGCAGGAATGAAAGGATGAGCGGAGAACAAAGAATAAAAGCCTCTGGATGAGAAAGAGAGGATGGGCAGAGCAAAGATGAGTGAAAGAAGACAAGATTTAGGAAGAGTGGGAGCGGCTGGTGTAAAATCGATGCAGAGGTTTTCAATTAGAGCTGAACGCAGAGCGATGCATTTCCTCTTCATATCGATATTAATGAGCAGCGTTAAGTAAAGATAAAAAGCCTCATGTGTTATTCATTAGTGAGTAAGTGTGGGAACGAGGAAAGAGGGGAGTGTGTGTGTGTGTGTGTGTGTGTGTGTGTGTGTGTGGTTCTCCTGTGGTTTAGGACAGGCATTTGAAGCTGAAATCAATGAGAGTGAGTTAAAGAGGCTCTCTCTCCTGAAGCTTCTCGTCCGATCATTCAACATCATTGGTCTTGACTGTGGTCCGCTCAGTGCAGCCATTTTAAAAAACACTAATTGAATCATCTTTGTTTGAGCTGCACGGTGGTGGAGTGTGCTGGTTCGAGTCCCCGATCGGGCAGGTGCCTCTCTGTGTGGAGTTTGCATGTTCTCATTGTGCATGCGTGAGTTCTCCATCTTCCTCTCACAGTCCAAAAATATGCTCCCCAGGTTAATTGGTGACTCTTAATTGCCTGTAGTGTGTGCGTGAATGGTCGTCTGTCTTTCCATGTTTGCCCTGTGGTAAGTTGGCGACCTGTCCAGGGTGTACCCTGCCTTCTGCCCGAAGTCAGCTGGGTTTGGCTCCAGCCCCAGTGATCCTGAATGGGATAAGCGATCAAGATAATGGATGGATCTTTTTTATTTTCAATGTTTTATTTTAGGGCTTTTTTTTGCCTTTATTTGATAAGACAGCTGAAGAGAGGCAGGAAATGTGGGGAGTAGAGAACGGGGGAAGACATGCAGGAAATGGTCGACCAGTCGGGGGACCGAATCGGCGACCGCTGCAACGAGGACTATAGCCTCTATACGTGGGGCGCTTAGACTGCCAGGCCACCAGCGCCCCTGGATGGATGGATCTTTGTTTGAATTTAATGTTTACATCCTGAAAAAACAACAAATTGAGGTCAGCTGTTCAGGTTACAGAGAGCAGTAGAGACCCTGTTTTTTTTTTTGAGGGGTTGGCCACATAAAGACTTTACATCAAGGTTAGAGGAATCAGTAATAGTAAGGATCTATAGGAGCACATCCAAACTGAAGACACATTATGAATGGGTGATTATCTATTTGCACAGATTTGTCCAGATTTTTCAGTCAATTAAAAATGCCACAAACTGCAGTCTTAGTCGTTTAAGTTAAAGAAAACAGAAAAATCTTCTGTGAGTTTTATTGAAATTGAAAGTCAGGCATCACTTCACTCTTTTTCTTGGCTAAACATGTGACTGTTGCTGATTTCCTGGTGCAGTGATTCTCTACCTTGCACGATCATCTCTGGGGGTCAACAGATGGTTGTGGATTAAAACAAAAGACAAATAAAAAATGAAAAACATACTTTCAACTGTGTAATGGTTTTAACATTACGTCACCTGTAGCAGTGACATAATTGTTTTCAGACTGGCAGTGATCGCTGCGTGACAGCTGCAGGTGATGGCTCTGGCTCATGCTGTCACAGACGGGTACACTGGGATAGGGGCTGTGATTAAGTATGATATTACTGTTAGGTGGACTCCAAACAGTTGAGATCCACTTGCCTCATGTGTCCGCCATCATAAAGCCTTTGTACTTTCATATTGGTCCCACAATGAGAGTTAAACACACCCCGCTGTGTTGCTCCAATTTCTAACCCTTGTGGTGGGAGCACTTGGTTCCACCGTCACGGCTCTGTGACATTCACACTGAAGGTGAGACGGTGCTCCGGGGTAGATATCCTGCCTTGAGTTTTAACAGCTCCCTGTCACATTTATGTTTAGTTCAGTGTGCTTAGAGAGAGTAGGAAAACAGTTTTGGCACATATTTCTACACCATGCACTAGATTACAGTCTATTCAAACGGCGACTGAGTGGCAGTGACTAGACCTTGTTTCAAACACTTCCTACAGGAAAAGTGTCAAAAGCTTTTATGATGTGCACCAGTTTGTGGTGGAAATGTTGCCTACGCCTCTTTTTGCTGTCATGATGAGTATTTCAGAGGTTTTAGCTGCAGTGAATAACTCATACTGGAAGTAACTAGTTACATGAAGACCCATTTATGAAGATATCACCTCCAAACCCTCCACGATAAACCCTCTGTATTGTTTCCAATAAGAGTCTTAAAGCTTTTGTTCATCTGCCATCCACCGTCCTCTCCCCTCTCCCCCCCAGTCTGGGTCAGCAAACTGGCCGGCGGGCCTTAACTGTCACAACCAATCAGGTTCCTCTTTACAGTCTGTCACAGCCAATCGGAGCGCCCCAGGTCTGTGGGTGGTTTAGTGGCTTCCCCTCTCCAAACTGATCTGCGACAGACAAAAGCGAAGCCCGAGGGCCGGCGGCTCGCCAGCGCAGGCTAACAGCACTTGGCCTTGAGGCGCCATCACCCTCGAACAATCAGTCTGACACACACACACACACACTCTGACACACACACACTCTGACACACACACACACACACTGTAGAAGAGCCAAAAATCTTCTCATAATGACCATCCACACCCTACACAAGAGGAGCTGGAAGCCACCCCAATTACCAGTGGGCTATACTGGCAGAGAGACAAACACATATACACACCCACACTCACACACACACTCACACACACCCTAACATAAACAAATTAACAATCTCCTTATGTCATGCTGTTTGACTACCTCATGTAACGTGGGAGAAAAACAAACAAAGCCTCTTTTATTCCCTCCGTCTCGTCTCATTTGGGTCTCAGCCGCTCCGTCTTGGACCAAGACCGAGTCTGACACCCTGAACCGACTCGTCCTGAGTCGACCTGACTGCGACTCGGTCTGGTCTGCCAGCTCCGGGGCTTTAATTGGGAGAAAAACATGCCGGTCATTGTTGGTTTGGATAGGCTTGCCTTTTCTTGAATAACTAATTGCAGAATCATGTTTTGTGGAATTTTTCCCGTCTCATTTATTCCTTTATCGAGCTCTGGAGTGTTATTTTTCTTGTAATAGTCAAAGACGCCGACACAAAGTTCAAGCTAGTTCCTGACGGTATTCAGGGTGAGGGAAATACTAATTGACTAATTAAGCAAAAATGCATCAAACTATGTGGATCCAGCTTCTGTCCTTTGTTCTGTAGCTCTGTGGAGTGAATACTTTAAGATTTGAAGTGTTTGTGCACAGCAGGAATTAGTGAAAGGCCTTTTTCATAACTCTCTTTCACTTAATGGAGATAATGATTGATTTTGATGCTCCGGCATGTTTGTGTTTTGTTGTTTGTGTTGATCAATAAATTATGCAATCTTTCTACAAAACTCTTATTGCTGCAAGTCGGACCTCCGCACAGCTGATACAGTCCACGCATTTACTCCAGTACTTCTCTAGAAATACTTAAAAGTCCTGTAATTCCACTGATTTGTTCGAAGACATGGCATACCTTTACAGATGTCTATTTTGTCAGGGCGTTGGTGGTCTAGCGGTCTAAGTGCCCCACATACAGAGGCTACAGTTCTCATCGCAGAGGTTGCCGGTTTGACTCCGAGCCGCAACCATTTCCTGCATGTCTTCCCCCACTCTCTGCTCCCCACATTTCCTGTCTCTCTTCTAGCTGTCCTGTCTAACCCTAGAACACTATCGCCGGGTGATTTTCACCCGAGCAAACACATTTACATGATTTTCAATATGTTGCGTTTGTCTGAGTGTCATGGGTCCCTGGGTAGCTTCAGCATCGTCATTGACGTCTTTGAAGGCCTGGGGGTTTGCCAACTCCAAAGCACGCTTTTTCCTACAGGCACGTGTTCGGGTGAATTTTTTGTTTCTCTCCTGCAGCTGTTTGTGTGTCATGGAGACTGTGCCTTCAACAGGGAAGTCTCAAATGTCCCAGGAATGGGGGGAACAAACACCAAGTTTCCATTTTCATCATTTTTTTTTTTTAGGAATTTTTGGTCCAGAATTCCAAATTTTTCAGTAATTTTGGAGCATTTTTATAGGGTCCCCCCTCAATGGTGTAGAATTGTGTATGGGCCGTATGGACGTGTCCCTACCAATCTCAATGGCTGAAATGTACCCTCCAATATAAAGGTTGAAGGAAAAAAAAAAGCGCTTTGTGTGGCACACAAAGGGTTAAATCCTTTACCACTTCGACTAGCCTCTGAAATACGTCTTTGAGACCGGTCTGTTTTTTGATTGGCTTAGCTCCCTGTAGGCTGTTTCGCTTGCAGGTTTCACCAGTGTTGAAGGTGCATTCATGTCTGAGGATGTCGGCAGGCAAGAAAAGAAAGATGAACATTAGAAGCTATTTCAACAAACAAAGTTTAAGTCACCAGAGGACAATAGTCCCTCCTCATAGGCAACCGCTAATGAATGCAAAACATTGTTTCTGTTGCAGGCGGAAACACAGGCGGACGCTGGGAGGACGTTTTTCTTCTTTCAACTTTATTCATGTACTTAACAAAGATGCACATTACACGAAACTCCTTCTCAGCTCCACTTCTTGTTCCCACCAATGTCAAAATCAAACCTACGCCCTTGTCCCCCCATGATACATTTTTTTCATTTTGTTAGAGTTGGGCACAGTTTGAAATAAAACAACACTACTCTAATTTATCATGTATTTTCATATTTTGATATATTTTGATGACAAGACCTTTTTATTGGGTCCTTTATGTAGAGTACACCCAGCGTTAGTGATGGTGTTTCTCATTTCAGCGACAGTTTTCTAGGGCTAATAAACGTAAAAGCCAAAAAATTATAACTTTAAAGGTGACATATTATGCTCTTTTTCATCAAAATATATTGGTGTAAGAGGTCCCCAAAACATAAAAACACTTTGAAATCAGATTTTGGTCTGCCTGTAAACCATTCTTTTTCAGCCCTGCCCAGAACAGGCTGTTTTCTGTGTCTGTGCCTTTAAATGAGAATGAGCTCTCTGACCACGCCCCCTCAGGAAGTGGATGTAGCCTCGGCTCTCCGGCACGTTGATCTAATGTTTACATGTTGGCTGAATATACACGGCTGCTCACAGACCCGCGTTACTTCAACCCTCTGAATCTGATCCAGAATCTGATCCTGACGGAGAGGCGCCTGCAGCAGGACCTTTCTGAAGGATTGGTCACAGATTTTGTGTTTCTTGTTGTTTTATTTGTCAGTATGTCGACGTGTGTCTTGGTACACAGCTACGAACATGTAGCTATGTGGCTATGCTAACTAGCGCTAGCACTTTTCCATGGAAAAAAAAAATCATCCACTAGATCTTCAAATCTGCAGACGTGGGGAGTAAAACCGGCTCATTTCAGCACACATTTACAGAAAGGTGGAGAAATCAAAACAGGGGCAGAATGGAATTTTTTAATTTTCGGGGGGTTTGTAGACAGGGACACATATTTCAGGTAGAGAACCATTAAATGTCGATTTTTCATGATATGTGACCTTTAAATGTCCACTTTTCGTTTGAGTTGTGAGTCATATCCAACAGAAGTCTGGATTCCTACTATCTCTCCTGACTTGTGTTTGATAAAATGTTCAATACAGCCGTAGTTTGCACTGTGATGACATAAATCATGTCTCAGTGGATCCATCATGGACTTATTAACTCATATGTGCCCACTAATGTTAGGCTTTTATGGACTGTTTTGAAACCAAGTCTCCACTTGTTGTCTTTTGTGTTTATCAAACAGAACTGAAGGAAATAATGAGACTTCAGAAACAGTCAGAATCATATTTGTGCATTTCTGCTTTATTTAGTCTGAGCTTGTTAAATCATTGAGTAAAGCCAGTTAAACTGAAACTGACACATATAACGTCACTCATTGTCTCCACTGTAACTACGAAGCATCAGCGCTACTGGAAAACAAAGCAGTTGTGTACCAAATTGTCTTCCTTGAGCCCTCACAGCGCCGCCACGCTGCTCCTAAACCAGCTGTCCATCAAAAGGTTTCTCCTCGTTAATCCAATTAAGCTAACGAGGCAGTGAAAGGGAGACATCTCCACTTAACTGGAGCTCAGTCCAGAAGTGCACAGAGAGGAGTTTGGCACACTGACACCCCTGAGGTCTCCCACAGCACGCTGCCTGGGTCCTGAAAGTGTGAGTGTTTGTACCTGTCTGTTTATGTGTTTGTTTAACAGTCTAACATGATGAAACAGGAACATTTCACAGGACTTGATGCCTGCTCCTGTTACTGCATGTTGAGGAGTTGGAGTAACTTGGTCGTAGAACTCTTTCAAGAGGTCTTTGGTTAGTTTAGTTCTGCTGTCACAGTGTCTCAAATTAATGTGATGCAATGGTTGGATCCTGGCCTGCTCTTTGGATATAGAGTTGTAGTGACAGAAAGGTGCAGTTTGCTGGGAAGAGTATGAAGTAAAGAGAAATAAGTGACTCAGTCGTGTCTTTCCAGCATGTAATGTTAACATTACAGCCTCAGTTCCCACAGATAACACAAACCACTGCACACAGAAGGTCAAAAGCTGCCCCTGTGGCTGCTTCTGGTTTATTTTTCAGTGGCGTACTGATCCCAGAAGCAGCATGAGAAACAATTTCATCCCTGGAGTTGTCCTGATAGAAGTGACCCTGCAAGACTCTGTAGTCTTCTCAGTGTGTTCTAGTCAGGCGGCAACCTGCAGTGTAGAAAACTGAAGCTTGTGCAGAGGTAATACAACTGCAGTTCCTCAAGTGACCACTTGAGGCTTGCTTCAAACGCCAAGGACAGCCCATTAGAGCCCATGTTAAAATGCTAATGCAGAAATAACATGTTTAAGAGTTTTGGTCTCCATCCCTCCATCCACCCATCCATTTGCTTCCGCTTATCTGGGGTCGGGTCCCAGAGGTAACAGTCCAAGCAAATTGACCCAGACATCCCTCTCCCCAGCAACACTTTCCAGCTCCTCCTGGGGAATCCAGAGAAGATCCCAGACCAGACGGGATATATAATCCCACCACGAGTTCTGGGTCTTCCCCAGGGCCTGGACCTCTGAAGGGAGGCGTCCGAGTAGCATCCTTATCAGATGCCCGAACCACCTCAGTTGACTCCTTTAGACGCAAAAGAGCAGCGGCTGTACTCCAAGCTCCCTCCGGATGTCTGAGCTCCTGACCCTCTCTCTAAGGCTGAGCCCAGACACCCTTCAGAGGACACTCATTTCAGCCGCTTGTATCCAAGATCTTGTGCTTTCGGTCAAGACCCACAGCTCATGACCATAGATGAGCGTTGGAACGTAGACCGACTGGTAAATTGAAAGGTTTGCCTTCCAGCTCAGCTCCCTCTTTACCACAACGGTCTGGTACAACGATCTCACACTCCATTTTACCCCCACTCTGAGTTTTGGTCTCTGTATCTCTTATTTGTGTTGACCATAGAGAGGCTGAATCTCCTGTAATGGGAGTGTGCTTGTTTTTTTAAAGGGTGTTTGATTGACAGGTGACTCACTCTCAGCTGTGTTGGTTTCTTGCTCCACCCAGACTCCACCTCTGTTTATCCAAATTGGCATATCAGTCAGGCCTCACACTGTTGCTACGAATGAAGCAATGGTAAAAACCAAACACAGGGAGGTCCTGCCAAGAATAAGATGCTGGTGTCATTGAAGTGATGTCAGGGATTCTGACCAGATTGTAAAGAAATAGTGAAAGTATCTTGGTGTAAGCTCCAGAGTTGACTATTTAATGTGGTATTTTAAAGGAATAATCCCAGTGGTGGAAATTGCACAGCACTGTTGCATGTTAAACCAGGTCTACTCACTGTCTTGCACCAGGGCCACAATTTCCCAGATTTTAAGTTGTCATATAAATGAGAGGAATTTGATTCTGGAGGAAAAACATTTCACATCATATTTTCAAAGTATGTTCAAGCCAAAATAGCAAATCCCTGCAAGAGTCCAGTGGCATGAGTTGCTTCCTCCTCAGCGTGTGTGAGATTTGAAACCACTGATGGCTGATAATGCAGACTGAAGATGTCTGTTGTGTGTTCCTCGTCAGATACAGTTGTAAAAAGTCCAAGAACCCTTCAAAGATCATGAAAGCATCTCCTTCACTCTCTCTGTCATCATCTTATTCTCTCCATCTCTCACTTTGTCACACTCTTCGCTTGTTTTCCCCTCGTTCTGTCTTGATGTGTCACTTCTCTCTGTCCCTCGTTACCGTCTCTCCTCATCACCCCCTGTCATGCCCTGTGGTTGTGCGGCAGCCATTAATGTCTGTTTCCCAGTGTGTGTGTGTTGGTGTGTGTGTGTGTGTGTGTATTCATCAGACTGTTGCAGCATCAGGATGAGGAGTGTCAGCTGTGTTTACAGCTAACTGGTTCCCCCGTGAGATTTACCCTAACTGCATGACAAACTGTCACTGAATGAGTGTGCTGCTGTCAGGTGAGATAAAGCAAACAAGAGTCAGTTTCTTTATTGTCGTGTGTTTAAGAGTGAGGCGGACATTAGCAGCGCTGAATCCTGATTTCCTGATTAACATCAACCATTCAGTGTGTGTAAAATGCCTCTATGTGGTCAAACTAAAGCCTATGTCTCATCAAGGTGTGTGTGTGTGTGTGTGTGATTTTGGCGTAGTACCCCGGGCTGCTCGGTTGATGTGTTAAACAGGAGTGGATTGTGGGACTGCTGCGGGGATTAGCCCTAGAACGACCCCGGCATCAAAGACGCAGCTGAATGCTGCTGCATAAGAAAACAACACCCTGAAAAAACTGTGGCCTTCCACACTTTACACGGCACAGAGAAAAATGACAGCCTTACGCCTAATGATGACAACGTTACTCACATTCATCCATATACTTTAATATGGGGAAGAATATATTTTAATAATGCATGAAACATCTTCTTTGAAAACCACTGTCCTTCTTTACATCCATGCACAATTCAACTTTGTATATCCCTGCAAAAGACAAGACACAAGGCAGACTTATCTGCAACAACTTATTGAAATATCATAAACAAGAAGTTGCAGCTTTACAGATATTTGGTTATCTAAAGCAGGGGTTCCCAAAGTGTGGGTCGGGAGGCACAAATGGGGGGTCCTGAGATGTCTACCAGAATTTTTTTTAAGTTATCTAAAAATTTGCATTATTATTTATTTTTGTTTATTGACCTTGTTTTCTTGTTTTTATCTTCCTTTGTTGTTTTTACTGTTAATTATTATTATTTCTTTAGTATTTATTACTTATTATTAATTTTCTTTAAAAAAATGATTTTTTTTCTTCTCCTTGTTGGTTTTGTATTACTTGTATAATTAGTTAACTTGTGGTAAACACAGAAATCCAGAAAATGAGCAATACAAAAAGTTGAATGAAAAAAGTTATCTAAAAATAGTACATTTTACCCATTATAGTAAAAAATATGGACAAAAATAGTAGCTAAACTTGAAATAAAACCTTCAAAATAGAAAATGTAATGAGTTTTCTGCCTTTCTTTATTGCCAAATGTTTCCTAAGTTTAGGGTTAGTGAACAGTTAATTATGTAAAGCATCAGTAGCAGCAGGTTAATTCATAACGGCACAGGAAACACAGACACATGCTCATATAGGTAGGGTCATTTTCTGCAGACCAGCTAAATGAAGACACATTAAATCACTTAGTGGGACAGTGGGGGTCGCAAGTCTTTGGCACCTATGTTTTGGGGGTCTGGGAACCCCTGATCTAAAGTATGACACAGCTGAATTATAGTTTTTGTCCATATTTTCTCTCCTTTTTGGGCTTTGGAGTTCATTCAGCAGACTAAGATATTGCCCAGATTGGTCAATACTGATGAATCAGACATAATCAAACGATGAATGGCCGGTGATCGGTTGTCTTGGTTTGATCTTTGTTATCTTTTTCTTTGAGGTATGTTGAAAAAAAAGCATCAAAGTGGTTCTAAGACTTTCTGATCTTCTGCTTCAGTTTTTAATTAATGATATCATAAGATTGCACCTCGTTAAAATCTGAGGGTGTGCACCTTACATTCCTGTTTTTCCATGATGAGACATCACGTCATACAGGTCATAAACATTTTTTTAGAGGCTGCAATAAAAGATACAGTAATGGCTGTATAAATGCAACCTTGCTGAGCGTTGAGGGGACGTTTACGGACAAAGAGATTAAAATCCCAGAGGGTCAGAGCTTATCTGCAGTCAGCAAAGATCCCCAAAGATACCCTCGCATATGTTATTAAGTGGAGGCTGTTTACTAAAGCTCCTTATGTGACCCCAAGTACACAGCATTCATTTATTTTCAGTGAGCGGTCAGGGAGGAAACTAAACCCCGAAACGCTCAGACAGGACTGTTTGTCGTCTTAGATGTGAGGTGAGTCAACACAGGACTGATAAAGATAACGGTGGTGTAAATGTGTCACTTTGTTATTCAGTTAAAAGGATAAGCAAATTGATGCAGAGTCATCGAGTTATAAAGAAGGGCCTTTATCTAACACCAATCTGTACAAAACATCATCATGCATGCAGAGATTAAACTGTGATTTAACAGGAATATCTTGCACTTCTTTCACATTGAGGACCAGCATTTTATTGCATCTCACCTGGCTGCAATAAAAAACCAACTCTCAGCTGATTCAACCAGGGTTTATGACCTCAACCAGGGTTTTAAGTCTTCTTTATCATGGTATAATGTCTTTATTGTACCTTTATCCCCATTTGTAGTAAAAAAAAGATGACTGAGATATAGTTGTGGGCATGGCTTATTGTGATTGACATGAGGGGGATCATATCAAATCATTGTCTAGTCCAAATGTGGTCACTTCGGTCTTTAAGATCCAACATGGTGTCTTAAGGCCTCCAGTGGTCGTCCATTTTTCATATTCAGTCTAAAGGGGATCAGAAGCAGACATCTTCTTCAACATGAGCAACATTTATCTACAAGAAACTGAATCCAGCAATATTTATTTATTGCCTATAAGTAGCCTTGTGTCTAATGGAAATGGGAAATGGATGCTACTCATTACATCCACCCATGCACCAAGTGCAACTTCGGGTTCAGTGCCCTGCCTCACAACATTTTGGCGTGTGACTGCAGGAGCTCGGACTCAACCGCAAACCTTCCGATTTAGAAGCGATGAACTCCACCACTGAGCCACAGCCGCCCCACGTCACCACTGCTTTATTTAAAAGTGTTGCCCTTGCACAAAAACATCCCTGCATGGACGTTACGTTAGGTGATGTAGTTGTTTATTTAAATCAGCTTGGAAATTGTTTTTTCATCCCTCCAAATTATGTGAAGTAGTTTGAAGGAAGGCTATTCTCAAGTTGTGGAACATACTTAGTATGTTCATGATAAAGAAAGAAAGTATTGGAGCTCTTTTAATGTGTGGGTGTTATGTGGATTTTTGTTCAAGGATGACGGATATCTTTTTTATTCTCAAAGGACAGTTTGTTTTCCATTCCCTTTGACCTCATGAATAAAAAGGCAAACAATGAACAATAACTTCCAATAAACTTTATACAAATCCATAAAAATCACGTCATGATATTTAAAAGAGCAGCAGTGGAGCCAACAAACACTTTAATTGGCAAGTGTATCTAAGGCCTGTAAGTTAGCATACGTTTTGGTGAGCTGCAGGTATTTTTGACTTCATCAGACACATGCAGCAGACTCCAGACTCAACCTGGACTTGAGGTTTGGGAGTATTAATCTCATCCAAGTGTGTTACCATTTAAAACTCATATTTCTGACTGTAGAGAAGAAAACAGTGTCTGACTCCCTCCTGCAAAGCTACAGCTGTCATATTATTTTCCATCCAGGAGGATAGCTGTTCTTTAGAGGGAAAAAACACTTATTGACATTTTAAACCAAGGAGGCAAGGTTTCCAGTTCCACTTATGTATACTACACACTGTTGGCTGACTTGAAGGGACGTCTGTAGTTGTCTTTTCTCCTCTGGACCTTTATTAATCTAAACATCTTTACTATTTTTGCATGTTTTTAGTCTTAACTCCTGCAATTAGTGAAGTTTGAGTTAGAGCACTTTCTCCAGCACCAAAGAGAAAGCAAACATGGTGGAACACAGGACATGGAGCGTGGTGTTAGCGTTACAGCAGCTGGTTCTGGTGATGAGCTGGTGAACTGCTGAGATAGGGAGGCAGGGGGAAGGCCTTTCCAGGAACTTGCTTGCTCGTTATGTTAATCGAATTAAAGTTACAACCTCAGTCACCGCAAATGAACCGCTGCACACACAAAAGGGGGTACTGTGTCCCGTTGGAGTCCAGTTGGAGCAGGCTTTCTTGTAGTTTGTGACTCAGAAGTCTTCAAATGAGTCTTCTAGTCTTTTTACAATTTATTCTTATGGATGGTATCCACTAGTTTACCTTTCTTACTGTAACAGATCATCAGATAAACAGTCTTGATCAGATGCTCAGGATGCACCGTCCTGTTCGTGTCATCCTCACATATTTACCTCTTTCTTATAATTGTCCAGACTCTGTTTTGTCTGTCTCCTCAAGATCATCACTTCCCCCCCTGCAGGGAACCCCCCAAAGTCTCCCAAATCCCTCCTTCTCAAACCCCCATAATCCATAATCCCACAGCCCCGCACCATTCAAATACATTAGTGAATTATTCCTTTAATCCAAAGGGGGGAGCGTCCGTACCGCAGCTTTCTACATGACTCAACGAGCCACCCCGGGATGAAGTAATCAACTAGGGGATAAGCACACAGCCAATCACGTCTTGTTTTAATTTGTTTCACCCGGTCAGTGGGGCTCAGGACCGGACTCGTCCAGCCCCCCGTGTCTCTCTCATAATGCTAAAAGTCTTCAGTCTGTGATGACAGTGTGTGGCCAGGGACCTCTGGTGTGTGAGGCTGTTGTCTTCAGAGCAGAACCAGTTGTTGATCATATGTTTATGTTTGTGGTCCAGATACAAACACCAGCAGATGTTGATTCAACAGCCCAGTGCCTTTTCCCCAGCAACTTCTTGGCTAATATTTGCTTTACAATTTTCAGCTCCTGTGTTCTCGTACAAAACAATCAAACACATTCAATTTCATTAATTGAATATCTTTACTTCTGGAATGACAGCATGCCATAAAGTGATGTCACTGTTTTCATCTTTGTGGCTCCAACCAGTTTGTACTAAACCCTTTGATTGTTGAATTTATCATAGTAATGGTTTCCTACCCTCTGGGGTCATGGTGGTGTGTGGGAGGTCAGGAGTTTGGTCTTCTGCTGGGTGCACAATTGCACATTTTGACAGTCAATGCAATGTGCATGAGCTGATTTATTCATCATTTGCAGACTTTTGGTGTCAGTATGACTGAAACTTTCCTCTGCTGCAGGATCAGGCTTTAACTGTACACATAACAGGAAGTCTGAAGTCATAGATGAGCTACAGCAGTGACTAATCCATGGTTTTCAACTGTTTGGCAACATTGTTGGGGACATTGGGGACACAATTGTCTTGTTTACTCTGTTAGGGTGGTTTTAAGTGTCAAATTTGGAACGCTCAGTCCAGATCACACTGGGAAGGCTTTTCTAAATTCATAATGATGAACTACGGCGACCAATTGAAGTTGATACAGAAGCTTCAATACCTCAAACGCAATGTACCCCAAACTTGGTATTCTCTGATCTTGATTCAGTTGATATTTTAAGCAGTTCTGTATAAACTTACACTCTCTCAGAGTCAGTATTTGACAGTATTTGTGGTTTAAATCAAACAATGTGTTCTACATCTTCAGACGTCTCATTAATGAGCTCTGCACTCCACATTTCAGAGTTTCTCCTGAGCTGATCGATACAAACTGTGGTCCATATTTTGAGAAGGACCTTCAGAGTTATTTACATCTTCTCTTTTCTTTCTGTATCCTTGTATTTTTGCCTTAATGTGAGTAAGTGAGGGTTTACATCTGTATGCTCAGTCTGAGAGGCGAGCTGAAAGGTAAAGAAGAAAGCCTCCACATTTTAAAAATGTATAAAGCAGAGTAATAATTGATGAATCCTGTAGCTTCAGGACGGATTACAAAGCTTCTGTTTTCCTGAGAAAGCTTCAGAACAATCTCAGCCATTGTTGAGTCGTTGTATTTGTGTTAAAATCAGTTTCCTTGTGTGTTTGTAGGAAACGTTGCGGGGACCAATGCCACTGAGCCTGACAGCGCGGCAAATGTCACCTCGCTGCTTAACGAGGCGGAGGGTCCAGACAAGGTCAATGAGGTGAGCGTCTCAGCCAATCCCGACCCAATCAGCACTGTGACCCCGAGGGCGGGCCGGATGCCCCGTGCAGGCGAGGAGGATGAGCAGAGCAGCGGCATGTTTGGTGAACCAGTGGTCCCTGCGGTGGAGGAAGTGGGCGTGGCTGCCCCGCCCCGGCTCAGCCCTGATTCTGCTGAGACGGAGCACCTGTTACCCAGCAGCCCACGTGAAACTGAGGTGGTGTCGATTGAGGAAGAAGAGGAAGAGGAGGAAGAGCGTCTGCCGCACACCGACCCACCTTGGATTCACGCCAAGGACACAGCTGTGTTTGACCTGGATCGCCTCTTCACCACCACCCCTCCACCCGCCACCAACCCCTCCAACCCCGACATCCTCCACGTCGACTTCTTCGATCCCTCCTCCCGCGGGCGCAACCTCGACTTAGCCCCTCCCTCTCCTTCATCACTGGCCCACGAGCTGCAGGGCGGAGACCCCACCTCCTGGGCGATGCCGGACAACTACGACTACCTCACCCCCTACGAGGACGGTGCATCCCCCACTGCTGATGAGTACACCTACAGCACCACAACTGACGCCTACGAGACGGACGAAGACCTCCGTCTCTCTGCTGGGTCTCCAGCTCGCTCCAGGCCCAGGGCCCCAGCTTCCGGCTCCCTCATCCCCGGGGCTCCTCCAGTAGCTGCACCTGTGGATGGATCAGACGGGATGGGAGGATGCCGTGTGGGCTATCAGGTGTCGAATGGAAGCTGCCGCTCGCCCTGTGACATGTTGCCTAACTACTGCTTCAACGGAGGACAGTGTTACCTGCTGGAGGGCATGGGAGTCTTCTGCAGGTAGGAATCACATCTTACATATGATTTTTGTGCCATAATTACTTTAAATGTTGGCTTAACTTTAATATAAATGATGAGGGACATTTCTAGAGAGTGATGACTTACATAGTGATGCTGAGTAACTTTTAAATTCAGTGTAATATGGATTTGTGTTGAAAAAATAGTCATCCTTGATGACAATATCCCACAGAATATCAATTGTCAGCTCAAAAATCTTATTTTCAAAGCAGTTAGACAAACAACAACAAAACCATGCATGAATAGACCCAAGACATTGCAAACAATTGTTTCATCAAATGCGTAGGACTTCATTCATGTCTTCTACAACACAACTTTTGTGTGTAACACAGTTGACAAAATAATGAACCTGGTGTTTATTTTGATTTGAATATTTAAGAAATCATTAGAGCTTAAGCTTGCCAATTAATGGATTTAGCACAATCCAGGGGTTTACTGTGGAAACAAATAGAATATTAAGCCAAAAAGCATACTGATTTTTTCACTTTTTGCTTGATCTGAAATCAATCAATCAATCAATCAATCAATCAATCAATCAATCAATCAATCTTTATTTGTATAGCGCCAAATCACAACAAACGTTATCTCAAGATGCTTTTACAAACATAGGAGGTCTAGACCACTCTATGTCAAATTATGAACAGAGACCCAACTTCAAGACCGTGACGTCACCCATCTGTTTCTGAACGCTGTTTTGAAGCCAATCGGCTGCGGCAGCCATATTGCTTCTGTCGAGCCAGTGTGACTTAAAGAGGCGGGCTTTGAGCCTCCTAGCCAACAGCTGCAGTGTTCCTGCAGGCAGCTGTGCCTCTGATTGGAGGACTAGTAATCTCAATATCTTCGAAATTGCCGAATTAGAAAAAAATTCACCCCCCTCACAGTGAGAGGACATCGAGAAATTAGCTATTCAGACTACACTCATCTTTTGTACCAGGCTGTAAACATGCTTATTAATGCTGCAAAGATCGTCTTTTCCCCATTCATGTGTATGTGACTTCTGGTACTTCCGGAGCCAGCCTCAAGCGGATCCTCGATGAACTGCAGCTTTTAACACTTCTGCATTGACTCATATTTTTAGACCGGAGGTTGCCGCTTGGTCTGATCCCACCTTAATCCATCATGAGCATTGCACATCGCAGTATTTAGCTAGTTACAGTGGCGAGGAAAAACTTCCTTTAACAGGCAGAAACCTCAGGCAGAACCAGACTCAAATGTACCCCTAATTATAGAATCACTCACATACACATAAACCTAAGGCGTTTTTGGACCGCAGGAACTTTACCCCGGAACTACGTGCATTTCAACGGGAGGAACCAGGGTCTAAATTTAGTTCAGGGGTAGATAATCTCCCCACTGAAAAAGCCCCTGCTAGGGGGGTAGTACTTTTCAAAGGTCCTGGGACTTTCAGTTGAACGTAACAGTTTGTGGAGTTTACACAGTTGTTGAAACACAGAGGGAGTTCCTGGGAATGCAAACTAGTTTAGTTTTTTGTTAAGATTTCAAAATATTATTTAGTATAATTTATTTCCTCCGTACGTCACTGGGCTGATTTGCACAATCTACCCGGGACTTCAGCCCGCGGTCGAAACGCAGACAACAATTTTTTCACTCGTGTTATTTTTTCATGTCATGCTACATGCACAGTTTTTTAGTATATATACATAGAGTACAATCATGCACACACACAAGCAGTAGACATGCACCTAAGGAGAGATGTCAGAGTGAGGATGCTGCCATTAACCAGCGCACCCCAAGCTGTTGGGGGTTCGGTGCCTTGCTCAAGGGCACCTCGGCAGTGCCCAGGCAAGTGAACCAGCACCTCTCCAGCCACCAGTCCACTTGCCAAACTTCGTCCATGCTGGGACTTGAACCGGCAACCCTTTGGTTCCAAGTCCCTATGGACTGAGCTACTGCCGCACCCAGGAACCTTTTAGTTCCGGGGAAAGTAGTTCTGGGGGCTAAAAGGCCCCGGAACTCTTGGTCGAAATGCACCTCTACTGATTAAGTAAGCACTGCATACTGAACTAAACAAGCTGCTATAACTCAAATATATACAGAGTTCTTGCAGGCCAATCATCAACCAAAGCAGGATGGGGACTGTAAGACACAAACACACAATACACAGAGTGCTGCAGGGATTAATGTGTTTTTTTAAACATGTATTTTAGTTTTGGGAAATGCCCTCTTTCTCTCCACAAAAGGCTGATGGGATGCATCAATTTAATCTGGGAGCACAGCTGAAAATAGCCTTTTTTAAAGATGCATATTTTAAGCTAAAAAGTTCACCGAAAACACAATCAGAGCTCTGCAGCAGTGTCAGGCCTCATCAGGATCATCATGTATAATCACTGATAAATACACCATGCACAACCCACAGTGGGTTCTTCAGAGCAATCAGACAGCAGCATGTAAAATAAAAATGCTCTGTCACATGATGTGCAAAGCTCCATGAGACTCTGGATTTACTCTGCTCTGCTCATCAGGAACATGTGGAATAGCTCAGCGCTGAATACAACCCAGCGCGTTATTGTTGTTTTAACGAGAGAGTTTTATGAGGAAATGTCCCAACCTCTGCCAGGCTGTATGCAGACATTCTGTTTTATTGTGCAGGATTTGGTTTTTCTTTTGTCATGCAAACTGGACACAAACACACATCAGCTCAAACAAGAACACATGCACAGCAAGGCTCTCTAAACATCCTATGTATGGATAAACTCTCTTATTATTATGATGAACTTACTATCAGTCATTAGTGCAACAAACTGCAGCCATGACTTTCATCACCGCTCATCCAATCGGGCTGCAGCGATGATAAATCTAGGTCAAATGTCAAATGGATTAACAGAATTATTTATGAAAATATGGTGTAAGCCCCGGAGTATTTTCAGTGCAATGTGAATTCTTTGCCAATGCATATAAAAGTTGACAACCACAGCGCATCCTCTGATGAAAACACCGTGATCTGAGCTGAAAACAGGGACGGCTGGGCTAAAGAAAAACACATCAGGGGATTACAGTTGCTGCAGATGGGCGAAGGGTTATATATGGGTCGGCAGCTTTCATACTGTGATTTAGAGCAACCACTGCTTTTCATTTATTATATGGAGAATTAATGAATCAGTTCTAGATCTGGAGGGTGATTGGCAAGAAGCACGGTCATGCTTTACAGTCAAATACATTTCATTACATTCCCCTTTGAACATTTTCCTCTCCATCTCAGCCCCTTTTTCTCTTAGTTGCATAACAACTGCACATTTTATTCCCAGTACCTTTTAATGCTATGATGTCTAGTCATGTCATAAATGTTGACAATGGTATTCAGCCAAGCATTCATAAAAAACAAGAGGTGATTAGTGACACAGAGACTCCTTGCAGAACTAGTTGGGGAAGCATGGGTTATCCCTGTGTTCCTATAGGGTCCTGTGTTCACTACATTGTATAAGATTGGTGAGAGCTATGTTGACAGGTATATTAAATAAGAACAGAAGAACACAGATGTTTCAAATAGAGTGTGAAAGGTACAAAACCACTCTGCAGACATGGACTTATCAGTGCTTGAAATCAGGGAAACTGCAGCCTGTCGCTGAGCAAGATTGCATGCCAAGAAGTAGATGCTCACAACAATAACTTATAAGTTTCATAGGTGATATCAGAATTGACTTAATGACTTAAAATAAGGAGGGAAAGCTATTACAATGAACATAAAAGCCTTTAAAGGTCTCTGTAATGGGTCCAAATGAGAGGTTATTAAATTAGATATAGATCTGCTCTCACCAGCAAGCTAACTGATAAACGCTAGCAAGCATGGACACAGGACAAAAGCACCAGTCCCTCAAAAACCTACTTCCTATGACTTCCATATTCATAGCTTAAAATTTGAACTCCCCGTTGCATTTTGTCGCCATTAAGAAAGCGCTGGTCTTTCTACTGGTTCAAGTTAATTAAGACTTTCCAAGGCAATCCTGCCGATAGCCAAACTATTGTAACATCACCTGTAAATACTCCATTTGCATTGCAATGAGATGAAAATGGAAAATGTCCGACACATTGTAACTCAAAGTCAGACTTGTGTGTCAGTCTCTGAGAAAAAAGAATAGACTTCTTTCTGCAGCCACCATTTCGTTCTGCAGGTCAACATCTGTACTGAAAGCAATCCATCAAACCGAAGGCAGGAAAGATCAATTTATACACCCACGGTAGGTTTGAGAGAAATTGGCTGCACAAAAAGGCGGCTGTAAGAGCAATTTCATCACTAAAAACACCCGGACAGGGACTGATGAGAACCAGCCATGTTTGATCTGAGACTGATTTTCCCCTGCCTGTGTGTGTGTGTGCTATCCTTCGCAGAAACACAGGCTGCAGATTTCAGAACGCTTTTACGTACGTTTCCACACAATCACGAAACAAATTAACCAACCAATCAGTCAGAGGAGACTTCCAATTAGTGAGCAGCTGCACTCATTGAAAGGCAAATTTATGCAGGGCTGGGGATCTGCCTCCTGACTGGACCTGATGGAGGAGATATTCTCCTGCCAACAGCTGCAACATCAGACACAGAGACAACTACAACAAAACCATTCTGTTACTTAACATTTCTTGAAAAAAATCATTAAGAAAGCTCATTAAGAAACCAACAAACAAACAAACATTAAACATCTGGCCTTCACATCCCGAGTGACCTCCCCCAGCAGCAGCATCCACCAGTGTTAAAAATTGACCTGCCAAGGGACTGCAGATGTAAATTAGCTTTAAGCTAACTCTGGTACAATGCATCAAATAGTGACATTTATGTTATATATTGTACATGGTCCGTTTACAAATAAATCAAATAAATAAATTGTGAAAAATTGAATTAAAAAAAAAAACAGCAGTTCCTGAAGTGTCCACTTGAGGCTGGCTCCTAAAGACAGAAAACCTCATTACAGCCACAGTTTATTGAGCTTCCTTACAGCTTTGATTTAGCTGATGCATTAGTTTGACTTAACTCATCATGTCACACCCACAAAGGATGCAAGAAGCAATGCAGAAATAGATGCTTCAAATACAAGGCACAGCAAAAGTCTCAAGAATCTTCAAGAAATGCAGATATTATTTTTTTTGAGGCACTTTTGCTTTATTTGATAGAACAGCAGAAGAAACTCAACTCAACTCAACTTTATTTATAAAGCACCTTTCATACATAAAAACATGTAGCCCAAAGTGCTTCACAGAGTAACAGACAGTAAGAAAACAACAGCAATGGTAAAATTATAGAAGGCATGATTTAAAAAGAAGAAATACTTAAAAAAGAAATGAAACTCAACACAGTAAAATTAATAAAATAATTAAGAGTGGAAATAAAAGTTGGAAATAAGGTAGAGTTAACGAGATCAGATGAACACAATAAATAAATAAGATAAATAAAAATGTTAAAACAATGCTTTAGATAATAATGATAAAAATAATAAGAAGAAATAAAATAATAATAAAATTAATAATAATGATAATGCAGTCCAGGGCTAAAATAAATTACTCCAAATTAAAAGCTAGATTAAAAAGGTAAGTCTTAAGTTTACTTTTAAAAACACACAGAGAGCTCGCTGTTCTGAGTTCCACAGCCAAGGGGCATAAAAACAGAAAGCCCTCTTGCCGGTGCCTGTGTGAGACACATGAGGAACATTTAAAAGGGAAGCATTCGAGGACCTCAGTGATCGGGCTGGAACATAAAATGACAGGAGATCAGTGATGTATGGAGGAGCAAGGCTGTTAAGAGCTTTAAAAACAAGTAAAAGGACTTCAATCAATTCTAAAAGAAACAGGGAGCCAGTGCAGAGTTTTTAAAAGAGGAGTTATGTGGTCAGTTTTCTTTCTCCTCGTTAAAACTCTAGCTGCAGCGTTCTGAACAAGCTGCAGCTTTCTGAGAGATTTTTTGGGCAGGCCTGTAAAAAGGGAGTTACAGTAATCGATGCGGCTTGTAATAAAAGCATGAATTAAAATTTCGGCATCTTTCTGCGTTTAAAAAAGGTCTGACTTTTGCAATATTTCTAAGATGATAAAATGAAAGAAAGAAAGGACATGTGAGGTAGAAAGAGTGCTGGGAAGACCATAGACTGTAGACATAATGGACGTAGTATCCGTGACGTCACCCATCTGTTTCTGAAGCCAATCGTCGGCGGCAGCCATATTGGAAATGCTGAACTCAACTTGTGGCACTAGTGTGAGGTAAAGAGGCGGGCTTTGAGTCTCCTCTCCAACAGCTACAGTGTCCCCGCCTGTCAATCAAGTCAGCTGTGCCTCTCATAATGGAAAACTTGTAATCTTTATATCTTCAAAATTGCCACGTTATGGAAAAATTCACCCCCCGTACAGTGTGTGCCGATCAAGAGATGAGCTATCCAGACTACACTTGTCTTTTGTACCAGGCTGTAAACATGTTTATTTCTGCTGTAAAGATCGGCTAAATTGAATTGGTGTGTATGTGGTTTCCGGTACTTCTGGAGCCAGCCTCATGTGGACACTTGAGGAACTGCAGTTTTTAACACTCCTGCATTGGCTTCAATTCTGCTGCTTGGGGAAGACACGCAGCAAAGGGTCACGACTGGGAGTCGAACCAGTGATGCTGCAACGAGGACTTTAACCTCTGTTCATGGGCAATGTGCTTGAATGTGAAGCCAACACCCAAACACTGCAACTTAACACATAACAACATTAGAAAATAAATAAGTATTTGTTTGGTGAGGTGATATAATTAGAAACATTAAAGTAGGATTTAAGATAGTCAGTATAATTCAGTGAGCTAAAAGAGACAGGATGAAAAGAGTTACAGCGATGCAAGATATGAATAAACAACCTTTAAAGAGGACGCTTTAATAGACTGACTCACATGCTGCCACATCCTGTAAATGTGTTTATCTGACTGAGGCATCTTTGCAACTAAAGGTAATTGTGTTTAACACCTCAAACATTTCAGGCAATTAAATTCTAAATAAAACAAGGCGTCCTCTTTCCCTCCTAAACTTGCTCATCAATAACAGCATCTATCTCTATGTTTTTAAAGCTGTTCTTTAGATAACTAATTAGCCACTGACAGAGAGCAGCAACTAATTAAGATAATATGATTTAGAATTACCCGTGAACAAGCTCTTTCCTCTTTCAAACAGCGGTTCATGTTAAATATTGACCAAAAGGAAAACGCAGCTTTCCTCGCACAGCTAAATCTTGCTAAACAGACAACTTGATCCAGATATTGAGGGCACATTTTGGTCCTCAGTCAGCAGATATTAGCAGTGATGAAGCTCCAGAGAGTGAGTCAGGCGAGGCTGCAGAGAGACCAGGAGGCGTTTCACTGCTGGGCAGGAGTGCAATATGGGTCACTGGAGCGCTGGCACAGATGAGCTCCAATATGTTCCTCTGTATGCGTGCATGTGTGTGTGTGTGTGTGTGTGTGTGTATGGTGTGTGTGTGTGTGTGTTTGCGTTTGGGCATGATTTGTGTGTCTGGTTGCACATGTTGACTAAGTTTTGCATGCACATGTGGGCCCGTGAGTCCATGTGTGTGCTCTGCGTATGTTTGTGTGTTGGTTGTTGGTGCGTGCAGCTGGATTTGAGCTGCTTCATGCATCAGGCCAATTCAATTACAGCAGGATGAATGTGCGGGGCCTTAAGCTCTCTGCAGTAAAACACATGACCCTTTGAAGTGCTGTCCACTGACCTCAGACCAGCCTGTCCTGTGTCTCTTCTACAGGCAGAAATATGGACCTGCTGAGCTGAGAAGCTCACCTTCATCAGTGTAGCTGATAACCCAAAGACCAAGAGGAGGTTTAGATAAGAAGTTGTGACAGATATAGAACGTAGTTATCATTTTTCCGTCCACACTTGCACTAAAACTATATTTATTGCACAGTTTTGATGCCTTAACTCTGCCTGAATAGATTGCTTTGAATAAACACCAAACAACGGCATGAGTAGCTGTCATAATATCAGCTCTTTAAATTAATTTATTAAATTCCTATCAAGTCATGCACATCACAAATTAAATGCTTTATATTTCTACACACAGCTCAACCCGACACGTCCGGTGTGTGTTTCACTCTAAGCCAGATTTATGCCTGATGCTTGGTGTCAACTGCAAAGCTTTTAACAAAGCCAGCTGCCAAAAACACGGCCAAATACTCATTTATGTCCAGCCAGCGTCATCGTCATCATCATATGAAGTTTTGCATTAAATAGTTTGACTGAGAAGTCACAATCCACTTTGGATGAGAGTTTTACTGCAGAGCAGCTTGTTATTAAGATATGTGGTCTCTGTCAGCCCCTCAACTCAACTCTCAACTCAACTTTATTTATAAAGCACCTTTCATGCATAACAACATGCAGACCAAAGTGCTTCACAGAATAACAGAGAGACAGAAAACAACAATAATGGTAAAATTATAAAAGGCATGATTAATAAATTAAAAGCTATGCACAAACATTAACATGGCACATGCACCGATCACCTCTTTGATTTACATACAGGACTATTTAAGTCTTCTTTTTAAATTCAAACTGTCATTTTTTAGAATTCAATAAAAAAATCGAAACACCGGATGCAATCATTTCACTAGATTTAGACATTTTATGGAGGACTTGTAAAACTTTGCTGGCCAAATGTGTAGTATTGTCTTTTTTGCAAAACTACTCTGCAGGGATGAGCCAGGTAAACAGAATTGTGTCATTGAACAAAAAATACTTGCATGCTGTTCTTAATTGTCACTAATGTATTTTTAATAGAAGCATATAGCGTGTGATTTAAGGTCGACGTGACCTTTTGAAAAACTTGATTTTACTTAGGTTTGTTGCCGTCTGCTCTGAACTAACCAATGCACTGAAATATGTGGGTTTAAAGTGATAAATAACATACTTAAAAATAAAATAAAATCAGTAAAATTAATAGAGTTAGAGTTAGAGTAGGTAGAGGTAACAAGATCAGACAAAGACAAGAAATAAATAGATAAATTAATAATAAAATTTTATAAATAAATATATATATTTTTTATAAATAATATAAATAAATGTTTAAGCAATGATTAAAATAATAATGATTAAAAGAATGATTAACATAGTCAAAATAATAAAATAGTAAAATTAAAGAAAAAAATAAAAATAATGAAAATAACAAAAATAATAAAAAATAATGAAAATAATAAAAAAAATAATAAAAAATAATAAAAAAATAATAAAAAGAATGAAAAGAATAAAAAGAATAAAAAAGAATAAAAAGAATAAAAAGAATGCAGTCCAGGGCTAAAATAAACTACTCCAAATTAAAAGCTAGATTAAAAAGGTAAGTCTTAAATTTACTTTGAAAAACACCCAGAGAGCTCGCCGTTTTGATGTCCAGAGAGTTCCACAGCCTCCTGCACACACACACACACACACACAGCTTTCCACAGCTGCTGAGAAATGACTGTACTGCATGCACTTTATATGCACTTTACATTAAAGTGTTATATTCTCAACAATGTGACATTTGCAGTATAAACCTGCTGCTGCCGTTTGTCTTGCAAACTGAGGTGAAAATATATTAACGTGTCCTTTCCCTGATGTTGAAGTCCGCTTTAGATGCACACAGCAGGAGTTAAACTAAAACTATCTAGATAGAGAGGGACAGGAAATACTTGTCTTTACTTTCTGCAAACTTTAAATCACAGACTCTCAGCTGTCACACAAAGTCAGTGTCTGCTCCTAGTTTATCCTCAGCACGTGTTTCAAATCGTCACTTCCTGAGTTTATTTGTGTCCAAAACAGAGACCGCAGAGAGACTTATAAAACTTTAGATGAGATGGAAACCACCTCCTATAAATGTGCTCCGTTCAGGAGAGTTGAACTCAATCTGATAAACACACCACAATGTGATCTCCTCCCTTTGTTTTCGAAGCAATCTAAGGTATCTCCTCTGTTGAATAAAGGGATCTGACAGCGTTAGCGTCGTAAATCGCTTCTTCCTCTGAAGCTGCAGGACCCACGACCATATTCGGAGAAAAAGATGAAGAAACCGAGAGAGGGAGGGAGGGAGGGAGGGAGGGAGGGAGGGAGAGAGGACAAAGAGGGAGAGTGTGTTTATATTCTGAATGTTTACCAGATATTGAAAAGGAAAGAGAGGGAGAGAGTGATGGAGAGGAAAGAGAGAGTGAGCAGGAGAGAAAGAAAAGAGTTGAGAAGTGGACGGAGAGAATGAAGGCGGTGGAGGAGAAACTGAGAGAGAGAATGAGTCAGAACTTTATAAAGCCTGCCAGTATGGAAACGACTCGGCCGAGCCAGGTCGAGTTAAGTGTGTGTGTGTGTGTGTGTGTGTGTGTGTGTGTGTGTGTGTGTGTGTGTGTGTGTGTGTGTGTGTGTGTGTGTGTGTGTGTGTTGCAGCTTGATGTAATTAAGAGAAGTTCTGAACACCAACAACAGTTTGTATCCATTTTAGATTTCATGATCACATCATGGAAACCCACTAATATACACCCCCCACACCCACCACACACACACACACACACACACACACACACAAACACACACACACACAGAGGATTATGTGTGTATTAGGGATCACTCCCAAGTCAAAGAGCGTGGGGTCATGGAATCAGGCCAGGGGTCAAACACACACAGATTTATGAGTGCTGGGGAGGACAAAAGACACACACAAACACACATTCACACACAAAACACAGACACAATTGCACAGAAATACTCATACACACACACACACACACACACAGTTTGTTATTGCCAGAGGTAGCCTGGCCTGACATATTCAATTGTTGACACTCACATACACATGCACAAATTTGTTTTTGGCTGAGGTCTTTTTGCTGCAGGGTGACGACTCCTAGATTCACAACACAAACTCACATGCAACTACACACACAGACACACACACATGCACTAAATAAAGATGTAGTTTTTAGATATTTATCATCTTTATGTGGGCGGGGCTTACTGTGGCAGGTTGTGCACTAATCAGAATCACAGCGGTCTGATGCCGGTCTCCTCATATTAACTCAGTGTGGTGTCATCCAGCAATCAAACATGAAATGAACGCTTTGCAGGAGGCGGGCAGAACGGCAGGACAGGATCTGATTGGTTTCATGATTTGGCTCCTGATGGCAGGCATTGGTTGGTGTTTTCCCAGGTTGACTCCAGCTGTAGATAGCGGCTTATTTTACCTCTTTTTTAAGAACACATCGGGACATTAAGATCATTTTAACCAGTATAACAAAAAGTGGGTCTTAATCTGACGACCAACCCCAGCTTTAAGCCTATAATGTTTGTGTAAATTCCTCTGCATGGTTTTATTTTGGAAGAGTTGCAGAAAGCACATCTACAGTTTAGCCTTTTTGTCATAGACTGTATCAAACATAGACGCAATCTCAGTGACGTCACCCTTTGGTTTCTGGATAATGCTATCTCTGTTTTCGCGACAGCCAATCAAATCCATGCCTATCAGCTCTTTATCCACTGATCGCAGTCAGTCCCTTAAAAGTTCTTGATTTCTGTGCTGATTCCCTGAGCTTTTACTCACCAAACTTACTAAACATCCATTCTGATGTAAAGGTAACCTCTTTGTTAAAGGTAACCATATATCAGCCTGCCTGAGGGCAGCGTGAGCATCTCGACAGCTCATAAGCCCGGTTCCTGGGTGATCGTTAAAGGGACTAAAAGTGAGGGGCACATCTGCAGACTGCTAATTGGTTCACAGTTTATGGGATTGTGAGGGCTCTCTGGGGACTCTGGGGTTTATTCCAATAGGTTTATGGTCACAGACATCCTGATAGTGATTGAGTCTTAAAAGTGTGAACCAGCCTGTTTGTATACATGATACTATCAGGCCAGCCCCCTTTCTCTGACCATTAGAGTAAATCATCCAGGTGCTCGTGACATTAAAGGTACAGGATGATCTATTGGATGCATGTGGCACAGGTCTTCCTCCTCTTGCTCTCCCCACTTGGCTCAAACTGTGGTGAAAATAACCAGTTCCCAAAACTGAAATATCTGAAAATAACCGACTATTATTACCTTGTTTGTAATCAGTCGGATTCATCTGTTGCCAAATGTAGTGCAGAGATTACGATTCACATCTCTTCCCAGTTTTTTCAGATTGCAGGATTTAGCATTACAGGCTGATTGGATGGAGCCGTTTTCTCCCACTGCGGTTTCTAATAAGGTTATACTGGTTCCATCTGCATAATGGAAGCCCGTGATGCAGTGATATTTTATTTAAGCTGGTTTGTTTTGAATGTGCAGCAGAGGGCCGGGTGCCTCGGGGAAATCCAGCATGCTGGCTGATGAAAGACAAAAAGCGTCTGACCTAAAATAATAATGTGAGTGCTGTCAGACGGAGGTGGCCTGGATCTGGGCGTCACTTTCTTTTTGTTGGCTTTTCTGTTCTCTTGGTTTTTATTAGGTTTGTCGTGCGGCAGCTGCTGAGTTGCTGAACCTTTCAGACATCCTGATCTCGTTGAAGCACAGACCTCCAGGCTTCATGATCGGTTTGACTTTTCATCATCTCGCTCCCATCTGATAAAGAAGCATCACATGCTCTCAATCAGCTGCAGAGCCAGGCATCGCAGTGACAGTGAGAGAACAACTGTAGCTGCAGAGTGTCCGTATTCTGTTCTTCGCTTTATTAAGAACAATGAAGGTTGACTTAGCAGATATTCATACCACATAAAATAAATCGTACTCAGATAATGATCAATCAATCTTTATTTGTAAAGCACCAAATCACAACAAACTTTATCTCAAGACGCTTTTACAAACAGAGCAGGTATAGACCACTCTATGTCAAATTATGAACAGAGACCCAACACCAAGACAGGGTAAGACTCAGTCCTACCCCACCTAAATCCACCATGAGCATTGCACCTCGCAATATTCAGCTAGGTACAGCGGCGAGGAAAAGCTTCCTTTTAACAGGCAGAAACCTCCAGCAGGACCAGACTCATGTTAGACAGCCATCTGCCTCGACCGAGTTGGGTCTGGAAAGAGGGATAGAGGAGAATAAGAGAGAGAGGGAGCGGTGATAGTGATGAGACGAGTAGTAGTAGCTGTTGCCGCTGGAGTCCAGCACGTCCGTCTGAGGATGTCTACGGCAGCTCAGAGGAACCTACGAGGCAAGGGAGCTCAGAGACTCCAGAAAGGTCTATGGTTAGTAACTTTAATGGGACAGGATGAGTTAAAGTAAGTGATGAGGGGGTTGGGGGGAAGGGGGTGAGACAGGATCCCAGTGTGTCAGTGCGCCAGTTCCCCCTGCAGTCTAAGCCTATGGCAGCATAACTAAGAGCTGGTCCAAGCCTGAGCCAGCTCTAACTATAAGCTTTATAAAAGGAAAGAGTCTCTTGAATCATGAGTGAAAGGTGCTGGCTCATTAGAAATCCTGAAAAGGCTGTAATTAGTAACAACTTTAAACTTCTTCTTCAAATAGCTTGAAACTAGAGCTGTCAGAAGATTTGTTTTCAATGCATTTAATCAGATGTTCATACATTAATTAGCATTTTAAAACAGTTTTATGTCCCTTCTAACAATGTAAAGCAAACCTCATCAGTGTCTTAATTTGGGAATCAAAGAAATGTCATGAAATGCACTTAATGATCTTGACTTTTAGACGTATTACTCAAATAAATGCTGCACCACTACGCCAGTGTGGTCTGAAACCATGAGCTATAGGTAGAAAACAGCTTCAAAGTGCATCTTCTGTTCATATATTATTTTTAATTTAGATTCCCAGTAATTTCAAGTTGGGCTCAAAACCTTTTAAAAGCAGACACAATATTGAGACAGGTAATATAATTCAGAAAATGATCCCTTCCTTCTCAACTCATTCTTTGTTTTGAGGGGCACAGTGATCCAAAACTGTCTGGTATTTCTCAATCAAATTAAACAACAGAGGAAAGGAAATTAAAAACATTTCACCCAGCACTCTATGCACGCTTCCCTCTTTCCTAACATATCTCTGATCCTGTCTGGTTTGATTTATCTTTTATTTACAGCATTTTTAAAGACTACAACACACAAAAACTTACACCATGTTGCTTTAACTTAAACATAGAGGCTGGGATCATCAAGTCATGACTCTATCCCACAAGAGCACTTTAAGAAACCACCTTATTCTCAGTCCTGAGAAGTTATTGTTTTCCTTTATTAAATTGACTTTTAAGCCGGGTGGTCAACTGGGATACAACTCTGTGTCCCCCTCCCTGCATTTAAAAAACACATCCAGTTTTTAATCCTGCCCCCGACCTGACCAGTACATACTCCTCCCCTCCCAAAGCCCTCAGAGTGGTGAGAAAGTTTGCTGGGATGGGGTTTTGTTTCAGAGCACAGCATTAAAGCTGATGTTTTACGGTCCTAAGTTGTTATGGAAAAAGGTTTCCAGTGGCATGAGCCCTCACTCTCCTGTCCTCAGATCCACCTCTCCCTGCAGATTGTATTCAGTTTATCCCCGCTCTCTGCAGAGATTGCATAAGAAAACAGTCTTTGCTCCAAGGGAAAAAAAGACATGTAAAAATAGAGTTGTTTAATGCAAATGGAATGTATGCTAAATGATTCAGTAAAGACAGTAGCATGCCCTTTCCTGTCAGTTCAGCTCTCGCACTTTCAGGTCCGGTTTCCTGCTGCTCCTTGTACAACCTTCCAGTGACCTTTTTGGAACTAATTTATCATCTCAGCTTGATCTGCAGCTTTAATCAGCTGACATCTGTTGTTTGGAAAAGTTTAGATTTATGCTTTCGCCTGAGGAAAAATGACTTCTTTGAATATATTGTCAATTTCTATCCATAATATCCAACATGTTGATTATCTTGTCTCCAATCTCCGAACCCTCTGGCTGTCAACTAAATCTAATATTTGCCCCTTGGAGCCTCTTGTTTCTGTGCTTACAGTGCAGCCAGTGATTAGTCACAGAGGACTCCAGCCAACACATCTTTCCCTTGTGTTGTCTTTGTTTAGAGTCAACATCTGAAGTGAGGTTAGGGTTGGAGTTCAGATACAACTTGAGAGTTATGTGATGCATTTATCTATTTATGGAGATGAATAAGAGCCAAATAGCTGTCAGATAATACAGCTGATGGTACCTCGCATTGCATCACAGCAGATTGCGTTTGCTTCTGCTCTCCGTACAGACTCTTTGCCTGTGTTTAGACAGAACCCTCTGAAGTGCTAGAGAGTAATTCTACAGGGACTAGAATCATAAACAAGAAGACTCCTGAGACCCAAACCTACAGAATATGCATTTCTACACAACATCTGTTTGTAGAGATCGGCTTGTCAGTAACTATATAACATGTTTTTAGTTTGACTCCATTTAATAGGTGGATGTAGCCACTCTGAAGTCACTCATTGGTACCTCCAGTTTGACTGTCAACATCTTAGTTTTGCAGCCAGAAGTGACTGGACAGCGTAACATACTTCAGCATCTATTTTGCCCTACATGGAACCATCATTTACAAAACTGTCATTGTGTTGATTTGAAGAAGACTTGAAACAAGCAGCAGAGACCATAAATGTATTAGAAAATGTTTGCGGTGATATGAAATCAATAAAAGTAGGATTCCCCTCTAATTGACGTCTTTAAACCTGATGAAGTCGCCCCCTGCTGGTGATTAGAAAGAACACGGGTTAGACACATTTCCTCATTAGCTTCATTTTAAAACAAAGAGGCTATGTCCACTTCTTATTCATAACTTAATGGACACATTCCACCAGATCAGTGTCCGGTTTGTCTCCGATCCGTCACAGCAACGGATCTGATTTCTATTCTAGTCAATGTGTTAACTTCCACTGGATCCGCTCCGTTGTGTTCCGGCTGCGTCTGTGATCGATCAGATACACAATACATTTATTCCTGCTGGATGCCGGAGCACGATGCATCAATCTCAACAGAGCAGATGGAGCGGGACAGGAAGTCAGGCACCGAAACCAAATGAAAACATCCGGTTAATTTTCAGAATAAAACACTGTGTTATCAACAGATCGTATTTCACTTAACTACAACAACAAACTGTCTTGATGAGCGGAGCCAGGCCTGGAGTCAACAGGTCAGAGGTTTTCAGAGGACCAGAAAGACAACATGGATGAGGAGAGGAGGAGGATATTCATTAATTCAGTAATTGCTGCGGGAAACCTCGGTCACATGACTCCAAGCTGTCCGGCGGTCCTGCTCTGTGCTGCGTTCTGAAAAGCAACCGGTGGGTGTTGATGGACGAGAGACGGATCTGGTGGGAATACCTTGTTAGCTTCTTGAAGTTGTTTTCCTCTGAGAGTTGTAGGCTGTCAGCTGAACAAAGAAACTTTGAGGACACAAACTTTACCATCATACCAGAACAACTACAGCTCAAGTGATATAAAAACACACGTGAAATGTTGAGATGTTTTTATTTAAGAGTGACATTTATGTTTGTAAGACATCATACCATATACTTTGGCATTGCTGACTTCTCAGGTTAAAGCTGACAGCATTATTTCTACTTCATAAACAGCTCCCTCTGTGTGCTGGCCCTAACCCAACCGTCCGTCCTGGTTCAGCCTTTCTCCCCTCCCCTCCCTTCTCACCCTCCATTAGTCCTCATCAAAACCATCAGGGGGTCTTATTAGAGGACCACGACCCCATCTGCACCATTGTCACCATGTGCAAGTTAAATTAAAGACTCCCTCTCTCTGTCCCCCGCTCCGTCTCACGCCCCAGTGGGCCGGTCTAATCAGGTAAATATCGAGAGCGTTTGTTAGTTCTTTGTAAAGTGACTCAGGGTTGACCTCATACTAAATCTGCTGTATTCCCGCCAGGCTACAACCACGCTTTAAATACGCCTGTGATGGAGATAATGACAGGTTGGGGAGGAGGAAGACTCACAATGGGAAGGCCTGTGGGACGTGTGGGAGGTTTTATAGTGTAAGGGGCTGGGAACATGGGAGGCAGGTCCACACATCTCAGACAGAGGGGTCAGGTCTTTGAGTGTTGGAAAGCAATTTGACAGTAGAAGTTTTTCTGTCCCTGATGGGGAGTCATTCCAAGATGATTTCAGCTCTGTGCATCCGCCCAGGAACTGAGACTACAGAAAGGAAGGAAATTCAATCTTAAAGACTGTCTTCTAAAATCATCCAAGAACTGTTCCCAAAACTGTGCTCCAACAAAACACGATGGATCAGGCCACTATAATTCTTTGTTTGATACAGATCGTCCAAAAAGGAGCCGAACCAATAATGTGTTGGCACAAACACGACTCAAACGGGAATATTTCAGCTACAGATTAACACAAATCGCGTGCCTCATATCTTTTAACAGCCAAGTCATTCCTGGAAACTTTTAGTCACAAATCTGCACATAAATAGTTATTCTTGAAGAATGTTCAAATAACAAACTCACAATTGTCTTTATGAGCAATAAGCTGGGAACAGTTATGTGACATGCATCACCCGAAACAGGCTGCAAGGAGCAAATCCTGCAATCCTTTGTTCCAGTGTGGTGCTGTGACCATGCACAATGCTGAAGACTGTGGTGGACTTGGCACTTGATAACACACTTGCACGCTAAACAGAGTTGTACAACAATTTACACTCGCTTCAAATTAGCATGTAAGCTTCATTATGTTTGAGCCAAGCGGCAACCTCCAGTCTCAAAATATGAAGCCCATATGGAAGTGTTATAAACTGCAATTCATTGAGCGTCCACTTGAGGCTGGCTGCAGAATAACCAGAAACCACATAGTGTTGTAGTCAAGACCACATTAACTGAGACCAAGATATGTTTGAGACCAAGACAAGACCAAGACATTTAAGGATTGAGACTAAGACAGGGCAAGACCGAGACAACACCGAGACCATACCACTGGCAGAGTAGCATCATGCTAACAGAGCTAACACCGGACACGAACGCCACATTGGAAGGATTTCACCTGCTGTGGGCGGACAGGGTACAGGAGAGCAAGACTGAACACACTGGTGAAGAAGGCCAGCTCAGTCCTGGACCCTGTGGAGGTGGTGGCTGACAGGAGAATTAAGGGCAAGCTGTCGTCTTTGATGAACATTTCTTTTTCTATATTCTTGTTGAAATTCTTGTACTGTACACCTTCTTGTTTGCTGCTGTAACTCCATGAATTTCCCCGTTGTGGGACGAATAAAGGAGTATCTTATCTTATCTTATCTTATATTATATATCAATGAAAAATCACCATGAGAGTTAACAAAATAAAAGACTTCTATTTAAGTTTGGTTTAAGTACAATTGACAGCAACAAACAAGGTGTGATTTGGTCTTTGTTGCCTTTCGTTTGACGCGCTGTGAGGGACTTTTGACTCCTTAAGTTTGGTTTTGGTCGTCGTTGGTTAAACTCTTTAGATTAGAGTTCAAACTGTGTTTTGGTAGGAGGTCGTAGCGGTAACTGTGCAGGATTATTTTGTCAAGCCTTGTTTTCTCATTAGTCGTGTGCATTTTCTACTTTCTAATATTTGTATGTTTTGTAATATCTGCCCAGTCCCAGACCGAGTAAAATTCAAGTTTTTGGACATGCTACACACAGTTTTTTTGGTATACACATACAATCATGCAGTGAACATGCTTAGGGAGAGATGTCAGAGTGAGGATGCTGCCATAAACCAGCACAACACGAGCAGTGCCCAGGCAAGTAAACCAGCACCTCTCCAGCCACCAGTCCACTTGCCAAACTTCATCCATACTGGGACTCGTACCGGCGACCCTTCGGTTCCTAAGCCAAGTCCCTATGGACTGAGCTACTGCCAATTTAAGGACATGATTGACTTGATTGACAGGAGCGAACACATAGCTGTTGGGCTAGGAGGCTCAAACCCCGCCTCTTTACGTCACACTAAGCTTGGTTGAGTTCTGCGTTACCAATATGGCTCCTCCACAGCGCTCAGGAACAGATACAGTCTTTGGTTTGAGCATGTTAATATGCTGATGTAAGCAAACTTAACTAAACTAAAGTTTGCATTCCTTTAAGCTGCTGTTGTTTGTTTAAAAAGGTAGTATGCTAACCTATTAGGCTAAGACGATACTACACATTGCACCTGCTTGACATAAACATGTTATTTTGGAAATGTTAGTGTATTAAATCAGGATTCAGGTCAAAGCTGCCTGGTCTAAAACTCCTTATATTCTGTCGACTCAGAGGAACACTACCTCAGGAATTATAAACACAGGCAGCTCTTGTTAGTACAATTCAGCTCGATTGTTTTGTCATTCCTTTGCAATTACAAACGTAGCAGGACATTCACCCCGGACTGCTGGGTTGTGTTTTTTTTCTGAATGTCAAAGAAAGAGGAAAAAAAAAATCAGTTGCACAATGTCAAAGCCAAGGCATGATTCAGCTGGAGGCGCTCGGCAAAGTGCAGGAGAGGGGAGGAGGAGGAGGAGGAGGATGAAATGGGGAGGTAAAGAGCCAGTGAACAAGAAAAGAGATTTAAAAGAAGACAAGCAGCAGGAGAGGAGGAGGAGGGAGGGAGGGGGGGAGGGGAGGAGGAAGAAGGGGTGAAAGAGGGAGGGAAACAGAGAGGAAGAAAGACAAAGAAAATTGGAACTAGCTGCTAAAGCACGACTGTGTCCCTGTGGACGGCTGAGTGAGGATGCATGAGTGTGCCTGTGTGTGTGTGTGTGTGTGTGTGATGGAATGACATGTCAGCGCCGCATCTGCTCCGTTTACCACTCAGCTGGGTTGCCATGACGACCAGCACATCCTCGCTTTGCTCGCTCGCCTTCTTTCTTTGTGCATCCCTGCCTCCCCCGCCCGCCCTCCCTCTCTCCCTCCCTCCCTCCCTCCGTCTAACTCTGACTTACATAAACCTCTTCTTTGTGTGAAGGCAGAATTGCTCTCAGGTTGAGTGTGTTGAAGTCTCCTTGAACATGTGATATCGGGGCATCATCATCATCTCTCTCTCTCTGAGTCTCTCTGTGTCCCACATGCGTCCACGCTCAAAATGTCCCCTGGCTTGTTTCCAGCTTTTCAATTCATCTGACCAAATTAAAGCATCGAGCATTCAGGAAGGATACAGGAAATTCGTTTGCTGAAAAGGAGCCTGCTTAGCATGTAGAGACCGTATCAGGAGCGGCCTTACGCCCCAACACCTCCATTCATTTATACTCCCTGATGTGTGTGTAGATATAGGCGTTTTTCAACCGCAGGAACTTTACCCTTGAACTATGTGCTTTTCGACCCGGAGGAACCAGGGTCTAAATTTAGTTCACGGGTAGATAATCTCCCCCTTAAAAAGCCCTTGCTAGGGGGGTAGTACTTTTCAAAGGTCCCGGGACTTTCGGGGGGGCGGGGCCTGCAATGGGGAACGTGTCTGATTGGTAGATTGTCCACAATAACATCACACACATCTGTGATTCACTTGATTTCTCTTTCTTTCATTAGTTTTTATTTGTTCTATCTTTTTTGTTTGTGTGTGTACTTTTCAAAAGAAGAAGCTGTGATTCTCTTGATTTAGCAGCTTGTAACAGTAGTCTTCTCTCAGCCCACCGTGAATGCGTCTCTCCCTGTGAATGCGTCTCTCCCGGTGTTCCAGTTTTAAAAGTGACCCTGTAAACTGGAGACCAACTTTTTTGTCCAATTTTTTTGTCCAATTTTTTTTTTTCAAATTTTCTTACAATTTTTCTTTTTTAAATTATTTTTTTTTGTCAAAAATTTTTTGTCAATTTTTTTTTTTTTTTTTTCAAATTAATTTTTTTTTTTTTTTTTTTTTTTTTCGTCAAATGTTTTTTGTCAAAATGTTTCTTTTTTTTCAAATTTCTTCCAAAAACCATTCAAAATTTGTTTTTTTCAATCTGTGATTCAGTTGATTACTCTTTCTTCAGTAGTCTTCTCTCAGCCCACCTCGAATGCGTCTCTCCCGGTGTTCTGGTTTTAAAAGTGACCCTGTAAACTGGAGACCTTCAGCTGAACGTGTCAGTGTTTGTGGAGTTTACACAGCTGTTGAAACACAGAGGGAGTTCCTGGGAATGCAAATAGTTTAGTTTTTATTAAGATTTCAAAATATCCTCATCAGATATTTAATGATCGTCTAAAGACGTTTATGAGGGATGCATCCGGCTGAAAGTCTCCAGTTAACAGGGTCGCTGTTTAAACCAAAACACCGGCCGATCTCTGCCACGGCTTTTTGAGTTCAAAAGAATTTTAAAGCCGTGTTGAAACGTCTTTGCTACTCGCGCTTATCTCCTCTCACGTGTTGATTCAGTGAATCCATCTGTGATGAAATATAGCACCATCTAAAACAGCGCCAGCTGAGTCTCTTCATGCTAACAGGCTTACTGTTGTGTTGCTCATGATGATACCTGCCTGTCCGTCTGCTTCTATGGTGTCATCTGTGATGAATGGCATTTGTCTTTGTTTTACTGCCCTCTACTGGTCTGGTGGTGTGGTGCATTTACTTTTTTTTTTTCTCCATATGTCACTGGCCTGATTTGCACAATCTACTGCGGTCGAAATGCAGACAACAATGGGGGCACAGGAACCTTTTAGTTCATGGTACAGTAGTTCTTGGGGCTAAAAGACCCCGGAACTCTTGGTCGAAATGCACCTTAACATGCGAGGACCTCCCTTCCTTTCACAGACGCAACAGAAATCATGGTGTTTATGTGCAGAGAGATGCTTAAATGGTAAGGTTATTTCAGCAGTGATGCAGCAGACATGGTTATGGCAAGTCTCCATGAATTTGATGTAATTCCGTCTTATGTCCCCTTAAGTGACAGAAACAGGAATGTGTGTGTGGGTGAGAGCACAGTACCGCTCCATCATTCTTTAATTGCAGCTGCTCTGTTTCTACCATTTCACCTACATTTTCAGCAGGGGAACATTAATTGAGAGTCTCTGTGGTCCTCTTTGTTGAAAGTGAGTACCTTGACACCAGCATGCCCCTTACTGAAAGGAAGCAACATATTTGATAGATATGAAAAATACATGAGACAGAGAACGAGACGTTTTTCCCTTCACGCTTGAAATACTTTCAGCAGTTTTGTATTTTCACTTTGTGCATGTTTCTGTCAGATGTTTTGACAGCCTCATGGTACAAAAAAACACAAAGAAAAACAGTACAAGACTGTCTTTAAAATACAGCACACCCATGGAGGACGACCTGTAGCTGGATCTTCTCTTTCTCTGAGTTGCCGTCAGCTCAAATTTCTATTTATGCATCTAGTTTGCTCATGTAAGGAGACCTTTTATGTTTAATGCTGAAGAGCTGATTATCTCAGATTTATTATCAGTTCAATCAGGAGAGACTTAGTTATGAGGGAACCATTATTCATTTCACAAGTTTAGAAAACATGAGAAATGTGCAATGCTTTTGACGATTTGACTCCATCATGTAGTTGTGGAAGGACACGTCTATATGGAGTCTTGACACTGGTGGTGTTGAAGGAGGATGCAGGATGAAGTGAGGAGCTGGAGCTAGTTTTTGATGAGATGGATCAGAGGTGACTGGGATGGAGAAGGGTTGCAATCATAGGCTGTATAAATAAATGACGTAGTATCCATGACACCACCCAATCGTCAGTGGGAACCATGTTGGAAATGCTGAACTCAACCTAACTTCTGTCCCGGTAAAGAGGCGGGCTTTGAGCCTCCTAGCCAACAGCTACAGTGTTCCCACCTGTCAATCAAGTCAGATGTGCCTCTCATTGGAAGACTTGTGATATTTTAAGAAAAAATTAAACATGTTTATTTCTGCTGTAAAGATCAGCTTTTTTGAATTGGTGTGTATGTGGTTTCCTGTACTTCTGGAGCCAGCCTCAAGCGGATCCTCAATGAACTGCAGTTTTTAACACTTCTGCATTGGCTTCAATTCTTGTGGCTGGAGTTGGATGCTTGGCCACACCTCAACCATGCCTTTTCTGACACTATTATAAGGTCAAACCTACCCTTCTCCTCCCCTTTTGTTCTCAGAAGCCACATCCTGCCTTCCAACCCCTTATCTTCCTATTTCAGTCAGACAACTCACGTTTAAATTGTTTATTATAGCAGCAATACATATTCAAGTTTGGCGCCCAGGCTCTGGCCTCATCACTCCCTGCAGATAAGTTTGCATGCAGACATTAAGGAGTGATGAGCAAAACATACTGAACACCACCCCCGGAGCCTGCAGGTGGATGCTGGGGTGGCGGTGGGGATGAGAGAAAATTCAGCAATAGGCATGCAGCAGCAGAGGCGTAGACAGGCAGAGGGAGAGATGGGAGATTTCCCCAGTTTAAGTAGACCGCCAATTTGAGAGGCAGCAGAGGGCAGGATTGGATGATGGTTATGAGAGTGGGACATGTGACGTGTATAGCAGTCCAGCTTGAGTTGTCTGCCTGAACTAGCTCACAGGCGTCACTCCATTTCTTCCTTTCCTACCATACATAGGGCCCTTAAGGAGGGTTCTTTCTCTCCCTAAGATGGATCCCCTAATAAGCTTCCCAAAACCAGTTCAATCAGACAACTCAAGTTTAAATTGTTTATTGTAGCAGCAAATACATATTCATGTTTGGCGCCCAGGCTCCGGCCTCATCACTCCCTGCAGAAAGTTTACATGCAGACATTGAGGAGTGATGAGCAAAACATACTAAACAACCCCGGAGCCTGCAGGTGGATGCTGGGGAGGCGGCGGGGAAGAAGAAAATATCAGCAATGGCATGCAGCAGCAGAGTCGTTGACAGGCAGAGGGAGAGATGGGAGATTTTTCCCCAGTTTAAATAGACCGCCAATTTGAGAGGCAGAGGGCAGGATTGGATGATGGATATGAGAGTGGGACATGTGATGTGTATAGCAGTCCAGCTCGAGTTGTCCGCCTGAACTAGCTCGCAGGCGTCGCTCCATTTACAGCAAGAAGTTTAACTTCATATTCAGAATCACTATTCCAGTTAAATCAATAAATCATTGTCAAATGTACATCCTGATGGTGGTGTGGTCCTTGCTAGTGAAGCTTAGCATTAAAAGCTTAGCATTAAAAGCTTTGAAAAATGTTATGAAAAGGTTCACCCCCCGTACAGTGTGTGCCAATTCGGAAATCAGCTATCCAGACTACATTAGTTTTTGTACCAGGCTGTAAACATGTTTAAATCTGCTGTAAAGACCACTTCTTTGAATGGGTGTGTATGTGGTTTCTGGTACTTCCAGAGCCAGCCTCTAGTGGACACTCGATGAACTGCAGTTTTTAACACTTCCTCATTGGCTTCAATTCTTGCGGCTGAAGGTTGACACTTGGTTGCATTGCTCAAACTGAAACGAGAACAGATGTATTTGTTGGGCAGCTGCAGGATGATTGGTCGATAGAGGTAGAAGCTGAATCTGGTTGGTTAAGTGCTGGAAAGAGTTATCGCCCACAATTAGCTGATCAGCAGAAGGAGAGAGATTGACGTGACTGAATGATGACTCAAGAATGATTTAATGACTCCATGAAACAGTCTTCCTGCTTGAACTTAAGAACTACAACCAGGTCTTCAAAAACCTCATCATCAAGCATCTTTCCTGTCTATTTTATCTGCAAGGACACTGAAATGTATGAAGGTCAATTTGTGGTGAAACTGGATCAGATGTGGTTCAAAGATATGAGGCAGTAGTAGAAGTCTAAACAGGCATTACTTTTAGAGTTGAAGATAAATCTCAACATGATCCATTATAAAGCTGGACATGAAACCGCACCACATTCTCCCACACGTGAGAGTGAAACAGCACAGCTCAGTCTCATTAAGAAGTGAAATATATTTGCTATATTACACGCCAAACAGTGTGTAGACAAAGCCATCTGCTGCTGTCGTTTATGTCCCCAGGCGGACACCGTACTCTGCCAAACGACTGAAGAGAGAGTCTGGGACTCTGATGGCAGCTGTGTGTGTTTTAGTGTGTCACATATGTGCCCATAATGTACATCTACACATGGATGCCCGTATGCATTGTGTAAGATCTTATGAAGCAGCATCTTTCATGATTGTGTGTGTGTGATAGAGTATGTGTGTGTGTGTGCAGTGAGTGTGTTTGTAGCTGGAAAATCCCCAGGGCTCCATTTTTTTTTTGTGTGTGTGTTTCTATTTCTAGACTCACAAAGTGCTGATATTATCCCTGCTTTTGAATTCAGCGTTCGAAAACCTGCTGTCCACTCTTTCATTCTGCTCACAAGCCTGTGGTCGATCGCTTCACAAACACACCGACCGTTTCATGTAACATCCGTCATGCTGTGAAGTTTTGAGAGTTAAATCTGGAGAGATCCAACAAAAGAAGCAGAGGAATTTAAACACAGACGGAAAGTAAATCCTGAATGTTCACTGGCAGACTTTATTCAATATGGAAGCGTGATTATTCAAGGACTCATTGAAGCCAAATTACAAGGATTAAAAAAAGCACACCCTGGTTCTACCCATTTGATTTGAAGTTATATTTTTGGGCTATGATGCCTTTATTTGGAGAGGACAGTGGAAAGAGCAGGAACCCAGAGAGAGATTGGGGAGTGACATGCAGGTTGGGATCGAATCCTGTCCGCCCGCTTCAGAGCCTCTCTACATAGGGCATGCAACTTAACTGCAAGGCCAAACTGGCACCTCAGTCCTATTTCTATGCACAAGCTTATCATTTGAGAAACATATCCTCACTAATTCCCCGTCTCTGTCTCTGTCTTTCTCAGATGTAACGTCCAGGATTACATCTGGCACAAAGGCGCTCGCTGCGAGTCCGTGGTGACCGAGTTCCAGGTGATGTGTCTGGCCGTGGGCGCCTCAGCTCTGGTGGTCCTGCTGCTCTTCATGATCATCGTCTGCTTCGCCAAGAAGCTCCACGTGCTCAAGACGGAGAACAAGAAGCTGCGCAAACGCAGGTAAGGCTCCATCAAGACCAACAAGACAGAGTTGTTCACACACTGTGAAAACTCAAAATTTCAAGGCAACTAGATTTTTGATTTTTGAGGCTAACTAGAAATCTTACATTTGAGCCAACTGATGAGTTTTTGTTGAGATAACTTATCATTCATATGTAGTGTAACTTCAAGTTTTGAGTTCTACATACTAAGAAGTGAAAGTTGTGCCAACTTATTATTGTTTGTTCAGAAAATGTCCCTTTGTTCCTGCATGTTACTGCACATGTTTTCACACCTGCAAGGTAGCTAGCTAATGTTCAAGGTGGCTAACTATTGGTAATGACCATGCCTTATTAAACTAACTAAACAAATTAAAGTGACAGTAACCAGTAATCAACTCACCATCAAATGACCAACTGTAAAGCTAGAGTTTCAATACAATACTCAAACAAAACACTCACCTGAGCTGTGGCTCAGTGGGTAGAGTTGGTCGTCTATCAATCAGAAGGTTGGCGGTTCGATCCCAGCTCCAGCAGTCACATGCCAAAGTGTCCTTGAGCAAGACACTGAACCCCAAATTGCTCCCTCTGTTGTTCAGAGGTGTGTGAATGTGAATGAATGGGATTAGCTAACGCTGATGGTCCCTCACTACATAGCAGTCTCTACCATCAGTGAGTGAATGGGTATGAATCGGTGAATGTGACAAGTAATGTAAAAGCGCTTTGAGTGGTCAAACAGACTAGAAAAGCACTATATAAGTACAAGTCCATTTACCATTTACCTTTAGGGCGATCAAATCCACACAGGACAGGAGATATAAGATAGTCCTTTACTCATCCCACAATGGGGAAATTCAAGTGTCACAGTAGCAAAGTAGACTGTGCAAAAAAAATATAAAGCAAACAAGAGCCTATAAAGAACAAAATTAAATTAAAGAGGTAAAAAATAAGCATATCTACAACATATATTGTGTTTATACATGTATTCCTGTACAGACGGTGACAACAAATCCTCTTGTTAAGGACAAATAAAGATCTATCTATCTATCTATCTATCTATCTATCTATCTATCTATCTATCTATCTATCTATCTATCTATATATCTATCTATCTATCTATCTATCTATCTATCTATCTATCTATCTATCTATCTATCTATCTATCTATCTATCTATCTATCTATCTATCTATCTATCTATCTATCTATTTATATTATTGGTTAAATAGTCTGACCACTGCAGGAAGAAAAGACCTGCGATATCTCTCCAAGATATCTGAGACACCGCGGGTGAAGAAGTCTGTCAATGGCGCCACATGTGGGAAATTGAAAGTGTGGAAGACCCCTGTAGATTTGAGTTGGAGACCCCGTTCTTTGCCTGAAGCAGACTCATATAATTTAGCCGAGCCTCAAACCCATAATATAAAGTTTTGCCGACCTGACTTATGAAATGAGACCAACTTTACACAACAAAACTTAACACAGCTAAAATGGAACATTTTTTGTTTACTTAACCAAAAAATCATTTTCAGGTGAACAATTTGAAGTTTTCATTTGTACAATGTATTTTGTTTTCTTCTGTGATAGCGTGGAGCACCCTTTCCTAGCTGTGTTCCTTCAAGTCTCTTTCTGAGGCGATACCTCAGGCTTATACTCCTTATGTTTATGTTCAGTAATGCTAACGAGAGATTTCAGAGGAAATATAGTCGTTCTTAGAAACATGCTTCAGATGCTAAAATAATAGACCCAAGTTAGCTCCACCTCAAAAGAGCTTCTTTGACTGTGCATGATTTGCTCTGCAAGCTCCAGGCTTGTCTTTCAATAAGAGGATTCATTTGTTCAAGTTTAAAAGATCAGTCAAACAACACTCAAAAGTCGAGTCTTTACTGCTTTGCTCAAAGGCACACCGCTGCAGCACAGTCACCCAGCAGACACTCAGAGCCTCTGCTTCAGCATATTACTGTCATCGATGTTAAAGATTGAAAGAGAGTTGTGAGAGTCTGTTTTTGTGACTGGAGCTGCCTCTCAGCCAAAGTGATGCCCTGGGTTGTGTTTAGTGTGAAGTTAATAAAATGACAGAGACGTACTGGTCCGTAGAGAAAGAGCAGAGCGGGGGAAAGAGGTTTAAAAGAGGAAGAAAGAACCTTGGCGGAAGAACCGAGGGCCTTAGAAACTGAAGAGAAAAAATCAATACGCCTGTTGTATCCAGAAATAAATCTTACGCAGGGGGAGATGTTTAGAGAAATGAAGAAAGTAAACATGCTGTATTTGAGTATTAATGTTGATCACAATCAAAAGCCTACAGGGATCCATCCTGACAAAGAAAAGACAGTCCTTCACTAAAGGTAAAATGAGGATATGGGATCTTATGGCTCATTTCCACCAAGCGGTCTGGTGTGGATCAGTACAGTTTGGCACAGGTTGGATCGGTAACGCCTGATCCTGTTTGCGTTTCCACAGCCAACCGTGCCCTGGGGTCCATCGCTTCACAAACACACCGACCGTTTTATGTAACATCCGTCATGCTGTGAAGTTTTGAGAGTTAAATCTGGAGAGATCCAACAAAAGAAGCAGAGGAATTTAAACACAGACGGAAAGTCAATCCTGAATGTTCACTGGCAGACTTTATTCAATATGGAAGCGTAATTATTCAAGGACTCATTGAAGCCAAATTACAAGGATTAAAAAAAACTCACCCTGGTTCTACCCAGGATTTGATTTGAAGTTATATTTTTGGGCTTTGATGCCTTTATTTGGAGAGGACAGTGGAAAGAGCAGGAACCCAGAGAGAGACTGGGGAGTGACATGCAGGTTGGGATCGAATCCTGGCCGCCCGCTTGAGAGCCTCTGTACATAGGGCATGCAACTTAACTGCAAGGGCAAACTGGCACCTCAGTCCTATTTCTGTGAAGAAGCTGATCATTTGAGAAACATAACCTCACTAATTCCCCGTCTCTGTCTCTGTCTTGTTCAGATGTAACGTCCAGGGAAAAAATCAATAGGCCTGTAGTATCTAGAAATAAATCTTATGCAGGGGGAGATGTTTAGAGAAATGAATAAAGTAAACATGCTGTATATGAGTATTAATGTTGATCACATTCAAAAGCCTGCAGGAATCTATCCTGACTTGGTGGGCGGCGTGTAAGCCTGATGCTGATAGCTGTGTCAGCTACGTAATAGCATGATGTCATGGCAGCGCGTCACAGTGTACCCCGCTAATAAATCCAACAAAGAAGAAAAACGTAAGGAAAGTCTGCACCTCCGCTGGCGACCATGGAACGCTGGCGGGGTTTAATGCTGTTTTATTACCGCTGTCGCACGGGAAGTGACGATTCTTTCGACCAATCAACAGACTGCAGTGTTTCTAGCTCCACCTCCTGGGGTCAGATCAGTATGTCTGGTACCCCAACAGAAGGGTACCAAAAAGTGGGACGGTACGGCTCTGTAATTTGGGGACCTGTCCCGGTTTTAGTCAATGGAAATGCCACAAAATGCATGCCGAACCAAGACAAATCGAACTGAACCGCTTGGCGGAAACGAGGCTTTAGTTGATTGGATAACAGCGTCAAGATAAAAGTATTCCTTCTATGTGAGAGCAAACAATCATGTCACACCATGTCTCACTTTGCTGCTTGTTTCACTCGCCTGCTCAAATGAAAGAAGCTTTTTTTCTTCTGAGAAAGTTTCTGAAATTCCTTCAGATTTTGGACAAAGTCTCGGGTCAATAAATCTTCCCTCCCTGTTCCTCTTCTTCTCATTTCTCATGTCAGAGCCTTGTGATAGAGTCCAGCTTAAGGTCTAGGAAATCAAGCAAGGGTCTTATTTTACAACAAAATGTGTCTGCTTCTTATGATAGCAAAAAAAGAGAACAGTTTGTTCAGGATGTTGTATCTCATTATTCAGTCAGAACACTCTGTTTTTATTAAACCGTATTGACTCCACCTGTTAGTGTCAGCTGAGCTTTATTGGAACTTGAGAAAACTCATCAGCAGAACTAAAACAAAAGAGGAAGGTCATGTCTTACCGTGCAGAGGAAATTAGGTATTAGTCATCTTACAAAAATGAAAAGAATGCCTGCAGTTTAAAGGAGAAAACAGACAGATTTGCCCTTTGCAGGACCCGAGGAAAATCAATCTGCTGAGGCTTTTGTGTCCTGAAGAATCATTTCTCTCAGAAATAACTTCTTTTCACCACAAATGAGTCAGACTGACGGAGGCAGGAGAGATTTAGAGCCTTAATTGAACCTGGTACTTTACAGCTGTAGTGCAGTCATGATCACAAATACACAACTTCAGTCCCAGCATGCAAAGATGTGCAGTGGAGGTCATTTAATTCACCTGGTTTAAACTAATTATGCAAACTCACACATTGATGTAGAAGACTGTGAAGGTGCAGCAGATGGGATGTCAAGGTTAGAAAGCTGCATCAGGAAGGATGAGGGGAAAGAGGAGGATGAGGAGGATGTGTGAGACAGAGGAAGGTGGGGATGGGGGGGATGGGTGACAAAGAAAAAGAAGGAAACAAGGACAGTCTGAGGGAGGAGGAGGAGGAGGAGGAGGAGGAGGAGGAGGGGATGGATAGATCAGCTGAAATAGGAAGCGAACAAGTGAGGAAGACAGTGAGCGAGGAAGAAGGAGGGAGCTGAGGATGAGCAGCCGGTGAACACTCTGAGGAAAGAGGGTTCAGCTCCTGATGAAGGTTTTCATTTAGTAGGTTAAAACTCAACTGGACTTATAGAAGCTTATCTTCCTGTCTGAAGGTTTATCTTGGTTTATTATAATATGTATGCACAGAACATACATTTGATGAGTTAAAGGAGATGAAGAGAACAAGAAAACTGAGATACTAGAAATAGGCTTTTATTCAGAAAGTTGGACCTCTTAGAAAATGTCCAAAATGGACTCTAAATATAAATATAATAACTCTAAATATAACCTTTACAGTGAGTGTTATGTTCAGTTTTAGGTGATACTATTAGATATGTGTGGATGTTTGTGCATTTTTAATGAGGTCAGTTAAATCTGGCATTGTTCATTCACTTCAATTTTTGGATTTTAAACTCTCCTAAATACACTACCAGTCAAAAGTTTGGATACACCTTCTCATTCAATGGTTTTTATTTATTTTAATTATTTCCAACATTGTAGATTAATACTGAAGACATCAAAACTATGAAATAATCTGGTTTTACCATAATCTGGATTACAACAGTAGTCAAATAGGGCTATCCATTGTGTACTAACCCTACCTCTGAACAACACAACTGATGGTCTCAAACACATTAAGAAGGCAAGTCATTCTACAAATGAACTCTTCACAAGGCTCATGTTAATTAGAAAAACCATTCCAGGAGACCACTTCATGAAGCAGACTGAGAGAATACCAAGAGTGTGCAAAGCTGTCATGAAGGAAAAAGGGGGCTACTTTACAGAATCTAAAATATAAAACCTATTCTGCTTTGTTTAACATTTTTGTGTTAGTTAAATAATTCCATATATGTTCTTTCATAATTTTGATGTCTTCAGTATTAATCTACAGTGTTTACAATAATTAGAATAAATACAAACCCTTGAATGAGAAGGTGTTTCCAAACTTTTGACTGGTGAAATAAACAATTCCCTCAGTAGATATCAAAGATTATTTAGTAATGCCATCCAAACTGTGTTTCCTTGACTTAACTGGGTCGTTTCTGGACCAAAACTGAACCAAACACACACAAAAGAAAGAGGTAGACGTGGAAACAGACTCTTAAAAGACTCTATCTGTGTCTGTTGAAGAGGCAAACCGTGTCCCTGTTTCCTCTGCAGTGGTACTCTGACAGAACTGTAAGAAATCAGCTCATGTGAGGCCATCTTTGTTTGTATTTGGCAAGATTTTAAAGGAAAATGATCTACAGAGAGTTTTCTCATGAGGTACAATACAACAATAGAAAATGCCATTTTGTATGACTCAAAAGTATATATGAAGATGGATCTATTGTTGGAAACATTGCCCTCCATTTCAGATTTTTCCTTTTTTCTGTAATTTAAATAAATGTAATCCTGTGAGGCTCATTGCAAGGTACAATAGCCTGAAACGTGCTTTTATTGACCTCATTAAAACTGAGCATTAAAGCAGGCACTTCATGATGATCTGCAAAAAGGTTGCAAACTGTTAATTCTCAGTTATGTGTGCAATAAAATGTTCTATATCCCTGAAGTGACCCAAGAACCATCGAAGAAGCTGATTTTTCTGAGTTAAACAAGAAGAAAACGTCCGTCAGAAGGAGCTGAACTGAATATTCATTAGCACAGAACAAGAGTGACAGACAGATTGAAGGATTGAATATAAAGAGGACTGGAGGCTGGAGTGGAAGGTTGGAGGATGGGGGGTGGGGGTGCCGGTTTGGCTTTGCTTCGCCAGTGTTTCAGCGGCTATCTCCCTAGCAACAGAGCAGCCGTGGATGAGAGCAGCCGCCCGGCGATCGAGCGCCGAGGATGCAAATGTAAGCCGAAGCACCAAATCCTCAACGCCAGATCCAACGCTAACGGGTCTATTTTTATCAGGGACGGGGAAGGTTAGCATGCTGGTCATGGTGGGGGAGATTATGGGTGATGAAGATGAAGGTGAGGAGGAGATGTGGTGCAGTCGGTGTAGTCGACTAGCTAGCAGAAATAAAAAAAAGAGAGAGAATGGTGATGTCATTGGTACTCTGCATCCAGCTGAAAGTAGGGCAGTCTGAACAGGAGGGGGGAGGGAGGGGGGAGGGAGGAGCAGGGGGAGGAGGGGTTGACCTACATACAGCTGTGCGACCTGAGGGGTGTGTGTGTGTGTGTGTGTGTGCGTGTACGTGTGTGCAGTGGCGGGGTGCAACATGAAAGAGACAACACAGCCTCATCAAGTGGTCGGCAAAAAGAAATCGAAGAGGAGGGGGAGGAGAAGAGGAAGAGGAGAGGAAAGATAAGAGGAGGAAAAAGGAGGGCAGGATGAGACGGGGATGGAAGGGGGAAGTGAGGGAGAAACTGTTGCAGGAGAGGAGAGGAGAGAAAGAGAAAGTGAAAGAGGGAATAGGAGAGTGGTTGAAGAGAAAGAAGCTCAGTGTGACACATTCAGGGGTGTGTGTGTACGTGTGTGTGTGTGTGTGTGTGTGTGCACTGCTGACAAGGCTCATGAGTATATGAGACTCCCACACACACCCATCTGCTGCGTGTAGCCGCAGTCGCAGTGTTTTAGTGCTGCAGTCGAGATCAGAAGGACAGAAAAAAGTTAGAAATTAAAGGAGAGATAAAAAAAGGGATGAAAAGAACGATGCATGACGTATTTGTCAGAGGATGTTTGAGATGCCGGCTTCATCTGTCCATCAAACTAATAGCATTCTGGTTTCCTCCCTCAGGTTAGTGTTTATCCGTGCAATCTGTAACGACATGTAGCAGCGTTTTTCCATATCTTCTTTGCTTGACCAAAACATTTAAAAAATCACACAGAGGTGCTGTCTCCTCCTGCGTCGTATCTATGCCTCAGGTTTGCATAGCCCTGTACCCATCAGAGGCCTAGCCTGACGTGCACCTCCTCAAAAATGAAACTACATGTCGAAATTGGATGGGAAACTGGTGATATGCAGTAACTAGCATATAAAATACACTGCCAATTAGCGCTAAGGTGGAGTATTGCAGAGGGTTGGCCAATATGGAGAGCTATGGAGTACAAAGCAAGAGTATAAACCAGGTTAGAGTCATGTTAGACTCTGAAACAAGCTCATACTTTTTTGGTTTGACTCTGTTGACAGCTTGATGCTAAAATGTATAGATTTATTTATTTAAATGTATTTAACCAGGAAAACCACATTGAGATTAAGAATCTTGTGTCCTGGCCAAGATCGGCAGCATTACGTTCCAGCAAACTTACAAACAAACAACACAGAATTGTAAAACATGACAACAAATCATGGATTTCAGAACAAAAGTCATCAGTCAGAGCATCTACAAGCTGATGCATCTTCCTCAAGAGCCTTCAGTCTGCTTTTAAGAACATTTAAAGAGACAAGCTCCCTTAAACCCAGGCTCTCTTGCAGCAGATTCCAGGCTGCAGGAGCAGAGGACCTAAAACTCTTTTTACCCATTTCAAGACGCACTCTGGGGACCGAAAGCAAAAACAAGTTTTGTGACTGTGTCACAGAGCGGAGACTGAAGCTTCCAGTATTTCTTAAATGGATAAAATCACATAAATACAAGGGAAGCAAGTTAAGAATCACCTTATAAACAAGGACATGCCAGTGATGTAGCTGACGGGTAGACAATGCAGTCCAGCCAACTCGAGCATGATGGGTTAGAGATTTAAAACTTGTAATGAACCTCAGAGCTCCATGAGAGTGAAGGCATTGAGTGGATGTATGTATATATAAAACATCACCATAATCAATCATTGGGCATGAAAGTAGCAGCAACAAGTTTTTTCTTTGCAGCAAAAAAAAAAGAAAAGGACTTTTGACATGACTCTTGATATGGATGATGATCCTCTATCTCCTTCCCTTGTAAAAAATAACTTAAAGGTGACATATGCAAAATGGACTTACTCCCCACACCTGCAGATTTGAAGATCTAGTGGATGATTTTTATTTATCATGGATAAGTGCTAGCGCTAGTTAGCATAGCTACATAGCTACATGTTGTAGCTGTAGCTGTGTACCAAGACACACGTCTACATACTGACAAATAATACAACAAGAAACACAGAATCTGTGACCAACCCTTCAGAAAAGGTACCGCTGCCTTTCTGGTAGAGGTTGGTTTTACTCCCCAGGCCTGCAGATTTGAAGATCTAGTGGATGATTTTTATTTATCATGGATAAGTGCTAGCGCTAGTTAGCATAGCCACATAGCTACATGTTCGTAGCTGTGTACCAAGACACACGTCAACATACTGATAAATAAAACAACAAGAAACACTAAATCTGTGACCAATCCTTCAGAAAGGTCCTGTTGCAGGCGCCTCTCCGTCAGGATCAGATTCTGGATCAGATTCAGAGGGTTGAAGTAACGTGATCTCTGAGCAGCCGTGTATATTCAGCCAACATGTAAACATTAGATCAACGTGCTGGAGAGCCGAGGCACATCCACTTCCTGAGGGGGTGTGGTCAGAGAGAAAACAGAGTGTTCTGAGGAGGACTGAAGAAGAGGGGTTTTCAGGCAGACCAAAATCTGATTTCAAAGTGTTTTTTTGAGCATAAACTTTAAAGACATGTTTTGGGGACCTCTTAGACCAATATATATTGATGAAAAAAGCGTGATATGTCACCTTTAACTCAGTAAAGAAGGCTTTTGGAGCCACGTCATATCCCCTCTTTTTAACACGAAATTACTGATTAAAACTTAATGAAAGTGACATAAGTTAGCAGAAGAGCTTACTATAATGGGAGAAAGCCTGTTTAAAAAAATGCATTTCCATCTGTTAACATAAGAGGAGGCAGAGCTTTAAGACCCAGACTGCAGCCTATGTCTAAAAGTTTTGGCTTCATTTTAGGAGAGCTGTTATGTCGTCCATTTTTTATACAGTCAACCACTCTATTTCTAAGAAGTTCAGCTCACCAAAGTCTGCACTGACAATATCATTTAGGATAAGTAACAAGAGGTGCTCGCCTTCAAGACTTTCTGACAGAAAGCTGGGCCTTATTTTTTAATATCAGGAAAGATGGCGCCCTTTAACCCGAGGTCCAATGTGCAAGAGTAGACAATCAAAGTTCAGGGTGAGGATCAAGGAAGCATCTCTCTCCCTACAAGACAGTGCAGATAGGGGAGACAAGTAATCTGGTTCTGACTTAAGAGCAACTAAAACCAAAACCAGCACCTCTTTGGCGCAGTAAGAAAAAATGACCGCTCATCTGAACTGATGAATGTGAAGGTAATAGGAAAGTAGCCAACAGATGTGAATGCTGGAGCACACAAATGCTACCTGTTGCTAATTGGCTGGAAAAGTGATGTACTTTTTTGTGTCTCATTTACAAACATCAGATCCTGTTTGTTTAATCTCTCCATAATCCAAACTGGGGTTCATGTGAGGAACTATTTCTTCATAGGTACCTCATAAGTATTTCATGTGCACAGACAGACAGACAGCACTGAGAGGTCCAAAGCCAGCGTGTAGTGCTCGAGTCTGAGATCACAGGAGATGACAGGAGAACAGATTTCTGTCTCTCATCTGTGATTGTTCTGTCACTGAGTCATGAATTTTAAATACAGAAGCCTGCATGAAGACAGACGTATAATAGCTCACCGTGTCTTTAACTAAACACATGACAAGGCGGTAAGGAGGAGACAGGAGAGACATTAAAGCCTTTCGGTGTTTTTAAATTGTAAGGTTGAAAGGTAGGAGGCAAATGACGGATACTTGTGATGTGAGAAGGATGAGATGAGAAGAGGAGAGCAGAAATCTGTGACATTCTTGACAAAGGCCCTCTGAGAATTCAGTGAAGGAAAAGAAGAGAAGAGTAACTCGGTCAAGAGGGAACTCCCAGAATCTGGCTTTCCTGACAAGCCGAAGAGATCTGAAGAGAAATCCTCCTCTTGCCTCAAGAGCATCTCAATCATAAGGAGCTTAAAATCTCTCTTGACTGTTGCCATTTTTCAGACGGCCTTTTTGGCCTCTCTTTCTGTGGACACCACACTCAGTGACACCGTTTCTTACCTGTCTTACAGCTGTTTAATGTCTCTGCTGTGTGATAACCTTTATCTTAAAGTCAGCATCATGACTCCGCCTCCTTTGTTTAATAACTTGGCCGACTTTTGAGACATGCTCTAGATCTGGGCGATCACTGTGTCTCTCCATCTCTCACCCCCCCTGGTGCTGTAGTTGTGAGTGAAGGCTGGTCTCAGTCATGAGTTAAACACTCACTTTACATATTAACAGGTGCAGTCCTCTGCTGTGAGCAAGCATTGGCATTCAAATGTCTAGACCTTGCTCATGAGATGATCTCAGTTTTTCAAATATACTTCAAGGAAACAGAAGCCCGTCTGGTGTTGCCAACTCCTCAGTGAGGACAGTAGCTACTGGCTGTCCTAAAAGTAGCTAGAAGTCGCTAAATTACGTCATCATGCAATTTGCATAATTGGAATTGTAATAGACGCTGCAGGAGAAACGTGTAACGTTGAGGGAGAGACAAAAAGAGGTTAAAAATCACCCCAAATATGTTTATAACTACACTTAGGAAACCTACAACAAATCAAAGTAAAACATTACATTTTCAAGCGGTGTCTTCGTACATGCATGATACATTTGCAGTCTGGATGCAGAGGGATGAACGCCTCCTGCTCTGAATGCAGCTAGGAGGGACTCACAGCAGCATCCACTGCTCAGTGAGTAGAGTAAGAACGATGCATGCTTTCACATCAGTCTGCAAAAGTCTCCATTAACACCAGAAAAGGTTGCTAGATTTGTAGCTAGTCGCTTTTTTGAAAAAGAGTCACTGGAGGGGTCTGAAAACTTGTTAAATAAAGAGACAAAGTTGCTAAGTTGGCAACACTGAGCCCGTCTTACTTTCATGTTTACAGTCATTAAAAGTACATCCTGAGGTTCCTTTAAATATACAGGCTGGTTGGATCAACAGATTAGGTGTTACCATTAAATAAGCATTTTTGCAGTTGTCATCACCATGGAAAAAGAAAACAACATGCAGGTGGTTTGGTTGTCATCAAAAAGTGAGATGGTTGTTGCACAATCATTTTTCCTGCAGTGGACTTCCATGCATGTTTTCAAAAACAGGTCCTTCTGCACTTTTAGTATAGTGCTTACAAGTGTTTACTGAAAGACCAATTCCTGAAGTATTGCACTCGCTGCTCTCACACAGCAGCGTCATGTCATGTAATAACAGTGTTCATTTACAGGACTATACCAACATGGGTTCATTAATCCATCAGATCAGAGAATAATCATGGTCATATATCTGCAGATGGGGTCATGTATCTATATGTATAGATGGAATTAATGCTTTTATCTGGAAACCCAGTGGAAAGCATGGGATTAGTTTTATGCAACAGTTGAGTGTGTACAAAAACGATTATATGCATCAATGTTTTAATCACTTCTGACTTCACCGAAAGCAAACCTCTGAATTAAAGAAGTCTGTTTTCATCTCTATATGAAGACTTTACTGGGTCACATGTTTGAAATATTTGAAACTATTCTGGTAAAAATCTGATGGTCAGAAATGTTACTCAGTTTGTTGCATCACAGATTAAATGTGTGTTTGTTTGTCAGCTGACAAACAGACGACCTGCTCTCTAACTAATGCTGCTTTCTTGCTTTTTTCTCCCCCTCCTTTCTCTCTCAACTATCCCTTCTGTCTGTTGTCTCTTTGAATATAAACTTCTTCCTAAATATGTCCTTTTTCTTGCCCCTTTTTGTCCTTTCATCCACCTTCCCTTATCCTCCTTTGTTCATTTTGTTTCACGCCTGTCTTGGTCTTTCTCTGACTGACCCTCGTTTGCTCTCACCTTCTGGATCATTGCTTTTAAATGTGTCTCACCCACATTTCTTCCTCCCCTTCTCAATCTCCTTTTTCCTTCTCCTAAATTCTTTCTAAATCCTCAAACTGTCCTGTTCTTAATCATCTTTCCAATCCTCTTTTTCATTATCTGGAACCCCAATTTCACCTCTTTACCCTCGTCCTTGTTTCCCCTTGGCCTCTCTCTCTCTCTCTCCATCTCCTTCATTCTGTACTCCCAAATGTCCTTTACTCCTCTCATACTTTACATTTGCATCTCTGTCTTCCCAAATGTCTTTCTTTCAAACTCCTCCATACTCTCTCTTCCCATGTTTCTGCCACTTCCATAAAATGTCTGTCTTCTCTGATACCTCTTTTCCCCTTACCATATTTGTTTTCCTCCATCTTCCTCCCCCACTCTCACCCCTCCCCCCTTCCCTCCATCTTCCGACACTCAGCAGTAAGTACCGGCCTACATCGGAGACGCACAATGATAATTTCTCGCTGTCCACCATCGCTGAGGGCTCCCACCCAAATGTAAGGAAACTGTGCGACACCCCTCCTAACGTCCCTCATGCCCGTGCATTGGCTTACTATGATAACATTATCTGTCAGGTAACGTGGTTCTCGCCTCTCTCTCACCCCTTTTTCTGCATCTCCCTCGCAAACCCTGCCCGGGCCCCCTGATTCCCCCCGAACCCACCCTAATGCATGGGCATGAGTGTTTCTGAAACTCCGAGGTGTGCTCAGCTTGAAGAGCGGGTGGGGAGGGGGGCGGAGCTTGATGAAGGGTGGGGGAGTTTTCTCAGGTAGAAAAAGATAAGAAGACAAAGACTGACTGATTTAGACATATGGATCAAACCTGGTGCATCCAAAACTTCTTATGAACCTCGTTTGAAAGATGTTTTCTGTCATGAAGTTTTGTCCTCATGGCTGATACTGGAGCAGGATTAGCAAACGAGTATGTTTTCTGTTGAAGTAGTGTTTTACTCAGAAACTCTAAAACCAGGGCTTTGCTATCTAATACACTGGAAAAATGCCCCTCCAAAAACAAGAACAAAATAGTTATTACAAGGGACTTTTACCTTGAAATAAGCAAAAAAAAAATCTGCCAATAGAACAAGTGAAAATTTTTCTTTGTAAGATTTCTAAAAATAAGAAGTAATATTTAGAAAACTGTGATCTTAAAATTAGCAGGGAAAACTTATTTTAAGCAATATTTTAAAGCTTAGTGTCTCAGAATAAGACAGGAATGATAACAATTAGTATTTTTCACTTAAAAAAAGTTTTTTGGTTTTTTTTACTTTATTTTTCAAGTGTGTTACACCAATGTGACATACAGCAAGGTAATCTCTTTGTACACAACAGTACAAGTAGACACCTAAACAGAACAAAACAAAAGGAAAAACAAAAGGAACAACAAAAGGAAAAAGACAGATTAATCCAGCATACAGTTGGACAGATTTAAAGTTTTGTACTGACAATTAAACACACAAAAGATCCATAAACTTTGTATCATACTCCACCCTTTCTATTGTTCATCCCCACATGCAGTACCTCACCTGGGGTGCATAGCATGATGGGAAAAGAATAAAAAATCACAAAAATAAAAAATAATAATCACAAAGCGACGAACAAAAAACAAACAGACAGACACATAGGTACAAAACCAATTTCCCCTCAGAAGTATTTATATATGTAGTACAGTTGGCAGTGAAGAATTAATTAATCGCTATCCCAAATTGAGGATATGCATATATATCCATATACATACATATATACATACATGTACACATACACATATACATATACTCACATACTCACATACACACGCACACATACACACACATACATACATACATACAAAAAAAGATTTCTGCACAAATAAATTTCACGTCAACTTCTTCATTTGAGATATATTCACCTTAATTTGAGTTGTATTATAGCGGCACTTCTCTAGGTTTAAGACCATCTTGTACTTGAAATAAGATGACAAAGTTTAATTGCATCATTTTGAGATATAATGTCTTCTCATGCTGAGCTGGATATACTAATATTCAGTCATGTTGTTCTTTAGGATAAGCCAGCTATGCTCTAAAGGAGGTGTTTCATTGTGTGCATGGAGTTTGAGGATGAATATTTTATCTGATTCAAAGAAACAGTGTCTGAAAACTGAAACTCACCCTTAAAAACAACAACTTTTCTTTCTTTCTTTTATCAATGGAGCTGTTTTCTGATAGATTACACAATAAAATGCATTTACTTAAGTGTTTAAATCCAGATTATCTGTCTTCTACAAATAAGATCTCAGCTTGAAAAATGTCTGAAATGTTAAATAAACCTTGTTTCTTCTAAATTACAACTCAAAACAAGATCATTTCAAGATTGTTTGACTTAACAAGATAATTAAGATGTCTTAAAACAAGTCCCTCTATCTTGCTCAAATGTTACTTGTTAAATAAATGTATCTTAAATGAAGTGGGACTAAAAATGAGACAATTTAACTTGGTAAGATTTTGAGTTTTTGCAGTTTAGAGCTAAATGTCTATGAACAGGATTTAATGTTTATGCCAAAGTGTGAATGCTTCACTTCTCTTTGAGGACTAAAACGGTGTGCTTATCTACATTGTTCAATATTTTATTCCTCTTTTACACCCGATCTGACACCATGAAGTCTGCACTGTAAGATCTGAAAGTGTGCACATGCAGGTTGCTACCATAGCAGCATCAGATCTTATAGTTTCATTGTGTTTATTGATCCAATTCCTCTGGTTTATTGCTCATTGATCCGACACACTGAAGAAATGTCAAAGAGTGAAAATAGTTCAGCAGCAGTATCAGCCTTGTGTAGCAACATTTGTTGTTTTTCTTCAGGGTGAGACTGTCTGGAAAGATCCAGTCTCCACCAGTTACGTTCGGCGTGTCAGCCCTCATCCCTCTGCTGTATTTTGACTGAACAGTGTCATTTCACTGAGCGCTGACAGACAGCAGACGCAGCAGCTCACTGCATTAACACAGCAGAGGTCAGAGGTTAACCTCCCCCTGAAACCATGCAGTCTGCACACTGATGCACTCTCCTCCCAGCACAGTGACAGTAGCAAGCAGCCAGGCTTAACCCTGACCCCTTTAAGAGAAAACTCCCACAATCCTTTGCTCTGACCCCCGCCCGACCCGCCCTCTTTCTAACCTGCTCTCTCTTTAATCACCTCTTGCATCGGTATGTCATGGCATTAACGCGATGCCGCTAACATGCGCCAGCTGGTGGACATGTTAGCTACCGCAGCTTTGCTTTGCTGTTTGTTTTTCAAATGTGAACTTCAAAAAGATGTTTGTTTATCCTGAAAATGAGTGTTCAAAACATGTCCTGTGGTTTTGGGAGGGTGGGGTTGGGGTAAGGATCACAAGCAGGTAAGGTACATGTGTGGGACATGATGGGAGAAATGGTCGGGGTCAGGATAAACATCTGAGATGCAACGTGTCGCTGCAGCCTGAGGGCGGCAGCAGAGAGCTAACTGACGCCTCACTAACCAACGCATGGGTAGCAAGTAGCGGCTACGCTTCCGTTGTAGCAGCATGGGTAGTTCTGTGCTACAACTGAGGTAGAAGTTTGTTTCTTTAAGGTTGTGGTACCACCCTCTATCTACTCCATCAGTAGTTTGTGTTCACTTACAAAGCTAAAGAAGTGTTTCTCTGTGGTATTCATAGCTTGATAGTTCTAAGTGTCTCCTTTAATATCATCTAAATGCCATCATCATAACCCTAAAAGACCAAAAATCCCTGAAGAGTATTTATGAAAACATCCATCACCTCCTCTTAACAACATCTAAAAACCTCAACCCTCTAACTCAACACAATCTACAGAACCTCAAATCACCCATCATCCACTGGACTGAACAGTTGTTGGGAAAAACTTCAAGTTCTTTATTTCTATGAACTATAAAGTAGCCTTTGAAGGTTTTTGATCAGTGCTATGATAAAAGGGTCTGAACATATATCGAAGGATTCAACTGGTTGTTAGTTGGTGGCAGTAAAGAGCCAAGAAATAATGATGTGCACCAAAAAGTAGAGAAGAAGCAGCACTTCAAAGTTATACTTTTGGGCTTTATGCACCTTTATTAGAGTGTGGAGGACAGTGGATGGTGTTGGAGACAGGGAGAGAGTGTGGGAATGGGGGAGTGATATGCAGGAGGGTGGCCAAAGGCTGGAATCAAACCCGGGTCAACCGCTTCATGGGCGTGCAATCTAGCCATCAGGCCAAATCCACGCCCAAGAAGAAGCACTATAAGTGGAAAGAAATACCGGTCTCCCCTCTATACTCTTGTTGGAGTGTGTATCGTGAAGTTTGGAGCCACCCCAACATTGCTGATGGCTTCTTTTAACTCCAATTACCTCTTTTATCCAACACCGTAGAGACTTAGTTTAGTTTGATGTAACTCTCTTTTGAAAATGGGTAGTTTCATGTACTGCTCTTGAAAAGATGCAAGAGACAGGGAAGGGAACTGGCAGCTGGTTAGAGGTCCTGGCATGCCGTAAAGGTCCCGATACATTAAGGCGCTAAACCAAAACATACTTCCCTCTTAAAGCACTGGGAAAATGACCGTAAGCTAACAAACAGGGATGTGAAAGATTAACTTTTTGATTGAAAGCTGCAAAGAGTACCATGATGTATCCAAGGTTCCTGGTTTTTGCTTCTATGTGTAGTTTGACTAAAGTCCCAAATTCACCAAGGTCTAAGGCTAAAACTTAGTAAACAAAACTTACTCTCTTCATTATTCAAAGATAAATATACATGACATTGAACAAAGCTGGTTCCTCATCAACCATTGCTGTCAGAATCAGTGAAAGCCAAGTCACTCTCCAACATGTCTAAATAAAGTAAAGCTTTTATCTCCTCTGATTTCACTCCAGTCACCAGGCTGCCAAAGAGTGCCTGGAGAAGAAAGAAGCATCACAAACTTTAATTATCAGTCTGCTGTGTAGTTTTGCGGTCAGAAAAAAACTTAGAGAAGTGACTGCCTTCCAATTTATCTGGATGATTTACTTTAATTTCAGAAGTCTGATTGCTTGTATGAGAAGTCTCACTGCTGATTCAGGACACCTGGAGGAAGTCGTTTTTAAAGGATGAAGAGTCAGTCTGAATTACTTTTGCCAATCAATGCTGAGTCATGATCTCAAAAACTTTCTTTGAGTTACAGTTGTGTACAAATCCCAAACACTAAGATGTTTGGTGATGAACTCAAAAGCAAGAAAGTGTCTTGATACGAAGATTAAGACATAAATTCAGGTCTTATTTTGGCTTGTAATATCTTGAAATAAGACATTCATCTTGACTTAACAGGTGCATGTGGCTCATATTAGGTCTAATAAGACACTTTTTGCAGAAACACTTGCATAGTTTTGAGTTTGCAGTATAAAGTGAGTCAAAGGGAAGCTTTAGAAACGCCAGATTTGTGTGAGCTCTTTAGCTGTCGTTGTTGACATGTGAACAGTCTAAATGTGGCACGTTTGCCCGCTCGTCCATCCATTCCTCCTCAGATAAATATACATTTCCAGCAGCTATTCAGTCCAGAGTTATTTCCTAACACATACCCCAACCACGTGCAAAACTCACACAGTCAATAGACCTTCCCAAACCAAAAACCATGACAACTCATCGTTTTCCTCCAAAATAAACCCACTAATAAAACAAACAACCCCGCCTCCCTTCCAAACCCTGTGACGGAGGAGAGCCTCTCCTGAAATAACCACACCTTTTTGAGACCTGGGACACAGAATGGTGTGCAGCAGCTCCTCCAGAGAGTCTGTGTTCGAACAGTGTCTGCCTCAGAGACGCTGGAGCCGGCTGGGAATATCAGCTGACATCTGAAAGGAAGTTACTCCTACTACTGTTCTCTGCCTCCAACACTCGATCTTCTCTCTGTCTATTTTATCTGTCTGCCTCTATCTCCTCCTCTCCGTCTCGTCTTCTCTCTTCCTCCCACTGAGTCTCTTTGTATCGTCTCTGATCTGTCACTCCTTCTCCTTATTTCTGTCCACTTCGATCGGCTTTCTCTGTCCCCCACTCTCTCTCTCTTTCTTGATCTCTCTCTCTCTCTGAGGATGCCTGATGTGGTTTTTTGAGGAGTATAACCCTTTGCCCCATCCCCCTCCCCTCAGAAAACCATGAGCAGATACACCTGGGAGTGTAAGACCAAAGAGGAGTCCGACTGTGAGGTAAGACCAAGATCCCAAATATCAGATAGCCTCGCCCCCCTTTCTCTCTCTCTCACCTTCCTGAACAGCTCTCTCATTGTTACTGTGGCCCTGTCAATCACCCTCTCTCAACTCGGCAGTGGATCAATCCGAGTCTCATCCCCTCCACCGAATAAATGAGCAAAGATTAAACGCTGGATAAAAACATTACATCCTCTAAACTTAAGACTACATACAATCATATGTTAAAGATTTTAAATGTCACACTTTGTCTTGACATACTAAATCAGAAACCATCATATTTAGTGAACACTATGAAGAAGACACATTTTTGAGCTCCTGTTAATATAAAAAACATGCAAAGAAGCACCGATAAGGATAATAATGATGTTTTTATTTCACTAAAGTTTCAGTTTATGCTTTAAAACTGAGTAAAAACTAAATATCTTCCTTTATGCATCACATTAAAGGACTGATTCTGACATGTTTATGTCTATCTGAAACAGGATAATGTCTACAAATAGAGAAAGGCTGCAGAGACTGGATGCTGCATTATCTAGTACTTACATAACGCCTGTTAGAGCAGTGGAGTATACTCTTTAGATACAACATTCACTCACCCACTTATGCATGGAAATAGAAGAGGACAGGGTTACAGCGAGTCACAATGCAAAATGCATTCAAAGCTACGGCTTCTACTTCCTTTGTTTAAATAATTAACAGTTCATTATTTGAAATGCATTTAAAGTTCCTTAATCCAGATGAGCACGCTCACCCACACGTAATCTGGAGGCAGATTAAGGTGAGATGTGTTGTAGTATATTTCTTCATACATAGTAGGTGTGTTTTAGGCATAACTGCATCACATAATCAGAGGGTTCCTCCTATTAAAAGCAAGAGGCATTTTGGATTCAAATGGCGAAAGAGAAATAATCTGACTTTTTAACAGTAATAAGCATAAACAGTGTTGTGCAGTGTGTGCTGCTCTGCACTGGCGCTCAGACTGATGCTATGCCTCAATGTGATGTATACAGAAAAAGTATATATATATATTTTTTTCTTATTTAAGTTTATTTAACCAGGAAAACCACATTGAGATCAAGAATCTCTTTTAAAGTGTGTCCTGGCCCAGATCAGCAGCAGCACGTTCCAACAAATATACAGACAAACAACACAGAATTCTAAATCATGGATTTCAGAACAAAAGTCATCAGTCAAAGCATCTTCAAGCTCATGCATCTTCCTCAAGAGCCTTCAGTCTGCTTTTAAGAACATTTAAAGAGACAAGCTCCCTCAAACCCAGGCTCTCTTGCAGCAGGTTCCAGGCTGCAGGAGCAGCATATCTAAAACTCTTTTTACCCATGTCAAGGCGCACTCTGGGTCACAGAATGGAGACTGGAGCTTCCTGTATTTCTTAAATGAATAAAATCGTATAAATACGAGGGAAGCAAGTTAAGAATTGCCTTATAAACAAGGACATGCCAGAGATGTAGCCTAAGGGTAGACAATGCAGACCAGCCAACTTGAGCGTACAGGGAGCAGTGATGGTTTAGATTCTATTTGCATCCTTTTGAACCTGCTCACAATACAACCTTAACATGCCACCCTAAAAGGACACACAGAGTTATTGAACATGTAATCCCCTGCAGGAATAAAACCATGAACATCTTGTGAAATCACACTTTGAAGAATGAAGCGCCCCAAAGATAAAATCCAAAACCAAACCCTGACCAGATATGAAAACTGCATCAGACCTGCAGCAAGAGTCTGCTGACCTTGTGAGGACTTTGTAGCATGTCCAGACAGGCGGTGCATCACCCTACCTCTGCTGCACGCAAGAAACACACACGCACACGCAGTTTCCCTGAAACACACTCTCACATGCTTTGATTGGACAAAGAAAAATTCCCTGCAGTTTGGGGAAAAACACTGAACTCACAACATGTGCGAGCATAAAACAACCGTGCAAAGAGGACACGAAAACAGCTTTTTTGTATATAAGCCACACACACACATACACACACACACACACACACAAACACACACACAAGTCAGTAAGTTCTGAACACAAACACACAAAGACCTCACGTCTCCCTCAGAAACAGCGCATTGTGCACCCTCCACTGTGGCAGATTGAACTCACTTGTCCTCAATCTTCCCTTCACAGTAATTTAACAGAGTCCAGCCACACAGCTTCCTCTGCAGAAAACGCTGAGATGGAATTGTTTTTTTTGTCAATACTAAACAAATTCGACACAGAAAATGAATAGACCGGGCAGGGCTGGCTGTAATTTCAAAGAAAATGTCATTTCTATCGACTGAGTGGGCTCTCAGGCTGACGGATCAAAACCGAGCTGACCTTAAAGTCCAGAGGTTGCAGACATGCAGCAGAAGCGTGCACTTAAATGAGTATATTCACCCTTTAAAGTAAAAGTATCTTAAGTTTATGAGCAGCTCTTCTCGTCGTCATAATATTCCTCTGCACAATAGCGCTCACACACGTGACACCAACACTCACACCTGTGCAAACACAAATATATGCTCAGGGAGAAGAGCCGGTCTGTAAACACAAACACGAGCAAGTGTGTACACACACGAGTCTTGGAGGGAGCAGCACAGGCAGGCTAATACTCACTCTCACACACACACACACATATTCAAATATTTAAAATGTTATGCATCCAACGCGTACAAAATAACCAAAGCTAATAGACTCACTGATCGGCAAACAATCTACATTTAAACACATAAAATCATCTGCAGGGAAAGAGGAGGAGCGAATCCATAAAACAAACAGAAACTCTCAGAATATCTACACACACACATCTCCGTTTAAATGTGCAAATACACCAAATTTGAATATATGAATCAACACTTTGGTCATTCCTGTGCGTCAGGAGGAACATGAAGTTCAAGTTCATTCAAGTTACGGTAATGAAACCTCATTTTTAAAACCACATTTCCCATAAATCCAATCACTGTCAGCATAAAATGTTTTGATATTTTACTGAACAAAAAGCACCTTTAATAACTTTCACTTAAACATGTATTTATTCATGTATTTATTTATACGTCACCTTTAAAAAAATAAATAATAATAATAACTTTATTTATTATTTATATAGCACCTTTAAAAAAAAATGGTTACACTTCACCAGTGCTTTGACAAACAAAGCATGGTTTGAGTAACAAAGTAAACCTTTTGTCAGACAGGGAGGAGGAATTTTAATAATTCAATACAGAATACAACGTGAGGTTAAAAATAACACATGTAAAATAAACAGAATGGAGTGGTGTGACAACAGACAAATAAATCATTGTTTAAGAGGTTTTTCAAGGAGAAATAAATAGATAAAAATAAATAAGTACAAATATATGAGTAAATAAAAGCATTAAAAAGAGGTTTTCAAAATGAGGGGACATCATTTTTCCACACAAGTGAAAATGATAAATAAGGAACATTAAAATAATAAATGAAAAATAAATAAATACATTAAAACAATAAATAATCAAAAAAACTATTAATTAGTTGGATAAAAGCTAAAAATAAAAATAAAATAGAAGTAAAAGCGGTTAAAAGGAGGAAGTCACATAAAAGCAAGTCTGTAAAAATGGGTTTTAAGAAGAGATTTAAATGATTTCACTGACTCTGCGAGCCTTAAGGCTGATTTATACTTCTGCGTCTCCACTATGCAGCAGGGGCTGACGCAGACATGAGCCCCACACACTTGTGCGTCGGTGTGTCCGTGTCGCGCAGCAAATCTCCGCCGAAACGCCTGAGGGCAGTGCGGTCTCTCTGATAGCCGGCCGCCTGCTTCCGGCCCCGCTACGATCTCTGTTTACTTTTCCACAGAGATTCAGAGCGTGTTCTGTTAATCTACAGCTGATACATGTTGCTGTTTATCATACAGACATGATTACATGAAGAATAGAGAGGAGGAGATGAAATACACGGCCGATGTGCGGCCGATGTCCGGGATCCCGGAAGTGTTGTAAATGCGGGAAAGACAAAGGCGCTGAGTGGACCAATCACAGAGCTTGCGGTCCGCTTCGGCTCTACAGGGAGTTACATTTTGGAGGAGGTGCACGTCAGCTACGTGCGTAGGCCTCGGCGTAGGGTACGCCGTTGATTCAACGCAGAAGTATAAATCAGCCTTTAGCTCCTCAGGGAAGTCCTTCCAAAGTCGAGAAAGCTGTTTACAATAGTTCGAAGACAGAGAAGCTCTAGGCAGGAAGTCAGGTGGTAACAGAATAAACCTTCAACAGTGAGGTCAAAGAGACGAGTCGAGAAAATTTAATCTGATGAAAGAAAAAATGCAAAATAAATGGTCAACAAGAAATTATAAGAATTAAAAGTGATAAAAAAAGACAGATGTTTACCAGCAGTTCAGCAAAAAATCAAAGCAAATGGAGAGATGTATTGAAGAGTTAAAACAATATAAGACGATGGGTTATCATACTTCATGTACATACAGACGGTAAAAAATATGGTTTGTCATTAAACTACAATCAAACATAAAAGATGCTTTAATCACAAAAACAAGTCCATGTTTATTTCCATCTGCTATAAATTCCCAATCTTGTATCATGCCTTTGGCCCCAAACAGCAAACTCACAACCCAACCTCAAAGACAAACAGTCCACGTGCCTCCATCATCATCATCGTCATCATCGTCATCATCAGAACCCTCTTTATCTCTGTTCCCAGTCCCCCCCAAAAAACGACACCCGCTCTAAAGTCCTCGTGACTCCGTATCTCCCTCCCGCTGCCCGCCCGCCCGATCCCACCTCCAACAATGCACTTCAATGAAATCCAACAAACAAAAAAATTTTCCAGTTTCACGCCGACGGGAGGACAGAGGGCCCCTACCCCGTAACCATGGAAGTGACGTACCCGCACGTCCTGCCTGAAGTTACTATCTAGGCCAGCGACCAGCGGGTAAATGCTCTCACTGCTTTGATTCCATTGATTCAAACAAAAACAGTCACTCAGGGTGTGTTTTTTGGAAATGGCATCAGCCTCCGGGTCAGGGGGATGATGTGTGTGTGTGTGTGTGTGTGTGTGTGCGAATTAATGATTCTGTGTGTGTGAGAGAGAGAGACAAAGAGACGCAGACCGGTGCCCTGGGATGCCTGGGCGCAGCAGGGTCGATGATGCCATGCAGTATTAATGGGGGATAAGAGGCTGGAAAAACAGAACTAAAATGGACTCACAATCAATTTATTTCCCTGCTCTGACCTTAATTAAGCTCACATGAACCGAATTGAAACCTCTTAAAACACATCTACGGTTCCCTCCCCCCCCACCCAGCGACTGCTTGGGTATGTATGACGGTGGTACCCACAGATAAAAGACCAGGACGGAGAGTTTTATCTGCACTTTTTCTTTCATTTTGGGACATTAAATACAAAAAAAGGAGGTGAAGCAGGAGGAGATCCTGCATGAGCGATCATTACTGTCCGTTTGGGGAGGGAGGGGTTCTTGCATGTGGATGTGCATGTGCTTCCTGGGTTGCCTGAGAGGGGAGGTGAGGTGAGGGGGGGGGGGTCAGTTGGTGTCGCTCATGCAGCTCACCTCGCTGTGCACTGAAACAAACACAACATGCCGGCCGAGCATGATGATTATCAGACACTGGAGCCTCCAAACATTGGAAATGGCTGCCACTGAGATTGGTATTTGTTTGAAGTAAGACAACAAAAGCTGCAATTAATTTTAGTTTTGATTATTTGAGAGCATTCTGCTGCATTCTGGCGGCCTCTAAAGGATCACACCTGTGTTTACTTTAAAGGATTCTCTTTTCTTTCAAATTTAAGATACAAAGCTGCTTAATTGATATTTAAATGTCTAAATTACTCCAGGTATCCATAGGTTCTGTTCATTTCTGTACAATGTGATCTCCTGATTTATTAGCTACACGCTTGCGCTGTATTACCTGTAAGAACAACCAAGAGTTTCTGCAGACTCGTCCAACTGATCCAAGCTTGGAGAGAGAGCTGATTGATTTCACACTGTACAGAAATTAAAGAACACCAAGAGCTACCCAGGATGATAAAGTCTGAAACAGTAAAACAGGTCTTTAGACGTGATACGAGGAAGGTGTGGCGTAAAAAGCATGAAGGTTGGACTTGAAACATTTTCAAGTGCATGAAGCAAAAGACTCTGAGCTCTTATTCCAAAGCATACTGAACCGAAGGTCATCTTTATCCTCTTGATTGCACAATACATAAGAACAATAAATATTGGACGATTCTGCAAAACACAGATTTGACAAGTTTTATGTCCAGTGCCAAGTTAATACAGTGCCTGCACAAGGCAGCAATGGTGTGGTGCAGGTTAAGGAAATATGCAATGGTCTAGAATCAGAATAGTGAGAGTTATGCTACTAGAGAAAAATTCACCTAACAGTGCTGAAAGAAAATATATGGATTGCAGGTCAGTGACAGGATGTGAGTTCAAAACATGCAACACAAACCATTTAAAGAAAGCGATGGTATTCTGTTAACCCTCCTGTTATGTTAGTTTCTCTGGAACAGCAAAAATGTTCCTGGGTCAATTTGACCCGGGGCATATTCAATTATCCAAAAGTGTCAGAACCCCAAAAAATGCATAGTTTTTAACTCCATTACTAACCATTCAAATCAAGAATTAGTCCATTGGGTTCTTTAATTCTCACAGATCATGGTTCAATGAGGATAACTCACTTGTTTTTCATTCAAATTAATGTTAAAACTTTTTTAAATGTACATTGGAATGCCCTAAATATAAATACAATAGTTTCACATGACTTAGATTTTTGTTTATTTTATTTCAAATTTTGAATTTATTTATTTTTATGAAGTGATGTTGATACATTGACACGACACCTCTTCTGTCACTTGCTGCCCAGATTTTAATGCTGCATTTAGCAGGTTTGCAAGACATATAATGCCTAAAATAGACTTTAAAAAAGGTCAATTTGACCCACAACATAACAGGAGGGTTAAGTGAAGCACTGTTGTGGGAAACTTTGGATTAAAAGACTTCTTGATTCACACAAACTGCTGAACATCCAGGCTTTAATGGATGCAAGTTAAGGGGATTTGGTCACATGCAGTGGGTCCGTACACCAAAGCCATTAACTACTTCCTGAACTGGTACTTCAAGTTGGCATTGGACATACAGTCAAGGTGCAGAATTGTCCAATATTGTTGTATTTCCTTGAGTTAGAAGGCTGGATTATTTGTCACCGCCTTACATAAAGATGAATGTCATCTTGAGGAGAAAGATTTCACAACTCGGTCAGATTTTGCTCCAGAAGCTTTTAAAGAACACTAAAAATTTAAACCGGCTCAGAAATGCAGCTCAACATAAAAGTGCTAACTCTTGTGGTGGTTCTAATTGTTCTTTCTGCCCCTACCCACCTCCTCCACCCCTTCCTGGGTAGGATGATCCTAATTCCCAGAACAAGCTGGAGGACCCGGTGAAGGCCCCGACCAAGGAGGATGACTCCCTCAACATCCACAACTCTCTGACCCCCAAACACGAGAACCACAAGGTCCTGGGCGAGGAGAACTCCTCGGAGGTAAACTCACTGCAGAACAACATGATGTGAAAACAAAAAACAAAACAACCCCAGCAACCTGGCAACGCGACAACGAAAACGTCAAGGTGCGCCGGCAACGGAAGCCCCCCCCCCCAAAACCCCCCCCTCCCCTGCTCTCCGTCTGTCCGCTGCCGAGTGCGCCTAACCGGTCAACCAACAAACCAGCCTGTCAACAAACCAGCCAACCAACCCAGTCTGCAACCGTCTCCGACACGGCAACACTGCCACCAAGCGGCTTCCACCGCTGCAAAAAACGTACACCACCATCACCACCACCACTACCGCCGCCACTGCCCCAGCCGAGAGTAAAAACCCTCCACCAGCCTCTCCCTGCCGCCGCCTCGCAACCCCCCCCCCCCCTTTCCCCCGTTTACATCCAATCACATCCCTGTTTCGCAGCCCCGCCCCCTTGTTGCTGTCACTCTTCTCTTCCTTTTCTCTTCCTTCCGCACACACACACACATACACACACACACACATAAGAAGCATACACATACAGTGAAAAGATGACGACATGAACGCGCTTATATGTAGACACACACACACACACACACCTCCCCCTGCCTGCATTGGTGTATTTTGTAAAAAGAAAGAAATCATACAGAAGTTTAAAACGTACGTAAAACGTCATTGTAAAAAAAAAAAAAGTAAAGATAAAGCTACTGAGAGGTTTTGATGTTTGTCTGACTAATCCAGTGAGTATGTATAAATATTGGAAAAAAATTTGCTTGGATTGATTTAAAAAAAAAGAAGCAACACAATGTGTCTTGGTTTTCATTGATGTGATTTCTAATCCTTTGATGTACTTGTTTTTTTGTTTTTTTTTTGTACTTTTTTGGGACTATCGAACAGAGAATAAAACAAACAAGATTCAGACAGTTGTTGAAATAAACCTTTTTAACATGATCTCTGTGGATCCTGTGTTTTCCTCTGTGTGGTGTCCCCCTTAATAACCCGCTATCTCCAAAACCGTCTGCATGGCTTCTAACTCGGCTTCTTTAGATGTATGTCGTAGAAACGCTGCCCTGCTTACATACAAACATGCACCAGGTCAACATTTATTATGAGCACTTTTTCTACTCTATAACCTCAACATTCACAGAGCTGATGAACTCTCTTAACCACACCTGCAGGTAATAGTTCCTGGTGAAGTCTTAATATTTTCACTTATTCCAAAAACACTTTAGTTTTTGTATCTCACAGTTCCCACAGCCGATGGCCTTGTGATGGGGCTGCCTTGGTTGTGTTACAGACTTCCCCGAGTAGATGTATGAGTGAAACTAATACAGCCCTAACATGAACAGTGATATTAAGGACTGGTTCTCAGTAAGGGGAACTGTAAAGGGTCAGTCTGCAGGACTATACTGGACGGCGTGGGTGGTGAGGGGCCAGCCCAAACTTCTTCTAAGAGTTCAATAGTTATTTTTGTTTAGTTGGGATAAGTTTAAAAGCGCTGTTGGTTCACCAAGGTTTCTCACCTCAATCAGGTGACGTCATACAAACAGGGCCAACCACCTTTCATGGGTGGCACCTCAGGAATAGGGTGCATTTAACAATGTTGGACAAACCAGTGACAGCCGAAACCAATCCCAATTTCCCACATGAGAACCAGTCAAATCAAAATAAAGAAAAGAAGAGGAGGCTTAAGGTACCCCTTTGTCCTTACTGTTGTAATGGAGATTTTTAGCTGTTGTCACATGGTGCCAATGCAAAACTTGGCTTACCCAAACCACCAAACCATCTCCAAGACAGCTGAGCCAACCAAAGCTTGGGAATAAACATAAAAGCTGATTTTATGACGGGGTTTGGTTTGTCAAAATCATTGATTTGGATCCACACAAACAGAAAATTAACCATCTCATCAGATTTGATGTAAAACTCTTTGTTGTGCTGCTGCTCATTTTTTGCATTTCCACTGCAATGTGGAGCAAATAATGCAGCAGCAGCAGCAGAGAAAGGACCACTAGGGATAAACACAACACAAGCACAGACAAAACTTTTTGAATAACTACTCTTCAAACTCCACAGGGCCCCTCTTACTAAAGCAAAGCTCATTTGTGAGAAACAGTGGTAGAGTACCAACAGGGCAAAGTGAAGCTGACCCACAGTGTGCCCACTAAGCCTTAATTAATTAAAAACATTTGTTTAGCACCGTTAAAAAACTGCATCAACTTATACGATGTGGAGAGCCTCTCTTGAAAGAGACCAATAATCTCGGTGTCCAACTAAGATGGTAAATATCATACAGCCAACTTTGGGCCAGGTTGTATCTCAGCCTAAATATTAAGCAGTGAGCTGGCCCACATGCTCAGCTGAGAAAAACACACAACCATAGGTTTTATACAAGCCAGACAAAATGTAAAGGAGGTTGTTTGACTTCATGCAGGCAGCTGGTTTACTGATAGAAAAATGTCCATGCAGAACATAAATCACAGACAGAACACACCAGGTACCAATCTGCTGCTTCTGCATGTTTCCTGACTCCAGAGACGTCTCCCTGCTTCCAGCTGGACACACTTCACACACACACACGGACTCACACGGACATGCTAACACTTGCAAATAAAAAACGCTTGAAGATGCACACATGAAGAGTGAAAACATGTCTTTTTAGACATGCAACACAGCCTCACATGCAAATACATTTTTACCATATATGTTCTGAGAAAGTGGCCGACAGCACAAACTAAGTGGCATTTTACTATCATCTTACAAACTCTCATTTAGGTGATTAAATAGATTCAAGGGGTTGTTAACTGCGATTCCAGTCAAGCCCCTTTTTTGAGAAACCGGGCCGAGCTCATTGAGGAAGCTCGGCTTTCAACCCCTACAGACAAACTCAAATCTGCACATAATTTAACTAGTTTTAAGGAAGTCTGGCCCACATGCTGCGCTACATTTAGAACATCTTCAGTGCTTTACTTTGCCATCAGGAAGCCACTTTGTTTTAGTTCTCTTCTTAGATGCAGCACATACTCGTTCCTCCGCCTGCAGCGCACTGATCCGCTATTTGGGTCGCCGATGTTCGAGTCAACTTGACTTTGCCCGGAAAACGATACTTCTCTGAATTTGATATCAGTGCGTTTTCATTTGAGATCATTTTGAGCAACAAATGCTGAACATTCAGCTGACACTATGGCAATGGTGAAACTATCTGCTGCACAAACAGGTGAGTAAGACTCTTACTTCATATGAAAGAAAAGGGCTGAAATCACAAGGGTTGTGAGCACTGACTTTATTTGAACATCTTTACTTTAAGAGGCGCACACTGCAACCACAGGTGTAAAGAGGAGTCTGAACACCTGGGTGTTTTGAAAGATACCAAATACAGAAGTCAGAAACAGGACAGTACAAATGTGAGGACAGCTGTGGACAGTTCACTAGCAAGGACCACGCCACACAAGGAGATAAGTTTGAACATATAATTATTTATTGTGCATCATGTAGCCCAGCAGAAGGAGACTCAGGATGGAGGTTACGTCTCGGCGTTATCCTGCCGGAGCTGATCTTGACCCCAGGCTGTACCTGGAATAAGACAAGGGCACAGAAGAAGGGAACACAAGTTGAGTTGTAAGGGATAAGGGTAATTGAGGTGATGGAGGGTGGGTTGAAGAGTAAAAGAAGAACAGTTTAAGCAGGCTTATCAGGGGATTGAGGGTGTGGTTTAGGCGTGGTCCTGCTCCCGAATTGAAGTTAACACCTTAACTTCATTTATGATCAGTCAGTCAATCATCAGAGTCATTTGAATTGACCTGTATGTTGTCTTAGGGGAGAGGGTGCAGACTGGTGCACACAGATGCAGAGGTGAAAAGACACCTAAACAAACCTGGCGAGCGCTCCAGAAGAACCTGTACTATACACTACACATATAATCCAGAATCTGACCTCAAACAGGAAGAGGCAACTGCTGAAGTGTTCCAGCTGAAGTCCAACAGCATGTTTCTGAGTGGTACATTAAAACCTGAGAGGTAGTCCGTCTCTCTTGCCTTTGGTGTGTAACTTTATGTGGTCAGCCCTCGTTGCTGGAGCACACCGAGGTAAATTGGTTGGCACAAACAAATTATCACCAACAGTTGCTGGCATGTCTTTGTGGAAAAAGGAAAAACAACCAGTGTTTTCTTTGGTCCTCCGCTGCTGGAACAGACTAAAGGCATTTGTGTTGGTTTTTGCAACCAACAACAGAGCTGTTGGTGTGTCTGGCTCAAACCTCTATCATCTTGACTTTGCAAAATTGAAGCGAAACCACAATAACAGATTTACTAAAGGAGGGGAAATTGGCATGGGTTTTGCATGCATGCAGATGCAAATCACTGCTGCCATAAATCACCGCAGGAGCAGATTTATCTCGCCTCATAGAAGCTGCTGTATGTTTTCTCAGTAGGTGGGCTGCAGAAACAATACAGAGACTTCTTTACATCCATATTCTCAGGGTTGGTATAGGCTGGAGGATGACTAAAGTGTGTGGATGTAGAGGCATGATAAAGTGTGTTTTAATTACCTTTAAGTTGATGTATATGCATGCATAGCTTCAGTGTTGAATGCAGGAGTTACATTTGTAAAATAATCTGTCTCCACTGGTTTTTTTCTACTTTTGCTTAATAACTAATCATCTGTTGGCGTGAGGAGCTGAGGCTTAATGGCCCGTGTATAATGATGTTTGATTTTAATGCCTGAGAGAAATATGTTTGTTAAAAATGTCAGAGCTGTCAGTGTTTGTGTATTCAACCTCTTTCTTTTAAACGATCGTATAGAAATGAACTCTTCATATTCATCCTGCCTCCACACAGCAACACACACCTCCCACGCATGTTTCAGCTCCACTCTATACAACTTTCCTTCTATTCAGGAGGCTAACTCATACAAAGGAGCGCACACACACACACACACACACACACACACACACACACACACACACACACACACACACACACACATTGACACACACTTGTGCACACTTACATTCATTCATTCACAAAGCATCTGTCACTTTCCCATGCTCACTGCCACTTTCTTTCACACACACACATCCATAATGCTATTCATGTGAGGACATTCATTATGGTTATGTATGGATCCAACTCAGACTTAAAGCAGAGCTGTGTTTGAGTCTCACAGGGCCAAGTCCAAGTCATTCACAAGTCTGTTTCAGACAGGTCTAACCATAGTTTGAAGTTAATTTAGCAAAGTCACAAGTCAAGCTTCTATAGTTCTTCAAAAGAGGTTTTAAGTAATATGAGTGAAGTCTCAAGTAATTCGAGAAAGGTCCTAACATTCAAGTCATTTGAGACAAGTGCAAGAGGAATTTCAAGTCCTGTTTCAAGTTGTTTGAGACAACTTTAGGTTGGGTCTAAACTTCTAGTTGAAAAGTTTAGACCGCATCTTATCTAGTCCAAATCAGGTCAAAAGCAAGATCATGTTTTTTTTGTTCAAGTCAAGACATTCAAGACAAGTCTTAGCCGAGTCCTAAGGTGCAAGCTCACGTCAAGTAATGCTGAACAAGCGTCAAGTTCATGTCTTCAGAAAGCCTTTAATAGTCTCAAGTTTTGTGTCCCATTGGACGCCATTGGACACAAGTAAGAGTTGGTCATTTGTTAGTCAGGACAAGTTCCAATGATATTGGACAAGTCTCAAGTCATTGGAGCCAAAAGCAGGAAACCTTTTGAGTCTTTCATGTCTGAACCAAGCGGCAACCTCCTGCAATTCATCAAGCATCCACTTGAGGCTGGCTGCCGAAACACAGGAAACCACATACACACTGTCAGGTTCAGGAATCGTCACAGCAGAGTCAAGGAACACACGGACAACTTATTCAGCTTTAAGCTTGCTTTGCAAAGGGAAGACTGATCCAATGTTCACCACAGAGTGTGACAGATCATCTTCAAAGTCTCCTCTGTTGCTCAGCTTCTTTTATTGTGAAAGCATAGGCGTGATCGTATTACAAAGGGCGTGATCGTATTTCATTGGTTTGCACGACAGTCAGTCACAAACTTCTTGTTGCTGGGCAGAATCACTTTGAATCATACAATGTAAATGCTGGCGTAAGCTGTTTCTCTCAATGTGCTGCTTCCTCTTATCATATCCTGAAAGAACTCAAGCTGCTGGCAGATGATAAGAAGTTTGCACAGTTCTCACACACACCCATTCAAAGAAGACAATCTTTACAGCAGAAATAAACATGTTTACAACCTGGTACAAAAAACAGCTTTGATCTATGTAGCTAATTTCTCTATCGGCACACACTGTGCAGGGGTGAATTATTTTCTAACGCGTCAGTTCAGAAGATAGTAAGATTAAGAGTTTTTGCCCAAATAAGGACATGACTGACTTGACTGACAGGCGGGAACACATAGCTGTTGGCTAGGAGGCTCAAACCCCGCCTCTTTACCTCACACTAAGTTTGGTTGAGTTCAAAATTTCCAATATGGCTCCAGCCAACGATTGGCTTCAGAACAGCGCTCAGGAACAGATGGGTGACGTCACCATACTACATCCATTATTTATAGTCTATGGTCTGAACTTGTGCTTGAAAAGTCCAGGTTGAGTCTCATTCATGGTAAGCCACAAGTTCAGTCTAAGTCAGTTTTAAAGAGGGTCAAGTCTTAAGAGGACAAGTCCATGTCTCAAAGTCTCAATGCCAAATATTTGTGACTGAGTCAGGTCCAAGGCTTAAGTCTGAAGCTCTTTAGCTTGACTTAAACCCTCGGGGTCTTTTTTAAGGGTGGGATGGTCAGTGTTTTTTTTACACAAATGTAACAGTGAAAACCCCAAATTGGTTCCCACAAGGCTAGAAGTGCGACATCAATGCACACACACATCCCTCATGTGATAAACAACCCTGACTGTGTCTCAGAAGTGGCTGCTGCATCGCCGGCCCTTTGTCGGCTTTCCTTTTAGGATCACTGAAAGCAACGGGTTAAACAGCGTCATTGTGGCGGATCCTTCCCAGGGTGCAGGGGTGCAGATGAGTGGAGGGTGGGGGAAGGTCTGAGTGCACTTTTCTCTTTTTTTTTCGAATAAATAAAGAGGAGGAGTAAGAGACCAGAGGACAGAAAGAAAGACTCTTTTTTAAAATCTAGAGTAAACAGCAGGAGAGGAGTCACACCAACAGCAACAGCAGCGATTATCACCCTTTAATTCCTGTCAGACCCTTTTTTACTCACATACACAAAACCAGACCTGTGAAAGTTGGCACAGGCAGAAGTACATGACTGCACATGCTCAAACACCTACACACAGACACTAACAGAGGGAGGCAGGGAGCCATGGCAACAAGTGGGTATTACGCGACTGACGGCGAGAAGTGAAGCACGATGGGGGAGTTGCTGTCATCCTCTGAGAGCAGCACTGAGCCTTAATGTCCGTGTTCACGAGGAAAAGAAGCTCAGTTTGAGTTTACTTTATTTCAGAGGGATTCAATTCAACACAGAGAGAAGTGTGCCTGGTGTCAGGATGAGGACAGTGCAGCACCTTTGATTTTAAAGGTTCCCTTCACACAGCTCTTGCTTGTATAACCACCTGTTCATGATACGTCATCTTGCTTGTTACTCCTGTAAGAAGGGATAACTGAGCTGAAACATCTCTTCTATGCATGCATGAGTGAAAAACACAATATTAATGTTCACAAAGAGGGCTTAGAGATGACACACTTGACTTTAACTCTGTTGTCAGAGCCCATGTTGACGTCACCCATCAGTTTCTGAAGCGCTGTCTTGAAGCCAATCGGCGGTGGGAGCCATTTTTGACGTTTAAGTACCACCCAATCACCCAACCCTATTGTCTTAGCATTAACTACTTACTTAGTTAACTACATTTACTTTCAGGATGCATCACATTAAACAGTCAAGGTTTGAGAGTTGGTGCTTCAGTCTATTCTGGCTCTATACTTTTCTTTGCCGATGCTAAGCTAACCACGTTTCTTTCAGTTAGTTGCAAACAAAATGCTTCTGCAGCTAGAAATAACGACATATACATTACAATATTTTGTTCCCTTAAACACTTATATATATTGATTGTTGATGGTAGCACATTTGCATGTTCCTACACATCAGGAAACAGAACAACACAGTGCCTTTAGCTGTAATATGTGTTGTTGTAGTGTAATTGTAACTTCTACGTAACTCCTATGTGTTTGGAATGGGATCTGCTTCTACATTATTCAATGTGGAAGTATTGAGTGTTAATGGCTGGGCAGAGATTTCCGGGAGTCAGATTAAATCCGATTAGAGGGGTCAAGGGCAGAGATGAAAAATAATTGACACAGCGTTCATGTGAAGATTAGACCGACGAGTTCAAAGAGACTGACTTTGACCGACACCGTGGATGAGGAAACCGTGACACCTGATCCATCTGAGATAAACAGCTACTGGTCCTCTGTCTGTCAGAGCTGCAAAAGGACACATTAACCCCCTTTCAGTGTGTGTGTGTGTGTGTGTGTGCATGTGTCAGTGCATGTTTGTGTGTGTGTGTGTGTGTGTGTGTGTGTGTGTATGTCTGTATATGTGTGTGCATGTGTCAGTGCATGTTTGTGTGTGTGTGTGCATGTCTGTATATGTGTGTGCGTGTGCATGTGTCAGTGCATGTTTGTGTGTGTGTGTGTGTGTGTGTGTGCATGTGTGTATGTTTGTGTGAGTGTGTGTGTGTGCGCATGTGCGTATGTGCATGTGTGCATGTCTGTGCGTGTGTGTGTGTGTGTGTGTGTGTGAATGTGTCTGTATGTGCGTGTATGTGTGTGTGAGTGCACGTATGTGTGTGCATGTGTATGCATGTGTGTGTGTGCTTGTGTGTTCGTGTGTTTGTGTGTGTGAGCGTTTGTGCATGTGTGTGTGTGCTTGTGTGTTTGTGTGCATGTGTGTTTGTGTGTGTGTGTGAGCGTTTTCCCACAGCTTACCACTGACCTTTCAAACATTTTTACTCTCTCTCTCCCTCTCTCTGTCTCTATCTCTCTCTCTCGCTCTCTCTCGCTCGCTCTCACTTTCGCTCTCTCTCGCTCGCTCTCACTCTCGCTCTCTCTCAATCTCTCTCTCTCTCAATCTCTCTCTCGCTCTCTCGCTCTCTCTCTCCCTCTCTCGCTCTCTCTCTCTCTCTTTCTCACTCTATCTCTCTCTCGTTCTCTAGCTCTCTCGCAACTCTCTCTCTCTCTCCCTCTCTCTCTCTCTCTCTCTCTCTTTCTCCCTCTCTCTCTCTCTCTCGCTCTCTCGCTCGCTCTCACTTATCTGCTGCTGGCGGCAATTTCATGCATCTTCAGACAGAGGGAGCGTTGTTGCCATGGAAACCCGCTCTGATGCTACAATCTCAGCAAACAAGATCCAAACTCGGTGACCTCCGGGCTCCTCTGCCTTCACACGCTCACCGCAAGAACACACATTTAGCGTCTGCACGAGGCAGATTAAGAGTCTCTTCTGCAGCTTTACAGACATCGAGTGATAAAGTGTCGCCTATCAGAGCATTAACGCTACTCTGCACTTCACATCAGGTTAGAAGTTAAATCCTGCCATCTCTCCAGACGACCCTAATCCTCTCCTCCACAGCTGTCCAGCTGTCACTTACAGTTGTGACACACACTCTTGCAAACACACACACACACAAGAGAACTGTCCTCAATATGACACCCAACAGGTTTTAGTTTCCAGTTGCATTAGCAAAGCTTTCTGAATGCTGATGAAATCCACTTTTTATAACTTTATTTATGGTGCTAGCTGTCATCAGTTGGGAGAATAGAGTGTGTAACCCCAAATTTATACAGGATGCGCAGCTCGACAGCTTGCGCCCTGCTACACAGGGTTTGAAGCATAGCATCACCTCAGACCTGCCAGGATCAGCTGGGTCCAGCATAGAGAGAACAACATACAAACAACAGGTTACAGAGCCTTCCTGTGGTTGAATCATTTAGATAGTATTCTGTTACTTTTGTGCTTCTATCATCACTGAGTGTGCTGCAAAAATTTGCCTCTATTTTGTTGTCCTGTTACCTTCTGACACAGTTATCATCTTAAAGTCCTGTTCACTAGCAAGGACCACGCCACACAAGGATATAAGTTGAACATTTAATGAATTAGTTGTGCGTAGTGTGACCCAGCAGAAGGAGACTCAGGATGGGGGTTCCGTCTCAGCATTATCCTGCCAGAGCTGATCTTGACCCAGGTTGTGCCTGGAAGTAGACAGGGCGTTGAAGGAGCGAGCACGAGTTGAGTAGGAGAGGACAAGGAAATGGGTCAAGTGCAGTAGAGTAAGGTGAGGGTGGGTGGGTTGAAGAATCACGGACAAGCAGTTGGAGTAGGCTGGCTACGTTTAAGTAGACTTGTCAGGTGATTGAGGGTGTGGTTTAGGCGTGGTCCTGCTCCTGAATTTCAGTTAACACCTTAACTTCATTTGTAGTCAACCTGGATCACTGATAGGTGGCTGTTTGTAGCTTACATCCATAATCGATGAGTATTTCTGATCTATACGATCTTTTAAACCCGTCCGTATGTCTGACTTCCTGTCCAGGTCGGTCTTTTCTGTGCAGATTTACAAGTGCTGGGCGCGGGCTCTGTCGAAAATGGACTCGAAGCGTATCTCTGGCGGACTGGAGTGTAAGCACCCTCCTGAACATGAGCATTGACTAGAATGGGACATATTGGCTGTGCAGTCCGCAGTGCAGCTGTAAAGCGACGCTGCGCATCCTGTATAAATTGGGGGTAAGTAGGGGGACGACGTGACAGCTTCCCCAAAGTGAAGCCAAAACCTTGAGAGCTCCCTCTTCTGATTGGCTATAATCATGCTAACAGATGGGACATGGATCATCTGAGCTCAATACTGTGGCTTCAAGTGCATCACATAGCAGTGCTGATAAAGGGGTATGTTGGCTTCATTTTTGTACGATGGGAGGAAGGAGAGATGCATTGACTATCTCTTTGTATAGTCACTGGTGGGTCATATTTAGAGAATGCAAATAAACAGCTTTCAAATCTAGAACTGAATCATAGAACCCAATAAGTGTTGATGCAAATGTGGATCTGACACAAACGCAATGTCTGGGCATCCATCGTTGTGGTTATCCCTTAGCTTAATGCATTATTATCCTGGCCCAGGTCTGTGCTTTCCGGGTGCCCCTCTAGTTCTAGTTTTTTTTCCAAGGGTGATTCAACTTAATTACTTAATGACACTACTAAAAGAATGTTCTATGAAGTTGCTTCTTATAAATATCACTCATGATGTGACTCCTTGAAGAGGTCTTGAGGTTGGATGTGACTGGTGTAACCTATAGCTTTTTCAGAATGATATTTAAGTTTTGAATCCAAAATTTGAAAGTGCTTAATTCTATCAATGTAATGTTGGATAAATGTAGTGAAGAGGGTAAAAACAACAGTATTTCTCTGTAGGTGACATGTAAAGAAGTATAAAATGAGATGATTTAATCAAAATAAGCACAAGTAAAAAAAGAAAAAAGATAACAGAAGAACTAAATTACAATCATTCTAGTTTTAATCAGAAAGGAAGCGTTCCTGCTCTTATCACAGATCGACTTGAGCCCACTGAGGTATAAAATGTGTCAGGGCGGGGACTGAGGGTACAAGGAAAGGAAATAGGAAACAGAGAACATGGTGGAGGCATGTCATGATTTCTCTTTTTTCCTATCTGCTGCTCTGAGTCAAACCTGCTGGGACTCGGGATTCATCAGCACTCTGTGATTGGCTGACGATGTGGTGGAATGATGGTGTCAGGGTCTTGAAGGAGCGGCTGTGATTGGCTGATGCAGGCACGCACACATGCATGATGTAGCCACACACTCCAAGCACACACACAGAGAGACACATACAGAGTCATGCATCTATGTATGTAAAAACACACACATGAAAGTGCTTAAATCAACACAAGATGTGCCAACCGGACAAACATGCATGCACTTTAAAACACACGTGAACACAAATCTCACAGTTGTGTGTAAATTCGGACAGAAAACTGCACAGTGCTCTTAATTTAGAATTACATGCATGCACGCACACATGCACACAGCGTGTCTTACAAAGCCGCATGAAAAGAAGGGATTGAAACCCAAAGGAAAGAGAGGAAAAGCGAGGGGGGGTAAAATCTAATGAATCGTTCTGGCAGCGTCTAGTTTACTAATGAGGCTCTGAGGAATGCTGATGATCAGAACAGGACCCTTTGGCTTCTTTTCTGATGGAAATGCAGCGATATATTAACCGTCTGAAGCAGAGTAAACCCCCCCTGCTCCCTTTCTACGAGGCTACGTGTTGAATGAGCCACTGGTTTGGCAGCAGGAAGGTTTGATGGCTGCGACTTCAGAGGGCTGAGAGTGATGTCAGCGCACTGTTCGCTTCAGGAAGACTAATGATGGTGGAGCTGCTTGACTTCATAAAGTCTTACATTGTGTTGGGGAGGGGTCAGTGAAAAGGGGCTTCTTTCTTTGCACCACAGGTTTGGTTTGATGTCATGTTTTTAACCAGATTATCTTACTTGTCGTTTATACTGCAGTCCCTTAAAACATGGGCATATACCTGGTCAGTGCACTCTGCTTAATCTAGCCTAACATTGCCTATATTTAATTTTGGGTGGCTAGGATTCGCTGATGGCTACAGTGTGCCTGTCTGTCAGCCAAGTTTAATAATAATAATTGATAGCACTTTTCCAAGTACTCAAAGTCACTTTACATGAGGTGCAAGTTTAGGTTAGGTCATGAAGACATTCACACCTCGTACAGTGTGGGCGGATAGAGAAATAAGCTTTTCAGTCCCAAATCGTTTTTTGTATCAGGCTTTAAAAATGTTTATTTTTGCTTTAGATATGTTTTTTTTTGTTGTTTTTTTTAGATATATTTTTGGGCATTTTTGCCTCTATTTGATCAGACAGCTGAAGAGAGACAGGAAATGTGGGGAGTAGAGAGCGGGGGAGGACATGCAGTAAATGGTCAAGGCTAGAATTAAGCCTGCTACCTCTGCAACGAGGGCTATAGCCTCTGTATGTGGGGTGTGCTTAGACTGCTTGTTTGTTTTTTTCTAGAATGGTTATGTATGTGTCTTCCAGAGCTTTTGGAGGCACCCTCAAGTGGACACTTGAGGGACTGCAGTTTTTAGCACTTCCGCATTGACTTCAATCCTCAAGACACAAGGTTTCTGCTTTGTGGTGACCAGTTGTTGGAAGAGGACTGGTGCTGGAGACACTGGTCAGTGTCAGCTGATTCCATAATTTAACTGAGCTCCTATGTCACTAGTTCTTTAAATGGAAATAAGTGCCAGTATTTCCATTATTCACTTGGCGTTTGCATCCTGCAGCAAGTAGTATCAGTCCTCGAAGCAGGCGGCCAAGGTTCACTACCGACCTGTGGCACTTTCCTGCAAGTCATCCCTTGCTTTTCTTCCTGGTGTCTTACTCTGTCCACCTTTGAATAAGTAATAATAATAATCTTCATTTCTATAGCATTTTTCTAAACAAAGTTACAAAGTGCTTCACAGAAAAACACAAAAATACACAAAGAAGAAAAAAATATATAAAAAATAAGTATAATAATAATTTTAAAAATAAATAAAAAATAAAATAAATAAAAATAAATAAAATGAATAAAGGCATTAAAATAAAAAAAATTGAAAAAAAGACATGAGGTATAAATTCTATCCACTCTGTTTTGAGGTCAGTATATTTATCCATTTGCGTCTCATTAACCAGCTGATTTCTGCACTGCTAGGTGTCCATCGACTTGGAGATCCACCTCGTCAAGAAGGCTAAGTTGCAGTCCCCCAAGGGTCCTTTGGCCCACTATGACATCTACCTCACCAGGATGCCCAACAACAGCAAACCTAGAATCCAAAAAGGGCCCCGTGCCAAAGCTGTGAACATTCCCAGCAAAGCTAAGGGCCGAGTCCTTCGGTGGCAGGACGACGTGGAACCTCCTTCTCCTCCTTGCTCCATCTGCAGCCCGGTCAGCACTCGCTCGCTGCCTGCCTCTGTGATCTACGAGAGGCCCATACCGTGGACTATGAACCCTTACACCCCCTGAAGAACTGAACCTCATATCTGGGTGTCCTGAATGTCATCTTAAAACGGTGTGAATGTAAATGTAGCACTTTGATGGCGTTTATATGAAACAGGAAGTTAGAGCTGTGTTTAAAGTATCAGTCAGAGGAAGATGATGCTGGTTTGCACTTTGCTTTAGAAGAACTGTGACCTCCTCTGGCAGCTGTCATTCAAGATATTGTTAATGTACGAGTCTTAAGGAGAGGAAAGAGTTTATTGAGAGGATTGTAGTATGTTTCAAATAATTATGATGGTATTTCTGTTTCAATAAAAGTATATGTTGTTGGTTTTGCTGCATCACTGGTCTGCCTGGAGGAGCAATTAGCATCCCAGGAAAGGCAAGATGTGTTTTGCATGTCCTTTTTTTCTTCTTCTTTAGTTGTGTGATTATGTACGGTGGGAAGAACTAAATAAAACTACAAATGACAAAAAGCACTAAAAAAAAAAAAAAAAACTGTGACATTGTTCAGCCTCAGTGTCACCCTCAGGAACACTTCAGGGACTGTGGGAGCTTCCAACGCTCGGTAACCTTTGCAGAAACACAAACACATGAATTCATTTTTACACTGATGTATCTGTGCCAACATGTGCAGTCAGTCTGCAGTCTGGGAGACAAGGACTGACATCTGACTCATTCACGTCTCACTCAGCTGTGTGAAATAAATGTGGTGTCTGTGTATCATTATCTGGTGCTTAATTGATCCCTGCTGGAGGAGTTACAGACGCTGCATGTGTGTGAACTTGATAACTTCATGATGCTTCTTGTGCATGACCTCATTTACAGCTCGGTATCTGTTTGGTAGAGCTAACAGACTAACGTGTAGACGGAGGTGGAGGATTGAAAAGATGTTGATTTAACTGTTAACCTGCTGATAGATGTTTATAGATCACATTTTTAAAAGCACACATGGGTGAAATGCTTAAATGTGACATGAAAGTTGTTGGCCATCACTTTACATCTCTTTCATCTAGCCTTTTGGAAACTTTCAGTGTTTCCACATCTCATCCTTTTTGTTTTTGAAAACATGTGTTTGCTGTTTCCTTAAGTTTCACTCCTCTAATCCATTCTGCCTTTTAAAGAGAGTAAAGCTCTGATAAAACACTTTATGCTGCCTGTACAGCTTAACAGTAAAACTGAAGCCGTGCTTTTTGGCCCCCAGGATGCCACCAAACTAATTCACAATAACTTTTGATTCAGCCCTCACTTTTGATTCCCAGGTAAAATCAGTGGTGAAAAATGGTTTCTTCCAGCTCAGAGCCATCTCAAAGTTAAAACCAGTTCTCTCTCAAAACGACCTTGAAATAGTCCTCCATGCTTTCATTTTGTCCCGCCTTGATTACTGTAACTCCCTGTATTCTGGAATCAGTCACTCAACCTTGTCCCGCCTGCAGTCGGTCCAAAATGCTGCAGCCAGGCTTCTGACTGGTTCCAGGAAGAGGAGAGGGCGTCTTGGCTTCCCTCCACTGGCTTCCAATTTGCTTCAGAATTGATTTTAAGGTTTTGCTTTTTGTTTCTAAAGCTCTGAATGGTCTGACCCCTCCCTATATAACTGACCCCCTGAGACCCTTACAAAACCTCCAGGCCTCTGAGGTCTTCTAACACGGGTCTCCTGGAAGTCCCTCGGTCAAAATATAAACTAAAGGGCGACTGCGGTTTTAGTGTAAAGGTCTTTGGAACAGCATCTCCCCCTCAATCAGGGCCGCCCCCCTCTGTTGACTCTTTTAAGACTCGCCTCAAAACACACCTTTATATTTTAGCATTTGATTCCTCTCGCCCTGAATAGGTTTCAATTCCCAATGCTGCGATTTCTTTGTTGTTTGTCTCTTTCAAATAATTCTTTGGTTTGGTCTCACACTGTGTTCTTTATTTTATTTTATTCATTGATTTAATTCTTTTTTTTTATGTATTGTGCAGCACTTTGGTCAGCTTCTGCTGTGTTTTTAAATGTGCTTTTCAAATAAGCTTGACTTGACTTGACTTGACTCGCTGCAACAGACAAATTCAGTGATAATCAGGTGAGCAGAGTTGAGGATTCAGCAGCTAAAGATCTGGATACTTCCTCCAGGAGTTGACCTACACGAAAGACAATTGAAATATAGATCAATACTGATACTGCTCTGTGGCTGCCAGGTGTGTTTAAGTTTAAGTGCTCTGAAGACTTCATAAAACAATAATATATTAAAGCTGCAGTAAAAGCAATATCTTGATTAATTATTGTCCTCCCTAAAGCATGGTTACTCTCTCTTTCCCTCTCTCTTTACATCTGCCGTGATGCTTTAGTGATCTTCATGGACAGGATCTCAACCTGCAGCCAGCTTGGGAGCGTCAGGACCCCATCTCTGCGTTTTGCAGACCATGTGGTTCTGTTAGCTTCTTCAGGCTCAGACCTTGGGCGGTTTTCAGCTGAGTGTGAAGAAGCAGGGATGAGAGTCAGCACCTCTGAGTCTGAGGCCGTGGATCTCTGCCGGAAAACTGGGTGGCTGTCTCTCAGTAGGAAGTGAGTCTTTGCCCCAGGTGAAGTACCTCAGGGTCTCGTTCACACACAAGTGAGGGTAAAATGAGGCAAATTGGTGCAACGTCAGCAGTAATGATGGCATTGTGCCGCGTTGTCATTGTGAGGACGAAGCTGAGCTGGAGGGCAAAAGTATCTACTCAGCTGATCTGTGTTCCAACCCTCAACTTCGGTCATGAGCTTTGGATTGTGACTGAAAGAATTAGGTTGCATGCAAGTGGACGACCACCTTTTGGAGTTTTGGAGATAAGGTCAGGGGCTTGAAGCTCAGAGTAGAACTGTTGCTCCTTTACATCGTAAGGAGTCAGGTGAGGTTGTTCAGGTTTTTGATAAGGATGCCTCCTGGACCCTCACTTTTGGGTGTGTCCAACAAGATGCAAGCCTCAGGGAAGCACAGAAACAGTTGCAGTGAAGATGTTCAGGTGTACATTTTAAATCCTAACCTGCAGTGCAGCCGCTCAGGATGCCATCGCTCTGTCTGAGACGTCTAGGAGAGAGCTCTGTTATTAGTAGGTCATAATGGAACACAGTTAAAGATTAACATGCAGATTCACTGCAGTCACAGCCTTGATGTGTCTGATATGAAGCTGCTTCAGAGCGACACACTGCCATCTGCTGACTCAAAAAAAAACTCATGTGCCAATGTCCTCCCATTTTACCTCTGTGTGTTTTATTCAGCTGCTCTGCATGAAGCTCCAGTGTAAGATGGATGAAGCACAAATCACAGCCTGAATTTAATCACAGACAGAACTACTCCTCTTTTGCATTTACAGGTGATACATATGCATTTAATATTTATAAGACATTCGGTGTCTGCATGTCTGTTACTGAAGTGGTAGAATGCATAAGCTGTTTAACTCCGTGGCAGCAAGGCAGGCACAGTTATCAATTTACTAAGACATCAAAACTATGAAATAATCTGGTTTTGCCATAATCTGGATTACAACAGGAGTCAAATAGGGCTATCCATTGTGTACTAACCCTACCTCTGAACAACACAACCGATGGTCTCAAACACATTAAGAAGGCAAGTCATTCTACAAATGAACTCTTGACAAGGCTCATGTCAATTAGAAACCATTCCAGGAGACCACTTCATGAAGCGGACTGAGAGAATACCAAGAGTGTGCAAAGCTGTCATGAAGGAAAAAAGGGGGCTACTTTCTGAAACATAAAACATGTTCTCGTTTGTTTAACACTTTTTTGTTGATTAGATAATTCCATATATGTTCTTTCATAGTTTCGATGTTTTTAATGTACAGAGTTTAAAATAATTAAAATAAATAAAACCATTGAATGAGAAGGTGTTTCCAAACTTTTGACTGGTAGTGTAGTTCTGCCTTAATCGGTTTGTCCTTCAACTGCACCCTTAATGTTAGTTTATAGTATTTGTAATGTCACTTAAATATCAGGTAAGAAACCTCCAATGTGAGTTGAATAGCTCTGCTGATTTCAAAACTCTCAACATATTCACCTTGCTGTTAGTACACTGTAGTGTGAGGGTAATGTGTACAATGGATTTATGGATGGATGGATGGATGGATGGATGGATGGATGGATGGATGGATGGATGGATGGATAGATAGATAGATAGATAGATAGATAGATAGATAGATAGATAGATAGATAGATAGATAGATAGATAGATAGATAGATAGATAGACAGACAGACAGACAGACAGACAGACAGACAGACAGACAGACAGACAGATAGATAGATAGATAGATAGATAGATAGATAGATAGATAGATAGATAGATAGATCTTTATTTGTCCTTAATAAGGAAATTTGTTGTCACGTCTGTACAAGAATACATACATAAAAAATACATAAATAAACAATAAACACCCACCCAGCCTCACAACAATGGTGCACATTATCCCACATATATACACACCAGACACAAAAATGGTATTCATACAGGTGGGGTTCCCAAAGTGGGGGTCAGGACCATCTGGGGGGTCGGAAGATGTTTTCCAGAATGTTTTTTTTTCTTGAAGTTATCTAAAAATGCATCTTTTACGCACTATTATAAAAATAAGGACAAAAATATTAGTTAAATTTGAAATAAAACCTTGAAAATAAATATAAAATGTATTAGTTTTCTGTCTTTCTTTGTTGCCAGATGCAGCAGGTGGCGCTGTGGTCTTATTAACGAGGACAGAAAACCAACGAAGAAGTCAAGTATTTACAGCAAAGATCGTCTATTGAGATTGATGCGCATGCGTGTCACCATGACGACCAATCTGGGACAAACCCTAAACGACTCTTTCCAAATTCAAAAAGAATCTGGTACCTTTCAGTTTGAACGCTCGTTTACACATTAATCCTTTTTTAGTTTACTCAATGAAATATAGTGAAATATAATAAACTATCTTTTATACTAATGCAACGTGGAGACTTGCTAACGGCTAACCTGTAGTCCGACTTGCCTTTAAGGTGCGGAGTGAGACCTCTTCTTCAATTTCTACCCATCTTTGTAAGCATGCTCACTCGTGTTAGCACAGCAGCTAGCTTACCTCAGAGGAAAACATCCAAATAAACCTCACTTTGAAGCCCTGACATCACTCTTAAACCTGTTCAAGACCTCCACATCAACTCTTGCTGACACGTCCTGTGCTGAGACATTATTTGTGCTCACCTGTATATAATTAATATTGTTTTATGAGAAGTTGAATTAGCTATGTTTACAGAGCTGAACAGTATCCTGAACGCCTCACCAGACAGCATCACACAGGTGAGGATTAAACTACCTGTATATGTTTGTATTACATGCTGATGGACACTACTATATTAAACAGTGATTTAATAAACTGTAATTTGTTGTTCAGAGTGTTTGTGAAGCCTTAAGGCCACATGTTATTCAGAATATGCAGTGTTTGTGTTTAATACCTGATTATAATTTCATTCTGACCCACAGGGAGAGTTCATCTTAATCTCAGACCGACACAGTGATGCTTCTTTCCTTATACACCACTTCCTCTCCTTTTACCTGCGAGGTGAGTCTTAATTCTACATGTTAATCTGTGACAGTTAATGTAAGTATACCTGAACTATAACTGATGTATTTGTATTTCTTTTGCATGTCAGCACGCTGCAAAGTGTGCTTCCTGGGTCTGGTGCAGTCCTTCAATCATTACCATGCAGTCAGTCAGAGATTGGTGAGTCTGACACAGTTCTGCATCTCATTTTGACTCATTGGACATGTTTGCATTTTCCAATATGAAACTCCAGATGAGAAAAATCAAAGTTGATACAGCAAGACTTCATTTAATTCTGGATTTTGTTTCTGATTTTGTTTTGCACACATGGAATATTATTATTAAATCCACTTGTATCTGTTATGTTGGTGCTTCATTGCACTCGTGGCTTAAATTGGCTTGTTTGTGGCTTTTAACTAGAACAAAAAAATGTCCCACATCCCCCCACTTTTAGCATCCTTACACTGGCTCCCTGCTGTTTATTAGGATCAATTTTAAGACACTTTTAATCACATTTAAAGCACAGCATGGACTCGCCCCTCAATACATTTCTGAGCTTTTATCCCCCCACGAACCAGGACGCAGTCTGGGATCCTCTGGCAGTGCTCTGCTAGTTTTTCTACTGTCTAGACCAGGGGTGTCCAAAGTACGGCCCGGGGGCCAATCACGGCACAAGTTCCATTTATTTATGGCCCCAATCTTCCATCTTAAATTGTGTTATTTATAGCACAGAAATTAATCACATTCTGAATCATCTGTACATTTGCAGTTTCTTTCAAGCACACAAACAAAACTAAAGTCAAACCAGAAACGTCTCAAAAAGCTTCACATGGACTACTTTTATAAAAGCAAAGCTCTGGATATTCTGCAAGAATATAATTAGGAGGAAACACAAGAACTCTTAAAGCTGACAGGTTTCCCAAATTAATGTTTTTATCATGATGTGAAAATGTTCTTGATGAACATTAAAAGTTCAGAAGACACAAAAGAGGACACAAGACAAGATCAAAATTATGAAATTGTGCAGAAAAGGCCAAATTTGGTGAATAAAAATAGTTCAGAATGCAGGACAAGAATTATTTAGCTCTTAAATTGTTGTCTGCTGGTCAGAAAAGTCTTAAAAACAACATGAAATAGAAGTGTGATGAAATCCAGATCGTGATCCTGCCATAGGAAAAAAAATGAGACAATATTTTTCCCACATTGCCCGACCCGAAAGAAAAACCTCTTCCTCCAGAGGAAGATAACGTTTGCTAATGTTAACGTTGCTACAAGAACTGAGGACTACCTAGTTACTGATTTATTGAGAATTTTTTTTAAAATAACTGTTATTAAATGGAGATTTCATATATTACTTTTGTGATTCCTAAGTCTCAGTATATAGGAGCCACTGGCCCTGAAGTATTCAGACAACATCAAATGTGGCCCTCTTTGAAAAAAGTTTGGACACCACTGGTCTAGACTAAAAACTAAAGGTGACAGGGTCTTCGCTTTCAGAGCCCCCTGACAGTGGAACAGCCTGCCAGAGGAAATCAGACTTGCAGAGTCAGTCCCTCATTTTAACTCAAGACACACCTTTATAGTGAAGCTTTTATTTTGTTTTTGTTTTTTTATAATTTATTTTATTTTTAACGTTTTACCTCTCTGCTTTTATTTCTTCTCTGCTTTTATTCTGTTTTAATTCTTTTTGTGAAGCACTTTGTTGCTTGTATTGAAAAGTGCTATACAAATAAAAGTATTATTATTCTTATATTTAATTAAAGTTAGCTTTAATTGGGACCAGGATTACCTGCTTAAATTGTTGAGTTAATACTGCTACTCTGTGTCTGTGAATGTTCTCTTTTTAACCGTGTGCTAATCTGTTTTGGAATTGTGTCCCCTCAGGGTGTAAGCTTGTTACAGGCCAGAGAGAAAGGTCAGCTGGTCTTTCTGGAGGGCCTGAGCGAGTCCCTGTCTGTTTTGATCCCTCAAGAGAGCAGCACAGGAAGTCAAGCCTTGGACTTTCTGAGGTACTAACAACTACATTTCTGAGGTTTTTGCTAATTTATTGATATAGAACTATCTGTGTACTTAGTTTTTGCTCTAATAGAATATAAAACTTAATATTTTGTACATATTCCGACATAGTTCCAAACTTTAAAACCATGTAAAATCATGATTTAATCAGCTGCATCTCATCTCTCTTGCCGTCTCAATTTCCCCCCAGGAATCCTGCTGTCGGTCTGAAGAGTCTGTATGAGTTTGTCAGGTCCAGTCTGAACGGTTCTGATGGGGCAGAGGAGTGGGGACCTCCTGTGCTGCTGGTGGATGACCTCAGCGTGCTGCAGAGTCTGGGGGTCAGCGTTGGAGCCGTGCTGGACTTCAGCCACTACTGCAGAGCCGCCGTCTGCTCACAGCTAAAGGTCAGATCACAGCCTCAAGTAAACTTTGATGATTGGAGGATTCTTTCTTCTCTCAAGGTAGATTTTATTTTCACTCTCGCCACCGCTGCTTTGACTGTGATCGCAGGGAAACGTGGTGATGCTAACACGCTGTGATGGGAGAGAAGAGGAGGATGATGGAGACGATGAAGGCTCAGAGAGACTTCTGAAGGGTCTGACCCACCAGTGTAGCCTCACCCTTCATGTACAGGGTCTCCCCACTGGCTACTGCAGGGACATACATGGGCAGGTGTGTGTTTATGTTTTTGTACTGACTGAACATTTTCTTTTAGATGCTCTTTGAGTCTGTGCTTATATATCATCAGTAAGTTAAAATGATTTCTTGATTCCTTGCACTTGTAATTAAACTAACTGATGTTTTGTTTTCAGGTGGAGGTGTGCTGGAGGAGGAGACACGATGTCGGGCAGTACACTCTGAAGAAGCTCTTTCAGTATAAGGTCCACGATAAAGGAGCCTCCTTCTTTGCTCCTGGGACGTCCAGCGCTGTTCTTTAGTTACGCCTTAAACATCATGGATTCTCTTCTGTCTCCTTTTTGTGTAAACGGACGAGAGCACAAGCTCTGACTTTGGATGCTTACTTCTGTAAAGGGCCCAGTTTGGACTCTGGGCTGTGTGGAGGGAGAACATCTGGATCCTCACAGCTGATAGCCGGCCTCCAGACTTCTCCATCACTGCCTACTTCTTCTTCTTTTTTTATTTAAGTATATAACATATGGGAAATTCATCTTATAACCAGGGCAGTCTGTCGAAGGTGTGACTGCAAGTAGCCCACACTATTACTATTGTAGTGTGTTCACAGCATGCTATGACTGCAGACTGTTTACGATTGTGATGTGTATGATACATTAAAGGGAGCTGTGGCTACTTTCAACCTTATCTCTACCTATCAAGCTGTCAGCACTAACATTTGACACAATACTCTCTTTACAGACTTAATATTTTGCAAACTAGCAAGAATGCCACTACAAAAGAAAAACAAGGGATGTTATTGAGAGAGAGATACTCTATACAGCTTTTTGATTAACTTGAAAAGTCGTTCATATTGAGCTGCTTTCATTTTAAGATATTCACAGAAGATATTGTGATGATGTGGCTGTAGCTGTTCACAATGCTTCCTAGGAGTCCAAATCTTGATCCAAAAGGTTCCTGGACTACATGGGTGTCCAGAGAGCACTTTTTCTACGTTTCATACATTTTACTAGGAATCCAGAGGGCATTTTTTTGCATTTTACACATTTGAGGGGGATTCAGAGGGCACTTTTTCTACTCCTTATACATTGGTGGGGCATCAAAAGAGTGCTGTTTTGCATTTTATACATTTGAGGGGCATGCAAAGGGAACTTTTTTTGCATTTTATACATTTTAAGAGTCATCAAGAGGGCACTTTTTAGAGTTTTTTTTTACATTAGAGGGGCATGAAGAGGGTGCCTTTCTGCGTTTCATACATCTGAGGGGCATCCAGAGAGAACTTTTTTACGTTTTATACATTTCAGGGGCATCAAGAGAGAACTTTTTTACGTTTTATACATTTCAGGGGCATCAAGAGAGAACTTTTTACGTTTTATACATTTCAGGGGCATCAAGAGGGAACTTTTTACGTTTTATACATTTCAGGGGCATCCAGAGGGAACTTTTTTCTACTTTTTTCCCATTGGTTGGGCATCAAAAGTGCACTTTTTTTTGCATTTGATACATTAAGGGGGTACTTTTTCTAAATTTTATACATTGGCGGGGCATCCAGAGGGAACTTTTTTTTGCATGTTTTACATTTAATAAAGTACTATCAATAAAGTAATATAGTAAAAGTAATATATAATGTTAAGAGGCATCGAGAGGGCATTTTAAAACATGTTTTATACATTGGTGGGACATCCAGGGGGAACTTTTTCTACGTTTTATACATTTGAGAGGCATGCAGAGGGCAGGTTTTATTTTTTAGGCATTTTCAGAGGCATCAAGAAGGCACTTTTTCATGCATTTTCCTCAGAAAGGGCACCAGAGACATTTTTAATGTTTGATCTACTACAGTGGAATCCAAGAGGGCCCTTCAGTGAGTTTCTTTCGGACATCATGGCATCAAGGGGGGTCGGTTTCAGGTTCAGGGGTTGTGTTTTATGCTGAGAGATGCTCCTATAATGAATAAAATCAGTATTTCCTCTCAGAAATGTCCCATCACTCAGTACACATTGGTGTTCTAACATCTCACTCTCATTTGATAACATTGTAATGGTCCTTATCACCGCTAGAGGTCGCCCTGTCCCTGCTGTGGGACTCTGCAGGGTGAGAGGTCGGAGTGGAGAGGTCCCTGAAGGATTTGACAACCAGTAGATTTGAAACGCTGCTCTGCATGTCAGCATCACACTCGAGTTAGCTTCAGCTAATCTCCGAAGCAAAGGAATACTACAGCAGCTGCTCGTCCCTTTAAACCCAGAGTAGGCCTGACTTGGAGCTACCTCTGAGGATCTCTTTGTGAAGTTAGTCCAGGTAAGAGAACATTTATCCCTTTAGCGTTAGCTGCTACAGTAAGCTAGCTATCTCTGCTGCGGAGGGAAGCATGGAGCTGAATTATCTGCTGACATAACATGAGCAGCTAGGCGTTCATACAGCCATGGCAACGAGATAACAGCAGCTTGGCTCGTGCACAGCAGTTTTATTTAGTGAACAAGACACCAGCTGTAGATATGACTTCACCATATTTACATTGAACGTCGTCACTATGCTAATACAGCTAACTTCAGCTAACTACAAACTATGAAGAGAGTCACATTAACAGCTGCATTAAACATATGTTAGTCATTTCACCCATTTAAAGCCGAAGAACCCTTTTGTTTACTTCGTTTTGCTTTACAAGATAATATAAATACTGTTTGGGATAGCTTTACTGGTGTGCTGTCAAATACTGCTACCATTATAGATGTGATTCTGCAGGCACAGACATGCGCAGAGCAGCAAACCAGGGGCACTTGCAATCTTGCCCATATTTAATGCAACCCAGCTTTGAATGTAGAATAGAACAGCCTTTATTGTCAGGTGTACAATGAAGTTAGAAGCACATCTCCTGAAGGTGCATGTGGTAAATACAAATATAATAAAAACAGTTAGAAAATATGATTAAAAGACAATATAAATGCAATGATGATATAAAACAAATGTCAAATATATACAGTCAGGTGGGGAGAAGAGGTAACTGGGTTTAAATATGCTTTAAAATGGACTATTCATCGAAATCTTTGGCCTCTAAACATATATACTTCTACATAAACACACTTATTTATTTTTTGAGTGTAGAAATAAGCTGAATATGTCGTGAAACTAAGGACAAATGTAGCTCTTCATAACATTGACACCATATTTTGCTGTGGCCTTCCCTTTCAGCTGTTAAAATGCAATAATAGAATAAGTTTAAATGAATTAAATATTATTATTTTAGTCACTAAATGGAAATAGAGATACTGTTCCCCTCAAATCACTTTATGTTGTATAATTACTTTCTACATTTAAACTCAACCCTGTTAGTAAAAGGAAAAACAGAGTTAAATAATTCATAATAAAGAGAGAGTCTAAGATGTGCAAAAATGGAAAAAGAAAATTCATAAGGTAGCATTTTTCGATAGGGTAGCACAACTTGGCGTAACACCAGTAGCAACATTAGCTAAAGCTAGGCACCTGCTAGCTTGCTGTTATGGACGTTAGCCTTTCGCTTTCACAAGTTGTCTGTTTGCTTTGAGAAAGTCACGAAAAACAAGAAGTAACGTTGTAATAACATGGGTATATTTAGTCGTGGTTATAAACAGAAGAATTAAAAAGCATTGTGGATTAAATTCGGTGTTATAGCTCTCGTGTGCTATGGTAACGGAATGCTGTTTACACATGCAGCTTAGCTAGCTAGCTAACAATTAGTGGGGTTTCATTAATTATACGGAAGCCCTAAAAGGACATTCAGCAGGTATGTTATTTAATTCGGTTTTAGCCTGATTAGGAGTTCACTTCAGGTGTTTTCTTGAGATCATACCTCATTAGTGTGGGCTATGACAGCACAATATGGAGCAGGGTGGCCTATAACAGTGAGATAATGTAACAAATTAATACCAATATAGCATTTTGATTTAGAAAGATAAATCTCTTCTTAAGACCCACTTTTTAAAATTTGTTTTTTTTTATCATTTTAACCACTTTATATTTTTATTTATTATTATTTTAAGTTTTTATCTAACTAATTAATTGTTTTTTTATTTTATTTAATTATTTATTGTTTTATAATTGCTTCTATTGACTTACCAGTTTTATTTATTATTATTTCTATTATTATTATTATTATTTATTTATATAACCCACTTTATTCTGTTTAATTTACGTTTATTCTTTTTAACCTCAACTCAACTTTATTTATAAAGCACCTTTCATACATAAAAACATGCAGCCTAAAGTACTACACAGAATAACAGAGAGACAGAAAACAACAGCAATGGTAAAATTATAAAAGGCATGATTATAAATAAAATACTTAAACATAAAATATTAGAATACAGTAAAATTAATAAAATAAGTAAGAGTGGAAAGAAAAGTTAAAAACAAGATAGCGCCAACAGGATCCGGTGAATACAAGAAATAAATAGATAAATAAATAATTAATTGAATAAGATAAATAAATGTGAAAGCAAAGATTCAAATAATATTGATTAAAATAATAATTAAAATAATAATGCTTTAATAAACCTCTTGCGTTGTATTTTGTTTTTACATTGTTAGAACTCCTAAACTCCTCTGTCTGTCAACAGGTTAATTTGTCATTATTGAAAGATGCTTGGCTTGTCAAAGCACTTTGTAAACATTCCTTTTTAAATGCGCTTTATAAATAAAGTTATTATTATTATGTAATGAGAGTCAAAGGCATGTTATAAGACACTGTAAGCCAGGTAGCTGTCTGGACTAGGGCTGGGTGTGAAGGGACACTTTACAAGCCAATAAATGGGTTCCAGTTATGAAAATGTAATTGCCTAGTGTTGTAAAACCGTGAGCCACTTATCTTTTAAAATGTAATAAATTAGAATATTATTTGCATGTCCAGCTCAGTGGTTGTGTACACCTTCTCATGTGTCCAACCTTTGACATATCTGACATCCCTTTGTGGTACATCATTCCTTCTGCAGAACACATGTTCTGAATTCCCCAATGTTAATCTCTCATGCCGTGTAGTTTGATATGATAAAACTGAGAGTACATTCATTCAATGGCACATGCTTGTTTGTGACTCTGGCCTCCTGTGCTGGCTTGTCCCTGGCAGGTGATGTTGCGACAGAGTTGCATCAGCGCCATCATCCCTGCACGTGTTCACTTGTCTTGATAGAGGTTTCACCATTCTGGCTTGTGGACTAGATTTTCAAAGCAGTTGCACGAGCTGACACAAGATCATTTTGACCCTTCACCATGTCGGCTGATGGTCAGATGTGAATGTGGGGATGACAGAAAGTTGGATGTTTGTTTTGAATCAGTGTGTAGTGAGATGCAATACATTTAGCTTTGTCATTTGAACTCTGAAACATATTGAAGAATGTAAACGAAGTAGTGACACTTTCATCAAACTTGATGGAGTAAAACAACAGAACATACATAATGGAAGATACCACCAATAAATACTTCCTTAAGCTCTCCTCTTTTGAGAAATGTGTCAGAAATCCTGGTGTGGAAATGCACCGACTGTAACACACCGTTCGTTATTGCGATATCTTTACTCATTAACAGGACATTTCCCTCTTTTGTCAACAGCTGTGGTTGTAAAAGGCTGTGTTGCTGTAATCCGCTCACCCACATGGAGCTCGTCTCTGCGTTTACAGCCGGACTAATGGGAGTAACTGATCAAAGGAGCATGCCTCCACATTATGCAACTGTGGGACTGAATGGTGATGCAGTTATGTCGCGGAGAGTGGACACGGCCTGACGCTCCGTGGAATGTTTTTGCGGACATGTGTGGAGATTTTGACGTCCCGCAGGTTTTCACTTGAGGGGTAATTCGTTTGGCATGTAGATGACAGAGAATATTAAGGATTATGTCATTTGAATCTATTAGCCCCGGGGATGCCTTCAAGCTGGGCATTTTGTGCAGTGTGGAGAAAAGGTGAGCTGGTCATTTACTCCTTCAGAGTCCTCCACTTCAGTGTAATGTGTTTCTGAGTGTGGACTTGAAACTCTTCATTGGAGCTCCATTTGAATCTGGAAGTCATATAACTAAGCTGCAGTGACCCACAGTGATCTTCCTAACTTAATTTGAGCTTGCAATGTGACACACTGTCATGCCTGTAGCTGTGTTTTTGTTGCGAGGGAGTGTGCTGGGTCCTCACGTGGGAGCACATATAGACTGCTCTTTGTTGGACTGTTAGTTGCTCGGCATGTAAAGGCAGAAGCGTGGAGACGTTTTGCATGCTTTTGTCAGAAAGATTTGCTTGTGGTTTTGCAGCGATGTCCTCTTACACGCCTCAGATGCAGGAGCGGCTTAACCCCTTCAAACTATGGGGCAGCGTTTGTAAAGTTGTGCACGCTGAAAATAACATTTCTCCACATGTAGCTCCAAAACATCATAAACATGTAGAGTCAATTTTTAAAAGTCACTTTTTTGTCACATTAAGAGGAATATTTGTGATCTTCTTCACGTTTAATTCTGATGTGAAAAATATATTAAGTTAAAATCACTGTTAAATCCAAATCTAAATGTTAGATATAAATCTAACTGTTAAATCTAAATGTTAAATCTAAATTTAAATGTTAAATCCAAATCTACATGTTAAATATAAATGTAAATGTTAAATCTAAATGTAAATATAGGATATAAATCTAATTGTTAAATATAAATCTGAATATTAGATTTAAATATAAATGTTAAATATAAATGTAAATGTTGAATATAAATGTAAATACAAGATATAAATATTAAATATAAATATAAATGTTAAATATAAACATAACTGTTCAACGTTAAATCTAAATGTTGAATATGAAATCTAAGTATTCAACATTAAATATAAATATTAAATATAAATCTAAATGTTAAATATAAATATAAACATTAAATATAAATATACATTTTAAATATAAAACCTAAATGTTAAATATAAATGTTCAACGTTACATCTAAATGTTAAATCTAAAATCTTAATGTTCAATGTTAAATATAAATATTAAATATAAATTTAAATGTTAAATATAAATGTAAATATTAAATATAGATGCTCAACATTAAATCTAAACGTTAAATATAAATATAAATGTTAAATATGAATGTATATATTCAACTTTAAATGTAAATATTAAATATAAATATAAATGTTAAATATAAAAAAAAAATATATATATAAATATATAAAATATAAATATAAAATTAAAGTTAATATAATTTTTCACAACAAGTTAAATGTCAAGAAAATCACAAATATTCCTCTAAATGTGATATAAAAGTGACTTTTAAAAATTCACTCTCATTTTTATGTCGTTTTGGAGCTGAATGTGGAGAAATGTTATTTTTGGTGTGCACATCTTTACAAAAGGCGCTCCATATCAAACACTTCTTCACCAGACTAAAAGGACTTCCTCACAGTTGCTGGTTTTGCGCCTGAGTGTCTGAAGAGAGCTCAAACTCAAACAGTTCACCTCCTCTCTCTCAGTCAGTGCTGGTCTAAAGTTTTGCATATAAAGGCTCCTTCAAACGTGTCATGCTCCTGATTGTCTGGGCATGCTGCGACACACAAACTGCCCACAGGCTGTGCACAGAGTCGGAGGGAGGCAGCAGGGGGTGGCCACAGGCCCTGAGCGGCTGAGCCCTGCATGTTGTGTTTCCGATCGGCTCAATCCCGGATTAGTTCACTGACGGAGATGCTGCTGAGCCTTTCGCCAAATCAGGTCTCATTGCTACACCCACGGAGCCGCACAGCACGCAGCAAACGGGACGGACCGCTGAGAGATGGAGGCTCTCACTGAAAGTTTTCTCTCATCGGACCGTGAGCGGGACCAGAACCTGGCTGAGAGCAGAAACGGAGATCAGAGAGGTTTTACTTCAAAGCCCTTTTTGACCCTTTTAGAAGCCATTGTGCGAGCTGGCCAGGACTCTGCTGTATTTACTGTATAGGGTATTTATAACAGCAGATCAAGAGACTCCCGATGTGAATTCCTCCCGGGGAATGTTTCCGTTGCTCTCGGGGGGACGAGCCGAGCCGTCGCACACTCTGCCCGAGTCCAGAGGGGAGCTGTATGTAAACCACAAGGCACCGCTTCAGCTAAAAAAACCTGCCGCTGCTTCTTTCAAGGGACACAAATGGCCGCGAGGCAGAGAGGTAACCTGGCCTCCCATTAGCAGGTACAGTCTCAGAACAGTTCAAGGCTTGTATGGTGGATACAGCATGGTAACGGATGATGTGACAGAGCCGTGTTGTTGTGTGTTCGGCATCACATGAGAAGCTGTGAAGGTGGTAATGTTGAATAGGATTAGATACAAATCCAGCAGCTGCATGTGTGCCAGCAGAGCGGCCAGTTAAACATTGTAATAGAGCAGTGTGTAACTACAAACACTGATAGGCGGCGTTGAACCTGTCTGCTGAGCAAACAGAGACGAAAACTGAGATTGGGCAGAAAAGTCAACAGGAGATGGAGTTGATATGAGGAACTGAAGGGCTGCTGTTGTTTGAAGTTTGAGGAAGCAGCCGGTGGGCACAGATTTCACAGATTTTGGACTCCGATCTTGTTTATCTTCAATCAGTGGTTAGACCGCTTGCAAAACTGCTTTTTGAGTAACATGTAGTTTGGAATAGGCCTCCTCTAAAGTTCAATATTGTCTGTTCATTGACAGGATGAAAAGTGTGTCACACTGCAAGTTCCAGTGCATGTTTTAAGAAAGTTGTGAAGCATGTAGTTGAAATAAATGACCAGTTATGATTAAAATTAGAATTAGCAGTCAGTTAAACGAGTCGTAAAATGTCAAAATGCTGGTGTGTTGTGTTTAAGCCAAGCAGCAACTTCTGGTCTCAAAATATGAAGCCCATGCAGAAGTGTTACAAACTGCAATTCCTCCAGTGTCCACTTGAGGCTGGCTGCAGAAACACCGGAAACCACATACACACCAATTCAAAGAAGACGATCTTTCCAGCAGAAATAAACATGTTTACAGCCTGGTTCAAAAAACAGCTTGGCTCTACGTAGCTTATTTCTCTATCGGCACACACTGTACGGTTCAGAAGATATTAAGATTACAAGTTTTTGCCCAAATAAAGACTTGACTGACAGGCGGGAACCCATAGCTGTTGGCTAAGAGGCTCAAACCCCGCCTCTTTACATCACACTTTGACTGGTTGAGTTCTGCATTACCAATATGGCTGCCGCCGCCAAATGGCTTCAAAACAGCGTTCAGGAACAGATGGGTGACGTCACGGATACTACATCCATTATTTATACAGTCTATGGTTTAAGCTGGAGCTCAGGCACCCACCACTAACTAGGCTTTAGCTTTGTTGAATGGCTTTTTCCATAATGCTATAATGCTCTGCTACCTGGATGTAAACAAGCACAGATGATGGATGATATTTTGATCTAAAATATGAAGATGCAGTTAGAGCTGGGCGATCTTGAAAAATATATTATGCCGATAACATTTTTCATGTCAGTCGATATCGATAATTATCACGATAAATTTCAAATCATTTCATTTAAATTTAAAGGCAGATTTTTGCTTCTGAGTGAAAGTTGAAGACAGTTTGTTAGTTTGTATCTGGATTTAGTTTTCTGATGAGCTTCTTGAATCCATCATTTCTGATGGTGCTAACAGGAAGCGGGTCTTTATCTAAGATGGGATTTTTGTGAAGCTTTAGTTAGTAGATTATTTTCTTCAGTTTAGTTGAGTGTTACTGATTCCAACAGTGCAGTGAATGCATCACGGTTATTCAGCGTTCAGTTGTACTACGATCGCAATGGACATTAAATGTGTTAGAAATGAACAGCAGAAGTTGTCTCTGTGTTCTTCCTTTACCCACATCCTGAAAGTAGATTTAATGAAGTTTATTAAGTTAATAGTTAACTCAGAGTCGACACAGTGTCAGACTAACGACTCTGCTTTGAGCTGCTAGGTTTCGCGTTTTCTTCCGTGTTGCTGTTGCTCATTTCAGCTGTGTTTACACTCCACTCCAAACGTCTTTAAGCCCCGCCTACCTCTCACTGCGACACGATTGGCTGTTCAATGCTGTCTTCTTCTGTCTAATGTTGGGTGGCAACTAGCGTTTAAAGGTGACATATCATGCAAAATGGACTTTTTAATGGTTCTCTACCTGAAATATGTTTCCCTGGCATGTCTACAATGAAAAAAATCCATTCTGCCCCTGTTCTGATTTCTACACCTTTCTGTAAATGTGTGTGAAACGAGCCGTTTCAGACTTCTGTGTTTTTGTTACATAACAACAATATCCGGTCTGTCACGGAGTCAGAGCTCGGAGCTTGTTCAGCCCATAGACTGTATAAAATACAACTCAACCCCTCCTCCGTTTTTCATTCCCTGCACAAATGTGTGCTAACAAGGAGCTTAGGAGGGAGGCATGCTAGTTGTAGGCTGTCTTAATAAACACAAAGGTCGGTTTTACTCCCCACGTCTGCAGATTTGAAGATCTAGTGGATGATTTTTATTTATCATGGATAAGTGCTAGCGCTAGTTAGCATAGCTACATAGCTACATGTTGTAGCTGTAGCTGTGTACCAAGACACACGTCTACATACTGACAAATAAAACAACAAGTAACACTAAATCTGTGACCAATCCTTCAGAAAAGGTCCTGCTGCCTTTATGGCAAAGGTCGGTTTTACTCCCCACGTCTGCAGATTTGAACATCAAGTGGATGATTTCTATTTGTCATGGATAAGTGCTAGCGCTAATTAGCATAGCCACATAGCTACATGTTCATAGCTGTAGCTGTGTACCAAGACACACGTCGACATACTGATAAATAAAACAACAAGAAACACTAAATCTGTGACCAATCCTTCAGAAAGGTCCTGCTGCAGGCGCCTCTCCATCAGGATCAGATTCTGGATCAGATTCAGAGGGTTGAAGTAACGCGATCTATGAGCAGCCGTGCATATTCAGCCAACATGTAAACATTAGATCAACATGCTGGACAGCCGAGGCCACACCCACTTCCTGAGGGGGCGTGGTCAGAGAGAAAACAGACTTCTGAGGAGGGCTGAAGAAGAGGGTTTTTCAGGCAGACCAAAATCTGATTTCAAAGTGTTTTTTTGAGCATAAACTCTAAAGACATGTTTTGGGGACCTCTTAGACCAATATATATTGATGAAAAAAGCGTGATATGTCACCTTTAAGGCTCATTAGCGCCCCCCCTTTCAAGTGGTTGGGGTTTGTAATTACAGGTTTATTTATATTGAATTTTTATCGAGCATTTGTTATATTTATATCGAGGAAAAATGATATCATGATAATTATCTAGATAGAGTTGTATGTAAGACTGTGTCTGCTTAAACTAGACCGGAGCAATGTATAACCAACACAGGCATGTGGACGGTAACCTGCAAGATGGATCACAGTCTGGTGGAGCTAGATCTGCTAACCTTAGACACACTTTAACTTTGTTTACCCACAGACCGTGACCCCGTGTGGGTTTAAGACTAGACGCTTAGTCTGAATTGAAAGTACTGTTTTTACATGGCAAGGAAATGAGTCACTTTGTACCATTCCTAGTTTTAGTCATTGATGGATTGCTAAAGTTCATGTTTTGTTGATTTTAGAGCCCCATGTGGACAAGGTGCTACTATTTATCTTGCTGCACATGTACTCCTGCACATGTGCAGAAAGATTCCTCCTCATTCCAGTCTGTTTCATCAACACTGGAAAACTCCACACAGTAGCTTTAACAGTGTTGTTTTTCTCAGAGGTCTCTTGCCAGTTGAAGTCTGTTCTTGAGTTCATAGATGTGTTAATAGAAGAGCTGCGTAACTTATTGAAAAGATGGTGAAATGTCCCTCACAGAAAGTTCTCATATTTAAGAAGTGAGTAATCAGGGATGTGAGCTTTTGAATAAAACAAACAAGTGTTTTTTAGAAGAGGAAATAGTCTGTGGACTTAGTGCCATTCCAGCGTTAAGTTAAACACTTAAACGCTGCTGTCTCGGCCAAAGTGTCCCTCTGTGTTTGTCTCTCCTAACAGCAGTGAGGTTTACCTGCCATGTCCAGTAACAAAAGGCTCTTATCATCAGGAAACCGGTGGTGGTGGGTGGTGTTTTTCTTTTCTTTTTTGTACCCAGGTGTGATCGATGAGACGTTTGTGTGTTTGCTTGAGGGTAGCTGCTCAGCCGGAGTTGCTTGTTTCCCACTGGTGGGAATGCGTCCACACCTTTTTTTTCTGCTGCTGAATGAGCCGTGTGTTTAAGTTCTGTGGGGCATGTGATCTCAGTGTGAGCCGGTCTGAAGGAAAAACACACCATGTCTGCAGTCAGCAGTACATGGATGAACACGTGGAGTGTGTAACTAATTAGGAGTCTGGGACAGAGGCTCTGTATAAGAGCTGGGGGTGTCTTTTTAAATTCAATTGATTTTTATAAACACTTAAAAACCCACTCTTATGTTACAGATTATTCTACACATGTTCTTGTCAATCATTGGCTGGCATCAAACACCCCAGAGGTGAAAAATAAAAAGAGATATTAGATATACAGCATCTTTTCTTGGACTGTTATTGTTTCAGTAATATAAGTTTATTTTTGAATATTCAGCATTTAAATACAACCCTCAATCAAATTACACACATGAATAGACGTTCATTGAGTGCTCGTCAACTTGAATTATTTAACTGCTTTAGGTTTACCACTCTGATTTATCAACACTGCTCTTCAGCTTCACATTAAAATTCAGTAAAGACGATTATTTTAAGACTTTTTTTCCTCTGCAGGTCGTTTATCAAGGAAATGTGACAAAACTTTGATTGTAAAAGTCCTAAAAACTTTAAAAACTTTGCACCTTTACTTTATCAGCTGCTTCTAAAAAGTAGAGCAGAAGCAACAGCACAAACTCAGTAAACCTGAGTCCTGATATGACCTTCAGTGTTCATTGTTCCCTTATTTTTTTATCAGCCTAAGATTGCTTTACTATCAGCTAACCTGCTGGTCTTGATTGTTTAATCTTTGTTTTTCTATAAAAGGTCTAAAAATGGTCAAATATGCTTCATGTAATTCCCCACAGCACAAGTTGATAAGTAGAGATTATATTTTCTGTCTCACAGTCCAAAAACCCAAAATCTGAAAGTAACAAGGAAAGGAAAAGAAGCAAGTCGTCACATTTCAGGGAAGTTTGGCATCGCCTATGAAAAACCTTCAGCCAAGATTAAGCACCTTAAGGAAAGTCTCCATTAATATTTGACCAATAGACTCATTGTTTCAACTCTAAATATTAATAATAATAATTACTAATGATTTTATTTGTAGAGCACTTTTCAAAAACCAGTAACAAAGTGCTTCACATGAGCAGCAAAATAAAACAGGCAGTTCATAAAATCACACAAGTCAAGATAAAGAAATAAAACATATTTCAGACATAAAATCCCCCTAAAAGAACTCTAAAGGAATACAATTATTTCAAAATATGTTTCTTAATACAGTTTAAATTAAATTAAATTAAATTCAATTCAATTCAATTCAATTCAATTAAACAAAATTAAATTAAATTCAGATAAAATCAGGAAAGGCTCTACGATTAAAGTATGTTTTCAGAAAATATTTAAAAGAGCTCACTGACTCAGCTGACCTCACCTGAAATAGTTCTCTTGCTAAAAAAGTAAATCAAAACAACTGCAAAAAATAAATCTGTTGAGTGTCAAATCCACCAAAAGCTTTATCTTAAGAAAAAAACAGAGCGTGCAACCCTCCAAAAGCGCTTCATGAAGGCATTCTCTTTCCTTAACAGTTTATTATTAAAGTTTTTCAAATATATTTTCCACTGTCTTCCCTTTGGATCAAAGTTTTCATCAGAGTAAAGTGATATTAATGCGTCTGTCTGTGATATCAGTGTAAGTGCGTCATGGTGTGCAGGTTTGAACTATGTTTAAAACTCATTCTCATCCTTCAGGTCCCTGGATGCCCCGCGGCGCACCGTCCTCGGCCGCGCAGTGCTTCCCAATGGCCGGGAGTTGACCCCGCCCACCAGGATGACGCTGCGCGAGCAGCTGAGAGAGAAGATCTCGGCGGCCTTCTACCGCCACGGGCTGCTGTGTGCCTCCTACCCAGTACCCATCATCCTCTTCACCTCCGCCAGCATCCTCACCTGCTGGTAGGCGTCCTTACCTTAGCTTCTGTGTCTTTGCTCAAAGTTTAGACGTTTAAATCTTTTGATTGTATCGTGAGATTTCTCAGGTGGGTGTTTGAATTTACAGAAATCTCCTCAGAGAAGTGTATTCCTCTACGTCAGACGGATGTCGCTGCACCTTTAAGTGTTCATTGTTTCAGGGAATCGTTTTCAGTGTTTTATTTGTGCAAAAGACAGATTTTGTTTTCATGTTTGGCTTGCAGCATGGGCAGTGGTTTGACTTATTTTTGGTGCAGGCTGCATTAAAATTTAAGAGAAAGCCAGTCATGTTTACTGATGTGGACAGACTGAATTGTGTAGTGGTTTGAAAGAGGAGACAAGTAACCAGCTCAGCTCGTCTGAACTGGAACCATCTGCACACACACAACAGCCCCCCGCTAACTCCATAACACAAACATTCACTTAACACACGCACACATCTCCTTTTACCAAAGCTCTTGGTCAAAAGAGAGGACATAGGTCAGAGAGTTGGCTCGGCTTCATCAGCTAAGGCATTGTAAAACAATCCGAAACACACGCATGCACCTGCTGCGTGCTGTCCTCGAAGCACCTTACAGCAGGGTTGCTGACCACATGGGCCACATGGACCACTGACCACCACCCGGGGGGTGGGGGGAAGTGAAAGAAAAGGGCTTGACGGCGGGGATGTTTAAGGCACGACCAGAGCAGAGGGCTGTGAGAAAGTGGGCCTGTGAGAATAGGAGGCCTGTCCCTCCATCTGCCTGACAGGAGGGGGGCTGGCTCTGCACAAAAGAGGCCTTTGTGGAGGTACAGTGACCTTGGAGAGTGGGGGAGGCAGTGGGAGGGAGAGGGAGGGAGGGAGGGAAACAGAGAGAGATTTCTGTCCGTCCAACTTACAGGCACCCTTCTCAAAGGAATATAAGTCAATCCTGTGTGAAACTACAGCTCAGTCCACGTGGAAGCTGAGGCTGTCATGGATCAATAGCAGTGACTCAGCAGAAACGTTATCACCCACTCCTCAGTTGCACTTTCACGACCCTCCAATCTCAAACAAAGCTGTATTTTGAACTCAATTATAAAAGGTTTGGATCATCTTCATCAAGTGTGCCTTTAAAGGTTTGTCAGACAAGAATCTGGCACAAAACATCCCATAAAGAGTCTGAGACAGAAGCTTCTAAAAGAACAAACAACAGACTCAAACAGAAGCAGAAATCACATCAGACAATGATTAAGAGGTCTCCAGTTATGCATTCACTGGTTGAGTAATCTATAATCTGATTTTCTAATCTTCCATGATTGAAAATAATCTAGTTTTATAAAACTCTGCAGCTCGTTCTAATACCAGAGAGCAGAAACTTTGAAGAGCATGACAGACATAATTAGTCCGCCTGACTGAAGCCTGCAGCGACTGTAAGGAGTCGTATAAGAACAGAGCAGTTTATGTTGTACAGCCAAATAATGAAACTACATCAGAGATGGAGAGATGAGGATCAACGCTGTGATTCTTTGACATATCAGAGAAGTGTTTGGACTGGTGTCTTTGCTAACAGGTGACTTGTGTGAAGTGGTTCATACGTATTGAGTAGATGCATGTCACCTGGATCAGTGTGACCATACAAAACGGTCTCTGTGAAATCAACGATTAGCTTCTGGGGAGACATTTCAAATCCAACGTCCAAGTGGACACTCAAGGAACTGCAGTTTTTGCACCTTAGCTTGTTTTTGTTAACACCTGTTGCACCAGCTGTGCGTAAGTTCATACGTAGCCTAGTTTGAACGTAATTTCTGTAATAGCTTGTTTGCATATGACGTCGTCATCGTCATCGTCATTTCCGTTGCGTGGCAATGGCGCGAAATGCAGATGGGGGTCAGGAAGTGATTTGCAGCAGTCGGCGGAGAAACATAAACACATGAAACATGCCTACGGTTTGCGTTTTTTACGGTTTCCCTAACCGATCAAACGGAGAGAAGTCAACAAGTTTTGATCGTGTCCCAATGGTAGTGGTTCACAAGGGGAAAATGCAAAAAACTCTCAGAAAAAACGATGGAAACAGTGGATAGCAAACCTTTGTTAATGGTGCGGAGGAGCAGAGCCAGATTATGGCCATTTTACCGGTAGTAAAACGATGATGTCAAAGACAGGCAGCCTGAATTGAGTAACATTTAACGTCTTTATCATTAAAAGTGAAAAAAAACCCACATCCATATAAAGTCTGCCGTTCTTAAATCCAATGTGTTATTTCCTAGTATCGATACAATCGATTTATAACCTTTAAAAATGATGTTAGATCGATATATGTCATCTGGAAGGCCAACTTGCCGAGCACAGATCGATGTAGTAGATGAATCGTTACACCCCTACAGTCTATGTTTAGGGTGGTCTTTACACCCTAACTTAGGACTCAACCAAGCAGCAACCTCCAGTCTCAAACCATGAAGCCCATACAGAAGTGTTACAAACTGCAGTTCATCAAGTGTCCACTTGAGGCTGGCTGCAGAAACACTGGAAACCACATACACACAAATTCAACGAAGACAATCTTTACAGCAGAAATACACGTTTACAGCCTGGTTCAAAAAACGGCTTGGCTCTACGTAGCTACTTTCTCTATCGGCACACACTGTACGGGGGGGGTGAATTTTTTTCCAACATGACGGATCAGAAGATATTAAGATTACGAGTTTTTGTCCAAATAAGGACATGACTGACTTGACTCCCGGTAGGGAACACATAGCTATTGACTAAGAGGCTCACACTACATCATACTCTGCCTGGTTGAGTTCAGCATTTCCAATATGGCTCCCGCCAACAATTGGCTTCAAAACAGCGCTCAGGAACAGATGGGTGACGTCACGGATACTACATCCATATTTTATACAGTCTATGCGTTTAACGTCTTTATCATTAAAAGCGCAAAAAAACACATCCATATAAAGTCTGCCGTGCTTAAATCCAATGTGTTATTTCCTAGTATCAATACAATTGATTTATTACCATTTAAAACGATGTTAGATCGATATATGTTGTCCGGAAGGCCAACTTGCCGAGCACAGATCGATGTGGTCAGATCACAGGAGTTTAAATCGATACATCGATGTAGTAGATGAATCGTTACACCCCTACAGTCTATGTTTAGGGTGGTCTTTACACCCTAATGTGGAACTCAACCAGGCGGCAACCTCCAGTCTCAAAATATGAAGCCCATACAGAAGTGTTATAAACTGCAGTTCATCGAGCGTCCACTTGAGGCTGGCTGCAGAAACACAGGAAACCACATACACACTAATTCAAAAAAGACGATCTTTACAGCAGAAATAAACATGTACTTACAGCCTGGTTCAAAAAACGGCTTGGCTCTACATAGCTAGTTTCTCTGTCGGCACACACAGTTCAGAAGATATTAAGATGAGGACATGACTGACTTGACTGACAGGCGGGAACACATAGCTGTTGGCTAAGAGGCTCAAACTCCGCCTCTTTACGTCACACTTCCTGGTTGAGTTCAGCATTTCCAATATGGCTGCCGCCGTCGATTCGCTTCAAAACAGCGCTCAGGAACAGATGGGTGACGTCACGGATACTGCGTCCATTATTTATACAGTCTATGGACTCAGCTTATGCAAAGCTGGGGCCACAGGCTGCAGAGGTTTCTGCTCAGGCTTAACTAGCTTGGAAATGTCAATCAATACAGGAACCTGAGTTAATGTTTCAAATCCTTAAGTCAGGATATTCACAGACACAATCAGATTAACAGGGATAGTACAAAACCATATCACAAACTACAAATCAGCCGGTTAATACATTTAAGATTCATGAGTTAATGCCAAAAGCAAAGTATTCAACTTTGGTCCACAACATGACTTTTAACTGCTGTAATTGATGGCCATGTGGTCGTCTCTAAATGAGTTCTCCCAGTCTAAACTGTGTTCCCTGTTGTACCAACACCTCGTGAATGCAGGGTTCAACCTTTACCCTTTTAGATAAACAGACCGGATTGATCTGATATGATGAGGCTGGAGAGAAAGCTGTCTGAACTGGATGGGGACTAAAAGCGATCTGCCAGAGCAAATAAAACATGAGCGTGGAGGTTTTTCTGGTTCCCAGGCTGCTAGTATTACTCAGCTGAAACACTCCTTTTTCTGAAATGACATTTTAGAACAAAGATTTGAAGTCTTTTGTCTTCGTTATTGTCGTACTGTAGCTTCTGTGGATCACTTTTAGTTTCTCACTCTCTCTTTTTTCTGATCAGGCCCCTCTTCCAGAGTTAATGTGTGAACTTTGCTCCAGCCTGACTCTTCTTCGTCCTGTTGACAGTCTTCTTCAAGTGTCCCGGATCGACCGCCTACTTTAAAAGCTGATAATGTCATCAGACTTGAACAACGTCAAGGGCTTAGTAACATTGAACGCTAAAGGTTTTCTCTCCCACGATTTGACGTTAAGAAGGAGTGGAATTAAACGATTCTGTTGGTCGGGATGTGGGCACACATTATCAATAAGCAGAAAAAAAGAAAGAAGGTAGAGAGATCAGAAACACACTCGTCTCTCCATCACACGAACACCGTGTGAGAATCTTTTTAAGCTCCATCTCATTATCTTTCCATCTCTGCTGCCACCACTGAGAGATCAGTCCTTCAGCTATGTATCAGGGTTGCTCAACACTGTTTCAAAATGAACCTGTTACCCCTACACACACAAGCCTGCGCACACACACACACATATTCAAACAGACACAGCACAAGGAAGCAGTGGTTTAGGGCTTTCGGAGAACTTGTTTCATAACTACCTTCTCATTTCCAGGGGAGAGAGGGAAGGGGGTCTCCAGGTTGAGAGCCGTGGGCCCTGGTGTCGTTTTTCAAGAGTTTTTGCATACAGTGAACACACAAACACACAGATGCACAAACACACACACACAGCTAAAAGGTGACTCAGTTATCACACCGTCTGTCCACCTACACATTTGTTTGTGTTTGTTGTCAATATTAATTATTAAGATTAGAACATGAGACTTTTTCTTTATTTGTGTGTTTTTGTTTACATGGTCAGGTACTGTCTGCTGGGTTTAAGTTGTTGTGCAGCTGTACATGGACTCACATTCAGTCTGGTTTCAGGAATACATGCTCTGAAACTTTAAAGCTCACTGTCAGTTTGAGAAGAACGTAGTGCTCTGGAAACTTGTGTTAGGTTTAAGTGATGAACTGATATAAAAAAAGTGACCCTGCTGTCTTGTCATTGGTCTCCTGAGGCTGAGTGCACCGGCGGGGCATACACCTGGATTAGGGGTGTAAAGTATTCTCCGTGATCGATCTTTGGAAATGTTAACAATTAATTATCGATTAATCATTAAAAAAAACGTAAACGTTCTCCATGTCGAAAACAATGCCAAATGCGTTTTTTTCCCCGAATCAAATTTCCTTTCACAACGTAATGTATAAAACTGACAGTATTGAATATCTACAGATCGTATTGAGGTGTTCAAAATGTTAAACACGCTGAATATCAACATGTGGAGCAGGCTCATTATCTCCGCAGATATACAGTCATATAAAGTGAAGGCTCAGACTTCAACAAGGGAACTGAACAGAAACATATTTCAGACTCACAGTGTCCAGTTTTCTGTCTACTCGTTCTTATGTAGAAGCATAAGCATGTGAACGCGGTCAGGTGTCAGCCGGGAGTGGAAACATGTCATAATCAGTCCGGTGGTGGAGAAAAAAAGCGCTCGTGGAGACCTGTCACTCAGCCGCAGCCCCCAGCTGAGTGTCACAGCTGTGCGCAACACCTTCAGTCACCTGATTCCCATCGAAACATGCTTTAAACTTAAAACACCTCCCTGATAGCTGAACCAAATATGAGACCACATGATGTTTGTTCCACGTGATAGAAAATGGAAACAAAAAAATGTGTTCGAGTAAGTTCTTAACAATCAATTAATTGTTGACATCCCTACTGCAAATTTACAGCTGCATAAGTTCCTGTATTTTGCTATCTGTATTTATTTTCTAGAGGGTTGTGTTAGCTAGATTTTCTGCAGAGTGGATAGAAGTGTGTCACTCACTGCTCTGTGAATGTTCACATGAATGTGCATAAGACGGGGCACAGGTAAGACATTCTCAGTCAGGCTTGGTGCACTTTGTATAAGTTTGAGTGGAAGAGTTGGACGTAGCCAAGCGGCATAGTTTTCACCCAGCTGCTGCACTCGTCCCTTGGTGTATGACATCAGATGGAGGCGCTACATTCACTGACTTGGGAAACCCTTTTTAGACGCTTATTACTCAATACTGTGGATTTTTTGGTTCTCATCTATAAAGCTGTACAAACCCTGCCTCAGATACAACACAGCTTTAATGACCGAGTTGCAACATGGGCCGAACTGAGTGTTCCTTTTGAAAACTTTCACTCAGATGAATTTGGCAAACTGTGAGAGCTTCAGTCATTCTCACACTTGTGTTTCATATCTGTGACGCACCCTGTGACTCCCCCCTCCTCCTCATCTTCCCATTATCTCTCTCTCTCTCTCTCCCAGCTATCCATTATTGAGGCTTCCCCTGCCTGGGACGGGTCCTGTGGAGTTCACCACAGGGGTGCGAGACTACAGCGTCCCTTCCCATGAGCCCCAGGGAGACCTCGGTGAACGGCCCGACTGGGTATGACAACAGAAAGCACATTCATACAAATTCATCTACAGCCCTCGATTGTTGGGGTTTGACGTACTTCCTGTTTCTTTATTCCTGAATGTTGAATAATATTCTGACACAGAGAAACGCATGCAACCTAACAACAAAGACAGAGCCCCATAAATAATGCAGATGAACACACAGCAGTGTCTCTCTCACGTGTCAGCAGTAGTTTTAATTTACCTTCAGTACCTGTGTTCAGCGTTTACAGTAGACCTATGTAACATGAGTTCTAGTCTCGTTAGATCACCTGCCAGTGTGGCTGATCGAGTCCACAACCAGCATCACGTTGTGTCTAAATGTGTCACCTACATGTTTGTGTTTCTGTGCTGTAGTATCGGGGTCCTCCGGTCGCCTACATCCAGCAGGTGTTGGTGAAGGCGGCGGTGTCTCCGTGGGACAGCAACCTGGTGCCGGTGGACGTGTTTCGGTCGCCGCTCGGTCGAGTCTTCAGCTTGCTGGAGGAGATCCGCAATCATGTCCAAACCGATAGGTAAACACACACATACGTACATTTTCTCATGACCAATGTCACTGAAAAAAACAGGGCTCTAGTCCCTGACCCCTGACCCATGATCCATGATCCTAGAAATGAAAGGAACAGAAATTATTTAAAGATTCAAGATGATGCTGAATAATAACACAGTTCATGTTAATAATTTAGTCATAATGTAAGACAGGACAAATTCAGCAATCAGCAATCCATATAACCAAACAAAATCATCATCTCATGCAACAAAATCCAACTCCTATGATGCGACATCGTAAAAATGTGTTTCCAATCCTTCTAATTTGCTGCTTTGCTTCCTGATAAACCCAAAAGTCCAAATCTCTCTTTGACATCAATCAATCAATCTTTATTTGTATAGAGCCAAATCACAACAAACGTTATCTCAAGACCCTTTTACAAACAGAGCAGGTCTAGACCACACCAAGACAAGACTTAATCCACCATGAGCATTGCACCTCGCAGTATTTAGCAAGTTACAGCAGCGAGGAAAAACTTCCTTTAACAGGCAGAAACCTCGAGCAGAGCCAGACTCATGTTAGACAGCCATCTGCCTCGACCGAGTTGGGCCTGGAAAGAGGGATAGAGGAGAATAAGAGAGAGAGGGAGCGGTGATAGTGATGAGACGAGTGGTAGTAGCTGTTGCCGCGTGAGTCCAGCACGTCCAGGATGTCTACGGCAGCTCAGAGGAACCTACGAGACAAGGGAGCTCAGGGACTCCAGAAAGGTCTATGGTTAGTAACATTAATGGGACAGTGAGAGCTAAAGTGAGTGATGAGGGGGTTGGGGGGAAGGAAGGGGGGGAGATAGGATCCCAGCAGTCTAAAGGCCGATTTATACTTCTGCGTCTCCCCTACGCAGCAGTGGCTTATGCGGACATGAGCTCCACATACTTGTGTGTCGGTGTGTCCGTGTCGCGCAGCAATTTTCCGTCGAAACGCCTGAGGGCAGTGCGGTCTCTCTGATAGCCGGTCACCTGCTTCCGGCCCCGCTACGATCTCTGTTTACTTTTCCACAGAGATTCAGAGCGTGTTATGTTAATCTACAGCTGATACATGTTGCTGTTTATCATACAGACATGATTGCATGAAGAATAGAGAGGAGGAGATGAAATACACGGCTGATGTGCGGCCGATGTCCGTGACCCCGGAAGTGCTGTGAATGCGGGAAAGACAAAGCCGTCGAGCGGACCAATCACAGAGGTTGCGGTCCGCGTCGGGTCACATTTTGGAGGAGGTGCACGTCAGCTACGTGTGTAGGCCTCTGCGTAGGTACGGGAGCTACGCGGACCCCCGGCGTAGGGTACGCCGTTGATTCAACACAGAAGTATAAATCAGCCTTAAGCCTACAGCAGCATAACTAAGAGCTGGTCTAAGCCTGATCCAGCTCTAACTATAAGCTTTATCAAAAAGGAAAGTTTTACAGTGGGTGTTAACTTCTTTAATTTGGTTCATTTTCTAACCGATAGTCAGTATATTCAACTTTTCAACATTCAAACGAAGAGAAAACAGGACGCTCAGAACTGCTCAAAAACAAGTACCCCACCTCCCCTGAGAGGTGGAGGTAAAGACAAGCTTATTATAAGTGCTTTAACCACAGCTGCTTTCTAAGAAAACACTTGTGTGTCCTCAAAAACATAATGCAAGTCCAGTCATGAACCAAAACTATTTGCCCTTGGCACGAGTCAAGGGAGCAGATTATCCATGACCCTCAAGAGTCACCGTGGAGCCACTTTGACTTGTAGAGGCCAGGCATGTGCTCTCTTTGATTGACAGCTGTTCTGATTCCTGAACAGGTTTTCCTGGAAGTACTAACAGTGCAGCTGATCCAATAGTTATGCTGGAGGACTGATGGATAATTGATAGTCTGACGTACAACTTTGATCTTTAGCGATTACTCGAGGAGCCTTTGGTGTTTGTGTTTTTCAACAACCACACCATCTCTGTCCTCTCCTCTCTTCTCCATCAGCTCTGGGATTCGCGGTCTAGAGTCGCTGTGTCTTCAGGTAACGGACCTGTTCCCGGGGTTACGGCGGATGCAGTCTGTGCTGCCAGAGCACGGATGCCTGCTTCTTTCTCCCAGCAACTACTGGCAGAACCAGCGGGAGCTGTTCGACTCCGACCCCGACCTCCTCAAGACGATTCAGAAACATGAACCCAAAGGCCTGCACACCTCGGCCACGCTGCGAGGTAGGTACAATCTTTGCCCAAACAATCCAGGTGATGGTTGGATTAGATATTTTAGAAACAACATGACGTTGCAAAACTTAGCAGTGGAGTTTATTTAGAGGCTTTGTGCTCTGGCTGCCTCAGCGGAAGGAGTCTGCCAACATTGGACAGTAATCATAGGGAGGTAGTGAGCCGGGGATTAGTGGTATCGGAAAGTTAAGAGGCTTTTTTATTGACAGAGAACAAGCAGTTTCATTCCTTGGACACTTACTGAATTCTCTCTGAAACTTTACCCACTGACATAGTGACCATTCCCCTCCCTCCCTCCCTCCCTCCCTCCCTCCCTCCCTCCCTCCCTGTGTCACTAAAGCCAGCTCAGCATTCTGCCTCACCTTCCAGCTCAAGTGATTTAGAGAGGGGGAGGGGGGCTGGAGTCAGGGACAGTCTGGCTGCCAGCTACAGGCAGACTGATAACTCTTGTTCACATGGAGCTGATTGAAGGTTTGCCAGACTGCCTGAGGAGCCTGTATAGAGATCTCCCTGCAGCCCACAACCAAGAAAGGGGGTCCTACATTGCAGTCGACCTCACTCTCTCTCAGTGCAAAACCCTGATTTGATCGCTCACGGCCAAATTCCACCAGATCTTGGTTCGGTCCGTCTCTGACCGTCACGGCAACGCAATAGATGTGTGTTGCCAGACTGCAGTGGATCGTAGACGGACTGGACCGGACTAAAGGAAGTCCCCCATCAGTCAGTGCATTTAGCATACTTTAGGGGGCTAATTAATGATAGGATTCTATAAATCCTGTGTTTACTTTAGTTGACCATCATCTTCAAAGACATACAGTATGCCTCAGGGAAGGATGACCACCTCATCTGACACTAGATTAATTGTTGACATCCCTACTCTCCATACAGACTGTTTTCCCTTATACCAAACGGGATTGGTCAATCCTACCCTGACTACAGTCCCATCACAAATAGAAACCTTGAATACTTCTCGTCCTCAACTCCACGCTGGATCATAATTATTTTACTTTGTCTTCATGAGTGCAACATGACAACAGTTTCACTAATGATGTATAAATTGTGTGTTTTAGACCTGCTGTTTGGCGTTCCTGGGAAGTACACTGGGGTCAGTCACTACAACAGGAAGAGGGTTGTGACGTACACGATCACTGTAGTGCTGTCCAGCTACGATGCTAGGTGAGCTGCAGTAGATGAGAAAATGCAGAAAGCAGTTTCTTGTTCATTTTATTACAACTTTTTTTAGATTTGCTGCTGTGTGAGTGGCTATATCTTTGTGTGTGTGTCCCTGTGTGTTGTATACCCATGAGTTAGTGGTGAGGTTTCATGCAGTGTTGTATTTGTGTTTACATCTCCCTGTTTTTCAGACTCATCGTGTGTTTAGGGAGTGTGATGTTTGACAGCAACTGATCATGATGCTGATGTGTGTGTTTGTGTGTCCAGGTTCCTGGGCAGCCTGCGGGCCCGCTTGAAGCAACTCCACCCATCAGCCAACTGCAGCCTGAGGGACGACCACATGGTTCACGTTCACTTCAAAGAGGAGATTGGCATCGCTGAGCTCATCCCCCTCGTCACCACATACATCATCCTTTTCGCCTACATCTACTTCTCCACACGTCAGTACGACTCGCTGCCTACATGTTCGGTCCATCTCTGCCTGTCTCACTTTTTTCAATATTTATTTTATTTGTTCCACTCGTTCTTTGAAATGTGTCACAGATCCAGGTTTAGACCTGCTGCACCTTTGTGCATGTGTGTTTGTGTGTCAGTGTTATTCCTGTCTGGTACAGAGATAATCCTCACACAGGACACAGGTTCAGTAGTGCAACAAAGTGAACTCACCTTCAGCAACCGGCCAGCTCAAACATTAGTTCCTGAAAAAAACTAACATATACAAAAAAATGTTTTTAAAGCTGACTGATTAATCCATGTTTGACAACTCCAAATAAGGTGGGTTTTTTTAATGTAATGTCCAAAACTAAAATGAAAATTCCCACTTCTTATTTATTTGTTGTTTGTTTTATTAATTAATTCATTAATTAATTAATTCTTTTATTTAAAGATTTCAAAATGTTCCCCTACTTTTCAGGAATCATTATTCTTAGTTATTCCCCATCATAATAGTTTTGCTAAATTCTGGCACATGGATCTTTATTGTGTACGGATTTTCAGAATAAGATAGACTCAAAATATTTTTGATGAACTAAAATAATCAGAAAAAGTCAGCATTTTCAAAGATCTTAACTGAATTATTTTCAAGCTATGTATTATAACCCCTGCTTTAACTTAAGTTGCATCTAAACACTGTACCTATTAATCCTTTAGTACTATCAGCTGTTTCAGTAGCACTGTCATGCCCTCTTTTTGGGGCCATCTTCTACAAAACCCTTAAAAAAGTAACTGAATAAACTGCAGCAGCTGTGTGAAACGTTTGTCCATATCCTCTCCTCCTCCTCCCTGCAGGTAAGATCGACATGGTGAAGTCTAAGTGGGGTCTGGCTCTGGCTGCTGTGGTCACAGTCCTCAGCTCCCTGCTGATGTCTGTGGGACTGTGTACTCTGTTTGGACTGACACCAACGCTGAATGGAGGGTAAGGAAGACCCCAGCTTCTCTGCGTTCATACATTCTGATCATTTTGAATTATGTTACACTTTTAGGCAATTCAGTTTTATCTAAACAGTAATCATGAAGGAATCCAGGGCCTCAAGACGGCTTTTTTAGTTTGCTAACGACTTGATGAGTGACAGGAATGGTGCAACATGTTTGAAAAGTTTGGTGAATATGTGCATTTTCCAGGAGCAAACTCAAACTTCAGTGTTAACCAGTGATGGTCAGTTTCCTAACAGCTTCAATGATTGACTTAAGAGAGGCACATTTTAAACAAGGACCTTTTTTAAAGCCTTGGGTTGAATGAATAAGTCATACTGAATAAGATGGAGTCCTGAGGACTACCAACCCTAGCTTTAATGTGGCCTTGACTACAACACTAATAAGAAGGCTTTTTGATACAGACATGTTTTCAGCCATGATTTAAACAAAGATAGGAGGCTAACATGTCTTGAACATCATAACACCAAGTGGAAACCAGACCAGTTGATCTCTGACATTAGAGTTGCAGCAATTGACACCCATTTCAAGTGAAAGGAAAAAATGACTTTTTCCAATTGTTCTTAGCTGTTTAATTTTTCATCCCTAGATATCAACAGATTAACTAACGAGCATGCAATTACCAAAATAATCTGCATGATTAATTCCCAACAGATATTTTTCTGGACATCATTTAACAAAGCACAGGAGCATCTCTGCAGACCTCATGTTCTTTTATTGACATTCATTCTGTTAATATTTACAGCCCCAATAGACCGTTACTGTTTCATCATTATCTCTCAGATTCACAGAAAGACAAGGACAGGTCTACTGGCACACACACACACACACACACACACACACACACACACACACACACACACACACACACACACACACACACACACTGGCTTATTGACTCTCCACTTCCCCTGCATTGACTTCACATACATCTGTGTTAATGTTTAAAGTGCGTGGGCAGAGATTCAGTGTGTTTGTGTGAATAAGGAAGATAACAGTGAGACATGTATGTGGGCTGAGCTTCAAGAGGGGGCGGAGAAATAATGATATCGATGTTAAATGTTCATCCAATCACTTCAGGATTACTAGAAAGCAGACGTGATGGCGTGATCACATCTCACTGCTGTCCAACCACTGACTGAGATCCACGGATACACACTGTGGGCCGGGCTGTACTTTCTGTGTGTTTGCTTACACTTCAAAGCTAACACAACCAAGACATGCATACAAGAGATGCCTAGTCATGGTTGAGTTCACACACTGGGCTGCTTAGATAGCGCTCGCGTGTTTGTGTGTGTGTGTTTATTATGCCCAGTGTTACTGAGTGCGTCTGATGTAACGTGCAGAGCTGTTGACTCCTCCGTGACCCAGTTTTACACTAACTTCTAAAGTACAAGCTTATCTACACTCCCAAACTAATCTCTCAGTTCACTTAAACAGAGAGGGGAAATTCCCCGCAGACACATGACAAATATTGATGGAAAGGTTTCCTGGAGCTTCTCTAAAGGCTGAAAGGGTTTTAATAAAACAGAGAGGAAGGAATCAAACATGTGGCTGCTCTGTCCTGTGCATCGATCTCCTCCTGCTACTCTTTTTCTGTAAAGCTTTGTGGGGTAAAAAGAGAGAAAGGCTCTTTCTCTCTGCATCATAACAGCGGTGACAAACAACAAACCACTTAGGAGTCAGAGCCTGTTTGCTTGATGATAGGTTATTTTGTAGGTCAGAAAGAGACACATCTGTTTTAAGACAAGTCTGCTTTATAGTCAGTTTAGAGCTCTTCCAAAGTAGGTGTAATTTACCTCACAGTCACTGGTTGTGCACCATCAATCAATCAATCTTTATTTATATAGCACCAAATCACAACAAACGTTATCTCAAGACGCTTTTACAAAAAGGGCAGGTCTAGACCGTACTCTATGAATCCCAGTGTGTCAGTTTAAGCCTATAGCAGCACAACTAAGACCTGGTCCAAGCCTGATCCAGCTCTAACTATAAGCATTATCAAAAAGGAAAGTTTGAAGCCTACTCTAAAAAGTAGAGAGGGTGTCTGCCTCCCAGACCCTGATTGGTAGATGATTCCAAAGGAGAGGGGCCTGATAACTTAAGGCACAACCTCCCATACTATTTTTAGAGACTTTAGGTGAGAGGAGCAAGTAAAGGTTGAAGGAAAAATTGTCAAGCACAGTAGCCTTTGGTAAGACATCCAATAGCTTAGAGCCATTATTTCACCTTCCTTATTTCTATGGCTTTCACTCAAGTGGCCACCTCCAGTCTAAAAATATGAGTCCAATGCGGAAGTGCTAAAAACTGCAGTTCATCTAGGATCTGCTTAAGGCTGGCCTGAAGTTGGCCTCAAAACAGCGCTTCAGAAACAGATGGGTGATGGCACGGATACTGCGTCCCTTTTTTATACAGTCTATGGTTTTATCATGCTTGTTTGTGTGGTGTGCTCAACCTTGTAAGGGAGGATGGTTGTGACCAAGTGTTGGTGATTGGAACTCATGCCTCTATAAACTCAGTTGCCTGTGAGAAGCCAAGGGGGGAAACGGTCAGTCAAGGACTCCAGAATCTATTCTGTTATGAGTTCAGTTATTCTTACTTCCTTTTGTTAAGTTATTTTTTGTTATTTTTGTTTACATCTTCTTGTTTTATAAGCTTCCTGGTTGCACTTGTAAATGAATCTCCACTGATGGAACCTTCATTTAAGTGCTCCGAGTCTGCCTCCTCTGGCTAAACTATCTTACAGACCTGAAACCCGGATGAATGATTTTGAGTTTTGCTTAAAGGTGACATATCACACTTTTTTCATCATTATATATTGGTCTAAGAGGTCCCCAAAACATGTCTTTAAAGTTTATGCTCAAAAAAACACTTTGAAATCAGATTTTGGCATGCCTGAAAAGCCCTCTTCTTCAGCCCTCCTCAGAACACTCTGTTTTCTCTCTGACCACGCCCCCTCAGGAAGTGGATGTGCCCTCGGCTCCCCAGCACGTTGATCTAATGTTTACATGTTGGCTGAATATACACGGCTGCTCACAGACCCGCGTTACTTTAACCCTCTGAATCTGATCCAGAATCTGATCCTGACGGAGAGGCGCCTGCAGCAGGACCTTTCTGAAGGATTGGTCACAGATTTAGTGTTTCTTGTTGTTTTATTTATCAGTATGTAGACGCGTGTCTTGGTACACAGCTACGAACATGTAGCTATGTGGCTATGCTAACAAGCGCTAGCACTTATCCATGATAAATAAAAATCATCCACTAGATCTTCAAATCTGCAGACGTGGGGAGTAAAACCGACCTTTGTGTTTATTAAGACAGCCTACAACTAGCATGCCTCCCTCCTAAGCTCCTCGTTAGCACACACGTGTGCAGGGAATGAAAAACGGAGGAGGGGTTGAGTTGTATTTTATACAGTCTATGAGCTGAAGCTCCGAGCTCTGACTCCGTGACAGACCGGATATTGTTGTGACATATGAAAAAAACACTGAAAACTGAAATGGCTCGTTTCAGCACACATTTACAGAATCAGAATCAGAATCAGAATCAGCTTTATTCGCCAAGTATGCTTGAACACACAAGGAATTTGACTTTAGTAAACTGTGCTCTCTTTGTACAAGGCATAAGAATAGGAATAAGAATAAGAACTACAATAAAAAATAAAATAAAAATATAATAACAATAACCTTAGCTATAAATACAAAGAAACAACAAATAGGCTTGACTAATATGTACAGGTTAAAATAATATGATAAAGTGCAGTGGTGAGTTGCAAGGTAGAGAAATCAGAACAGGGGCAGAATGGATTCTTTTCATTCTCGGGGGGTTTGTAGACATGCCAGGGACACATATTTCCATTAGAGAACCATTAAAAAGTCGATTTTGCATGATATGTCACCTTTAAGTCTGTCTGCCTCTCTAACAGGAAGAGAGCTCTGCTTTAAATAACTGGTGTAGTGTTCATCTGTTCCATTTCCTCAACATCACTCCCACTCTGATTGATAGATAACGTGATGATTCACTGAAACTCATTGTAAATGATCATCCTGATGGCCACACACTTCATTACTGAGAAATGACTCATTGAACTTGAGACACGTTGAATTGTTGTGGTTTTTCTTTAGAAAGTGACAAGCAGACGATCCACCACACCCAGCTTTACCTCACACATTCCTTGCTCGGGGATTTCTTTTAACTGAAAATGCATCCGGGACTAAAGCATGATACACTTTTGAGTGAGATGTCACACTTCTTGTGTGAAACAGTTCAAAAGAGGGCCGTATCATTCTGTCGAGGGGGGGGCAAACTGAAGCTCGGCCTGAGCATCATTTCTTTAAAACTCTGTATAGAAATGTTTCAACTCTGCAGGTTTTACAAGAAGCCTTTCTGAGGAACGATATTTGATAATGCAACATGAGAAAGAGTTGAACCATCACTATCAGACCTATCCTTACGAGTTCGGATCAAGCATCAGGAAGACAGTCCTGGTTTTCTCTCCTTTCTTTGACTCTTGTCTTAACTGTTCTTATTTTCTGTCTGCAGAGAGATTTTTCCATACCTGGTGGTGGTGATCGGTTTGGAGAACGTCTTGGTGCTCACCAAGTCGGTGGTGTCCACGCCGGTCGACCTTGAAGTCAAACTGCGCATTGCTCAGGGTGAGAACAGATGTGTGTGTGTGATGAGTGCTTCTGTTACAGGTGCACCAAGAAGAGCAACTAGATGCAGCTAAATGACTGCATTTGTTGTTGAAGAGTTAAAGGGAAAGGAGCGCTTGCTCTTTTAAGTTTGGGCAGTTTTCAGGGTGGTGTATCTATAAGGATACGTGGAAGGATGAGGAGACGGTACTTTTGCTTAGCTGCTGTAAGGCCAGCAGTATTTATTCTTTTTCACAGTCTGGAAAAAACACACTGTAAACAATAGAAGGCGCTGGTACAAAGTAAAATGTAAATGCATTGACATGCATAAATGTATGGGAAAAAGGATATAAACACACGCATCAAAATACATATACATGAAATCCAACACTTAATTTTCATCAGTGACCCAAAATAAAGCTGCTTGAGGAAGGAACAGGAGGGACAGGTATAACTATAGACTATACTGTGAAGCACACAAAACTAGTACTCTGCCAGTCTCTCCCCAAACATGTGCCCTCTGACCAAAGCTTAAGAAGCATGCAGCCAGAGCGGGATCATTAAACCCTTACTCCTCGATCCTTTGATACACTAGTCTTTCTTTTTCTTGGATTCAAAGTGTCCTTATGTGCAAGTTGGTATTACAAGCTCCTCTAATTTGTCTCTTAAATGTTGTTTTTTTCTGCTGTAGGTCTTAGTAATGAGAGCTGGTCTATCATGAAGAACATGGCCACTGAACTGTGCATCATCCTCATCGGATATTTCACGCTGGTGCCGGCGATCCAGGTAACGAACACGGCTGATCTGATTCTGCATCAATAGGAACAAAATTCAGGAAATAAAAGATGTGTGTCATTGACTTGAGCAAAGTATGTTCATGCAGTACGACAGAAATTTGAAGCACAATCAACGGCAAACTTGCAAATCTCATTTTCTATGATACAGAAATACTGATGGTCTTGACTTGTCTTTGTGTCCTGCAGGAGTTCTGTCTGTTTGCTGTAGTGGGGCTGGTGTCTGACTTCTTCCTGCAGATGTTCTTCTTCACCACGGTGCTCTCCATCGACATCAGACGCATGGAGGTGAGAACAAACATCATGTTGTGCTTCATACAATCATTTGTTTAAGCTGTAATTCATATAAGATATCATAATCAATCAATCAATCCATCTTTATTTGTATCGCGGCAAATCACAACAAACGTTATCTCAAGATGCTTTTACAAACAGAGCAGGTCTAGACCACTCTATGTCAAATTATGAACAGAGACCCAACTTCAAGACAGGGTAAGACTCAGTCTGACCCCACCTTAATCCATCATGAGCATTGCACATCGCAGTATTTAGCTAGTTACAGTGGTGAGGAAAAACTTCCTTTTAACAGGCAGAAACCTCAGGCAGAACCAGACTCATGTTAGACATCCATCATGCCTCGACCGAGTTGGGTCTGGAAAGACAGATAGAGGGGAGTAAGAGAGAGAAGTGATAGTGATGAGACAAGTGGTAGAAGCTGTTGCTGCTGGAGTCCAGCATGTCCGGATCAGCTGGAGTCCAGATCGTCCGCAGCAGGAGGACGTCTACGGCAGCTCAGAGGAATCTATGAGACAAGGGAGCTCAGGGACTCCAGAAAGGTCTATGGTTAGTAACTTTAATGGGACAGGCAGAGTTAAACCCCATGAGGGGGTTGGGGGGGAAGGGGGTGAGCTAGGACCGCAGTGTGTCAGTGTGCCAGTTCCCCCGGCAGTCTAGGCCTATAGCAGCATGACAAAAGCTGGTCCAAGCCTGATCCAGCTCTAACTATAAGCTTTGTCAAAAAGGAAAGTTTTAAGCCTACTCTTAAAAGTGGAGAGGGTGTCTGCCTCCCGGACCCTGACTGGCAGATGATTCCAAAGGAGAGGGGCCTGATAACTGAAGGTTCTACCTCCCATACTACTTTTAGAGACTTTAGGTACAACTAGCAAGCCTGCATGTTGGGAGCGTAGAGTTCTAGAGGGGTAATAGGGCACTATGAGCTCTTTAAGATACGAGGGTGCCTGATTTTTAAGGGCTTTGTAGGTTAAAAGAAGGATTTTAAATTCTATTCTACATAAAGCTACATTACATAAGGAAGACAGTAGCATAGAGCCCCTTTCTCACGAGCAGATATGGGTCACACAGGAGGTCAGATGGCAGTCAGGCCCACATACATTCACCACATAGTTTTCAGATTACTCTAAATAAACCACATGTGCACTTCTTATTTCAAACCTCTTACTGCTCTACTTCTGGACCTTTTCCTGTCACACACATACTGAAACCTTTCATGGGAGTTTAGCTCAGTGGCCTGGTAACTAAGCATTAACCCTGTAAGCCTATACATTAACATGCTCAGAATAAATTAGATTTAAGTACATTTAAAGCCCTTTATCCTGCGAGGAGTAAGTGGTAGAAGTAAAATAGGGATTAATGTGACTGAAACAAAGCATATTCAGTCTTTTAATGTAATCAGTTTGAAAAAGTTTACATAATTCATCATATTCAGTAGCTAGCTGGGTCTCCAAATCCTTAACAAGTGATCATGCATCATAAAAGCTAGAGCTGGTAGCAGGTTTGATGACATCACTACCTCATCCAGTCTCAGAGTCTGAGGTGTGTTAAAGATGGAGTCAATAACCGGTCAGTAACACACGTGTAACCCCTCAGCTGGCCGACCTGAACCGCCGCCTGCCAGCCGAAGCCGGCCTACCACCACCCAAGCCTGGCCCGCTGCGCCCACGTGAGGTCCCCCCTCCACCTCGACCCTCCCCCCACACGATCACCCTGCAGACCCCGGCCTTCAGAAACCTGAGGCTCCCCAAGAGGCTGCGCGTGGTGTACTTCCTGGCACGCACACGCCTGGCACAGCGAATCATCATGGTGAGATTTTACTTCTGACACAGGGATTCTCTCATACATGTAAACATGCATGAGAGGAATTTGTAGTATTCTTGGTTTGAGACTCAGTTCATCAGTTTAATAAGAGTAAAAACCAATCCTGCTGAAGCCTGAATCTCATCTGATGAGCATCTTTCATGTGTCTCATCTCCAGGTTGGCACAGTGATCTGGATCGGTATCCTCGTCTACACCGACCCTGCTGGAATACGCACCTACCTTGCTGCTCAGGTGTCCGAGCAAAGCCCTCTGGGAGACCCCGGAGGAGCCGGTCTGCCTCCTCACCTGGGAGTAGCCCCCGTCTTTCGTGGCGGGGACCCTACCAGCACCCTCAGCATCCACCCTGCACCCGATCCAACTCCCTTACCTGAGAACCAATCACAGGGCCACCATGGCCCGGCCAGGGCGGGGCTTCTCCCTCAGGCTCCACCTCCTGTGCCGCAGATCACCTGGGGGGCGGAGGATGAGGAGGGCTGGAGGAGGCTGTCCTTCAGGCACTGGCCGTCTCTGTTCAGCTATTACAACATCACGTTAGCGAAGAGGTGAGTGAAGAAGAATAGAGACTCTGAGCTGAGACACCTGAGTGGACATCTGTTCTGACCTCAGAGAGTCAGTCTCATGTTGATATGGATTTGATTCAGACGTTTGGATCAGTTATTGAGCAAATTAAGACATCATAAGCTCTTTTACCAACTATGAAATCTATGGTTGAGATTTAATTTGAGTTGAATCTTAAAAAAGGAGGGTTATGTAGAATTGTATTTAAAGGTACAGTGTGTAGTGTTTAGCAGCATTTAGCAGACTTTTTAGATATTGAATATAATATTCATAAGTGTGTTTAAATTAGTGAAAAATCACCTGAATATGAAAATAATGGGGTTTTTTTTAAGTTAGAATTAGACTTTTATGTCTACACTCTTGCACCGCCATGTTTTTATAGAAGCATAGATTTAACAAATTATTCGCCATGCACCTTTTTTAATGTTCAGCTGAAAATGCACCGGTGGAAAGATGAGCAGAAGAGTGGTTATTCTTGTGCATGACATACTTTGTATTGATTTAAGTTTTTGATTGTAGAAACTTGACAAATGGAGGATCATACTCATCATGCATCACAGGAGCTTCTTCTCCTCAAAGGCCAACGCCACTTTCACTGACTCATTTTAAACACTCTACCTTTGAATAAAACAAACGTGTGAACAAAATGTTCTACTGCTCTGTTAAAAAAACAGCTAAATGACAGAGACATTAAGTTCGTAGAGTTCTTTCATGCTACTTGATACATCTCAATTACTTTAATCAACTTTAATTACTCGGCATGTTCAAAGAAAGGCACTCTGACTTCAGACATGGTTTTTTGGGTGTCACACTGATTTACAGCTGCAGGAGTTACATGTTTTGTTTTGTTTTTTGCAGTTAATAAACGTTTTTAATCATCCTCAACATTCTTTAGTGTCATGCAGAATTCATAGAACAATAATATTTGGCGACTTGTAAAACTTTCACCTGCAAAGGTTGTAAAGGTGTGTTACAGACTGTATCCTGTTTTGTTACAACACTCTTTATACTCTGTCTTTATTAAGGTACATCAGCATCCTGCCTGTCATTCCTGTCACCGTTCACCTGAGCCCCCAGGAGGCTATCGAGACACGTCACCCTCAGGACACCAGACATCCTCCTCCACCCATTCCCAAAGTGTCTGCAGATCTACAAACAGACCTCACCCTCTACAAGTTAGTACACACACACACACACACACACACACACACACACACACACACACACACACACACACACACACTTCTTTCAACCCCAACTGTGAAACGGAACATGCTCATAAATCACGTCATCGGTTTGGTCAGTCTTAGAGGGCTCAAAATTAATCCATAAACATCACTTTTTCCTGTTTACTTGTGTTTAAATAGTAAATCATGTTTTAACACATTGAAGGACACACATCTCCGAACCCTGTGTGATCTCTCTGGGTCCAACTTGCTGCTGAATATTGATGCACTTTGCAGAGTTACTGTTGTTATTTTGTACCTTGACACATCAGATAAAGACCCTTGGCCTTGGGTTTCCATTGGGGGTGTCATTGACCTAATTTTACAGTAAACACTGAAACATTTGCTTTAGTCCTTTCTGCATTAGTCATCCTTTGGAGGTTATCTGTAGCCAAGGTCATGCACAGCGCTCACGTTTGTACCACAGATTGAAGGCCAGCAGCTCTGAAAGGATTTATGACATGTAGGACCTTTTGTTTTTAGGGGTTGGGTTTGATTTATAACTTTTGATTGGTGAGGTTATAATTCCGTGTGTGAAAAGACATCCTCTCTGATTCAGTTATTTGTATGGCTCAGTCTGTCTTTTCTTTTAAGAACAGAGAGAGGTGGAGCATTATCTTTGACTCTTGGTGATTTTCACATCCTCTCAAGTGTCACCAAACGACTGTTACTTAACCTGGAGAAAATAGAGAGTCCATAAATTGAACAAAGAAGAAAAGAGGTTGTTATTTTTTCTGCCTTCAGCAAGTATTACCTCGCCCTGACCGGACCAGCTAGTCAGACCGGTTTCTTTCAAATCCCCTGTGGTTATTGACGTACCAGTAGAGACGAGGATGGTTGATTTCTTTAAGTCTGAAACTAACCCAAAAAAATCATCATGCTTTATTGGTTGAATGCATTTCTTACTTTTTCAAATACATAAAAAAGTCTTGTTTCTTTACCTCCATCAGCTCTCTGGGTATCTAAAACTTGAAACACTCAACAGTTATGAGCAGATAAGACATGCAGCTGTAAGTCAGCCAGCTTCCCTTTGTATAAGAAGCTAAGGCAGTAATTTTCTCTTGTAAAGTCTCTTGTTCTCTGTGTTGGGATGTCTCAGACTGAGATGTTTTACTTTGTCCGTGCACTTTGTTGACATTTTTGTCTCAGGTAATCGAGCGTTGTTGGCTGCAGCAAAAATTGTTACTTAGCCAGATTTTTTTGTGCTTCTTTTGATGATATAGTATGCAGAAGAGGTTTGCAAAAGCACCAACAGTTTCCTCCTGGATATCAGACAGTAAACTTTCTTATGCTCTGGGTGGTTTTTTGAAATTGTTGCATGCATAAAAAAAAGAAAACTGGCACCTCAAAACTGAGCTTTCAGACCTCTATGCTTGACTATCTAAACAAGGGCAGACTCTATCCTGAAGGACCCTTCACACCACAATTAGCAGCTCCTTCATCAGGCGGAGGCTTTTAAGTGCTGCTGGCAAAAGAGAGATCATCCAACGACACTTTAATGATCCCTCAGTAATATGTTTTCAAAGATCTGTTTATTTTAATTTTTACACATTACATACAAAAGATCAATGTAAACAATTAGAGCAAGTGATGTTTTTATATAATAAACAGAATAAGTAAATGAACGAAAAAGCAACCAATAATGATATATGATAATAATTTAAAATAAAATATAAATAAATAAAAAAGGAAAATAAAAAAATAGGGAAACTACAATAAGATAAATAGGTTAATATTTAAAAAATAAATAATTGGAAAAGGTAAAAAATATCAATAACAACAATTAAAAATCTATATTAAAAACAATATTAATATAAATACAAATAAATAAATAAATAATAATGATAGTAATCATTATACAAAAAAAAATATTTTTCAATGAAGATCAAATCCAGGCAGCTGTTGATTGACTGATTGATTGATGGATACTAAAGTTTCTGGCATCTTGAATGTTGAGTTACGCAATTTCAGTTTGAAGTTTCTCTGAACACAGAGAGCATTGTCTCGATGATCAGGATTGATTCATTTAATCACACATTTATCTTGAAGAGTAATTCCTTATCTTGGTAATTACTTCCTTCACTTCCTCTCGGCCTTGTAACATCGGTTTTATCAGATGATTCAGGTTCCTTCCTTTATTCAGCGGAGGTGTTTCTCCTCTCTGCAGACGTTGCAGTGCAGGTTTTCACTGTGCAGAGTTGTGTAAGGCGGTGTTGTTGTCACCGAGTGGAAGGTTGTGTTCTTTGTTTCATCTTTGAACGGGAGATACGAAGGCTATCAGCTGAAGGCGGGTCAGGGTCAGGACCTTGACAGTGGGGAAGCGTTAGCTGAGTTTACAGGCTGTTTAGATGACCCTGAAACAAAGAGAAGGCCACTGTGACAAAGGTGAACACGCCGATACAACCAGATCCAGACCAGATCCAGAGAAAGCAAGAATAAAAAGCTGTTTTATAGTTGGATGGTTTGATCACATTCAGTCATATAATCAAACAGATTGATCCTTAACACTTCACTACTGCTGGTTGACCACTTCCTGTTTCAGAGTAGACTAAAACCTCTTCATCCTCCTCCTGCGTTAGTATGGAGAGCTGCCTCTAATGTGTATCTTATAATGTTTTATCAGAGGGGATCCACACAGGCAGTCTGAGCTCCAGTTATTGGCTACTGTCGTAATGTTAAAATGCCCTACCACTATGGTCTGCATGAGCCAGGGTAACGCCCCAACAGAGCATTACATTTAATGGAGGTAGATCCCACCATTACAAGTGCTAACGGCAGGATTAACTCACCTGTTAGGCTGTTTAAAGGATGGAGGACATCGTGCTTATGTGTTACTGTTTAAGAAGAAATATGCAAAGACAACGGATATCTTGGGATTGAACGAATCCTTCAGAAAAGTATGACGATGTTGAAATATACAGCAAATTTAGATTTAGGAGAGACAGCTTTTTTCAGTTAACAGATGAGATAAGGATGTAGTTCACGCCAAATCATAACCATGCAAATAAAAGTACTTCTGTAGATTATTTCACAGGAATCAATTAGAACATAATTCTTAGGTAACCTACCAGAAGTGAAGTGAATCCTTCCCAAACAACTCCGTTAACAAGTCCTCATCCTTCAATGGGGCGACAAGCTGCTTTCATGTTGCTGATTTATTTTGTAGGTCTTCTACTGAGCGCGCTCAGAAACATCACACGCATTGACCCGGTTCAAGATTTGAAGCCAGACTTTCCCTTTCTCCTTGTTTGTTATCTTTGAGGATTGACTTGCTGATAACAGCTGTTTGTTCATTCTATATTCTTGTAAGTCTTGCCATTATTTTATTTCTGCTTTTGTCTTGTTTTCAGTCGCTGTAAAGCACTTTGGGTTGCATTTGATTTGTATGAAAGGTGATATATAAATAAAGCTTGATTAATTCATTGATTGATTGGTGAGGAAACACTGGAGGTAAAATGAGATGTTAAAAATCAAAACAGGACATTAAACTCAGCAAAATAAAATAATAAAACACTAAAATATACAACCAGTAAAAGAAAATAAGATGCTGTACTTAAAAGGATGACAAAAAAAGTTAACTAAATAATAAATAAATAAACAGGGTTCCCACGCGTCCTGGAAAACCTTGAAAACAGTTCACCAGTTTTCCAGTCCTGGAAAACACCTGGAAAATGGGAGAAAAAGTCAAATGTCCTGGAAAATTACTCCAACATGACTGTGTACGACCTGACAAGGTTAAAAAACACATCCCCATTCAACATTTGTGGCCATTTTTGTCATTCAGTTCTATTTAGGTCAATTAATGCACTGATCCTCTGATTATTATTATTATTTATTTATCTCAGTAAGGCAGCTTCCAGAGTCCTTTGCTGGCTCTTTTGTTTTTTACTTAGATCATTTAATATTTTTTGAGCAAAGAGAAAGCTGAAATGAGAGTTGCACATCATTGTTACTTGGTTGCACTAATAAAGTGCTGTACATCTGTGGTTGCATTGTTCAATCAATTTGCCATCATTTTTAAGCATATAAGAGATGATTTCATGGATAGCCATAGACTGCACGTCTTTCAATGTAGACTTCCACTGAGAGGAACATATTAGACTATTTAGGAACTAAATTAGGAACTAAATTTAGACTGTCATACCAGCTTGATCATCTCTGAAAATGTACTGGAAATGTCCTGGAAAAGAGTGGGAACCCTGATAAAGTAAGGTGAAATAAAAACTGTTGTAAGAATGTAATGTTTCTTTTCTTGACATGAAATTTTTTAGAGCTCGGTAAGTCAAAAAACGTTGAACACTTGTGGCTTCAGATTCTGTTAAACTCTGCAGATGTTTGTAATATTTAAAATACAATTAATCAGTCTGAAACAAAACAGTTACTGTGCCATGAACATTTTAACTGGACTCATCTCTGAAGAAAGACTGATCACAGAAATAATCATCACATTAATCTAATGAAGGATTAATGACCGTTTAGCAGCTTCAGCACTCTCTGACATGCCCTCCATTCATCCGTCATGCATCACATCATAAACCAGACACTACAAACACATTGTTGGCTTCAGGAGATATTGATCAGAAGCTTTTGTGCTGACTGATTTAGATCTGTGTAATTTCTTGTCACCAGCACAAGGACAAGATGTTCCATTAAAGGCCCTGTTTACACTCTCAGGCTGCGTGTCTAACTGGGCTTCATTGTTCAGATAAAAGAGAGGTGTCTGTATCCGGAGTCAGAGCGAGGAGTACAGATGGCTTCACACAAACAGATTTCATCAAACATTTCAGAATCAAGACTTAGTTTATCTTCACTTGTCAAGTCTAGGTAGAGTTGTTCCTAATAATGACTCAGCACAAAACCTCTCAGGTCTTTAAATTCAGTATGTACTTGTAGCTTTTTGTTACAGACGGGGCTTTTCTGGTGTTTCAGGCAGAGGAGGTCACACTACTCCGACAAGTTTCATCATCACAGTTATGTTAAATTCCCCAGCAGGTAGCAGAGCAGGCAGAAATGCTGTGTCATGGTCTGCCAGGTGGAGAGCTCAGCAGATTGTAGCGCCGAGTTTGAAACCTTAAACCTGTGAGGGATTAGAAGAAAACTGAGGATTCCCAGTTTACACGTTGTTTTAATTCTTCAACACTTTAGTAGAATAAAAGGAAATGCAACTTTAGAAGGATGTGCATGTTTCACAAGCATAAGTTCAAGTCTTCCATATCCAAGTGAAAATTAAATTTAAGGAGCTGTTGTGTAAGGGAAATAATTGAATGAATACAGAGATCTGACGAGCAGATATCCGCTGTGTTCACAACATGAGATATGATCTCTTTGTGACTCCTCTGTCGTCTCTTCTTTCACACAGGGTTGCAGCTCTGGGCCTGGCAGCCGGCGTCCTCCTGGTCCTGCTGCTCTTCTGTCTCTACCGGGTTCTCTGCCCCCGCAATTACGGGCAGAACGGCATCCCTCACGGGCGCAGACGCCGCGGGGACCTGCCCTGCGACGATTACGGCTACTCGCCACCCGTCAGCGAGATCTCACCTCTGCTGCTCAGGGGCCACAGCATGGTGAGGATGCACGAGCAGGAAGAGAGAGAACTAGATTACAAAGTGCAGACATTACAGTTCATTTGTTACATTCTTTTCACGCTCTGTGACTTCCTGCAGGACATCGAGTGCTTGGCCAGTGATGGGATGCTGCTGGCCAGCTGCTGTCTGGCAGGACAGATCCGGGTTTGGGACGCGCAGACTGGAGACTGTTTGACCGTTATACCAAAACCTGGGTGAGTCACAGTATTGGTTTATAGTTTGTTCAGGGCTTTAATGAATGATGGACAGAATTAAAGACAAGAGTGACCACCAGACCGATGTTTACCCACACTGTTAAAGCCTCTGGAAACGTCATCATAACTCTGAAAAAACTCTGTTCAACAACATCTTATTTTACAGGTCAGAGCATTTCTCAGGACTGTGTGGGCGTGGCCTAACTCTTTGATTGACAGGTCAAGAGAGAGTTCACAGCCTGCATGTTTGAGCCGTCTGACTCTGAATCTAAAGACATCAAAACTCCAGAATCTGAAAACTATTCATTTCAAATGGTCTCTGAGTGCTGAGTCACAAAATACTTCAGAATCAGGACTTCTATCATTTATTAGTTTTATCACTCCGTAGTCTCCGGAGCAACAGGACCATGGGACGCCCAGAGCAGAGGAGGCTAAAGTGTAGTATGTGCACGCAGAGGAGCTCGGCTCCGGGTGTCAGACGGATCTGTTTGTCTAAACTCTGAGCTGTTTGCAGAAATTTAGTGAACCGGTCCTGAGGAAAGTTAGTGAACCGGTCCTGGGGACAGTTAGTGAACCGGTCCTGGGGAAAGTTAGTGAACCGGTCCTGGGGAAAGTTAGTGAACCGGTCCTGGGGAAAGTTAGTGAACCGGTCCTGGGGAAAGTTAGTGAACCGGTCCTGGGGAAAGTTAGTGGACGGGTCCTGGGGAAAGTTAGTGGACCGCTCCTGGGGAAAGTTAGTGAACCGGTCCTGGGGAAAGTTAGTGGACCGGTCCTGAGGAAAGTTAGTGAACCAGTCCTGGGGAAAGTTAGTGAACCGGTCCTGGGGAAATGAGAGGAGCATATGTGGGACTGCTTTAGCCACTCGGCCGCAGCTCAGCTCAACTGGGTCCCAAAGTTTCCACAAATCACAGCCGTTAGAAGCATAACAACAAGCTGTTGTGTGAAACAGTTTGAAAACGTGTTAAAAAACATAATTGAACATATTTGAAAATGGATCAAAGTTGAGTTCTAATATTTTGACATAGTTTTTAGTATTTACATTTGGTCTGAAATATCATAGGTAGAATGTTTTTGTTGATTTGGGTTAGCAGATGCTTAAGATATTTAGTGTGACTCAGATCAATAAAATCAGAGCAGCTCTTTCAATTTTCAAATAAAAAAGTCAGTTCTCTCTGGTCAGAAAACAAAGTGAAGGCGATGCTGTTTTTATTTTACATGTTTCATATCTTCCATCATCACCTTACAACATTTCTGCAGATATTTATTCTCCTCTTCCTGATGGTACTGGTTTACTTTGACTCATGCAGACGGATCCATCTCTCTGTTAAACTGTCACAGTTAAACTTCAGCGAATTCAATGATATTTCTCGCCCAGCAGTCCTGAGTTTTCTTTTCCTCCTCAGGTTGAGGCGAAGCAGCAGCAATGGTTGCTGGGAGCAGCGTGACGGCTGGGACAGCATGGGCGGAGCCTCCGAGTCCGAGTGTTTGGGCTCTGAAAATCGTGGCCTCTCCATCAATGGTGACGGTCTGATGGAGGAGGAGGGCTACCCGCTGAGGCGCCGCTCCGCTCCCACCCGACCGACTCTCTTCAACGACCAGCCCGACCTCACCCCGCTCATCGACACCAACTTCACCTCCACGCCCCCCTCCCACCTCCTCTCCACCCCGCCCAGAGCGGGCTTTGACTTTGGAGGTCTGGTGGAGCGGGCTTACATGGAGCACGAGCCCCCCTCGCCCTCCGCCTACCCCTCTCCTTCATCTACCTCCTCATCCCCGCCCACAGGGGCTCAGCTGCAGAGGAGGCCAAGCTTAGGGGACATAGCAGCAGCTTTACCCCAAGAGAGACCCTCCATGTCAGGGCCACAGGCGGACTGGGAGAGCTCCGTGTGGGCCATGGAGCTGAGAGGAAACCTGATCGCTGCTGGGAGGAGCAGCGGGAAACTGGAGGTGTGTAGAATAAGAATTATTTTATTTTGATAGTTCTGTAATTGCACTTGTTTTCACAACTGTGTGAATTTCATGCACCTTGTAACTCGTGTCTGTTCCAGTTGTGGGACGCAGTTGAAGGATCGTTACGCTGCTGTAATGAAGATGGAGTCTCTGGGATCACAGCTCTGGCCTTCCTCAACAACAGGTTAAAAACACACCGATACATAAACACAATAAACCACAGTGCTTCCTTCAGCTAAAGACGCCTCTCACTTGTTTGAGGTTTAATGTAAGCCTGGTTTGAGGGCATAATTAAAGTCTTTCTTGTTGTGCAGTTTATTTTTTTGAAGTAAATTAATGTAGCTTCTGTTAATCCTCTAAACAAAGGGTTGAAATGCTTAAAGCCATTCATTTCCATTCACTAAGGTAAACGTGGATTTCTTTACTTGAGGATAAATTAAAAAGTCGGTCAGCTTTGTTTGGTTCATGCTCATAAATAAAACTAAGTGCAGCCAATGATTTGTAGCAGGAGATTCAGAAGATATGCAACCTCAAAGGACTTTCCTTCATCCTGACCCTCTGTGTGTTTCTCTTCTTCCTCCTCAGAATCGTAGCGGCTCGGCTGAACGGGTCTCTAGATTTCTTCACTGTTGAGATAAACAAACCTCTGTGTCTGCTGCAGTACAGAGGTGAGGCTCAACATCTTCTCTGTGATGCATTTCTCTGTACAGCTGTGTTTTTCATGTTCAAATCAACAAGCTTCATGTCTTTTGTTAGCTTAACTTAAATTAAGATTATTAGAATTTGAAATAGTGCATGCAAAAATCAAACAAGGGAAAATGAAGCTGCTTTAATATTAAGACAAACTCTCAAACTGTGTCTTCCTTTCCTCGTCCTCCAGGAGCTCCCGGGCGAGGCAGCGTGCCTCCCTCTCCCTGTTACAGCAGCGAGGACGTGATCAGCTGTCAGCTCACGCGCTCGGTTCAGTGCGCTCACCAGAAGCCGATCACTGTGCTGCGAGCGGCCGCCGGGAGGGTCGTCACCGGCAGCCAGGACCACACTGTCCGGGTAACACAGCGTATATTAGAAAATGTCTGACTGCTGACAGATCTATGCTCAGAAAATTAAGAAACACAAGAAATACTTTAGAAGACAGGATGTTTATATCCTGACAGCAAGAGAAAAATTAAGAGGTTTAAATTCCAGGTAGCACCTAGTGTGAAAGTGAAACACTGATGTGGCCTTCAAGTGTATTAAAAAGACAGTTATAGTTCTTCAAGCATTATTTGAAAAACATTTGTTTTCTTCAGTCTTTCTACATTTCTTTCTTTTTTTGTAAAAACAGAAAAGTTAGTCAAAATTGTGGCATTTTCAAACAAGTCTAAGAATACCATTGGATGCATATATTTAGATTAATAAGAAAGCAGACTGCATTTATCAAATAATGAGTCAGGCAAGGCAAGGCAGCTTTATTTGTATAGCGCATTTCATACACGAGGGCAACTCAATGTGCTTTACATTAAAACATTAAAAGCATTGGAGACATTCAGACAGGCATAAAATAACACAGAAAACAGAAAAGAAAAGGAAAATTAGAAATATATTAAAAATTACATTAAAATTGTAATTTAAAGTGGGTTAAAATAATCTAAGATAGGAAGGCAGTGGCAAATAAAAAGTCTTAGTCTTTGATTTTAAAGAGGTGAGAGTTGGAGCAGACCTGCAGCTTTCAGGGAGTGTGTTCCAGATATGTGGAGCATAATGACTAAACGCTGCTTCACCATGTTTCGTTCTGACTCTAGGGACTGAAAGCAGACCAGTACCTGATGACCTCAGAGGTCGAGGTGGTTCATAAAGTAGTAGTAGATCAGCAATGTATTTTGGGCCTAAACCATTCAGTGCTTTATAAACCATCAGCAGGATTTTAAAGTCTATTCTCTGACAGACAGGAAGCCAGTGTAGAGATCTAAGAACTGGAGTGATGTGGTCTACTTTTTTGGTCCTTGTTAGGACTCGAGCAGCAGCATTCTGTATGAGCTGCAGTCGTCTGATGGACTTTTTAGGGAGTCCTGTAAAGACCCCGTTACAGTAGTCTAGTCTGCTAAAGATAAATGCATGGATGAGTTTTTCTGCATCCTGCTGAGACATGAGTCCTTTAATCCTCGATATATTCTTAAGGTGATAGTAGGCTGACTTTGTAATTGTCTTAATGTGGCTGCTGAAATTAAGGTCTGAGTCTATGACTACACCAAGGTTTCTGGCTTGGTTTGAACATTTCATCATTGCAGATTGGAGCTGAGCAGTAACCTTTAACCTTTCAGATGGAGTGTGATTTAATAAGTTTGTACCTCCTCCCACTCCTTTTCAGATTTTTAAATTGACAGGTTGTTTTGCTTTATGTTTTTCTTTGTCTGTGATTTGTTTTTGTCTTTTTTGTTTGTTCATTTTTTTTTCACATTTTCAAACTCTCAAACTCTAACTCTGTTTCAGATTTATCGTCTGGAGGACTCGTGTTGCCTCTTCACCCTGCAGGGTCACTCTGGAGGGATCACAGCCATCTACATAGACCAGGTCAGTGATGAACCTTCCTCTGATCCTGTTTGATACCACAACAACAAAACAATCAGTACTAGTTATTATCCTCACGTCCTTATTGTGCTGCCCACACTTGTAAACAAGGCTGGGATTATTGCTGAGTCATTAGATGAAAGTATAGAGTGAGTCATCATCTTCATCATTTAGGGTCCTCTATGACTCTAATGTCATCTCTTTATTATCAATCAATCTTTATTTGTATAGCGCCAAATCACAACAAGCGTTATCTCAAGATGCTTTTACAAACAGAGCAGGTCTAGACCACTCTATGTCAAATTATGAACAGAGACCCAACTTTAAGACAAGGTAGGACTCAGTCTGACCCCACCTTAATCCATCATGAGCATTGCACATCACAGTATTTAGCTAGTTACAGTGGTGAGGAAAAACTTCCTTTTAACTGGCAGAAACCTCAGGCAGAACCAGACTCATGTTAGACAGCCATCATGCCTCGACTGAGTTGGGTCTGGAAAGACAGATAGAGGGGAGTAAGAGAGTTATTAGTTATTGTTGATATATTTATATTTGGGACTAAATTGTTTTAAGGTAACATTTCTTAAACTGAAAATAATTGCTTCAACATATAAAATTAAATCCTTTGTTGTCCTGATCCTGTGTCTCCTCAGACGATGGTTCTGGCAAGCGGTGGGCAGGATGGCGCCATCTGCCTGTGGGACGTCCTGACAGGCAGCCGTGTCAGCCATGTGTATGGTCACCGTGGGGACGTCACCTCTCTGGTCTGCACCACCTCTTGTGTCATCAGCTCAGGACTGGATGACCTCATCTGTATCTGGGACCGGAGCACGGGGATCAAACTGTACTCCATACAGCAGGTACGGTGGATCAGTGGACTGTATGTTTAGTATGTGGATTCATGTTGTGTCTCTTTCTTCTTCTTCTGTTTTAATCTGTTCTGATTGTGATCCTGGAGAACGAACCAGTGTGTCCCATAACTCAACTCATGATAACATGACCTCCCTGATTCTAACCCTCACGCTCTCTCTCCTCACCAGGAGGCCGGCTGCGGTGCAAGTCTAGGCGTGATCTCAGAGTCCCTCCTAGTGACGGGGGGTCAGGGCTGCGTCTCGTTCTGGGACCTGAACTTTGGGGACCTCCTGCAGACGGTCTACCTGGGACAGAGCAGCGACGGGCAGGGCGTCCGGCAGCTGCTGGTGCTCGACAACGCCGCCATCGTCTGTGACTTCGGCAGCGAGCTCAGCCTGGTGTACGTGCCGTCGGTGTTGGAGAAGCTGGACTGAGGCAGGTGATGTTAGCTGAACATCCCTTCTCCTCTTCATCACCTTTTGGGTTTTCCTTTGTTGTTCTGGCACTCAAAGGAAACACGACCATAAGGAGTACACGCCTGGATGTAACGAGCACAGGACTGATTGTCGTGTGACCTGCTGCATTCTCTCTGAGGACGACCGGCTCGAACTCTTCTGAGCGCCGTTCAGCAGAGATCTGGAGTCACCAGTTTGTGCTTTTGCGTGCGTGCGTGTGTGTGTGTGTGTGTGTGTGTTTATTTCGTGGCTCTGCCCTCTATGCTGCTGACACGGGCGGGGCTTCACTGTGACCCCCCCGCCCACCCTGAGAGGAAGATAAACTGTCTCCTTATTTTTTAAAATATTCCTGCTGCCTCTTACGCTCGACGGCGAAGGTGCAGCCACCGTTAGCCCGGCGGGGTCCGCCGCGGCTCGACGTTAATGTCCATGACGAATGAAATCAGAGCTCTTTTTACGACGAAACCCTGCTGAGAACAAAAACTGTTTGGTTCTGAGTGAAGCGTGTGTGTGTGAGAGTGTGTGTGAGAGAGTGTGTGTGTGAGGGAGAACAGATGATTACTGTACAAAGTGAGCCTCCAGAGGGGGCTGTTTTTATATGTATAAATCTATTATTTATTAGTGACACATTTTGGAATAACAGTTTGTTTATGAATTGCTAATCCCGGCTCTTAAAGGAGAACACCATCATGTGGAGGTGATGATTTCATGTACGGCGGTGATGATTGGTCAGCAGGGTTGGGGATGTTTTGTGATACTGAACTGGAAAACATTGAAGTGTTGTTTTTGGGGTTACTGATGCTGTACGAAGGGGGGGGGGCGTCCCCCCTCCCCCATGCTGTGGCCCCTCTGCCCTGCGTGCTACACCTTCATCAGGCTACCTCCATTTTCCAAACTGCTTGAATACTGAAGTCATGTTTACAATGACTGCTTCTTCTTCTTTTTTTTTCATTTTGTGCCCTTTAGAGATTTTATTTTACAACCACTGTTTACTTCAAAAACTCTTTCAGATCCACGATCCTTCTAACGAACACAAAGAGCTTCACCGTGCGTCTGTCGTCATCCCCGTGATGTTGGTGTAACCTTTGACCTGAGGAGCTTCTTCTGAAGCAGAGAGAGAAAACAAAGGAGACACAATCATAATCAAATAGACCCCACAGCACCTCTCATTTAGAGGCTCAAAACTACCTGCTGTAGTAAACTAGACTCTCGACCCCCACTGTCCCTCAAAGTGATTTCATGTGGCTTCATTTAGCTGCTCTGCAGAAAATGACCTTACCTATATGAGCATGTGTCTGTGTTTCCTATGCTGTTATGAATTAATCTACTGCTACTGATGCTTTAGATAATTAACTATTCACTAACCCTAAACTTAGGAGTCATCTTGCAAAAAGAAAGGCAGAAAACTCATTACATTTTCTATTTTCAAGGTTTTATTTCAAGCTTAGCTACTATTTCTGTCCATATTTTGTGCTATAATGGGTAAAATGAAGTATTTTTAGACATTCTGGAAGACATCTATGCATCAGTCTGTTTTTAAATGCAGAATTCAGCATCCATCTTCATCAGGTTCCCTTTTTTAATCCAATGATTCTTCCTGGTTTTATGGTGGGGGTTTCCTCGTCAGTTTAAACCCTGAACTGATTTTTTACTACATCTTTTAATCAATAACACCTTAGCTTGATATAACACCCAGAAATGTGCCATCATGATAAGACAATGCGAGCCTCAGCAGCTGTAACTGATCCACTTCAGAGCTCCACACTGAAACTGCAGGACTACTAAAGTCTGTTGCACTTACAGAGGACAGATGAGGACCAGCAAACCAACACAATGTGAAGAAAACACTGACGTAATATTTCAACAAACTTCAAATAATATGCACAACTCCTTATGATGGAGGTGTTTAGTTTGAAAGGCAACTCTGCAGCTTTGCTGAGAGAAAATGATTCACTCTGCCACATTGAGTGATGTAAGACTTTATGTTATTGTAACATGTTTACTCAACTTACATGGTGGGGCTTTGAGGTAGATCTATGTTAGAAATCCATCCATCCATCTTCCTCCGCTGCAGCAGACTCAGCAGGGAAGCCCAGACCTTCCTCTCCCCGGCCACTTCCACCAGCTCCCCTGGGAGGATACCGAGGCGTTCCCAGATCAGCTGAGAGATATAATCTCTCCAGTGTGTCCTGGGTCTTCCCCATGGCCTCCTCCCAGACAGATATGCCCGAAACACCTCCCCAGGGAGACGTCCGGGAGGCATCCTGACAAGATGCCCGAACCACAGCAGCGGCTCTACTTTGAGTCTGAGCTCCTGACCCTCTCTCTAAGTCTGAGCCCAGACACCCTGCAGAGAAGGATAATTTTGGCCGCTTGTATTCGCCATCTTTTTCTTTTGGTCACTACCCACAGCTCGTGACCGTAGGTGAGGGTTGGAACGTAGATTGACCGGTAAATTGAGAGCTTTGCCTTCTGGCTCAGCTCTCTCTTCACGACGACAGAACAGCACGGACAGCACCAATCTGTCTGTCAATTTAGCCCTCCCTCTCCCCTCACTCGTGAACAAGACCCCAAGATACTTAATACTTTAACTGCTCCGCCTGGGGCAAAGACTCTCCTCCGACCTGTGCAAGCCACCCTTTCCCAACTGAGTACCATGACCTCAGACTTAGATGTTTCAAATGTTGCACAGAAAATGTGCAAATCAACTACCTGTTCTCTTAAAAAAAAAAAACTTAAATAGTGTTAGATAGTTACATTGAGAACTCAAAAAATTATAAGAATTTTTCAGATTTTTCCTTCATTTTTTTCTTGGATTTTACCTCTAAAAAATTGCTTTTTTTCCTCAAAATGTGTAAAAAAAAGTTAAATTTAATCTTGTTTCCTCTTCTAGTTTTAACACATTTACTAGAACCCCAACAGAAAGAATAAGGCACCTCTCAAAGCTGTAAAGTAATTTGGAAAATGCTGAAATGCTCTTCATAGATGAAATTAAAAAACTGTCTCTAACATTTTAAATCAAAATCAACAGAAGACTAAACTTCAGGACTTTGAAACCCTTTGTGTTCCCTCCTCTCTCTCCTCCCTCCTGCTGGAAGAAAGAAGCTCTGCAGGTTTCAGACTTCCACCAACACCACCCAGAATGTATCTCCTCCTGATCATCCATCTACTGTAGCGTTCATCTGAATGTAATCCCAACAAGGTGTGACGAACAAATCCAGCGACTCCATCCTCCACGGGGGGGTCGCATCACGACACTAACTCAATGCACTACGTACCGCCCCTCTCTGGGCGCTTTTCAAACGCCGGCTTACTTATAGGAAGACTGGATTAATTTCACACCTGCAGGCAGCACTAGTAAACACGCACACTGACGACTCTGTGAGGCCGGGGGTCAGGGTCTGGTTTTTAATGGGACTCGGTGACAGAGTCCAAAACAAGCAGCTGATGACGAGTGAGGAGTGTTCATAGTCTTTCTGTAACATGAAGAGACGAGTAGACGCCTGCTGTTGCTGCGTCCCGTTGAAACCAGACTCTGGATCTCCTCGGCGTTGTTACCTGTTAATTTATTAGTTTGTGTTTTTTGTTATTAACGGTAGTGTCGAGCTTTAGAAACGGGGAAATGTGTAGCTTTTATTTTTTTGTTCTGTAGCTGAAGATGGACAAAGGGGGATGGTTTTCACTCTGTGGTGGAGAGCTGGGATGAGGAGCGAAGAGGTGTGTGTCATCACGGCCTGATTCCACCAGATCCGTGTCCGGTCCATCACAGTTTCTATTCTAGTCAATGTGTTAACTTCCACTGGATCCGCTCCGTTCGTTCTGGCTGCGTCTCTGATCCGGCAGGTTGGAGACCTCTGGATCCGAGACGCAGGACTTCTATCTTTGCCGGATGCCGGAGCACGACGCATCAAACCCAACAGAGCAGATGGAGCGGGACAGGAAGTCAGGTTTCACCAAAACAAAATGAAAACATCCGGTTGATTTTCAGAATAAAACACTCTGTGTTATCACCAGATCGTATTTTACAGATGAGGATTAGGGCCATGGAAAAATATATATATATATCATTTTTTTTATTATTATTATTATTATTATGAGAAAAAGTCAGAATCCTGAGAATCCAGAATTTTGAGATTAAGTAAGAATTATGGGATTAAAGTCAGAATTCTGACTTTTTTCTCACAATAATTTGACCTTCATTTTTTATAGTTTTCCAGTGGCCCTAATCTTCTTCCTTAGCTTTCAATTTAACTACAACAACAAACCTTCATGGTGAGTGGAGCCAGGCCTGGAGTCAACAGGTCAGAGATTTTCAGAGGACCAGAAAGACAACATGGATGAGGAGAGGAGGAGAATCCTTGATTCAGTGATTACTGCAGGGAAAACCTCGGTCCCATGACTCCAGCTGTCCGGTGGTCCTGCTCCGTGCTGCGTTCGGAGCCAGATGGGACACAGATCTGGTGGAAGTCCTGTGTCAGTCTCTTCGAGTTCCTCTCCATCATGAAGAGAAATCAGACTATTCCTGGAAGGAGAACGGTGTGGACATGTCAGTGGAGTCTTAGCTTTTTGAATGTTTTCATCACATATGGACTTTGCCTTGTACGATAATCCATATCAAACACTCACTGAAGACTTCCTGCTCTGCTTTGTCGTAGCATCATATCAGCGGTTTGAGGACGCAGCCATGATGTCATCTTTCTTATCTTTAGTCGTTAAAAGAAGAAAAAGATGATGTCATGGCTGACATTTAATGCTCTGATTGAAGATGTCTCTCCTCAAACAGTCGTGAGAGCTCCAACAATTAAGTCTCCTCTTAGCTCCGCCCCCTCTGTCCTCCTCTTCTAATTGGCTAGCTACAATCTACGCAGGCTGTAGTAGTGGAGGTAACTTATTTACTATTTTGTAACACAAACCAGTGCAAGACTTTTTACTAATTTTCAAATAAAGAGGCTTTGATACCACGTCACATTTTCTGTCTACTGGCTTTATTTGATAAATTTTACATGATGAATGATGATTAGTGATTTCTGTAATAGTCTAGTTTTCTTTATTTAAGATATTTACAGTGTTACAGGATGAGAAATCAACGTGTTAAGACGTGCTGATTCGTATGCTGCTCTGTGACCGCTGAGCTACACGCGCTGATTGATTTCAGGGGGGTCCTTTAAAAACATCTCCACCCGGCTCCTCCTCTCGTCCGTTATCACAGTTAAAACTCCGTCAGACCGTAGTGACGACCACCTGCAAAAAGGAGGCTTAAAAAAAAGTGGAGTGCATGCTGGGATTTCTTCCTTTTTTGGGGGGCCCAGATCTGGTGCTATAAGTGCAGAACATCCATACATCACAGACGTTTAAAATAAAAAGAAAGCAGCAAAAAAAAGCGACAGAAGGAATGAAGGAACGCAGACGAGTGCATAGTGATCTGGTCCCAGAAGCCACCGGTGATGGAAGGAGAAGAAGCGACCTAACTTCAGAACTGATCCTCTACCGTCTGCCACCAGGCACGTCTTGGTAATCAACACCCCTAAATGTCAGGACTCTGAGTTTATCTTCTTAAAAGCAGGATTTAGAAAGAGCCGAGAGAAAAGGCAGCGGTTTGTGGACTCGTCTCAGGTTTTGTTGAGGCTCCACAAAGGGTCCAGGCTGCTGAGCGGGTCGTCTCCGCCCTCCTCCCCTCCGCGGGTCCCGTGGAGACCCGCACCCTCCGCCGGCTGCAGGAAGCTCTGCTTAGTCACCCGCTGCTTCCCCTTCCCCCCGCCCTCCATGGAGAAGGCCTCGGGGGCGAGCGAGGCCAGCAGCTCCAGAGACGACGGAGCGGGCGCCGAGGAAGGAGGAGGGGGCGGGCTCAGGCTGGACGCCGCCTCGGGGTGCGGCTCGTGATTGGTCGGCGGTGTGCAGGGGGAGGCGGCATCCAGGCCGTTCGGAGGGGGAGGAGACTGAGTCGGGGAGGTGAGAGGAGGGCTGAAGGAGGAAGGGGGCTGGTGGTCTGAGGGGGGAGAGGGGTCCTGGGTGGGCTGGACGTCACCCGGCGGGTAGAGCTCAGGTACGGTAGTGTTGACTTGTTCGTCCAGGACAATGGGGGCGTCCATGGAAGGGTCTGTAGCGCTCGGGGGGCGGATGCTGAGCTTGGCGATGGTGGCCTGGATGGAGCTGATGGGCATGTCACCACCGAGGACCAGATCCTGCTGGGACTCCTGTCTGGAGTAAGGCTGCAGGAAGAACAGAGAGACACATTCAGATAAGAGGAAATGTGTCTCTATTGAAAACACAATCAGAACCTCCTCAGACCAGAACTTTGAAATCCTTCACACATTCAGGAGCAGAAGAGAAGTGATGCTAGAACTGAACGGATGATCAAAGTGATCAGGGTCTGCAGGGAATGAGATGTGAAGACTATGCTGAAGGATCTCCCTCCTACTCTTCTTTTTGATGCTGCTTTGACGTGACAGTCAGAACAAATATTCAGACTCTTTAGAAACTTCTGTTCATACTTAGTACAATGATTTAAGATGCAACAAAAAACTGGGTATTGAAATAGTGAGAAAATACATTTCCAGTTATCTTTCAACTGATTCATGTTTCAGTCAGATGAAATCTCAATGTGTTTATTGAGATTCTGAACTGAGACTGAGTGTATCTGTCTGTTTTAATCCTGACTGTAAATGAAGAGTCATTTGATTTCAGACTGTTCATGACTTCTACCCCTGTCATGTCAGGATCGGGTATCTAGAAGAGCTCTAAATAACTCCTTTCAGTTTTTCCTATTTTTTTTAGACCAAATTATCAATCATTAAGTAATGGTAGCTGCAGACTCACGATCATTTTGACTAAGATTGATCTCCTAGAAATTCTCAGTACTACTCTGATTTCATTTGCCTGTTAAAAATCTTTCAAAGGTCACAAACCTGGGAGTAGTTTTAGATTCAGATTTTAATTGTAATGCTCATTTTAACAAGATCCTAAGTACTTAATTTTATCATCTCAGAAACATAGCAGAAATCACACCTCAATTTAACAATTTTTGGGTTTCAACAGGACAAAATAAGGAAATCACAGCCGTCCACTTTAGCATTTTTCATTTTTTTCTGTTCTTGTTGTGTCTCCACATTTGACAAAATTCATTGCATTAGAAAAAGTACCTTCTAGTAGTCTTAGCTGCAGCCTCTACCTGTTATCAAACAAACCTTGTGAATCATTGAGTTCATGCTGAAGGCTGCACATTAATTAAATCTTTATTAGTTTTGATTTTTGTAACGCTGTGTGGCTTTTTAATCAATCTAAAACATGACACATTTACACTCAGCTCTAAAATGAGCCTGCATATGATGGATTATTGGACACTGCAGGTCAGTGAAGCTTAACACGACATAAACTATGATTACAACAATTTTTTCAAACTATGTATTGAAAGCTAAAAGCATCGTCTTGGCACGGGGGCAGCTAAAGGTCAAAACTCTAAATGAAGTGTATCTCATTCACCCTCTGCTACATCCGGTAAGAGTTTTGGGCTTTGAAGGAGTCAGACCTTTGTGGATGCAGAGGCGGCGTTCTTGCTGCAGGTGGCGGTCGTGATGCCGTGTCTCTGAAGGACCTGCTCAGCGTGCTTCAACACGGTCTCATAGCAGAACTTCAGGTGGAGCTGGAGAAGAAAGGAAAAGGAGGATTCACTCTTTGTTCAGTTCACAGTGTTCTCCATGTTCGATGAATTATTCATGAAATTAAGTATTTAAGATGTAAACAAATCATTTGTTCTCTGCATATTAATGTTATAAATCAAACACATCTTCAGATTTGTGTCTCTGACCTTCTCCTGCAGCATGTTCTTCCTCTGTTGTCTCATCTTCTTCACCAGCAGAGGGAGGTCTGGGATCCCGTTTCCTGCCTCCAGCTCCTGCAGTGCAGCGTACAGCAGGCAGAAGGCGCCGGTGCGTCCCACACCCGAGCTGAACCAATCAGGGGACAGGACGGGCTCATTAGGACAATTTCACCATGATCACAACAATTACAGGTGGTGTTGCTTCTGTTGCCTGTTTGATTACATCTTTTGCAGGATTGTTCTGAGATATTCTCACTCACCTGCAGTGCACCACCACGGGTGTGTGTAAGGGCCTCTGGTGGAGGTAGTGTCCATGAACCTCCTGGATGAAGCGCAGCAGGTTGCTCTTGCTGTCAGGAAGACCCCTGATGGAAAATACCAAGCAATGAAAGTCAATGAGATTACCTGATGAAGTAAAGGTTATGAAAACACAAAACTCACTGAATCAACACGTGAGAGGAGATAAGCGCGAGTAGCAAAGACGTTTCAACACGGCTTTAAAATTCTTTTGAACTCAAAAAGCCGTGGCAGAGATCGGCCGGTGTTTTGGTTTAAACAGCGACCCTGTTAACTGGAGACTCTCAGCCGGATGCATCCCTCATAAACGTCTTTAGACGATCATTAAATATCTGATGAGGATATTTTGAAATCTTAATAAAAAACTAAACTAGTCTGCATTCCCAGGAACTCCCTCTGTGTTTCAACAGCTGTGTAAACTCCACAAACACTGACACGTTCAGCTGAAGGTCTCCAGTTTACAGGGTCACTTTTAAAACCGGAACACCGGGAAGGACGCATTCACAGTGGGCTGAGAGAAGACTACTGAAGAAAGAGTAATCAACTGAATCACAGATGGAAAAAACTATTTTTGATTGGTTTTTGGAAGAAATTTGAAAAAAAAAGAAACATTTTGAAAAAACTGAAATAAAACATTTTGACAAAAAAAAATCTAAAAAAAAAAAATCTAAAAAAAAAATTAATTTGACAAAAAAAAATTGACAAAAAAATTTTGACAAAAAAAAAAAAAAAAAAAAAAAAATTGTAATTTTTTTTGAAAAAAAAACATTGGACAAAAAGGTTGACCCAGATGGGTTTCAACAGCTGTGTAAACTCCATAAACACTGTTACATTCAGCTGAAGGTCTCAAGTTTACAGGGTCACTTTTAAAACCGTAACACCGGGAGAGACGCATTCACGGTGGGCTGAGAGAAGACTACTGTTACAAGCTGCTAAATCAAGAGAATCCCAGCTTCTTCTTTTGAAAAGTACACACACATACAAAAAAGATAGAACAAATAAAAACTAATGAAAGAAAGAGAAATCAAGTGAATCACAGATGTGTGTGATGTTATTGTGGACGGCGGGCGGAATAAAAACACTGAAAAGTACTACCCCCCCTAGCAGGGGCTTTTCAGGGGGGAGATTATCTACCCCTGAACTAAATTTAGACCCTGGTTCCACCAGTCATAATGCACATAGTTCCAGGGTAAAGTTCCTCTGGTTGAAAGACGCCTAAAGACTCACAGCTCCGGCCACGAGGTGAACTGTAGGTGGACAACAGTGCGCTTCAGGCTTTGGTCGCGGTACTGCAGGCTGATCATGCGCTCCACATGAGTTGGCGTCGTCTTCTGTGTGCTGAGGGCGAGCGTGATTGGTCCCTGAGAGAGCTGCTGCCCACGCTCCGTTGGGAAGTAGCGCATAACCTTTCCCTGGGAGAGATCAAGAAGACGGCGTTAAAAACAGAAACGCTGACAAAGAAGAAGACTCATGCGGTGGTTATGGATCAATATTGTTCCCAAAGATGCAAATACAGATGCCAAATACTTTCTTCTTACCTTGTCAAGCTCTTGTTCTGAAACCAACATGACGATCAGCGACACCTTCTGCTCGTAAACCATCAACCAGAAGTCTGCCGCCGTGCCCGTGAGCGGAGCCTGCGTGGCAATAAGGCGTGGACAGTACGGGGACAGGTCTTCCACATAGCTGGCGTTGATGTAGTCGTCTTTCCCTGACTGCAGCACCACCCGGTTGAGGTCATAGGGCATGACGTCCTGGTGCCGGTTCTTCATGGTGTAGCAGCGGGCGATGGCGATGGAGAGTTGGCGTGCGTCCTTCTCCTGCTGGTCTTGCAGCTCTTTCCAGCGGGCGTCCAGCACCGACAGCCCGCCCTCGCTCTCTGAAGGGTGCTCCAGGGAATCTACCTGGGACCTGTAACGTTCTAGTTCACCATGCAGGCGGGCGACACGCTCTGGAGCTTGATATGGGTCACCCTGAATCAGGAGAACTCCCTGGGAGCTCCGTCTTCGGCGCTCTCCATCCTGTGGGTCGGCTTTGGTCGGTTGCAGGACGTTGGTCGGGGCCTTGGTCCCTCCTGGTTGGCTCTCAGGGCTCGAGGAGAGAAGGTCATCTGTGCTTGAATTCTGGCGCTGAAACAGCGAGGTGGATGGCGAGACGGTAGAGGGGGAGGGGAGACTGGGTGGAGCTGTGCTACCAGGGGTGGGAGCTGGAGTGGGTCTCTGCTGGGGGTTCACACCCAAAGAGGCCGGACCAGGAGAGGGAGACGGAGAGGGGGAAGGTGAAGGAGAAGGAGGGACAGGGGTTGTTGGTTGAGCCACAGGGGGACCTCCAGGAGAGGGCTGGATCATGTGCTGGGCAGGGGGAACATGTGGACCATGTGGGCCCATGGCAGTGGGCTGCTGTGGAGTACTAGGAGGTACAGTAGCTCCAGGACCTGAAGGGTACATTATAGGAGGCTGTTGATGGGTCATTGGGAGGGGAGCCTGAGGTTGTTGGGGGGGCGCGGGTTGTGGTGCCAGAGGCTGCTGTGGAATCATTGGAGTCGCTCCTGGGTAACAAACTCCCCCTGAATGTGGGGGAGGACCTTGTGGTTGGCCGGGCATCCTTATTGGCTGCTGGGGCATGTTTGGTATCGGTGGCTGTCCGGGGTGGGGTTGGTGTTGTGGGGGTAGTGCACCAGGAGGCATCTGTGGCATAGGGCCCCTTGGCATGTGGACCTGAGGACCAGGGACCATATGAGGTTGTGAAGCAGGAGGCATCTGTGGGCGCATGGTCGGGTGCAGGTTCTGGTTCGTGGGAGGCATGTAGTTCTGTGGAGCAGGAGGCATCTGCTGACTCGTGGGGGCCATGTAGTTCTGTGAGACCGGAGGAATCGGCTGACTTGTGGGGGGCATTTGTGCTCTGGGACCACCTGGCATCTGGATCTGTGAGTGGGGGTGGGGTGGAAGCTGCTGGGCACCGGGGGGCATGTGTGGATGTTGGGGCATCATGTGTTGGTGAGGGAGTCTAGGGGGCATTTGTTGGTTGGGGTGGGGCATGTAGGGTTGGGATACGGGGGGTGCTGGCTGAGAGGTTTGGGGCATCTGTGGATGTACAGTCTGTGGTGGCATCTGGACCTGAGGTGGTGTTGGCATAGAGCCCGGCATCATCTGAGGGTGCTGCTGGGGGATGTAGCCCTGTGGAGTCTGGTAACCTTGGGGTATCTGAGGCCGGGGGTGATAACCATTTTGCTGATGTGGTTGCAGCTGACCTGGGTATGCCTGCTGGTACTGGGGAGGAACACCTGGCTGAGGGGGCATATACCCATGTGGGTATGCAGCCTGGGGAGGGGGGTGGGGGCCAGGAAAAGCCCTTGGTCCAGGCTGGTACCCTCTAGGCATTGGTTGCCCAGTGGGCTGGGGAAACTGCTGCTGTGGCGGTTTCTGCAGCTGTGGTTGGGGGGCAGGAGCTTGGGCTTGGCCATGCATTGGCACTCCTGGTTGGGGCATGAACTGGGGGTAACCCCCCATCTGTGGGGGTACCGTGTAGCCAGTTGAGGCTGCAGGTGGGATCGGATGGTGTGTAGGGGGGTAGCTGGGGATTGGAGCCTGGATGCTATCAACAGTGGTAGTGGAGGGCCGGACTGGGGCAGGAGCTACAGGGCCAGGTTGAGGGACTTGTGGATGTGGTGGTCGGTAACCCGGCACGGCTGCCTGGTTTTGCATGTGAGGAGGCATCTGTGGAGTCATCTGAGGGAGGGGTCCACGTGGCAGAGGCCCAGAAGTGGGGAACTGGGCTATCCGTGCCAGGAGTTCTGGGGGAGGAAGGTTGGCAGGGAAGCGAGGAAGACCAGCAGCTGGAGCACCGGGCCACGGCAACGAGCTGCTGCCGCCCAGGTTAGCACCAGGGGGGATGTAGGCTTCGGGACCTGGCATACGGACTCCAGAGCCGGGGTGGGAAGGAATGTCTGGGGGGAGGCTGCGAAGCTCTTCAGGTAGGTCGCCCCCCAAGGCCAAGATGGCTGCACTAAGCTGAGCCAGCTCCGGGTCGTCAAGGCTGGAACAGGCGGAGTCCACATCAGAAGCCTTTGTCTTTAAGGAGGGCTTAGCTGCTGTAGGCCGGGCTGGAGGTTTCTTTGAGTCTCTGAAAGAGGAGACACACAAGAGATCTTTGAAACACCACGTACAGGTCTAGGATTTATAAAGATCTCTTTCAATGCATTAACATCTGCCTTACCTCTCCAGGATGGGTCTCCTCTCCTCTGCCCTGGTCTGACAAACGGTCTTGGACCTCTCCAGCAGACGTGATGCTTTGGCCTCCAGGTCTTCGTAAAACTCCTTCCCCTCCTGAGACTTCTTCATCAGGTCCTCGTAGGCTTCGTACGAGCCCACCAGTCCCTGCACGGTGCCGTTCCACTGCTGCTCGGTCTGGCTCAGGCCCTTACGAACCGTAGCGTACTGGACATTAGCCTCGGTCAGGGCCTTCAGGATGTTCTCCTGAGCGGCCAGGTTCTGGTCGATGTAGACCTTCACCTGCTCGTACTTCTTCAGCTGCTCCTCGAAGATTTGCTGGAAGGATACAGGTTTGTTAGAGAGCCCACACCAGAAACCAGAATCTGAGACAAATAACTATCAACATCAGGCATCATTTCAGGTTTTATGTCTCTTTTACTTCATCAGGTTAAATCTGAATTTGTGAAACAGCATACCTTCATGTCGGCTCTCTCTGTGGTGACCAGGGTGGAGGTGATGTCATCCTGCTGGATCAGGTCCCGGAGCTGTTTCTCTAAAGAGCTTCTCTGTTCCCTCATTTCCTGCACCTTAGCAAGGATTCTCTTCATACACTGCAGCCCTGCCACTTCCTCTGCAAACACAAACACACACACAGACTTCACACTGTGTACCTTTCACAAGATATTGTAGCAGCAATGCCTCATTTACAAAATCTAAACCCAACTTTTCAGCTGCAAAATGATCAAATCAAAGTAAAATGGCTTGTCAGTTTTTCATGAGGTCAGTCGACAGTACATTTAAGAGCAACTGTTTGATGATTTTTTATTGTTTCAACCTCATCTTGAAGTGTATTGAATATCTTAACATCCACCTATTTACAAGCCAGTTTCCATAGCGTCCAACATGCTTTCATGAGGCTCCAATTAGTTTTAAACTCTAAGAAAACTAAATGCATGGTTTTTAACAGAAACATATCATTGGCTAACAGTCCCCTCAAAATCTCCTCCCTGGATGGTTCAGAGATTGAGTTTGTTGACAGCTACAAATATCTAGGGATCTGGCTTGACAGCAAACTTTCTTTTGAAACACACATAAACACACTGCTCACTAAGGTCCTCCTTCACACACTCTGCTAAACAGCTTCTGGTTAAGAAGACAGTACTCCCAATTCTCGACTAAGGTGACATAGCCTACAGGTCTGCTTCCAACACTCTCCTTCACAGACTGGATGTCATTTACCACACTGCTATCCGTTTTGTCCCTGGAGCCCCGTTCACCACTCCCCACTGTCACCTGTACTCTCAGCTGAACTGACATTCACTCCACTCTCACAGAAAAACACACTGGTTTCTATTCATTTACAAATCCCTCACTGGTAAAACCCTGTTGTATCTACAGTCACTAATCAAACATCACAGCTCAAACCGGAGCCTGCGCTCAAGTAACTTTATTAACCTCATCACACCCAAAGCCTGGACCTCCTTTGGTCGCACCTCCTTCCAGTTTTCTGCTGCAAATGATTTGAATCACCTGCAACAATCCCTAAAGCTGACCTCTGTCATTCCACCAGCCACTTTCAAAAACGTATCACATCCCATAACTCTTGTTTTTTATTTATTATCATGCCACCTGTGTTGCCTCTTCGCCCAGGTCTGAATTGACTTACCTGGTAAAATAAAGGTTGAATAAATAAACCTATTCCAGTCTTCTGGAGCAGAAAACTTTGACTTAACTGATAAAGGAAAATAAAAACATCTGTACACTCACCTTCATTGAGCTGAGGCCGAGGCAGAGCCTCCTTCAGACTCTCCAGCGGACCCCCCAGCAGACGCAGGTTGCTGATGTGCAGGTTCATGGCTCGATGGAGCTCCGTGTTGGTGAAACTTGCCTTCTCGTGGGCCTCCATGTATTTCTCCAGATCCCTGCGGATTTCAGCCAGAGCCTGGGCCTGCGCTGCTGGGTGCACCTCGGCTGCAGCGGGGCCGCCGGCCTCCAGAACGGCTCGCTCGCCGATCTCGTCTACCTCCAGGACATCTCTGATCTCTTTCAGGGAAGACTCCACGTCGGTGAAGACACCCGAGAGTCCTACAGAGGGAAGAAATGTGAGAGGCGTTATTAACACAGAGTTAGATTTAGTAGAAAAGTTTGATTCTTTATAAGGATATTCTTCTTGGGCATACTCAGGAAAGTTCTATCCTTACATTAAAAAAAACACACAAACTTAAAGATCATCATGAAGAAGAAGGATGGTAATACATGTGTTTGTCATGATAAATGAGACCCTGATGAACACTGACCCTGCATGGACTGGATCAGGCTCTTGACAGTGTCGGGTCTCACACTGAGGGCGGCACACTTCTCCATCAGGATGGGGGGGATGTGGCTGTACATGTCCAGGTTGTCGACTGACTCCGGTTCCAGGCCCAGAGAGTCCATGAACTGCCTGCAGATAAGAAAGTGAGACCACTACTCTGAATATCTTCTTGTTTATGGACATATTTGATCAAAGACTGGGTGATGCTGTTAGTTCCTTCTAAATATGATCACATTTTGGCTCAAATTTCACACAGAGAAGGAAGAACTCACTCTAGTGTTTCATTCTTGCCCTCAATCTTCATCATGATGTCCCTGAGCAGTTTGGCCTTCTCCTCACTGGAAAAGAAGAAGAAACATAACCACACTTTATTATCTTTCTTCGTGAGAGGCAGACTCTGTGTCTCATGTTGAAAGAAACTAAAGGTGCTCGCCTGTAAAGTGAAGAAGCTTCGTGGGCCGCCATAGGAACCAACTTGGAAAACAGGTCCGGTCCTGTGACACTGGGGTCTGTGGGGTTGACTGGAAGAGCTCTCACCAGTGGGGCACCTGGAGGGGAGCAGGGTGGGTGGTTTTAATATTAATAGTAACTTTATTTATATAGCACCTTTAAAAACAAATGTTTACAAAGGGCTTTGACCAACAAAGCATGGTTCCAATAACAAAGTAAACCTTTTGACAGACAGGGAGGAGGAAATTTAACAATGCAAAACAAAATAACACAAGGATAAAAAGAATACACGTTAATTATAGTTGTTATTATTAGCATTTTAATATATTTCTTTATTTTATTTAGGTTATTATAATTTTTTTAATTTAATTTGAATATTATAATTATTTTTCTTCTTTATATATATACATATGACTGTTTAAAACAAGTAAAGATGTAAAAAATAATAGTAAAATAGAAGTAAAAGCAGTTAGAAGGACAAAGTCACATAAAAGCTTATCTGTAAAAATGGGTTTTAAAAAGAGATTTTTTTTTAATGTTGTTTTAATGCTATGCTAACACTCAAGCTAGTTATATCCAAGCAGATCAGAAGAAAACCAGAAATTAAAGTCAACATGAAAAGATGCAAAAGAACCAGCTTCAACTTCTGCTGTTTGTCGTGTTTGTCCTGTTAACACAGAACACAGCTGTTTGATTCAGAGTGTCAATTCAGTGATGATGCTAATATTTGTTATTTGTTATATATTTGCCTAAAAAAACAAAAGAGCCATAGCCATCTTCTTTAGAGAAGAGAATGCAGTTCAATCTTGGGTTTTTAAAAGGGTTACATTATTTTTATATGATTGAACACCAAGGCAAAGAGCACACAATCCAGGATCAATATAACCTAATTTATATGAACTTTTAAGTCTGTTCACAGAGACATAAACTCACTAACTTGTCCTTTGACGGAGGGTGGTTTGGATTAGTTGTGTGCTTTGAATAAACAAATGCAGACGTTTTCTGATAAACTTGAGCCACCAGCTTGGAGTTGTGCACCTCTGCTTACCTTATCTTTGAGTATAGAAATCTACATAAGGATGTATCACCCTGAAGAAGGCACATGTAGACCTAAATCAAGCAGGAGAGCTCACAGCACGATCACTTACAGGAGGAAAATAATACCAGATAGTGTCTCTCTGTGTTCCTCTAGAGAGAGTCTGACTGTGAGTCGCCTCTTCTTTCTCTCAACAGCAGGATGAAGGAAAAAGAAAGAGTGATATGAGATAGTCCATAAATGGATCCGAGGTTGTGTCGCTCTCTTGGACGGGTAAGAAAACAAAACCATCAAAATCTAATCAGTTCATCCGAGAGTCAGAATGAAAGTCTGGAGTCCTCCCCTCCAGACATCCTAGACACTTCTTTAAGAAGATGTCAGACGAGCAGTGATAAAAAGTGAAGCCTCCGGCTGAAGCAGAGGTGGATGAATAACTGTGTCAGACTGACTGTGTCCACGTCGTACATGTGAGTCGCTGAAACCTGCTGAGTGACTTACTAATTAAACACACAGGATGTCCTTGTAAACACAGGAGCACCCAGTGAACCAGTGACAGATCTATGACCCAAACGTCAGCCTGCATGGTGCATGCATCTGTTCAGAAGATCACATCATGCAAATGCAGCTTTGCATGCACGCGATGATAAGAGTGCTGAAGCTTCCTCCTCTCACCTTTGACCGAGGCCAGAGTCTCCAGAGAAGGAACCGTCTCGTGATAGATGAAGTCGTTGTCTTTTTTGGCCGAGTTAAACCTGTGAATAAAGTCAGAGGAGGATATGATGAGACCATAGACTGTATGAATAATGGACGTAGTATCCGTGACGTCATCCATCTGTTTCTGAAGCACTGTTTTGAGGTCAATCGGAGGCGGCAGCCATATTGGAAATGCTGAACACAATATAACTGCAGTCAAGCGATTGTGATTGTGGGCTTTGAGCCTCCTCGCCAACAGCTACAGTGTTCCTGCCTGTCAATCAAGTCAGTTGTGCCTCTCATTGGAAGACTCACTATCCAGACTACACTCGTTTTTTGTACCAGGCTGTAAACATGTTTCTTTCTGCTGCAAAAATAGTCTTTTTTGAATTGGTGTGTATGTGGTTTCTGGTACTTCTGGAGCCAGCCTCAAGCGGATCCTTGATGAACTGTAGTTTTTAGCACTTCCACATTGGACTCTTGAACTACATGAAAACAAGTGAAAACGTGTTGTACTCACTTTCCCCCAATAACATCCATGGTGAATCTGAGGGCATCCTGCACGCTGTCGGGCTGACCCTGGTTTAACAGAACGACACAAAGCAGAGTTTAATTTTATATAATGATGGGAACAGATACACAGAGTGATATCCCAATGATCTCATTTTGCACTGCTGGCAATAAACGTCATTCTACCTTGGCCAGCTTGATAGCTTCGGTGAGTTTGTCCAATGAGCTCTGCAGGTACGCCAACTGTTGACACAGAAAATCAAAGTCAGCAACGCAAAGAAATACACGGGGGTGGAAAACTGGAGAAGACAGAAACAGATTAACATCTGTGTGTTTGAGATATTGAGCAGAAGAAGTAGCAGCTGCAAAAGTAAAACTGACACATTGAAGTTTTGAGGCAAAACTTTTGAGACCATTATTTTTTTTATGCTTTGAGGTAAAATTAAAATATTTATCCTTTCAAGTTAATTCAAAACGTCCCACTTTTTAAAATAATCCAGGCAGACAAAAGCAGTCACACAGTTCAGAAGTTCATCTCTTCCACGAGGGAGCTCCAGGTATCTTGTAGTTTTCCTTATACGGTTGGATTTAAAGACGTGTAAGATCGCACAAATACTGCAAGCAGTGGTTGAAAGTGTTTCATCTCTTTTAAAAGTGAAGGACAGACTTCTCATTTTTGTCTGGAGATGCAGCAAAACTCCAACAAAGCAAAACGAAACCACTCTGACGATCAACAGAAGAAAATTATATACACATGACATCTGGTCTTACCCGCTCTCCGAACTTCTGCTGCTCCTCTGCTTGTTTCCCCATGTGGAGCTGATGACAAACACACAAGAACACAAGTTTATGTGTAAGAGAGTGAGTTATCAAATACATATTGAATCACCACACACACAAATATACATACATACACACAACCACTTTCACTTCCTTCTATTTGACTCACATGTGCGATCGCAGCGAAGTAATAGATCTTCATCTGAACCAGTTTCTTCCAGTCTTTCTGAATCTTTCCCAGCATGGACGCCGTCTCAGAGTTCTCCAAAGCTCTGCAGGCCTCTTTGTAATAATCCACCACCTGCAGCAGAAGACACAATCATTAACCTCCAACATTTCAACCACTGATTGATTGATACGGTGTAATCAAATGTACTTAATGACAAGAGGCCGACCTGAGCGCTGATACGAGCAACCAAGAAACTCTTCCTGTTATCCAACATGGACTTCTCCAGAAGACACTCCTGAGCCTGACCCTGAACGACAAACACAAGCATGTGAGACAGTTTTCTATGTGTGTGTTTGTGTGTGTGTTTCTACATGTGTGTCACCTACCAGCATGAGGTTAATGTTGAGGTTAAGGATCTGGTGTGACATGTCCACGCTGAAGTTGTGGCTGAAGTTGTCTCTCAGGTAAGAAAAGGCTCCTGCAGAGCACTGGAAGTGTGTGCACGACACCTTCATCCCCTGGACAGAGAGCAGAGAGTCAGCGGGAGTGTTTCAGTGCATGCATGTGTATGACATGATGTGTGTGTGTGTGTGTGTGTGTGTGAATCTTACCTCCTCAGACACTCTGTTATCCATGGCTCCCAGCATGGAGTGCAAGGCCCCTGTAAAGAATCCACAGGTAAGAAAACTGTCATTAAAATATTAAACTCACGCCCTGAGATTAAACCTCAGAGAGAGAATAGTCAATAATTACACTTAACCGAAAATGAATGTGCAGCTTTTTAAATGATTGGTGATATTTTAGTGTTTTATTATCTTAGTGATTCATTTTATTTTGGTGAGTTTCATTTCCTGTGTTGAGTTTCCTCATTAAGATGTCATGACAGCGTTTCCTTGGTTCGTTCAGGGACTCTTTTTTGGTCATTCATTTATTTATAAAATAAGATTCTATACTTTAAATAAATAAAGGAAGGTGAAATAAAACTGTTATAAGAATGAAATGCAGTTAAAAGTGAGACTAAATGGGTGCTGGTGGCCTGGCAGTCTAAGCACCCCATGTGTAGAGGCTACAGTCCTTGTAGTGTGTCTTATCTCTTTGCTTGACTGGATTTCTTAAACATATTAAACACAAATAAAATTCTATTACAGGGGATTTTTTTTAAAGGAGAAAATAAACACAGATGTATTTATTTTTTGCAAACAAAGTAAAAAATGGTCTAAGAGGTCCCCAAAACATGTCTTTAAAGTTTATGCTCAAAAAAACACTTTGAAATCAGATTTTGGTCTGCCTGAAAAACCCTCTTCTTCAGTCCTCCTCAGAACACTCTGTTTTCCCTCTGACCACGCCCCCTCAGGAAGTGGCTGTCCCCTCGGCTCTCCAGCACGTTGATCTAATGTTTACATGTTGGCTGAATATACACGGCTGCTCACAGATCGCGTTACTTCAACCCTCTGAATCTGATCCAGAATCTGATCCTGACGGAGAGGCGCCTGTAGCAGGACCTTTCTGAAGGATTGGTCACAGATTTAGTGTTTCTTGTTGTTTTATTTGTCAGTATGTCGATGTGTGTCTTGGTACACAGCTACAGCTATGAACATGTAGCTATGTGGCTATGCTAACTAGCGCTAGCACTTATCCATGACAAATAAAAATCATCCACTAGATCTTTAAATCTGCAGACGTGGGGAGTAAAACCGACCTTTGCCAGAAAGGCAGCGGGACCTTTTCTGAAGGATTAGTCACAGATTTAGTGTTTCTTGTTGTTTTATTTGTCAGTATGTTGACGTGTGTCTTGGTACACAGCTACCAACATGTAGCTATGTGGCTATGCTAACTAGCGCTAGCACGTATCCATGACAAATAAAAATCATCCATTGGATCTTCAAATCTGCAGACGTGGGGAGTAAAACCGACCTTTGTGTTTATTAAGACAGCCTACAACTAACATGCCTCCCTCCTAAGCTCCTTGTTAGCACACATTTGTGCAGGGAATGAAAAACGGAGGAGGGGATTCAGTATTATTTTATCCAGTCTATGGGCTGAACAAGCTCCGAGCTCTGACTCCGTGACAGACCGGATATTGTTGTGACGTAACAAAAACACGGAAGTCTGAAACGGCTGGTTTCACACACATTTACAGAAAGGTGGAGAAATCAGAACAGGGGCAGAATGGATTTTTTTCATTCTCAGGGGGTTTGTAGACAGGGACACATATTTCAGGTAGAGAACCATTAAAAATTAAATTTTGCATGATATGTCACCTTTAATAATATTTTGAAAGAGCTTGACCTTAAAAATCTGAACAATCACTTGTTTTTATAAACCAGGTCAAAAATAAATAATAGACTCAAAGGTGTGAAAGTAAAAACATCGTCAGTGTCACTCTTCAAAGGATTCTGTCATGGTTGCATGGTTTAATGCAAATGCTTAGACTTTGTTTTGCTCGACTGGTGTTGATTTAAAAAAAAACATGACTACACTCACCCAGATTGTAGAGGATGCATGCTTGCTCATAACTGATGTCATCATGGGTGACTGTTTTTCCAGAGAAGATTTCAGTCCTGCAGGAAAACCAGGAATAACACAGATCAGGATGGATTTAGAACACAACAGAGCTGCATGTGTTCACTCATGCTCATGTACCAATGAGGGGAAAGTAAAAACAACACAGTCTGATCTCAGTCTGTGTGTGTGGGAAAGGGAACAAACAGGAAGTCTGAAACAGGGAGTGGTCATTAAGCCCACAGTGGGTTGGTGGTGTACTGCTCAGTGTTTTGGTTGTGCACGTGTGTGAATTCATGCATGTGCGTCATCACCATGAGATGGGTACAGCCGCCTCCTGACCGGTTCCCATGGGGACTCGGCTCTGAAGGTAATGCAGCTGGCCGAAGTACTTCCTCAGGGTGCTGCAGCCCTCGAAATCCCTGGTCACATTTACAGCACTCTGTGAAACACACACACATCATGTTTCAGCTGTACATCATGCTTGGAAGACATCACAGCAGATATCACTCAGTGGTTAGATCAAGCATCTCACTCTCCAATCTAACATCCTGATTTCCCCCAGGACGTATAGAGTACCATAACACACATATATGATCACATCCACATCACTAATGAGTTTCACTCCTTGTTAGTCCAGCATTGGGTCTGTGGTTGTGAGGCATCAAATGCATGTTTCACTGTCAGTGGATGAGGAAGGAGGCAGGGTGTGTGAGTTCAGCATGCTCAGTAACTGTATCCAGAGGAAGATCAAGGAAAAGGAGAAATAACTGGGAGTGAACATAACTATAATTTCATGGAGGTTCTTAACAGTAAAGTAAGACTTCATCTTAATTTTAACCACCAATTAACCTCAGAACTTGAGGGATGGACTCCAGACAGAGGCGTCACTATCTCTAAGCCACAACCTCATCTTATCTTAAGTGTTTTGGTTAAAGAACATTCAATCCCAAGAATAAAACTCATGAATTTATGCAGACAAACTGATGAAGAACTAATGCGACAACAATCAGGTATTATTTCTGCACCAGGCTTCAAGGTCAACCTGTGCTGTAAGAGTTGCTGTGATCGTCTCCTGATCACCTGTTGCATTTATTCAAAGAACACTTCTGATGATTGTTTGAAAGAAAAACTACAGGGAGATTCTTTTACTCTAAATCCAGGTAAAAAAAGATCTAATGCAGTTTCACTGCATCTTGGTTCTGGATTATTCTGGTGGATACGTCACAGATGTCTAACCCAAACTGATACTGTTATTCTGTTTGCATGTTTAGCTGCGGCTTGTAGAAAAAGTAAAATTACCTCCATTATCTTGAGGTTTTTCTTAATATGGTAAAATTGACAGGTAATTACAGGTAATAGCACATTTACACTCTGATTGAACTCTAATATTTCCCTATGTGTTCTTTTTAGTGGTCATAAATGCTGACAAAGACCATAAAGACAGCCCACATTACACCCATGTTAAAGTCTCTGCATTGGCTCCCTGTATCTTTTAGAATAGATATTAGGATTATTTTATTGGTTTTTTTAAATGCTCCTTCTTATCTATCAGATTTGCTTTTATCATATGAGCCAGTGAGAGCCCTCAGGTCTTCAGGTAGTGGACTTTTAATGGCACCAAAAGTTAGAACAAGACCCACGGTGAGGCAGCTTTTTGTAGTCAGTGCCCACGTCTTTGGAACCTGAAGATCTGAGGGCTGCACAGAGCATCAACATTTTTATCTGACAGGAAATAAATCTGCTGCGTCTCTGGAGATGTGTCACACGGTGCTGACCTGTCGCAGGGTCTCCAGTTTCTTCATCTGTTCGTTGTAGTTGTCCGGATTCTCTCCATAGTTCTTCAGGATGAACTGGAAAGAGAGAGATGAGGGAGAGTGTTGATTGAAGTCACATTTAAAATAAACATCAAGCTTTTATGAGGTTAACCTGAAAAACAAGAGTTAAAAAAAAAAAAGAGTTCTGGCTCAACAGACTACTTAATACATGTTGAAATAATCTGGAGCCTGTGTCATAGGCTCTGGAGTTTCCCATCATGCTTTGCCAAGACTTTCCCCCGTCCCCATGATGCACAGTGATAAGCAGCGAGCTACTTAAGGCCAGGTCAGGAGGCGGACAGCGCTGCAGACAGACCTGTTTCTGTCTGTTTTACTTGATTAAATTATGAAAGCAAGGCTTGGTGTTAAGATGCACGATGACACAGCAACAAGACAGGCATTGTCTCGTCCTGCTCTCCTCATGTGGCCTTCTGTTTGGAGAGAGGGGATGAAATGGTCACTGATTTAGATGTAGGCTAAATGATCATGAGAGACGTGTTAGTTTGAGTGGAACACAGAATCAAACTCATTCAAAGAAAGAAAAACCTGCCTCATAATAATAGTTAAAGGCTGAGCATATTAATGGAGTATATTTCACTGTAGGAGTCACTTCATCACATCAGCATGTGAATATCTAAAGTGAGTGCCAGACAATGATTGTAATGCAGCTTTTTTGAATGACATCACGAGTGAGGGAAGTTCATTTAAGTGCATTCCTCTCAGGTGTGTGAGTGGAAGAAGTTACAGTAACCGAGGAGAGCAAAGGTCTCTTATTTTATCAGCATGAGAAAGCTGTTTGAAAATGGGTCACCAGATAAAGATGGAAGTGAGTCACTGATCCACACCTTTAAATATCATTTCAGAGGCTGAATCAGTTTGGATGTAGGACGAGCTTCTCCCTGTCGTATCCTCAGTTATGAGAGGAATGTGTATCACAGATATGGAACGGCATTGGGGTTAAAATGTTATGTTCTGCACACGATTCACATACACAGACACCCTCAGAGCAGAGATCTAAAGCACTGAGTTTAGAGTCAACACCTAAAACATCTCCATCAGAAACTCCTAAACCATGCTGCAAGAGCTTCACTGGATGAAATACCTGAGTGACAATGGCTCATGTCCTTCACTTAAAACCAGAAATAATCATTTAACTCACTTTGATACAGATAAATATGATGCTATTATAGCTGCCGCCCAATCCCTACTGCACCGGACCCCTGTGACTCCCCCTGTGGGTGGTGAGCCCACAGGAGGATGAACCCATGTCACCCAATCGGGGTTGGGGGCCCCATGAGTGAAGGCCCGGCCACCAGGCGCTTGCCTGTGGGCCAGGGTGGGGCTCCGGTGGCCCTCCGGACAGGGTACACTTGTTACTTATCATTAGGTGTCTGGGAGCCGCACTTTGTCTGTCCCCTCACCTAGGACCTGTTTGCCTTGGGAGTCCCTACCAGGAGCAATCCTACCAGGAGCAATCCTACCAGGGGCAATCCTACCAGGAGCAATCCTACCAGGGGCAATCCTACCAGGGGCAATCCTACCAGGGGCAATCCTACCAGGAGCAATCCTACCAGGGGCAATCCTACCAGGGGCAATTCTACCAGGGGCAATCCTACCAGGAGCAATCCTACCAGGGGCAACCCTACCAGGAGCAATTCTACCAGGGGCAATCCTACCAGGGGCAATCCTACCAGGGGCAACCCTACCAGAAGCAATCCTACCAGGGGCATCCTACCAGGAGCAATCCTACCAGGAGCAATCCTACCAGGGGCAATCCTACCAGGAGCAATCCTACCAGGAGCAATTCTACCAGGGGCAATCCTACCAGGGGCAATCCTACCAGGAGCAATCCTACCAGGAGCAATCCTACCAGGGGCAATTCTACCAGGAGCAATCCTACCAGGGGCAATCCTACCAGGAGCAATCCTACCAGGGGCAATCCTACTAGGAGCAATCCTACCAGGAGCAATCCTACCAGGAGCAATCCTACCAGGAGCAATCCTACCAGGGGCAATCCTACCAGGGGCAACCCTACCAGGAGCAATCCTACCAAGGGCAATCCTACCAGGAGCATCCTACCAGGGGCAACCCTACCAGAGGCAATCCTACCAGGGGCAATTGACAGACGGATCGGGGCAGCGTCTGCAGTGATGTGGATGCTGTCAATCATGGGAATATCTTGGAAGTAAGATTTTCCTTTGCATGAAAACGTGAGCTCAACCCAGCATGATGTCTCATATCTCTTCAGTATTTAAAATAAACATCATGTATATGTAGCCGGACCCAAACTCCTCTGTCATCATTTAAAACACACCAGATTGTATTTATTCATGACCACAGGGTCCAAAACAAACTGCTCAAAACATCCACAGTGAACTGTAACAAATTATATTCACTTAAGTAAAGTTGTTCTTAATGTTATTCTTATTATTTCAGGGATGCAAATCTGGAAATGTTTATTCTTCGACTTGAAAAAATGTGTCTAATGTTTCCTAAATAAACCTAACATAGCAGATTGTACACCCATGTATTCTTTACTCTATACATGCACTTTGAAAATACTATTTTGTTTTGAAACTGCAGTTTGATGCAAGTATTTTCAAAGCAAGTACTCCTGTATTTTAATATTTGATCAGGAGCATCTTTACTTTGATTCAAGGAGACAAATTGTGTACTTTGGTTGAGTTTTCTTCTTCTTAATGTTTTATGAATGCAAAGCAAATTATGCAACTAGTTAAAAAAACAACAAACTTTTGGTTGGGCTCTGGAAATGAGGTGAAACTTGGTTTGTTGTTTACCTCTCCTGTTTGTCTCTGCAGTCACGTGTTAAATAAACATCCTCGTTTAAAAACAGAGGCTATGTGTTGTTTTGAAATCTTCTTTCCTTTGGCAGACAGCCTACATTACAGGAACCTGCTGCAGTCAGGTGCATGTGACACTGAGATCACTGCTTATTATCATGTGTCTGTAGAGATCCAGACTGGGCCGTGAGGAGTCCTGATCCTCCTCTAAGCACTGTGACTCCTCTGACTCCTCTGAGTCCACTTGCTTTGTTTCTATCCCTCAAAGTCAGCCTCTTACTGGAGGCTAATTATGAACTTCGACTTGAGCTGCTAGCTTAGTACTAGCTAGCAGGAGGCTAACGTTAGCAAACAAAGGCGGTGGTCAGGGGGATTTCTCAAGACCCAGACCCGAGCTAGCTGGTCTGGAAAATCCCCCGACAGACAGCGACAGGCATCAGACTCTTTGGAGGTTCACTAAGGTCAGCTCCTGGACCTGGTTTACCCAGTCGTCCATAATCCTTGTTTAGTTGACTTTCAGCCCTGTTGCTCCATTCCCCACCCAGCTCACCTGCCTGACGGCCGGGCTGAACTGGAACTCCCCTGCCTCTTTCAGATCCAGCCAGATCATCGGCATCCGGGGGACGGCCTCCATGGCGGCCAGCTCTGCGGGGGGCCGGAGGCCGGGACGGGGTCAGAACCGCGTCGGGGGTTTAGTGGACGTGAACGGTTTTCAGAAAGATAGCTTTCCTCCAAACAACTGTGTCATGTATCCATTTACACTCCAACCGGAAGCTCTGGGCGCAGGTGACGTCTGCTCGCAATACGTGCCGCAAGGGATTGTGGGAAATGTAGTTAGAAATGTAGCTGTCGCATTTACAGGTTCAGTATAGTTCAGTTATTAATTTAGTAGTATCCTAAACATAAATATTGCTTTACATTCTTTTTCAATCAGAGTTTAAGTGTTTTTTCTTCTCTTTATTTTCTCGATAGTAATGCAGCTATGTGCAATAATTACTTCATCCCTCTCTTCTTACATGTGCAATACTCTTTTTCTACCCATCTTCTCAGTTCTGTATATTGTTTTTAACCTATGTTACAAGTCTGTGCACATTTGTCACCGCCTCACTGGTTTTGAAAATATTTGTAAATTTAATTATTTAGTTGTGTTTATACATTCATAAGATATGTTTATTTTACTTCTTTAATTTTAATTGCTAATAACTTTTGAATAATTGCTATTTATGCTTTTGTTTACTTCATACTGTTTTGCACTGTCTACTCTGCTGCTGTAACACTTTCAATTTCCCCATTGTGGGACGAATAAAGGAATATCTTATCTTATCTCTTATGAGTATACAAATAAGAATACAATAAATAGGCTACAATCATGTAATTGATTATTATTATTATGATTATTACTATTCCTATCATTATTATTATTATCAAGTAACTTAAATTGCATTTTTTTAATATTGTACTATGTAATGACCATATAAAATTGTAATGTTTATATTTTTCTGTCACCTGAACTTTACAGAAAACTAAAATTGTCCTTCAGCTGCTCTCAAATATGTTCCCGAAATATTTATCCAGCTACTTTTACTTTATTAAAAAAAAAATATATATAACAATTCTTCTACCACTGAGTCATTGATGGATGAAGACACTGAGTTTTTGTTATTTTGTTATAAAACAGTAATCCCTCTACCCCAAATTAATTTTAAAATAGAATTAAAATTAATTAAATTATTTTAAAAGCAGAAAAAGCAGCAAACTCGCTGTCATATTTCATATTCTCATAAACTATACTATACTTGCAAATTTGTGTGGATCATGAATTATAAAGAACAACACTGGTTCATCACAATCAGTAATACTTTACAAGGTAAGATAAACAGGCTTTAAGTATGTAGGTATATACTGTTAACAGTTGTTTACTGTTAAAGGCTGATTTATACCTCACAGAGTTCGTCTCCCCTGCCAGCAGATGTCACTGGTGTATCTCAGGGAGCAGCTCTGGATGCTGCGGGAAGTGGACAGGATGTTGATGTCAAAGCTTTGATGGCTAACGGAGCTCAGTTTCACACAGACAGGGTGAGGCTGATGTGGGTTAATTGTGGAATAATCTTTAATCTTTAGGCTAATTTGTAATAAGAGAGATCTGAAAGCCCATGAAAAAGAGATTGCTGAAATTGTTGTGTCAGTAACACTGATAGGAAAAAGTCAGAGAAACATTGAGCAGATACTTAAAGAAGACACAACCCTCAGATTACTTTTATGTATCTTTCATACTTAATTACTCTTTAAAAGAGCTTATTTACATGCATGTGCATTATAATAATTTGCTGATCCCTGTGTCCCAATTAACAAATCTGCACATGAAACACACTGACATACGTAGAGACCTGTCTGTGAAATCTAATAAACTATCTTCATTTATCTTGCTATAATGCACACAACTGTTCTAAGAGAGATCTAGATCATGATTGCAGTGAATTGTGAGGGAGAATTGCCTGAAAGCCCTTCAAGGGCCTCTTAAGTAGCTTCCCAGGCAGCTCATTACAGTAGATAATTACATCAATTTGTAGGCAGTATTTATGTGTCTCAAAGACTGTTAAGTACAGTACTTGACAAGAATGCATCCCTAAATACCAATCAGTGGAGAGAGCATAATAAATATTTTTTGATAGGGTTAGGACCTTGAAAAATAAAGATGTGCCTTTTATCTGACAGTTTTATTCTAGTTATCTTATGTTATGTATCCATTAATCATTTAGAATACAGCATATCTTATGATAACAATTGTTGTAACACTTTTTAAAGCTTAAGATAATTATATCTAATGTCATGTGTTGTCTTAACTTGAGTCAAATATTCAGTTGCATGACAAACAAATCAAATCTTTGATAACAGGCTGAAAGGAGCCGTGTTGAAGATGAAAGTGAACTCACAGCAAAGGCTTCAATAGAGCCTGCTGATTCTGGTAACTCTGGGCTATTTGTCTCATCTGTTTATTGTTTAATTGTCTGGTGGGTGTTCAGACAGCAATTGCAGCTTTGTGTGGCGCTGTGGTCGGAGACAAATTTCCTCTAGGGGGCAATAAAAAGTATCCTTATCTTTATCAGAGGTGTAAACATGGTGGTTGCAATAACTTTAGATATAAAGGGCTCATTAAAGGAACAAAAATCACAAAGTCATTGTCAGGATGTCACGACTCCAAAAGAGATGAGGTGTAGACATCTTCAGAATCAGTTGAGTGAGTTGTTTGGCTTTAATCAGAGTCCTGTTGAAAGGACAAGGATGCCAGCTTTCACACTGAGCCGAGGGACTCCCTCTCAGGACCTTTCTGCCTCATCACTGTCAGAGTCTGTGACATTTATTTTCCATGAATTAGTTCTTAAATGCTGCCCTATGCCAAACTGTGTTTCATTAAGTGTTTACCTCATGCAGCAACTTAAAGTTTGTAGATTTTCCTCCTACCTTTTTTAACTTGCTTCTTTTATTGGACTGATTCGATTACTGTAAGTCTCTCTGAGGTCTGTGATCAGAACTATTTTCAATACACCTAATGATTGGCAAAAGCATCCCCATGCACACATTAAAAATTACAGTAAAGTACTAATAAAGACCATTACTTTGGTGATAAATAATTTGGCTTGAGTGCAAAATAAAAGCAACGCGAACCCCTGCAGGTGAGGGGAGACACTAAGTGAAAAAGAAGGAGTGTTAGACATGCAGTGAAAACAGTCTACAGCCCAGTCTTATTTTTCACATAGTAGTCAAAGTTCATGGTAACAACCAATGTTTCACTACATCCAAGCTTCAGAGTCCAGGCTTTCTATTTTCCATGTGTGCTGTTGAGAAATAACAGACCTTTGCTGTGGAGTATTGACCAATCAGAATCAAGCATTTCAATCAGGTATGTAATGAGATGAAAGGCAGCACAACAGATGCAAGAGGGCTGTAACAGTACCCTCCAGTGAAAATATACACTACCAGTCAAAAGTGTGGAAACACCTTCTCATTCAAGGGTTTGTATTTATTTTAATTATTGTAAACATTGTAGATTAATACTGAAGACATCAAAACTATGAAAGAACATATATGGAATTATTTAATGAACAAAAAAGTGTTAAACAAAGCAGAATATGTTTATAGCCGTGTATATTCAGCCAACATGTAAACATTAGATCAACGTGCTGGAGAGCCGAGGGGACACCCACTTCCTGAGGGGGCGTGGTCAGAGAGAAAACAGAGTGTTCTGAGGAGGACTGAAGAAGAGGGTTTTTCAGGCAGACCAAAATCTGATTTCAAAGTGTTTTTATGAGCAATAAATTTTAAAGACATGTTTTGGGGACCTCTTAGACCAATATATATTGATGAAAAAAGCGTGATATGTCACCTTTAAGAAGTTCTGATCACTTTCTTTTGACAGTACCATTTGCAGCCAAGGAAGTTGGTAAAAAAGCTTTTATGTTTCAGGATCCTTTCGACTGGAATAACTTACCTTTAAATATTCGTTCTATATCTTCTTTTCCCTTATTTAAAAAAATTTTGTTTTCCCATTTCAAAACAAACTGTCTATGTTTTCAGTAAAGCTCTCACTGTTCCTCTATTTCCTTTACTTAATTTTTATTCTCTTATATTTTTTCTTCATTTATTTTTTATGACGATTATTGTTACAATTTTTTATTTGTGCGTTTCACCAATGCTCCTTTAGTTTAGTTTATTGAATTGTATTCTATTCTTCCCTTGTCGATTGTACCTTGTTTAAGGTTGTACCAACCCCTGTTTTGTTTTGTTTTGTTGCTGTTGTTGTTGTTGTTGTTGTTGTTGTTGTTGTTTCTGTCGTCAAGTTGGTCTATTGTCTAACTGTTCGTGTTTTTTTTTGTGTGTGTTTTTGTTTGTTTGTTTCTTCTCTTCTGAAGGATTCATGTTTTGTTGTATATTTTGTATTGCACTGTTTTCTATGTGTTGTTGTCTGTCTGGGACCCCCTCTAAAACGAGATGGCACAACTCAAGGGGTTTATCCCAATAAATACATTTCTTTCATTTCAGTCCGCTTCATGAAGTGGTCTCCTGGATTGGTTTCTAATTAACATGAGCCTTGTGAAGAGTTCATTTGTAGAATGACTTGCCTTCTTAATGTGTTTGAGACCATCAGTTGTGTTGTTCAGAGGTAGGGTTAGTACACAATGGATAGCCCTGACTACTGTTGTAATCCAGATTATGGCCAAACCAGATTATTTCATAGTTTTGATGTCTTCAGTATTAATCTACAATGTGGAAAATAATTAAAATAAATAAAAAACACTGAAAGAAAAGGTGTGTCCAAACGTTTGAATGGTGGTGAATGTAAAAACAGTCTCATCCATTTCTGACACAAGTCCACTAATAGTTGCTCATTATTTTCTGAGTGAAATGTATTGATTGACCTCCTCTGTCATGTTTCTGTATCACATAAATCAAAGTATTATTCCTTAAGTACTTTCCTTTAGAGACAGACATGCCTTTAAATCCACAGGCCCTTCCTCTGACTCCTATCATCACATCTATATTTAAAATTCATTTATAATTTACCGCTCACAGACTCTGTGTACACCACTAATGCAGTGTTTGAGCTCGCTCTTTTCCTGCTGCCACCTGTTTCTGCACGAGCACAGATAGCAGGTTGAAGGGTGTCAAAATAAGACGGATGAATGTGGCGTTCTATTATTAATCTGTGACAGTGTGCCACGTTTTTAAAAATGTACACAGAAGACTCATCGGGGTATTAAAGGCCACATGACTCAGGGGATTTATGCCTCATTCACATGATGTAACAGGACAAATAGGAGACAACATCCTTATATCATTTTTATATATGGTCCCAAAATGAACTATTAATCTCATGAAACAGATTTGGCTCTCTCCTCCTCAGTAAAGCTGTGACTGTGTGAGTATAACAGGTGATAGATGAAGATTTCTATTACCTCAGAGTGTCAACACTGGTGGATTAGCTGCCTTGTGTGCTGCAGAGGGAGAGACTTAAAGTCTTTGACAAAGTCCTACATCAGCTGGAATGATGAACTTATGTGAGTTTGTCTTAGTTGGCGGTTTTGTGAGCATGGTGAGTCTAACGTTTCATGAGTGGATGCCGTGGGCTCTAGCTTTATTGCATGTCAAAGTACTGTAACATCATGAAGAGTACGACTCAGCACGTGAAAGCAGCTGCATAATGTTCAGCTTAGCAGGAGCTTTGTCAAGTCAGGAGGGTCCTGTCAGAAGACTCGGTTACGGCTCTGCACGGGGAGCCAGTTTGACACATAAAAGGGATTTAATCCTGGAGCTGTTATCAACCTTTTAACACCCACAGTCCTGAACTTTCTCAGGATAGAGATAAAAAATCATCTCATAAGTCAAACTTTTACCACTTCTCCTCATGACTTGTACTCTCTCCCTCTCTGTCCTCCAGCTGGGCTAGTCCCTGCTGCATCTCACAGCCCAGCACAGTCATCACTCAGCTGGGGTCAGTATGGAACAAGGTGGAAAGACACTCCTGCACATGGCCGCTTCTGGTGGTCCCTCCATCATCATACTGGACCTTTTAGTGCAGGTGAGAAGACATTGTATCAATGCAGTTTTTGTATTGGTTCATGCATGTGAGATTGCATTCCCTTGTCCTCTAGCACAGGGGTTCCCAAACTTTTCAGTCTACAGCCCCCAAAATATAGATGCCAAAGACTTGTGACCCCTACTGTCCCTCAAAGTGATTTAATGTGGCTTCATTTAGCTGCTCTGCAGAAAATCAGCCTACCTATATGAGCACGTGTCTGTGTTTTGTGTGCCTTTATGAATTAACCTACTGCTACTGATGCTTTTGATAATTAACTGTTCACTAACCCTAAACTTAGGAGTCATCTGACAACAAAGAAAGGCAGAAAACTCATTACATTTTCTATTTTCAAGGTTTTATTTTAAGTTTAGCTACTAGTTTTGTTGATGTTTTTTACTATAATGAGTGAAATGTACTATTTTTAGATAACTTAAAAAAAAAACATTCTGGAAAGACATCTCATGACCCCCCAGGGTGTCCCGACCCACACTTTAGGAACCCTGCTCTAGCACATTGCCCAAATAAGCAATTTAAACAATTAGTAACAAGAAATAATCTCAGAAATACAACAACTTTTCTGATTAATCAGGAAGCATTGTCGATTGCATGATCAGTGTAATGATCATGTTGTTATTAGCAGGTTTACTGTAGTCTTTTAAATTCAAATTGTAGGAATATTGCAAATTATAATCTTGTCATGAAGATATAAAGTGTGCAAAATGGGCCTGGAAAGGATTTTGTGCACATCATGGCCTAAAAGTACACAGTATGTGTCCCACTTCTGACCCTACATGTTGCAGGGTTTCCTTTTTGAATCTCTCCAGAGTTAGGAAAACACAATCGTAGTTGTGAAATGCAGTGACTTTCAGCCAGCCTCCCATGGTGCAGTGCTAAATATTTACAGAAAAATGTGAAAAGAAGTGAAAACAGGAAGAAAAATCCCTCTGATAGAATTTAGAAAGAATTTACAGTGGAAAGATGTAAGAGGGTACAACATCAAGTCAGGTCTTTCTAAAGGAAAAGAAAGAATACAAGCAATAGAAATATAGGTTACCAGCAGTTTCCTCATCTGTGACAAATCCAAAAACATTACAGCCGTGTGTTACTGCCAAGTCTTTAATCCCCTAAGATTGTGCAGCAAAGCTTCTGGATCTACTGTTATTTAGCCAAAAGAGAGGTCACAAGGTCCAACACAGATTTAAGGGGACCCACAGTCTGAGTTTGTGTGCTCCCAAAAGTCATTTTGTTGAGGTCATGCCCCCTCCCTCTCTGGAAAACCCTTCGTCATGGTTCATTACTATTCTCTTTTGAAAACATGACAGAGGTCAACACAAACTGATGCAGTAAAGGTTAGGGTTAGGTAAATATTAAATATGATCACATGTTGTACAGCGAAGAATGTCCTTGACTTAACCCTGACCCTCTGGAGTGGTTCAGCTAAGAAATAAAAGAAGCAACAGGATGTGTCTTCATATGTTACACCACAGAGAGGATGATTCCTCTGTTACAGCTTGTCTTACACAGTGAACTCAACATCCTTCAAACCTTACCTCACCGACTTGCCAAGTCAAAAAACATCCTCTCACATCACTTGACTTTTCTTTCTGTTTGGAGTTCTGGTTCCTTCTTGGCCACCAGGGGGCGCCCTGCATCTGTGCAGGACAGCACCAGCATCAGCACCAGACAGCGATGACGGCCTTGCACTGGGCGCCCCGGCACGGCCACAGGGAGGTGGCCGAGCTCCTGCTGAGGTGGGGCGCGGACGTCCACTGCCTGAGCAAGTTCAACAAGACGGCCCTCCACATCTCCAGGGATAACAGCAACACCGAGCAATGCCAAGCAACACCGAGCAACACTGAGCTGAGGATGCTGCTACAGGTGGAAGAACAAGGAGTGAGAGAGAGAGACAATCTGGAGAGGAGAGAGAGAGATTTAGACAGGCAATCAGGGGTTTAGAGACAAGGGTGGATGAAGACTTAAAGAAGGATCAGAGAAAGAAAGAAGAGACAGGATGAAGATGATGAGAAAAGCAGAGGGAGAGTTTTTTAAACGAGGAGAGACGTACAGATAACATGACAGACAACCGAGAGGGGAGGAAAGGGTGAGGCACACAGACAGGAGGACAGGAAATCAGAGACAAGTCGACTTCTGTCGGCGGAGCGAGGTTATAAAAAAGATAAGAGATTCAGAAGAGACAGAAAATGACCGAGCACATTTCATCCACAGCAGGTAAAAATGAAGAGAGATGGACAGATAGATAAACGCTGGGAAGACAAGGAGACGAATGAGAGAGTTGGTGAAAGAGGCAGCCAGGGAGGAAAAGATGGACAGATTAGAGGGGAACAGAGAGACGGGGAAGAGGAAGAAGACAGGGGAGCAAGGAGGAGGAGAGGAGATTAAACATGAGACAGAAAGAGGAGAAAGTGAAAAGAAGACAAAAGTGTGAGACCGCAGGCGCCGACGTGTTTGCACAGTGCCCCTGTGATTTCAATAATACGTTTGATGTTTTTTAAGTGTGACTACAGAAAGCTTCAGGAGGACTCATACCGGTGTTGCTATGGTTTCAGTGGCCGTGCAGCCTCCCTCTGTCAGACAGCCATACAGCAAACAGTCATACCATAACCCAGCACGGACCACAACAAAGTAGACCTCATCTGTGGAAGGAAAACCACACCCTGCTGACTTCTGAGAGCAGAGTCAGAAATACGTCATTATTTAGGGGAACTTCAGGGGGTGCAGTACGAACATATAAGGATGAAGAAATATGGGAAATAGAAGAGGGACATGTGGACATAAATACAAAAATCTAAGGCAACAAAAAACATGTAAAAGAGTGCAAGAGAGGAGAAAAAAAGCCTGAGAGAACGAAGACCAACACTCTCTCATGAGTTGCATTTTGACCAAGAGTTTCAGGGTCTTTTAGCCCCCAGAACTACTTTACCCTGAACTAAAAGGTTCCTGTGCCCCCATTGTTGTCTGCATTTCGACCGCGGGCTGAAGTCCCAGGTAGATTGTGCAAATCAGGCCAGTGACGTATGGAGGGAAAAAAAAGAAGTAGATGCACTACACCACCAGACCAGTAGAGGGCAGTAAAACAAAGACAAATGCCATTCATCACAGATGACACCATAGAAGCAGACGGACAGGCAGGTATCATTATGAGCAACACAACAGTTAGCCTGTTAGCATGAAGAGACTCAGCTGGTGATGTTTTAGATGGTGCTATATTTCATCACAGATGGATTCACTGAATCAACACGTGAGAGGAGATAAGCGCGAGTACCAAAGACGTTTCAACACGGCTTTAAAATCCTTTTGAACTCAAAAAGCCGTGGCAGAGATCGGACAGTGTTTTGGTTTAAACGGCGACCCTGTTAACTGGAGACTCTCAGCCGGGTGCATCCCTCATAAACGTCTTTAGACGATCATTAAATATCTGATGAGGATATTTTGAAATCTTAATAAAAACTAAACTAGTTTGCATTCCCAGGAACTCCCTCTGTGTTTCAACAGCTGTGTAAACTCCACAAACATTGACACGTTCAGCTGAAGGTCTCCAGTTTACAGGGTTTTTTGGTCACAAAAAACAATGACTGTGAATGTTTTTTGGAAGAAATTGAAAAAAAATAAACATTTTGAAAAATAAAATTTGAAAAAAAAAAAATTTAATTAAAAAAAAAAGAAAAATTATGACAAAAAAATAAATAAATATAAAATTTGAACAAACACTGACAAGCTCAGCTGAAGGTCTCCAGTTTACAGGGTCACTTTTAAAACCGGAACACTGGGAAGGACGCATTCACAGTGGGCTGAGAGAAGACTACTGAAGAAAGAGTAATCAACTGAATCACAGATGGAAAAAACAAATTTTGAATGGTTTTTGGAAGAAATTTGAAAAAAAGGAACATTTTAAAAAAAAAAAATTGAAAAAAAAACTGAAATAATCATTTTGCCAAAAAAAAAATTGACGATTTTTTTTTTAAATAATTAATTTGCAAAAAAAAATTTGCCAAAAAAAATGTGCCAAAAAAATTTTGACAACAAAATTTTGACAAAAAAAATTTGACAAAAAAAATTTGACAAAAAAATTTGACAAAAAAAATTGACAAAAAAAATTGACAAAAAAAATTGACAAAAAAAATTGACAAAAAAAAAAAAATATATTTTTTGTAATTTTTTTTTGAAAAAAAAACATTGGACAAAAAAGTTGACCCGGACCTGGGTTTCAACAGCTGTGTAAACTCCATAAACACTGTTACATTCAGCCGAAGGTCTCCAGTTTACAGGGTCACTTTTAAAACCGGAACACCGGGAGAGACGCATTCACGGTGGGCTGAGAGAAGACTACTGTTACAAGCTGCTAAATCAAGAGAATCACAGCTCCTTCTTTTGAAAAGTACACACACAAACAAAAAAGATAGAACAAATAAAAACTAATGAAAGAAAGAGAAATCAAGTGAATCACAGATGTGTGTGATGTTATTGTGGACGGCGGGCGGAATAAAAACACTGCGGTTAATCTACCAATCAGACACGTTCAGCATTGCAGGCCCTGCCCCCCGAAAGTCCTGGGACCTTTGAAAGGTAAAGTCCCTACTTCCAGGGGAAAGTTCCTGCAGCCCAAATACACCTTTAGAGGTTGTGAGAATGTGTTAGGCCTTTTTCTTTCAATGCATCTGAAGAAGTGTCTCTGTTTAATGGAGGTTGATATCTTTGTGCCTGCAGCTGCTGGGTGTGAACATGGGGTGTGCTGGACTGAGTTGTGTTGAGCTTTGGTATAAAAGTCTGTAACATCTAAGAGCCGAGTGAGGACACTTGGGTCTTTTCTTCCTGCAGTGTGTATTAAAGAGATTTGATTCATCACAGAGTTTGTCGCTTCTTAAGATGATGAACTTCAGAGAGGAGAATTTCCCTCACAGGGTCTTCCACTGCTCCATATCATGTTTTATCAGCAGCGTTAACTGTATATTTATATGTGTAATGCGCCTCCATGTTCTCTCATTGTGAGAAGTGAAGCTGAAGTCCTGCCTCAATGGGCGCTGACATATCATGCTAATGGAGCCAAGGGATGTACAGTCCACAGCAGAACAGAATCTCATGTGGATTTAAAGCAGATGCTCATGGTTCAATGACTCCTGCGTCGTGTTCATTATACTCTCTCTGTTCCTCCTCTGGGATAAAGTCTGGGCAAACATTCTATTGACTTCTAGAAACCCAGACTAACACTAAACTTTATTCATAGTCTATTTAACACCAAGGAAGCTTTGTTTAATGAAATTGATTTCTGACCCGACCTGCACTTTGTGCTCTGAGAACGCCTCAGGTACTTTTGCTCACATGTTTTGGGAATGCTCTCCGGTGGCCAGTTTTTGGGGGATGGTTCAAATTTATCTGAGATGTTTAAGATCAATTTACCTCTTTCGCCTGTTACACTACTTATATTGAATGATCTTACTAATACAGGCTTGACAATTAATAAGAAAAGGGTGGTACTAGCTGGTGTCACAGCAGTGACAAAGTTGGATACCCCCGCAGGTACAGTGCTGTTCTTTCGAGTATGGGTCTTAAAGGTGAGATATCATGCAAAATCGACTTTTTAATGCTTCTCTCCCTGAAATATGTGTCACTGTCAACAAACCCCCCGAAAATGAAAAGAATCCATCCTGCCCCTGTTCTGATTTCTCCACCTTTCTGTAAATGTGTGCTGAAACGAGCCGTTTCAGTTTTCAGTGTTTTTCATACGTCACAACGACATCCAGTCTGTAACAGGAAGTCAGAGCTCGGAGCTTGTTCAGCCCATAGACTGTATAAAATACAACTCAACCCCTCCTCCGTTTTTCATTACCTGCACACATGTGTGCTAACAAGGAGCTCAGGAGGGAGGCATGCTAGGTGTAGGCTGTCTTAATAAACACAAAGGTCGGTTTTACTCCCCACGTCTGCAGATTTGAAGATCTAGTGGATGATTTTTATTTATCATGGAAAAGTGCTAGCGCTAGTTAGCATAGCCACATAGCTACATGTTCGTAGCTGTGTACCAAAACACACGTCGACATACTGACAAATAAAACAACTAGAAACACTAAATCTGTGACAAATCCTTCAGAAAAGGTCCTGCTTCAGGCGCCTCTCCGTCAGGATCAGATTCTGGATCAGATTCAGAGGGTTGAAGTAATGCAGGTCTGTGAGCAGCCATGTATATTCAGCAAACATTAGATCAACGTGCTGGAGAGCCGAGGGCACTTACACTTCCTGAGGGGACGTGGTCAGAGGGCTCATTCTCATTTAAAGGCACAGACACAGAAAACAGCCTGTTCTTAGCAGGGCTGAAAAAGAGGGTTTTTCAGGCATGCCAACATCTGATTTCAGTGTTTTTTTGAGCATAAACTTTAAAGACATGTTTTTGAGGACCTCTTAGACCAATATATATTGATGAAAGAAGCGTGATATGTCACCTTTAACTTACTTAGATATCACCAGAGTTCACAGGGCGAAAGAGGCAACAATAGAGATCTGGCAAGTGATTTCTGCAAAACTCAAAAGCCTTCTACATTGATTACGTTCATATCAAGTGGCAACCTCCGGTCTCCAGTCCAATGAGGAAGTGCTAAAAACTGCGGAACTACTGTTCATTGAGGATCCGCTTGAGGCTGGCTCAGGAAGTACTGGAAACCACATACACACAAATTCAAAAAAGCTGATCTTTACAGCAGAAATAAACATGTTTACAGCCTGGTACAAAAAAAAGTGTAGTCTGGATAGATCATTTCTAGATCGGCACACACTGTACGGGGGGTGAATTTTTTCTAACCCAGCAATTTCGAAGATATTGAGATTACCAGTCTTCCAATGAGAGGCACAGCTGACTTGATTGACAGGAGGGAACACTGTAGCTGTCAAACCCCGCCTCTTTACGTCACAATCACTCAACAGCAGTTATGTTGAGTTCAGCATTTCCAATATGGCTGCCGCCGCCGATTGGCCTCAAGACAGCGCTTCAGAAACAGATGGTTGACATCACGGATACTACGTCCATTATTTATACAGACTACGGTCTCACAGCAGCGAAAAAGCTTATTGCAACGTGTTGGAAACCCCCACAGGTACAGTAGTTTCCTTTCGAGTATAGGTCTCAATGTACTTATATATCATGTACCTTGAACTCTCAACAGCCAGAGTTCACAGGGCGAAAGAGGCAACAATAGAGAAAAGCCTTCTACATTGATTACGTTCATATATGATGGCCTGGAATGGGGAAGGGTGGGTGTGAGGTTTTTGGTTTAATTTCTTTATCATTGGTTTATTATTATTATTATTATTATTATAATGTTTTGTTTCGTTTTTTCTCCCCTTCTATATTTGCACAAGGTTATCTTTTCACAGAAGTATGCTGTTGCTGCGTGCGTTGATCAGTAAAAATTTGATCACAAAAAAGTAACATCTAAAACAAAGAGAAACTCTGAGTGTGACATATAATGAATGATGTATGGAGCAATTTTAATGTAAAACACAGCAACATCTCCAGTCTGAGGGAGAAAGAGTGATAAACATCATGCTGAAATACAGAAACACAGGATTTGGATGATGAGATCACATCAGGCCCGTGTCCCCTCCCCCCCCCCCTAAGGCCTTACATAACCAAGGTGTGTGTGGGCCTCCAGGTGGAGCGTAGGAAGATCCAGTTAGCGTTAGATAACTCCTCTCCTTGGACTCCTCAGCCAGCCGGGATGCAGATAGTAGGGCCTGAAGCCTGGTTGACCTGTGCAGGATGGCTGCATGGGGAAGGCCACTGACTCGTGTTTATGAAACATACACACCCACCATAGTCATGAGTGTGATACGCTCCCCTGTGGTCGGTGTATTTGAAAGCACTGAATCACCATGAGTGCATCATGATCTCGCTTTATTATTCTAAGAAATAAACGAACCGTGGAGCTCTGAGAGGAAATCTCCAAAGAGGAGGAGTGAAACAGGACCTTAGACACCAAAATGTCCAGTAAACGACTGTGCTTCCTTTTCTCATCAAGTCTGTGCAAATGAAATGCCTCACATTAAATCCCTCGTAACGTTGCTCGACTCCAAACCACATTTAAATGTAATCATTGGTGGATAAACAATAGAGCAGACTTTTCATTTCAAACCTCAGTCAGTACCTGCCGGGGCCATTATACTCTTTATCCACCATTAACCCGGGTTCAGTAAATGGTCCAATTTTAAAAAAGACGGAGTCACGGCATCAGGGAAATGATTCTCAAAATGATATCTCACTTTCAGAGGCGCTGATAAGTTTCACCTGCAGTTCTCCAGAGTTTGGACCTCAAAGCTCCTTTTAATTGAAAGAAACTTTGAAGCTTAAAGTGTCAGTTTTAATTACAGGGGTCTGAATTTATCTCCTTTGTACGAGCGATGTCAGCCCGGGTCACTTCGGCTGGATGGATGTTCTGTAATCTTTGTGTGTGAACCTTTTCACTGCAGTCTCAGGAAAATGAAACTGGAAAACAATTGGGGACGCTCTGTTTTTACACATCAAAGAGTTAATTTCATGCTTGTTATTTCTCAATTGGATTACACATTCTTCTCAAATGTGTTACAAGACGTCAGAAATTGTGTTGTATGCCAGTTTCTGCTCAGAAATAGGCAGGTTTATTACATTTCTTTATTTATCAAGGATATAATAACAAATTGGGAAATGTCAGAATCCTTCCTTGTCCTACTTTTAGCAAAGTGTTTTCATACAAGAAAAACAAGAGGCATAAATGATGACAGGTCTTTTTCCCCATGATCATGGAGTAACACTGGATTTTAATTTCTCTCAAACCACTGCTTCTCTATTTAAACTGCTACTTTTCACTGTGGTGAAACCAAAGATAATAGATATTTAGGTAGATGAACTTAAAGCTCCTATGAGAAGTTTTTCAGTGGTTGTGAAACAGATCTATATTGATACAGATGTCTCTTTATGTCCTGCAAAAGCAACCTAGACCATCAGCGACATGATTGAAAATTTCCAGATACTTATTTTTTATGGATGAAACTGCTTTGAGGGGGTAGGTGTCGGACCAGATGATTGATGGCAAGCCTAAAAAAATAGCTTTATACATTTGAAATGTAAAATATTCACAGTAAGTGATCCATTGGACTATTGGTCAGAAAAAAAATCTACCTTAACAAGTACAGGACAATATCAGGAAAGTTACAGGGCGTATATGATTGACCATAGGGGGCGATGAAACGACACAAGCTGAAAGTTCCTCACAGGAGCTTTAAATGATACCAAATTTGGGAACTGTGAGAAAATAACATTAGACTCCATTTTCTCTGCACATTATGGAGCATTTACTGTAAAATCCAGAATATAAATTGAAACAGAATGTATAATCCTGTTTGTTTTTAGGTCTCCCAGATGGGAAAAGGGTCATTCGCGCGAATGACACACTCCAACTTCCTACTACTACAACTGATAGCTGATAGACAAAGTTTTTCACAACTCACCACATAATCCTCCTCCCTCTCTGTCCTCACAGTGAGCTCCTGTTTATTCCTCATCCCATAAAAACAGGTAGAGTCACAGAGTTTGGGGAAGCTGCACGGTGATAGAATCAAAGTGTCCCATATATTCCAGATATGGGAATCCCCGTTGGAATCTCCACTGGTCCATACGTCACACAACACACGTCACCGGGGGATCTGCACGCCGATTGGCTATCGCGCCACGATTCATTCGCTTGAGTTCAGATATTTCAACTCTCGTGAATCATTCAACTCTTCGCTTCATACGCGCGAATGAATTCGCGCGAATCGCACCATTCGCGTCGCCCAATACGCACCGACAGACCTCTACTCGCGTCTACTCGTGCCTCTACATTGACTTTACATGTACTTAATTTGCGCGAATGATTCAATTCGCGTTTGGTGTGAACGCACCATAACACTGTTTTCTTTACATGCATGATTAAAACCTAGTGAGGGAGGAAAGATGTACCCAGCATGCTTTGCACAGAGGTAAGGTAAGGTAAACGTACTTTCTTAATCCACATGGGGGAAATTCATATTTTTCACTCGTGTTCGTGTTTCACACTTTTTTTGTATTGATCATGCTACACACATACATAGTTTGACATGCATGCAGTCATGCACAAGCATGCAGTGGACATGCAGTTAGGAGAGATGTCAGAGTGAGGAGGCTGCCATCAACCAGCGCCACCTGAGCATTTTTAGGGGTTTGGTGCCTTGCTCAGGCAAATGGACCACCACCTCTTCAGCTACCAGCCCACTTGCCAAACTTTGTCCAAGCCAAGTCCCTATGGACTGAGCTACTGCAACTCAAAGAATCGATTTCCTGCTTCTTCAAGTACTGTAGTCTGGATAATATACGCAACACAAAAGAACACCTCTCTCTGTGTTGTATACCGGTATACTGGCTGCACCAAAAAGGATGCAGCTCCCCTTATAGATGACCAAAAGACATTAAAAGTGCATCTAGTGCACCAAAGTTGATGGTAAGCCTCTTTCAGCTCGTTGATTTGTCTAAATATGCTGCAGCCTGCAGAGGTAGAGCCCAACTTTACTGAGTAGTAGTCTGCATCCTATTTTTTCATGTTGGGGGGGAAAGGCTGAAGGAGGACCCAAGTGAAGATTTAAGATTACAAAAATAAAAAGTACATACAAACTATAACATAGGGAACACAAGCCAGACTGACACACAGAGGACACAGGAAAGACATCCAAAGATCCAACCCAGGACAGGGGAACAGAGCAACTAAATACACAGAGTAATTAATTACCACAGGTGTGGAACATAGGACACAGGTGAAACTAATCAGGGTAATCAAAAAGGGCAGGAAGTAAAACTAAACTGGAAACACAGGGATCAGAACTACAAAATAAAACAGGAAACAAGACTAAACTAAGAAACACAAGACATGGATCACTTAACACAAGGAAGACTTAGAGTAACTTATGACAGAGTAAACACAGGGAGGAACCGAGGCATGAAACACAAGGGAAAAACAAGACTAAAGATCAACTCTTCACCGTCTTGGGAAAGCTCTTAAAAGCTGGTACTACCAAGAAGACCAAAGTTAGTAACTGGTTTCATCTGGAATTCATCATCACCACAGTTTCTGTTATACATGTGCACAGAATGGGATGCAGAACCAGGTAAACATCAACCCAGAGTCCCTTTACATCCTCCCATCTGGTGAGCCGGTCACCTTCGAAGAGCTAGTCGCCACCACTGCAGGAAGGAAGAACACATGCGTCCAGCAGATGTGTTTATGTGCTGTGATACAAAGTGTGGAAATGAAGTGATAGACATGATGACTAAGAAGCAGATGGGAGGAGGGGTTGAAGAATTCAGACTGGTGCAGGTGGGGAAAAGAAACCTCAGGAGACTTACAGTGTAATCCCAGGAGACTTCAAATATCACAGCTGACAACAAACAGCAGAACAAGAAACACTCGTCTGGGACGCAGTGATCTAAGAGAGAGAGAAATGTCTGACAGTTAAATAACAACTCATCCTACTTCTCAAAAAATAAACAGAGCCACAATGCTTGGCGCGGAGATAATGGACTGAAGAATTACCCACCATTGGAAGAGGAAATAAGAGAAAAACAAGTAGTTTATCCTCCTTTCATTCCTTTAAGTGCATCCATCCATTCTCTTATTCCAACACAATAAATACAAACAGCTTCAAGCAGCTACAAGGTTGATTTAGAAATATAGATAAGATATTATATTTATAACGTTCACTCTCTTTAGATCTCTGACTTGAAGAAATGGAGGCATCAGCACCTTTTAAACAGAAACAGACATATCTATTAACATGAACATCCATCAATCTCTTTCTTTTTACCTACCGTCAATTTCAGAGCCCATTAAACTAAAAAAGAAGCGATGACATATTTCACTTAATAAAAGTGTGTTTAAAGCAGCAAGTGTCGTGATAGCCGAGAGATACATTCTTCAGTCTGCAGGATAATCTAAGTCAGGGATAATGTGACATTTTCCTTTTCATTCATCACTCCTGAAACACTCATATCGTGCTCCATTAAGTGTCTAACTAAGGGGCGGCTGTGCCTCAGTGTTTGCCGGTCAGCTCTCAATCGGGAGGTTGGGAGTTTGATCCCAGGTCCTGCTGTCCATGTGCCAAAGTGTCCTTGAGGAAGAACCATAGACTGTTTAAATAATGGACGTAGAATCCGTGACGTCACCAATCTGTTTCTGAAGCGCTGTTTGGAAGCCAAACATCGGCGGCAGCCATATTGGAAATTTTGAACTCAACATTGTCGAGCTAGTGTGACGTAAAGAGGCGGGCTTTGAGCCTCCTAGCCAACAGCTACAGTGTTCCCGCCTGTCAATCAAGTATATATATATATATAGATAGAAATGAGCTATCCAGACTATACTTGTTTTTTGTACCAGTCTGTAAACATGTTTATTTCTGCTGTAAAGATCGTCCTTTTTGAATTGGTGTGTATGTGGTTTCCGGTGTTTTTGCAGCCAGCCTCTAGTGGACACTCGAGGAACTGCATTTTTTAACACTTCTGCATTGGCTTCAATTCTCCTGGCCGGAGGTTGCTGCTTGGTAGGAACCCAAACTGCATGGATGGGATCAGTCAAATCGAATGGGCGCTATACATACAGTACCAGCCTCTGCCACCGGTGCATGAATGTGGTGTAAATGGGTGACTAGAGACTAGACAAGACAGCACCATATAAACTCCAATTACCGGCTGAATCTCATGCCATCTTTAATTTTGTAGTTTTTTTCTGTTAAGGCCTGTAGATTTTATCAAGTTAAGGTGTTAACTTAAATTCAGAAGCAGGACCACGCCTAAGCCACACCCTCAATCGCCTGATAACCCTCCTTAAACGTAGCCAGCCTACTCCAACCGTTTGTCCGTGATTCTTCAACCCACCCTCCCTCACCTTTCTCTACTCCACTTAACCTTTTTCCTTATCCCCTTCTACTCAACTCGTGCTCGCTTCTTCTATGCCCTTGTCTACTTCTAGGTACAACCCGGGTCAAGATCAGAACCCCCATCCTGAGTCTCCTTCTGCTGGGTCACACTACCCACAAATAATTCATTAAATGTTCAAACTTATATCCTTGTGTGGCGTGTTCCTTGCTAGTGAATGTGTCTTTAACCTCTCTTGCCTTTTTTTCTGCTTTTTTTAAAATCTCTTTCTTTTGGTGTTCCTACTTTAAATTAACAGATGTTAAATTAAGGCTTATTTCTGTGATACAACCACAGTTAGTCTGCTAGAGTCTGTGATTAATGCTGCATCCGTAACACCAGTTCCTCATAGTAGCAACAATCTGCTTTCGAAGAACGAGAGACCACCGGTACGATCTGTTTGCGTGTAATGATTGTAATCTGACTCAAGTATTTAACACAGCAGTGTAATAGATCTATTTAATGCACTTAGTGTCCCCCATTCCTGCAACACTAGCAGCTTAAAACAACATCTTAATTATCCTGAAAGTAGAAGCAGGCTGAGGCTTTTAATTGGATTTGAGTCCGGCTCCATTTTTGTCAAAAGCAGGGAACTGGACTCAGCTGTCTGGCTGCTGTGGTGCTCCAGAGGAGGTCAGTCTTTGTCTTCTATAAACACTGTGAGGACAGATGGTTTATTAGGGAGGGACACATGTGGGCAAACAGAACTGAGAGGCTTGGATGACAACACACGGAGATAGTCTGACTTCTTTCTCTGCAGAATATCTGTCACTGCAAAATCTATAACAGTTCAAATCTCATGTAATGCAACTTCAACCATCCACACATGTAAGATGAAACCCTCTCTGTGTTGTTATGTAACATTCTCTCCTTGGTTCGTGTTGTACAGAAGCATTATGTTCGAGTAGCTCGCGGCTGTTATCTAACAATACAAACCAACTGTTGTCTTCAGGAACGTCTGAGAAAGCCACGGCCTCAGAGTCTGTGGAAACAACCTTCCAGCAGGAAGTGGGCGTCAGTGGACAGAGGGTCACTACCATGGTGACGGACCAACATGAGGAGCTGCAGCCAGAAACTCTGGGCAGATTCATCGTCTCCCTGCAGGGGCAGCAGAGCGTGGAGGCAACATGTGGTGTAGTGATCGTCACAAACTGACTGAGAGGAGGGAGTCGTCATCTTTACAGATCTTTAAACTCTGAAAGAAAACGTTCACGCAATATTTAAATTTACACACTGAGGTGAATTCAATCAGAACACTATGAATGCAGTCACACCTAATGGGAGTCAGACAACCTCAAGATGACATTGCGATGTACGTGTGCCTACTTCTTGAATTCAAACATCCCTGTTTGAACTTGAGAACAATCCTGAACTCCTGCACTGCAGACAGAAAAAGCCTGCTCATTAAAGTGGGTTATCTGTGAGGGGAGAAAACAACGAGTGTGTAAAAATAAGCATCTTGGAGGTCTGGTGGAGCATTGTGCAGTTATGAATTAATATTTCCTTCACAATAATAATTCCCGGGAAACTATATATATATATTTTTGGGGGGTATTTTTGTCTTCAATGGACAGGACAGCTGAAGAGAGACAGGAAATGTAGGGAGTAGAAAAAGGGAGAGGACATGCAGTAAATGATCAAGGCTGGGATCAAACCTGCAACCTCTGTGACAAGGATGACAGCCTCTGTACATGGGGCGTGAGCTTAGACCGCTAGACCAATGGAAAATATACTTCATCCAAATTTTCAAATTGACATGCAGGAATCTTTCAGATATTTCCAATAAAACTTCTATTGTTTCTGCACCGATGACACAGAACTAGTAAGCTAAAAAAATAATAACCTCATGAAAAAACTAATTATTTTTATGATAATTGCATAAAATAAAACCCCTTAATTCTAATTTACTGACAAACTTTAAACTTATATAGCTCAATTATTGTACCTGCATTGAATCCAGTTCAAAGGTGATACTAAATCTGCAAACAAATTGCACTTTATTTGCAAATAAGTTGCACTTTCAAATTATTGATTGCTTCTACATACTGTCTGTACATATGCTCCATGCTGTCGGGTTGTGCTATTTATTTTGACGTGTGCTGCTAACCTCTTGGCCAAGTCGCCTTTGTAAATGAGGTCTTGATCTCAATGGGTCTCATCTGGTTAAAGCTCCTGTGAGGAGTTTTGAACTGGCTGAGAAACAGACTGAAAATGATACTGATGCCTCTTTTTCACCTTCAATAGCAAACAAGACCATCAGCAGCAACACTGATACCTTCTCTGTTGTCATTTTTAATGCCTGAAACCGCCCTGAGGGGGTCGGTGTCAGACCAGATGATTGACATCTTGCTTCAGAAACAGCCTTTATTTGGCTGTTTTCATGGAATCTAATCACATTGAGTGTCAAAAGACGACAGGATGCGGTTTTTGTTGAAAACATTACTTTTGCATGTTTAGGACAAGAGATAAGGTGTCACTTTGTCCACAAGGGGGCGCCAGAATCGATACAAAACAAAAGTTCCTCACAGCAGCTTTAAAGAAAGGTTAAATACAAAAAAAAAAATTTAAATTAAAAAGTTAAGTTTCCCCTTTTTTCAATAAAACCCTTCGGGACCCTAAAACCCTAAGTGTGGTATCCATTGCTGAAGAAATCCATAGTTGTCATCCTGATATACATCTAGGGTAAAAGGGGAAAATCTGACTATGAAGTTATTGTAAAACCAAGCGGCAACCTCCGGTTCAAACTATGAAGCCCATGAGGAACTGCAGTTCATCGAGAATCCACTTGAGGCTGGCTGCAGAAACACAGGAAACCACATACACACCCATTCAAAGAAGACGATCTTTGCAGCGTTAATAAACATGTTTACAGCCTGGTTCAAAAAACAGCTTTGGTCTACGTAGCTAATTTCTCTAATGGCCCAGACTGTACGGGGGGTGGATTTATTTTTCTAACGCTACAGTTCAGAAGATATTAAGATTACGAGTTTTTGCCCAAATAAGGACATGACTGACTTGACTCCCAGGTGGAAACACATAGCTGTTGGCTAAGAGGCTCAAACTCCGCCTCTTTACCTCACACTATGGGTGCTTCTCAAAGCTCTAAACTGCAGTCTCCTCGCTCCTCGGCCGAACCGGAAGTACTTACTGACGCGCCATTTTAACTTGCGTCCCAAAGCTCTAAACGCTGCTGGAGGAGAAGAGGAGAGAGGAGCGAGGAGACTGATCCGAGGAGGGATAATCGAGGAAACACGAGAGCAGACTTTCTTTTCTCTGACAGACACGCCCCCTTATCGAATACCTCTCACTGATTGGACGCTGCAGCGGCTCGGACTTATCCGAAACTTAACATCAGCTGAGTTTAATAACAGAGAAAAGATGGACCTTAAAACAGTCAGTAAGGGTGCCCTGAAACAGATCATAAACATACGTCGGTTTCTAAACAGTCTGTATGTGATGAGATGAGATTTAAAGTGTTTGATGTGAGTTTTAAACACAAAATACTGAACACAAAATCATAAATTCAACATTACAGAGGATGGATTATGTTATATCTAACTGTGATCAGTTATTCCTCCTGTTAGTTTCCCCATTTGTTCTCGTTTTCTTCATGAAGAGAAGTCTGACATTAAAGTTTGTCTGTTAGTAAAAACACTTCTTATATTTCCTGTCAGGTTAATAAAGTTTCATATGAGGCGGATCATTAATGAGCACGGGGTTTGAAAAGAGTTGCATGGTTTCTATTTTCCCTTAAAGTAATAAATCATTTAATAATGAGGCGTTTTACCGGGGAATGGATCCGTGATGCTTTAGGACAGAATGAACAGAGAGCTGATTCTCTTCATGTGCAGGTGTGTGTTAAACAGGTAAACACAGAGACAGAGATCTGTTACTGTTTATATTGATCAGAGTTATTACAGTGAACATGTGTGCAGCTGTTAAAGCCGTCATCACAAACCGACGTCGCTTCACGTGACGCTCCGGAGGAGAGGACGTCTCATTTCTCTAAATACAAATCTCCTCTTTCCTCTCTCCTCTGGTTTCATTTCCTCGCATCTCTGGTGGGCGGGACTAAGACGCGAGGAAGAGACGCGAGGATGGACGTTTAGAGCTTTGAGAAGCACCCTATGCCTGGTTGAGTTCTGCATTTCCAATATGGCTGCCGCCGTCGATTGGCTTCAAAACAGCGCTCAGGAACAGATGGGTGACGTCACGGATACTACGTCCCTTATTTATACAGTCTATGTGTAAAACACATGCTAGAAACATTAGAAGCTATATCAACGTATTTTCTGCAGCTCTCATTTTGTTTCAGTATTTTCATATTCCCTCAGAGACAGATCTCTGCATCCAATGAACCCGGTTTCTCTCAAAAGATACAGGGAAAACTTAGGAAACGTACAAAATAAACTTGAAATCTAAGAAAGAGAACAACAAGGAAAATAAGACACACAGACAACAGGTCAAATAAATTCCTCAGTCAATCCAACATCTTTGTTTTCAAAGCGCAGCACCATCTAATCCCAGGACATGAAGAGCAGGCCTAGACTGAACTCTATGTTTTATTATTCAAAGAGACCCAATACGGGTCTAACATGAGCAACACTTTGCAACACTCAGCAACAGCACCAAGAGAAAACTTCCTCTAACAGAACCGGACTCATAACTCTCCCTCACTGGGAGGAGAAAGAGAAAGAGAGAAGGTAGGCCAGAGGGTGCATATCCACTGTTCAATATTTATAGTATCACTGCTGTATTATGAGTTGCAGGGTAACTTCATGACAGCAGCTTTTGATCACTGTACAGCCGAAGAGCTGAGAGACTTTGATTATCTCAGTATTACATTTTTAATTATTCGCCTGAAATTGGAGGACAGAAAATTGTTGATTCATTAACATGATGTGTGCACTCAGCTCACATGGTGTGCTCCAAAAATGTGTTCACACTAAATACAAACCTTAAAATGAGTAACAGAATCTGTTTCCAATTTGTATGAGAGCATCTGCATCATAACTCTAACAAGGAAAGTTGACTCAAAGACAAAATACGAGGATGGAAACTCCACATCAGCCAAACTTTGTAATTTAAAATAATGAGATGCAAATTTAATGGGTGCAGCTTCCATTGTCAATGCAGAGTATTTTTTTTACTCCCACACAACCACCTCTGCAATCATTCAACATCTTGAGTTGTTGTATGCTGTAGGTGTTTGTAAGACATACATATGCAAATGTATATTTCTACAGCATATGAATGCTGCCTCAGAGCGGGGAGCTTGCATTTTGACATGTTTTGACTTTGACACATGGGAGAAAAAATACAGAAACACTGACGGATATTTCTGTGGAATATGACATAAGATTTGCAAAGTTCTCCATCTATTTCACATGTTCTTAACAATGGAATAATGGAGACAAAAAGCAATAAGAGGTTACACTGACTGATGGCTTTGGAGGGAAGATTTCATACTTCAGATTTAAAAAGTTCAATAAAAAAATGAGGAATAGTCTGACAAGCTTAGAGACAAACGTACATGGCCTCGTTTCCCTGCAGGTGATTGATCGATCTATTGGAAGACTTGTATATCTTTGACATTTTGATAGAACATTTAAAATTACAAAAGCCTCTTTGAAATTAAAAAACAAAGAAATAAGACATTCAAATCCTGAAGAAACACTGAGCTACTTAAGACGTTTTCGACCAGAGGAACTTAACCCGGGAACTACGTGCGTTTCGACCGGTGGACCCAGGGTCTAAATTTAGTTCAGGGGTAGATAATCTCCCCCTAAAAAGGCCCTGCTAGGGGGGTAGTACTTTTCAAAGGTCCTGGGACTTTCGGGGGGGCAGGGCCTGCAATGCTGAACGTGTCTGATCGGTAGATTAACCACAGTGTTTTTATTCCGCCCGCCGTCCACAATAACATCACACACATCTGTGATTCACTTGATTTCTCTTTCTTTCATTAGTTTTTATTTCTTCTATCTTTTTTGTATGTGTGTGTACTTTTCAAAAGAAGAAGCTGTGATTCTCTTGATTTAGCAGCTTGTAACAGTAGTCTTCTCTCAGCCCCACCATGAATGCGTCTCTCCTCCCGGTGTTCCGGTTTTAAAAGCGACCCTGTAAACTGGAGACCTTCAGCTGAACGTGTCAGTGTTTGTGGAGTTTACACAGCTGTTGAAACACAGAGGGAGTTCCTGGGAATGCAAACTAGTTTAGTTTTTATTAAGATTTCAAAATATCCTCATCAGATATTTAATGATCGTCTAAAGACGTTTATGAGGGATGCATCCGGCTGAGAGTCTCCAGTTAACAGGGTCGCTGTTTAAACCGAAACACCGGCCGATCTCTGCCACGGCTTTTTGAGTTCAAAAGGATTTTAAAGCCGTGTTGAAACGTCTTTGCTACTCGCGTTTATCTCCTCTCACGTGTTGATTCAGTGAATCTCATAATGATACCTGCCTGTCCGTCTGCTTCTATGGTGTCATCTGTTAAGAATGACATTCCTCTCTGTTTTACTGCCCTCTACTGGTCTGGTGGTGTAGTGCATTTCCTTATTTTTTTCTCCATATGTCACTGGCCTGATTTGCACAATCTACCCTGGACTTCAGCCTGTGGTCCAAACGCAGACAACAATGGGGGCACAGGAACCTTTTTGTTCCGGGTAAAGTAGTTCTTGGGACTAAAAGACCCTGGAACTTTTTTTCGAAATGCACTAATGCTAAAAAACTGAAACTTGTTTAATTACATTTCACCCGAGGCAAACTGAATCATGATCAAACCAAATCAACCAGTGAAGAACTTTAATTTGACGCTGTGATAACCAATCTTTTTATTATGTTTCCAAAAGGTCACAGAAAGTCTTGAGCAGCTGGAGCAGCAGCTGCTGCAGGAAGCGACCCTGAAAGCCCCGGAGCATCAGCTCCTGCAGGAGGAGCAGGAGGCCGAGCAGCACCGCCTCCAACCGGAGGAGACAACGGCCAATACTAAGAGCAGGATTAACAACGACATCGCTGCTACAAACACTAACTTTATCTACGGCTGTAAAAGCAGGATGAGAGGGTTCAGCTGGAGACAGCAGAGGAGGCAATTAGTGAAGAGGTGGAAGACAAGGACAGAGGAGGAGGAGCATGTGGAGGTTGTTAGGGCTGAACGTGTTTCTCCTCTTTGAGGTGTGAAGGTGGAGAGAGAAGGAGAGGCAGAGGGCGACAGACTGTGATTTAATAATGTTGTTAGACAGAAGGAAGACTTTTGGAAATTTGCAAACTATTCATGCAGCAGAAACTTAAAGGTGACATATCATGCAAAATCGACTTTTTAATGGTTCTCTACCTGATATATGTTTCCCTGGCATGTCTACAAACCACCCGAAAATGAAAAGAATCCATTCTGCCCCTGTTCTGATTTCTCCACCTTTCTGTAAATGTGTGGTGAAACGAGCCGTTTCAGTTTTCAGTGTTTTTCATACGTCACAACGCCATCCGGTCTGTAACAGGAAGTCAGAGCTCGGAGCTTGTTCAGCCCATAGACTGTATAAAATACAACTCAACCCCTCCTCCGTTTTTCATTCCCTGCACACATGTGTGCTAACAAGGCGCTTAGGAGGGAGGCATGCTAGTTGTAGGCTGTCTTAATAAACACAAAGGTCGGTTTTACTCCCCACGTCTGCAGATTTGAAGATCTAGTGGATGATTTTTATCTATCATGGAAAAGTGCTAGCGCTAGTTAGCATAGCCACATAGCTACATGTTCGTAGCTGTGTACCAAGACACACGTCAACATACTGACAAATAAAACAACAAGAAACACTAAATCTGTGACCAATCCTTCAGAAAGGTCCTGCTGCAGGCGCCTCTCCGTCAGGATCAGATTCTGGATCAGATTCAGAGGGTTGAAGTAACGCGGGTCTGTGAGCAGCCGTGTATATTCAGCCAACATGTAAACATTAGATCAACGTGCTGGACAGCCGAGGCCACACCCACTTCCTGAGGGGGCGTGGTCAGAGAGCTCATTCTCATTTAAAGGCACAGACACAGAAAACAGCCTGTTCTGAGCAGGGCTGAAAAAGAGGGGTTTACAGGCAGACCAAAATCTGATTTCAAAGTGTTTTTATGAGCAATAAACTTTAAAGACATGTTTTGGGGACCTCTTAGACCAATACATATTGATAAATAAGGAGCATAATACGTCACCTTTAAAGGGGACTTTTTCTGTGACTAGTTTGACACAGGAATAGTTTGATCCGTTACACAGGAGTAGAATCAATAGTTGGCATCATGGATCCACTGTATCTCTGGCCTCCCCTGTAATATCATGACTACACTCCCAGCTGGGTTATAACTGTCAGGCTCCAACATTTAGCAACAAATCTCCATCTATTCAGCCAGACACGAGTCAATAAAAACACATGAAACAAATACTGCGCAAGAATCAGCCGTGTTACTCCAGTATACTAAGATTAAGAGAGAGGTAGGGAGCATGTCAGATATATTTCTACACTGAAGGTTAAACATGCAGTAATTACAGCTATGGAGTCCGCAAAGGTGCCGGAACATCTGGAACAGATGCACTTCGTGACAGTTACATTATGATCCTCACTCTTCCTTAAAGCTAATACTTACAGCTGCAAGAAATAATCTCTTGGAGTCTTTGGTGAAGAAGATCTCCACAGCAAGCTGTCGGAGCTTAATTGTAAACAGGAGGGGGAAAGATAAGCAATTACATACAGGAATGAAATTGGGGTAATCATTTATTTCCTGTGTTTGAGCCAGAAAATAAGAACAAATCGGCCTCAAAGTGGAAACAAATGTGATTGAAACTGTGGCAGCTGTACAGGTTGTTTTAATTGCTGTATAGATAACTTCCAAAGCAGTGTGGTCTCTGACTTAACAAACATTAGTTTACTGCAGCAGATGGGGGAGAAGCATCAGTCATGGCCATGGACAAATCACCCGTTGATTTCTGAAGAGGCGTTATGAAGTCCAAAGATGGCAGTTGCCATTTTGGGAATGATGACTCCAACTAACTTCCAGCTAAGCCAAAAAAAACAGCAAAGAAGGGGAGCTGAGCACAGAGCCTGGTCTCCATGTAAACAGCTACAGCATGCCCATGTGTCAGTCGGACAGTCACACGCCTCATTCTGCCTGTATGCCAAACTTCAAGCCTGAATGTAAACAGAATGGATGTGATGTCGAGAGAATCACCCCATGTACAGTTTCTAGACATAAAGACACGAGTTGCATGGACCAAAATCATTTTCTTGAACCAGGCGGTAAACAAAGTTAACTCAATCAGTGGAGTCGCCCCCTGCTGGTCATTACAAAGAATGCAAGTTTAAGGCACTTCCGCATTGGCTGCTCTTTTAAAACAGGTTATTTCCATTCCTTATAAGATAGTCCTGCGGTTAATCCCTCCCTGGCCTCTGCGCTGACAGACATATTGCTATTGGTAATTAAAGCTAGCTTTAGCTTTAACATGATGTCGGTCATGGGGAGAATTCAGCTTCTGTTTTATTGGCTGCAAACCCTGAGCTCTCAGAATAACTCGTTTGGGCACACAAATCCTGTAAATGTACTGCAACAGTTTAACTCAAAGACTGTATAAATAATAGATGTAGTATCCGTGACGTCACCCATCTGTTTCTGAAGCGCTGTTTTCTGAGGCTGATCGTCAGCGGCAGCCATATTGGAAATGTTGAACTCAACATAATTTCTGTGGAGCCAGTGTGACGTAAAGAGGCGGGGTTTGAGCCTCCTCGCCAACAGCTACAGTGTTCCCGCCTGTCAATCAAGTCAGCTGTGCCTCTAATTGGAAAACTCATAATCTCAATATCTTTAAAATTGCCACGTTATGAAAAAATGTGTCCCCCGTACAGTGTGTGCCGATCAAGAAATGAGCTATCCAGACTACACTTGTTTTTTGTACCAGGCTGTAAACATGTTTATTTCTGCTGTAAAGATCGGCTTCTTTGAATGGGTGTGTATGTGGTTTCCAGTACTGCCGGGGCCAGCCTCAAGTGGACACTCGATGAACTGCAGTTTTTAACACTTACGCATTGGCTTCAATCTTGCTGCCAGAGGTTGCTGCTTGGTTTAACTCTGCTGTAAAAATTGACATCCTAACATGAGCTTTAACATGAAGTCCTTGGTTTTACAGCCTCAAGTGGTCACTCAAGGAACTGCAGTTTTATTCACTTCCACATCAGCTTGATTTTTTTAACACCTGAGGATGCCAGTTCGTTACTACTGGTTGTTTCAGGAGGAAACATTTCAAAACAGCCACATAGTTGACTATATTTTAAAAATCTTGATTTATGAAGCTTTAAATGTCAATGCAAATTAAACTTTGTGGCTCCATCAAGCTTTCGTTGCTGCTTTAAGAACACCACCGATAAGACAAGGACGTACGACAGTCCTAGCTATGGGACAGATGTAGCTCCAGTAAATGAAATCCTTCCACCTCATGTTTCTTCATCCTCCATTGTTCATTTCTCTGTATTTTCAAGTATTCCTGAGGTTACATCATTCAGTCAGGCTGAATTTATGGATTAGGTGAACGGTCAGGCTCTGATGCATCACTCGGTGAATGTTTCTCAGCACAGTGCACGGACAAAGATAATCATGAAGCAATTACAGTAAGAGCACTTCATGCTCTCTCATGCAGGCTGACCTACAGTGAGCAGATACGAGCTCAGTGTCAGGCTCAAGGACACTTCAACCTGATGCACGGCGGCTGACGGACACCTTATCTTTTCTGGGAATCAAAGTTGTGACCCTCATGTTTACAGAGCAGCCTCTTCAACCACTCTAACATCCACCCACTCAGGTAGGCTATTGTGTGTATTATCATTGCTTTAATATGAATTACAACTGGATAAGTCTAACTTCTGTCTGTATTCATACCTAAGAGTTCTCACACATTAGTGCCATTCTGCACAAAAGCAAATTAAAGAACAGGTTGGAGGTTTGTTCATGCTTTGTGTTCACGTCACAGTCTCATTTTCCCACTGTGTTGGTACAGAAATATCATGCACACTGGCTGCACTATGCATAATTGGAAGCCGATGTTTTGGTTTAAAAAGCGACCCGTTAGTCGTGGTCTCTCAAGTGTATGAGAGACGGATTTGGCTGAAAGTCCTCAGTTAAACAGGGTCACGATTTACAGTGAAACACCTGCACAACCAACGTCAGCCAGTTAAATGACTCGTGGGTTGACTTGGAGCAGCGAGGATTGAATGAGCATATGTTTTAAATGTTGGATGCCCCTCACAAAAATACAGAAGTTTAAAAACGAGTCTGTGCATGGACCAGAGAGGCTTTAAACACTCTGCTGAGCAGCCAAGAATCCTCCAGATCAAATTCACCTGGTTTTGCAAAAATGATGATAAAAACATTTTCTCTTCTATTCACTTTTTGGCACTTGATGCTTTCACTGTCCAGGTTTTAAATGTTACTGCCTCTGGAGTTGCACTGAAGTAACACCTGGGTCTAACATTTGGTGTGAAGTGTAAAAATGCCTTTAAAGCATAGACTGTATAAATAATGGACGTAGTATCCGTGATCTGTTTCTGAAGCGCTGTTTTGAGGCCAATTGTCGGTGGAAGCCATATTGCTGCTGTTGAGCCATTGTTATGTAAAGAGGCGGGCTTTGAGCCTCCTCGCCAACAGCTACAGTGTTCCCGCCTGTCATTCAAGTCAGCTGTGCCTCTCATTGGAAGACTCTTAATCTCAATATCTTTGAAATTACCGCGTACTGAAAAAATTCGCCCCCCATACAGTGTGTGCCGATCGAATAATGAGCTATCCAGACTACACTCGTTTTTTTTTTTTTCCAGGCTGTAAATATGTTTATTTCTGCTGTAAAGATCAGCTCTTTTGAAGTGGTGTGTAGAGGTGCATATCAACCAAGAGTTCCGGGGTCTTTTAGCCCCCAGAACTACTTTCCCAGGACCTAAAAGGTTCCTGTGCCTCCATTGTTGTCTGCGTTTCGACCGCAGGCTGAAGTCCCGGGTAGATTGTGCAAATCAGTCCAGTGACGTATGGAGAAAAAAAATTATATTAAATAATATTTTGAAATCTTAATAAAAAACTGAACTAATTTGCATTCCCAGGAACTCCCTCTGTGTTACAACAACTGTGTTAACTCCACAAACACAGTTATGTTCAACCAAAAGTCCCAGGACCTTTGGAAAGTACTCTCCCCCAAAGCAGGGGCTTTTAAGGGGGAGATTATCTACCCCTGAACTTAATTTAGACCCTGGTTCCTCCGGTCGAAACGCATGTAGTTCAGGGGTAAAGTCCCTAGTTCCGGGGTAAAGTTCATGCTGTTGAAAAATGCCTTATGTGGTTTCCAGTACTTCCAGAGCCAGCCTCAAGGGGATCCTCGATGAACTGCAGTTTTTAGCACTTCTGCATTGGACTCATATTTTTAGAGCGTATGTTGCTGCTTGCTTTAAAGTCAGAAAAGCTGTGCCTCTGCAGTCTTGATTGTGACGATTCTCCATATAGTTCGACCACAAATTTCATGGAAGCCAATTACTTACATCCCAAGGCACCTTTAAGAGCCTAAATACCTGGAGTACCATTATTTCCAGTTCAGTATAATTAATTTATCCTATAAATAACTTACCTGCCACAAGCAGTAGTGCTAAAAATGTAAAGTCAGACTTTTTTAATGTAAATGTAAAGGTTATTTATCTAAATTAATTTGTACTCAGCCTGAGGTAATGTGGTTGTTTCCAGAGAAGCAGCACGAGCACAATATAAAATGATGATAAATAGAGTTTAGTAGTTTTATTCTGTTATATTTTCAAAGAAAATGTCATTTTTTTAATGAGTCAATCAGTTCAGACGCTTTCTTATTCCCATTAGCTCTTAAATCTAAAGATCCTGACACTTATTCATTATTATGTGCATGTGAAATTATTCAAATTGTTCACATTTTTCTGTCCTGCAGCCCCACAAAGCATTTACACTCCAGCTGCCTCCCTGCAGCTCTCCAGCGGTTCCCAGTAATGACTGTCATTATACTGGCCGGCTCCCAGTGGCCTTGCAGTTGGACATGCTGGGGAAGAATTTGGCGTCATTCAGCTCTTTGTTCAAAAACCCTTGAAAATGAAGGAACAGAATGTCTCAGAGGGAGCCTGGGCTGGTATTCGTAGTGATGTGTGGTCTCTCCTCCTCCTCCTCCTCCTCCTCATGCGCTCTGTGAAGCAGATTCCTCCTGACGAGAATCTGACAGAGCAGATTCAGGTGCTTAGGAGGCTGAAGACGGAGGAGACAGGGTCACATCGCCCATCCAGTTTATATCCTTTTTCCGAGCCGAGCTCAAACGTTAGCCTTTACAGCACATCGTGTTCTGTGTCCTTGGCGTGTCAGAGCACTTTGAAGGGCTGCATGAGGTCTGACATAGCCTGAGATCACCTGGTAGGAGCCCTCAGGCTGCGCCACAGAGACCAAGAAGAGGTATCACCTCATCTGCGAGGCCCTGAGGCTCAGCACGACCTGCCTGAGGAGGACGGAGAGTCTCAGTACTACTGAGAGACGCTCAATATGCAGCCGTTTCTGCCTTCGTTTCAATGTTTTGTTTTCCTGCGTCAAAGATAGACCTTTGACAAACACTTGCACGGCTCACACTGGTAGGCTTTTGTCAAGTGTGTATACGAGGTGTTACTTTAGCTGTTAATGTCTATTTTTAGACATTATTGCTAAGACATTGCTCAAGAGATTGTAGTTTCTATCCACTGAAATATATCTACACAGCTTTAAGGGACTGTGGTGAAACAGACGCAGGGTTCAGAGGAATCCTGCAAGATGTGTTGATGGAAAAACACAAGGAGTACATTCTTCAAGTTTTAATACCATGAAATTATTGTTCCCCTCAGGATCCAAATTTATCACTCTCCTGTTCTATTAACTTTTTTTTTTCTTCATGAAAATTAATTTCAGAAGAACAGAATTATAATTGCAAGCTAATGTGAAGGAAAATTACCTAAAAAGAGCTGAGAGGGCTTGTAGAGTTACTCTCTCTTTATTAAAGGAGATAATGACAGCAAATAACTCAGACTTTAATAATAATGTTTCTGCTTCTTCAAATCATTCAGACACAATAAGAATGACTACACTGTCAAAATGAAAACTTAAAATTGTTGGCATGAAAAGCTTTTTTTGGTTAACCCTCCTGTTATGTTGCGGGTCAAATTGACCCTTTTTAAAGTCTATTTTAGGCAATATATGCCTCCAAACCAGCTAAATGCAGCATAATAATCTGGGCAGCATGTGACAGAAGAGGTGTCAGGTTAATTTATAAACATCACTTCATAAAAATAAAAGATTCTGTCATGTAAACTATTGTATTTTTATTTAGGGCTTTCCAATGTACATTAAAAAAGTTTTAACATTAATTTTAATGAAAAACGAGTTATCCTGATTGAACCATGATCTGTGAGAATTAAAGAACACCAATGGACTAAATCTTGATTTCAATGGTTAGAAATGGAGATAAAAATTAGATTTAAAAAGAAATGTGTATCGGGATTTGTTTTGGGTTCTGACACTTTTGGATAATTGAATATGCCCCGGGTCAAATTGACCCAGGAATATTATTGCGGTTCCAGAGAAACGAACATAACAGGCTTGGACCAGCTTTTGTTATGCTGCTATAGGCCTAGACTGCCAGGGGAACTGACACACTGGGATCCTATCTCACCCCCTTCCCCCCCAACACCTTCATCACTTACTTTAACTCTCCCTGTCCCGTTAAAGTTACTAACCATAGACCTTTCTGGAGTCCCTGAGCTCCCTTGTCTCGTAGATTTCTCTGAACTTCCATAGACGTCCTCCTGCTGCGGACGTTCTGGACTCCAGCGGCAACAGCTTCTACTACTCGTCTCATCACTATCACTTCTCTCTCTTACTCCCCTCTATCTGTCTTTCCAGACCCAACTCGGTCGAGGCATGATGTCTGTCTAACATGAGTCTGGTTCTGCCTGAGGTTTCTGCCTGTTAAAAGGAAGTTTTTCCTCGCCACTGTAACTAGCTAAATACTGCGAGGTGTAATGCTCATGATGGATTAAGGTGGGGTCAGACTGAGTCTTATCCTATCTTGATGTTGGGTCTCTGTTCATAATTTGTCATAAAGTGGTCTAGACCTGTTCTCTTTGTAAAAGCGTCTTGAGATAACGTTTGTTGTGATTTGGCGCTATACAAATAAAGATTGATTGATTGATTGATTGATTGAGGAGGATTAAGTAAACAAAAATGTTCCATTTTGTTGCAATCTACATCAAAGTGGTTATCTTAACTACCTGTATTAAATTTGTAAAGTTGGTCTCATTTCATAAGTTAGGTTGGCAAAACTTTAAATTCTGAGTTTGAGGCTTGGCTAAATTATTTGAGTATGCTTCAGGCAAAGAACGGGGTCTCCAACTCAAATCTCCAGGGGTCTTCCACACTTTCAATCCCCCACATGTGGCGCCATCTCTCCTGTCCTGTGTGGATCTTATCGCCCTAAAGGTGAGTGTTTTGTTTGAGTATTGTATTGAAACTCTAGCTTTACAGTTGGTCAATTGATGGTGAGTTGATTACCGGTTACTGTCACTTTAATTTGTTTAGTTAGTTTAATAAGGCGTGGTCATTACCAATAGTGAGCCACCTTGAACATTAGCTAGCTACCTTGCAGGTGTGAAAACGGTGCAGTAACATGCAGGAACAAAGGAACATTTCTGAACACTTCTTAGTATGTAGAACTCAAAACTTTAAGTTACTCTACATATGAATGAAAAGTTGTCTCAACAAAAACTCATCAGTTGGCTCAAATGTAAGATTTTCTGTGCATCATTTAAAGTTTTTTTTGTAATAAGGCTGCATTTCCATCATCATAATATGAGCATTTGCATTGAACTAGTGATGGGAATTACAACTCTTTTTAGTGATCCAGATCATTTGGCTCCACTCAGCTCAGCAACATGAGCCAGCTCTCTCAGCTCCCAAATGGCTCTTCAGAGTACCATTTAGGCTTTAATTAAATCAGCTGTGTGTATAATGTTTTGGCCCATGATTAATATGTGTGCAGTTCTTTACTTACATTATTAATAATAGACTGCATCATCCAACCCCCACAAGAAAAATGCTGCGTCACATTGCATGCACAGTGACAGAGCAGTTTACAGACATGCCGACCGAATCTAATGTGAATACATGACATGTTTTCCAGGTCCTGCAGAGTGATTTCTTAATACTGTGACTACTTTAGAGTGAAACCTCCTCCTCTTAAATCCTCAGGTACTGAGGCCTCGATTAAGATTCTTTGTTGGTGACTCATACTCGACTAGGACTCAAGATTTGATGACCCAATTACAACATCCAGCAATGCTGTCATTTAGTATGCACACATTTTAACAGTTGCATGGTGGCCTAGCTGTGCCCTCTCACCATGTTGATGCAGCCAGATGAAGCTCAAGCCTCCAATCAGCAACAATCAGATGCATTTGAGTCAGTTTAGTGGTTAATGAATCATTTACTGGGATGCATTTTGAAAGTTAGGGGATACATGTTGCAAAAACAGGAAGTGTATAAAACATGAAAAACAGAGACACTTATAAACTGTGAGTTAAAACTTATATGTGCTTTTTTCTTTCTTGCATCATGCAGATACTTCAACTCTTCCTTGTCCCGTAGGTTTGCTCTGGCCTGCTGCTGTGGACGTGCCAGACTCCAGATGCTGCAACTACTACTATCCGTCTCACCACTATCATCTCTCTCTCTCTTCATCTCCCTCTATCCCTCTCTCCAACACGGTCTCAGCAGATGTGTGTCTAACATGAGTCTGGTCCTGCTGGAGGTTTCTGCCTGTTAAAGGAAGTTTGTCCTTGCCACTGTAACTTGCTAAATGCTGCAGCTTATATGCACTTTTTTCTTTCTTGCATCATGTAGATCTACTTCAACTCTTCCTGCCCTATTAAAGTTACTAACCCTGGACCTTTCTGGAGTCCCTGAGCTCCCTTGTCCTCTGGATCTCTGCCATAGACAGCCTGCTGCTGTGGACATGCCAGACTCCAGATGCTGCAACTACTACTATCCGTCTCTCCACTATCATCTCTCTCTCTCTCTTCATCTCCCTCTATCCCTCTATCAGCAGATGTGTGTCTAACATGAGTCTGGTCCTGCTGGAGGTTTCTGCCTGTTAAAGGAAGTTTGTCCTTGCCACTGTAACTTGCTAAATGCTGCAAAGTGCTCTGCTCATGGTGGATTAAGATGAGAGCAGACTGAGTCCTGTCTGTAAGATGTAAGACTGTCTTGGTGTTGGGTGTTTGTTAATAATAGAACATAGAGTACAGTCTAAACCGGCTCTGTTTGGAGTCTTTAGATAACATTTGTTGTGATTTGGAGTTTTATAAATAAAGATTGATTGACTGACAGTTAAAGTCAGACTGTGTGAAAGGCATTGAGAATAATGGGAACATCTAATCTTCACACTGATGTCTCCTCACTGTCGTTTCCTTATGTGTGTCAAATAGAGACATCAGTGACAACTTGAAGCTGTTTCATAACAAGTTAAACTGCATTAAGTTGTACTTATTTGCACTGAATTCTGGGTAAATTCTTCTTTTTTTAAAACTAGAAACAAAAATCCGGTGGAGGAATCCCATAATAAAACTCTGCTCTGTTCACTCCAGCTGAAAATGTTTCCCTCTGAAGGAACTTTCAAAAGGAATCCCACTGTTACAAGGACATTGTGCCAGAAAATTCAGAGTCGCAATACAAAAAAAGTTGTATTAAAATAAAATTGAAATTCAGTGCGAAGCTGCAGCCGAGCCGAGCCGCTGTGGAAGAGCTCAGCACTCAGCACTCAGGGTCAGAAACCTCCCCTCTCATTACTCATTTAAAAGCGACCATGAGTGGGTTTTTTTTTTTCTCTTTTATGCCATGTGGCGACACCGGTCAGCAGGTGTCACTGACTGTTGCTGTGGTAACACTGATCAGCAGGTGTCAGTGACTGTGTAACCATGGAGACCTGGCTCTTATTTCAGAGTTATCAGGGTTATTCTGGAGCCGAGGTTGGACTTTAAATAAATCAGTGTTTATTTATAAGACTGCAGCATCATCTGCGTTACACCGATTCCACAAACACTGATGAGTAAATCATGTTCTCTTTGATCTGCAGCGCGCATCACGGCTGCTTCTTTACACAGCTGCTGCTCCTGTATTAACCAGGAAGACACAAAGTTCACTGAAGGAGAGGTTAGAATAGCCTTCAGTGGTAGACAAAGCACACGGCTTCATTACTTAAGTCTGAGTATAGATCCTCCTGGTCAAACATCACTCCATTACAAGTGAAAGTTGTTCAGTCAGATCATGACTTGAGTTAAAGTCCTGGAGTACTTGCTTTTAACAAGAGTTACTAACCATAGACCTTTCTGGATTCCCTGAGCTCTCTTGTCTTGTAGGTTCCTCTGATCCTCCTGCTGTGGACGTTCCAGACTCCAGCTGATACGGACGTGCTGGACTCCAGTGGCAACAGCTACAACTACTCGTCTCATCACTATCACCACTCCCTCTCTCTCTTATTCTCCTCTATCCCTCTTTCCAGACCCAACTCAGTCGAGGCAGATGGCTGTCTAACATGAGTCTGGTTCTGCTCGAGGTTTCTGCCTGTTAAAGGAAGTTTTTAATCGCCGCTGTATCTTGCTAAATGTAGCTCTAGCGAAAGTTCAGACAGGAAGACTATAAAGCAATCACAGCAGTTGTTTAACTCTCCTCTCCCTCGTTCAATAGCTCACCCGCTTCCAGCTGCATGCTCCGGAGCTGTCATTGGTTAATCAGCAGCTGCGTCATCCAATAGCTCAGCGGCACGCCCTTATCGTCAGCCTATCAACTCTCTGCTGTCTTTTTAAATGCGTCTCTCTCTCCAGCTAGTTTCTCTTGCATTGATGGTGCGCACCCCTCCACCTCCCCGTCTCCACCTGGTCTCTGCAAGTCTTCAATTCCTAGGATCATCAACCACCACCACCAGTGTCTGGACTCTAGGGGGATTTCTTCAGCTGCCAAATTCATGCATCCTACACTCACAACATTATCCCCATAGAGTCCTTACGCCAAAGATTTCTGTCAAGTTCCATTATTCATTCAGTTGTAATAAATTATCTTTAATATTCAAATTGTGTCCCTCCTGATTGAAATACTGCGAGGTGCAATGCTCATGGTGGATTAAGGTGGGGTCAGACTGAGTCTGATCCTTTCTTGATTTTGGGTCTCTGTTCATAATTTAACATAGAGTGGTCTAGAACTGCTGTATTCGTAAAAGCATCTTGAGATAACGTTTGTTGTGATTTGGGGCTATATAAATAAAGATTGATTGATTGGTTGATTGAATCCCTCAGAAAGTGAAAACCTGATAATTTACTTATTCAGCCATTTGTCAACGACCCCAAATAGTTAAGTTTGAATTGATATTGCAGGGTCATCCTTATGTTCCCACATTTCTAGGGCATTTTCAAAATTATGTCTTGTGTTCCTACATTTCCCTTAAATTTAAGCTCTATCCCCCCCACACGATTCTTTGGAAGCACTTTATAGTAAACAAATGAATGAATGAATGTATGAGTAATTTTATTTAAAAGGACAATGTTCACTAAAATTAAAGCTGCTGTGAGGAACTTTTGATTTATATAAATTTTGGCGCCCCATTGTGGACAAAGTGATACCTCTTATCTCTTGTTCTGTACATGCAAAAGTAATGTTTTCAACAAAAACCTCACCCTGTTGTCTTTTACCAGCCAGATTTATCACTCACAGTGATTATTTGCCATGAAAACAGCCAAAAAAGGATGCTTCTAACGCCAAATGTCAATCATGTGGTCTGACACCTACCCCCTCTGAGTGGTTTAAGGCATTAAAAATGACAACAGAGAAGGTATCAGTGTTGTTGTTTATGGTTTTGTTTGCTTTTGAAGGTCATAAAGAGGCATCAGTGTTGGTTTCAGTCTGTTTCTCAGCTGATGAAAAACTCCTCATAGTGCCTTTAAATGTTTGCAACAAAGAAAGATGGGTGCACCAGATTTAGCTAAAAGCTACATGCCATCTTTTCTTCTAGCAGTGGTCAGACTCTATAACCAATAATATATATATACATATATATATATGTGTGTGTAAGATATGCTTATTTTTTACCTCTTTGATTTTAATTTTAACTTTAATTGCTAATAACTTTTTAATAATTGATATTTTATAGGCTCTTGTTTGCTTTATATTTTTTGCACTGTCTACTTTGTTACTGTGACACTTGAATTTCCCCGTTGTGGGACGAGTCAAGGACTATCTTATCTCATCTTATCTTAGTCCACTGCTACTGGATCATAGGTTGGGTGCAATTGGCTACCAAATTGGGAGAAAGGAGGATAAAATCTGATACATATTTATGATAAAGGAAATGTGGGAACATAGGCACGCTCCCGATATTGCAACACATCTCTTGAAATGGTCATGATGGTATTGGAACACTTGGAGGTTAAACTATCCAGTCTTCCTCTGAGGGGTGCACAGCACACTTCGAGTATTCTTGGCATAAAGCTCGCAGCCATCCTCTCTCCGGCGCCAACGATCCCTCCGGCCTCAAACCATCGGTCAGTAAAATACGTGACAGACTATTTTAAACCTCTCCTGCCCGCGGGAATAAAGAGAAATCGCTGCAGAGATCATTTATGGAATATCAGTGGACCCTCCCTTATATCCTCCTGCACAGCCCTTCACATTCACAGGGGAATCATTTCTCGCAGTCTGTTCAGAGAGCATTAAATTAACTGGAGGCTGAATAGTGAAATGGGCCGTTTGGGAAAAGAATGAATTCAGCTTAAGGCGCCTGAGCGTGCACGGCAGAGAATGAAAATAATTCAATTATCAGTGGCTTTCTTTTAATATGAGTCATGTTGCATAAAGCATGACTGTGATATTGATCCATAATAGTTAATGTTCCCCACTGCCGCTCCCATTTACTGTGCTTAGATTGGATTATAATCTTTGTTTGGCACAAACTAATGAGATTTCAGGAAGCTGTAAATGAAGGCTTTCACTCCAAAATGATTTGTTTCTTTGTTGCATGTTTCACAAACACCGACATCTTATGGGATGGAAAATGAAATCTGAAATATTTTTTGGAAATGGAGACAATTTCAGGCGGATGGAAAACTTTGAAGGTGTTTTTTTTCTTTCAAGACAGAGTGTCTTTTCAAATAGTGACAATATCTAATAACTTCTTGGATGTGTTTCCTACGCCCACTACAGACTATTTTTCTCCTCCCGCCAGCCAGCAAGCATTGTGCAGGAGCAGCTGTCTATATGAACAAACAAAGCATGTTTAGCTCACTTTTTTTCCTCTTATAAGTTGAGGACGGCAGCCGCACCATTATTTTGACTTTTCTGAAAATGACTAAACACTGAGGAGGCTTCTATAAAGACGTAGGTTGTCTCTTATATAATCATCCAAAAAGCTCAGACAGCACATTTCTCCTCCGTGGGATCAGAATGCATTTAATATTCTGATCTGCTTCAGCTCCCTGCCCGCCATGAAAACAAGAAAAAAACATACACAAAAAAAAAAATAAACAGAATGTGTGATATCAGCAGATTTATTCTCCCCAAACACAAACTCTGAGGTCAGTGTGATCACGTGTTGCTTCAATGTGAGAGAGATATTGTAGGTTTACAGAGGAGGTGTGCAGCAGATGATTGCTAATAAACATATTCAGTGTTGGTGTCAGGGAGAAGATTGTTATGCTGCATGTTGTTCTGGAGGGGTCTCGGCTCAAAGAGCAGCCTGGGCTTGCAGCCTGGAGACTAGTGTGTGTGCGTGTGTGTGTGTGTGTGTGAGCAGACTAAGTGTCTGGGTCCTGAGAAAACCAATCGAGACACCTGCCGGCTAGCGCTGCCAGACGCTGATAAAACAGGACAAAGAATGTATCGAGCCTCCGGCAAATATGGCCGCCTTGAAAAGGGCAGGGTGGCTTTGTGAATTGGTTTTCTCTTTCATTTATTTCTAGTTTGACCTAAACACCTGCCACTTTTACCAGTCAGGTGGATGAAATGAAACCAAGAAGCAACCTCTGGGGCTGGAATGTAAAGCCGGCATGGAAGTGACATTAAGTGCAGTTCCTCTAGTGGCCACTTGAGGCTCCAAGGGTGAGTCAATTCCCATTAGGCTCCATGTAAAAATGTCCAACTTTACAGCCTGACACATGAAACAGGTTTGGTCTCAATGGACAGTTTCTCTTATTATATAGATAAATAAGGCTTGGAGATGATCTGGGGGAGGCCTCTTTGGTCAGTGCTAATCACCTCAGCTGGTTTGGTCAATCAACTTAAACTCTTGGCTGTTTTTTTTTTAATGTAACTATCACAATCAATTTGTCATGCTGTTTAACATAATTCAAAGAAAGTCCACAGCCTACTACATTTTATTCATGGGATGAGTGAAAATCAAGCAATACAATACTGACATAATGGAATAAGATTCATCTTTGTCTCTCTAAGGTCATATTTTATTCCTTAGTTTAGAAAAAGGAACAATTTGTACACTCTTCATGTAAGGTTTTTGTTGGTTAGGAAGGGTGGAGTGAAAATGTTTACATCATAGAAGTAATGTATCACAGCTCTCAGCATTTCAACACAAAAGTGCTATGAACTGCAGTTCCTCGAGTGTCCACTTGAGGCTGGCTTCAAAAGCCAAGGAAACCCTCTTAACACCCATTAAAAAGCTCATATTTACATCAGAATCAAACATTCCCACAGCCTGGTACAAGAACTGTTTTGACCTGAATAGCCCATTTCTGTGTTCATAGACACGATATGGGGGATGACTTTTGATTTGAAGCTATTGAAATTACAAGTTTTGCATGATTAGGCATAATAAGGGGCGTGGCTAAGTTGATTGACAGGCAAGCATGCAATAGCTGTTTCACTTTGGGCCAACTTTTCCAGCATTTCCAATATGACAACTTCCTTTTTTAAGTTTCATATCTCGCCTCCAGAGCATGAGGCAACCTCTGGCCGCGAGAATTGAAGCCAATGTGGAAGTGTTAAAAACTGCAGTTCATGGATGATCCGCTTGAGGCTTGCTCTGGAAGTACTGGAAACCACATACACACAAATTCAAAGAAGCCGATCTTTACAGCAGAAATAAACATGTTTACAGCCTGGTTTAAAAGACGAGTGTAGTCTGGAGAGCTCATTTCTCGATCGGCACACAATGTACGGGGGTGAGTTTTTTCCATAACGCTGCAATTTGGAAGATATTAAGATTACAAGAGGCACAGCTGACCTGATTGACAGGCGGGAACACTGTACCTGTTGGCTAGGAGGCTTAAAGCCCGCCTCTTTAAATCACACTCGCTCAACAGCAGTTAGGTTGAGTTCAGCATTTTCAATATGGCTCCCACTGCTTCAAAACAGCGCTTCAGAAACAGATGGGTGACGTCATGGAGACTTTGGCAATGTTTAATACAGTTTATGGTAGAGATGACGTTAAAAGCTGTAAGTCTACCAGACAGAGAGCAGAAGTTGTTCCCATGTCCTTGCTTAATCTAAATCCCAAATGAATATTCAGAGAAGTGCAGTTTATAGTCAACACCACCACAAGACAACCCAGCGGGAGACCATTTACCAATTGCAGCGGCCCCAGCAAGAACGAGTGGTATGAGTTTTATCTACTTTAATTTCTGTGCCATCATTAAACAAACACACCATAAGAGCTGCCCGGGACAAGACAAAAAAACAAACAAAATGTACACAACCAAAGAAACTATAATAATCTATGCTCACTGAAAGATTTAAAAAGGAAATTATGGCTTGTATTATTATTTTTTGTACTTCAATACTTGGGATGCACAGTATTCCGTTGTAATAATCACTCACTATACATGTCTTTGCTTTTGTGACGTCCGATGTTGATCTGTCATTGTAAATTTGCCATATTTCTCAATAAAAATATTTATTTAAAAAAAATGAATCTACAATAATCCCAACATAAACACAAGACAAGTTAAAATCATTTAAATATGGAAACCATTGAGCTGAAAATTACTGTTAAAACTATGCAAACATTTAACAGCTAACATTTACAGTGAACTAAATAAACTAAACATAATAGAGATAAACACCAAAAACAAGATTATTCAGTGATACTATAGGCTAAAGGAATTTAATGCAAACAAAACAAAGCAACACAACATGAGGCCAGTCTACCGGAAGTCAGCTGTGAGTGGATACCTGGATTACACCTTTTGAACAGGAACAAAGTACCAACACAAACACCAACACAGCATTAAACACCTCCACCAAACCAAGACAATAATAACTGTACCTTAGTCCCATAGTCAAGCAGGACGCTGAACCGAGCCTTCAGTTCCTTCTCTGCCGTCAGTCACTCAAAGTGTCGGACTTTGTTTACCTTGATCAGCTGTTACCCTGCGCGTGAGCTGCAAACCCAGCCTTCAAAATAAAAGCCCCAAAACCTGTTCCAACAATGAACACAAAGAAACTTAAACCATTAATTGCAGGCATGACAGGTACAAATGTGAGCACATTTTTTAAATACACCTTTTCCTTTTTAAAGGTTAATTTACACTATGGTGCCCAAGACACAAATGGGGGGTCGTGAGATGTCTTCCAGATTTTATTTTATAAAGTTATCTAAAACTTACTACATTTTACCCATTATAGTAAAAAATATCAACAAAAATAGCAGCTAAACATTAAATGAAACCATGAAAATAGTAAATATAATGAGTTTTCTGCCTTTCTTTGTTGCCAGATGACTCCTAAGTTTAGGGTTATTGAACAGTTAATTATCAAAAGCATCAGTAGCAGCAGGTTAATTCATAAAGGCACAGGAAACACAGACACATGCTCATATAGGTAGGGTCATTTTCTGCAGACCAGCTAAATGAAGCCACATTAAATCACTTTGAGGGACAGTGAGGGTCATGAGTCTTTGGCACCTGTATTTTGGGGGTCCTGGGCTGAAAAGTTTGGGAACCCCTGATTTACACCAATGTTACCCAACAGTTACAATATGTTATGTACCAACATGTGCACCATGTCTGGACAGCTCGTTCACAGTTTCTCAAACATGTATTTATTTTCTGCTCGTCCATGAGTCAGAATATTTTGTTACTTTTCCTGCAGATCATTAAGGAACAGGTAATTTTGATATTCCTGGTTTATATTGTTCACTCACTTCTAATGCTGGCAGCAAATTGGCTACTCTCTACTAGTGCTCCCAGCTCCTCTGTAGTCTGATGGATAAACAATTCAAGTCAACTATAACCACAAATACAGTCTAATCCCCTGGTGGTTAAATGTAGCTCTAGTGAAAGTTCAGACAGGAAGACTATAAAGCAATCACAGCAGTTGTTTAACTCTCCTCTCCCTGGTTCAATAGCTCACCGACTTCCAGCTGCACGCTCCGGAGCTGTCATTGGTTAATCAGCGGCGGCTGTCGTCCAATAGCTAAGCGGCACGCCCTTATCATCAGCCTATCAACTCTCTGCTGTCTTTTTAAATGTGTCTCTCTCTCCTGCTAGTTCCTTCTTGCATTGATGGTGCGCAACCCTCCACCTCCCTATCTCCACCTGGTCTCTGCAAGTCTTCAATTCCTAGGATAATCAACCACCACCACCAGTGTCTGGACTCTAGGGGGATTTCTTCATCCTATGATCCCCATAGAGTCCTTACACCAAAGATTTCTGTCAAGTTCCATTATTCATTCAGTTATAATAAATAACCTTTAATATTAAAATTGTGTCTCTCCTGATTGAACTATCTAACTTGCCAGTTTATGGAGTAACCACTGCCAGGGATTTTAAGTCTCTGATATATAGCAACCCCTTGCTGCTCTTCTAGTCCAAAATCACCACTCGTTTCAAAAACCCAACATGGTTACACCAAAATACTGAACTCCAGGCTCCATAAAGGCCTTCACAGACCAACCAGTCTGTGTACGGGTAAATAACACACATTTGGAGGCAGTTGTGTACTCTGATCATTTTTATTACAAAACAGAACAAAACAGCGGCTCCAGGCGATAAAACAGATCGAAAACAAAAAGACTCCAATAGCTGCTTGAGCAACTGACCCACAGCTACAACACCAGGATTAAAGCACTTCACCATATATCATGCACAGAGACAGCACTCTGTAAGAAACACATGCTGGAAAACCAAAATTAAAAAAAGAAAAACACACATCACCTCAGCACAACGTCTGCAATAGGTAGGAAAAGGCCACAGCAGATCACAAGAACATCACATGTTGGTGAAAGGATCAGAGTCCACTTCTTGTCCTCCCCGGCAGGTTTGATAGCAGGGAATGTTTTCTTTTTTCTTTTCTTCTTCTTATTTTTAGTGGTTTGTATGACATCTCCGTGAAGTGCAGAGACACAGTCGCATCAGTGACTGGCTGACTCCCAGTGTCTCTGCTACCTACGATACTGTAAACAGTCTACACTATAAGGCGCACAGTTGAAAAATTTGCCCAACGAAAGAGCCACAACATCAGGTCATAAAGGGTTTGACGAGAAAATGCATCATCTTCATCATCAACTCTCTGCATATCTGGCATACCAACTGTCAATATGTCAAATGCAGGCAGTAAAATGCTGTTAGTTTTTTCAAATGGGCACCAAACACACACAAAAACTACATTTAAAGACAAAAATATGGACCCATTGTCGTTCTTTTTCCTAAAACATCAATCTTTTTTTTCAAATTAGGCACAAGGTACGGCACAGTAAACTCTTTTTTTCTTCAATACCTCGTTTGGTTGTTGATATCTAAAAGACACGGACACTCTGGGTCCCTCAAACGACACATTGTTTTTTATTTCACACACACAGAACAGTTGAAGTAACTCGCCTCTGGCATCTATCACTCCAAACCTCTCCAGAGCATTAAAGGGAGAACTCTTCCACCCTGGTTTCCTTGCTTTTTGATTGTTTACCTGTTTCGGTTCCAGTTTGAATCACCGTCCAAGAAGGAAACGACCACCGTGGAGTATCTTACAAAGACATAAGGCATTTAATTCATCTTTGCCTGAATGGTTTGCACATTAAAAATCTCTCCTCTCCACAACATAAGACAAAAATACTCTCAAACGTTAGACCTCAACAACCCCAACGATTTACTCTGCCCGTTTTTTTTTTCACAAACTATTTCAAACACTGATTGTCTACATTGTCAATAAAAAATATAAGGACGTAAACATGAAAAGATGTAAACACTGTTTTTTGATCCAAGAGTCTTGGATTATAAAACGTATTTGACCCTGTATGAGATGTGAGAAAAGTCTTTCGCACATGAGATGGAGGAGAAACGAGGTAGTCCACAAGAAAACTAATGGCCAGGGAAAGGGGATTATGGGTAACCGTTACCAGCTGTGGTGCAATTCTTAGATTGAGGGTCATGGTGGTTGGTGCATTGATCTATTCATCTTCTTAGCATAGCTCTGGTTGTTTTTAAGTGGTTGATATTTTTCTGATTTGGCAGGGAGAAGCTGATGGATGGCGCTCATTTCAACAATGAACCGCCCATGTTTCAGAAGATTCTGAAAGCTGTTGTTTTCCAGGTGAATCCGCAGTCATTGGATCTTAGGGGCCAAAGTGCTTTATAATCATAAATCAAGTCTTTATCCTCCTACTTAGTGTGTTCTTCAAACAATGCGGTAATCGAATGTGTCCTTCTCGGTGTGATCAGTCCAGTTGGACGAGGGCATGCTGCGGTAAGGGTCCAGCAGGATCCGGAAGCAGCGCACGATGAGCAGGGCCAGGAAGATGAAGAGCAGCAGCACGAAGACGAACGCGGCCTTCTGCTCCAACGTCAGGTACGAAGGCACGTGATGGCCGCCGCCCGACGAGGACAGCGTGCTGCTGAAGAGGCCCTCGGCCATCCTGGGCACATCCATGCTTGATCGTCTCGGCTCCAGCTCTCAAGTCGGTTGCTTAAAGATTGAGGAAGATGAGGACTCGGCGAACAAGACCTGTGGAAGAACCCAGACAGAGTATTTTACTGGAGAGTTTGTCCCTCTGTGGTTTGACAGATGAAACAGCAAACCAATATTATTAATGCAATCGTAGAAACATCTCAAATCTCAAGACTTTGAAGAGACAAAAGGAACAAAACAAAATGTGTCTCAGGCCGAAAGACAGCAGCTTTCAGAGGAGATTATTTTTGGGACTGCAGGCGAAAGCTGTTCAGCGAGCAAAAAAGGCTCAAGGGACTTCTTTGGCCTTGAATTTCTGCAGCTCAAGGGATTTGGATTGGCAGTTTGGATGTTCAGTTATTCAATATACTTGGGGCAACACTGATCTGATAGTAAAAAACGTGACTGACTTCAATAAATCACATCCAGCCTGCCATTCAGAAAACATCAAAACTATCACTAATTAATGACATTTCAATGCGGACCAATCTGCAGGGGGATTTCAATTCAGAGCCACCATTTCATTTCAAACATCGGCATAAATCAAAAGAAGTTCATTTCTCCTCTCGAGTGGATTACCTTAACAAGGCATGCACACAGAAATGTCAATGAAGGCTGGATAACAAGACCAGGTAAAGCAGACGAGTGCTCCTTAAGGTCCCGAAAGGCAGCATGAACTGGTTTATGCTAATGAAACTGAACATTTGCTCAGGAAGTCACATTCTTAAAGGTCAGAATGAACTGATCTGCTTAAAACCTTTGCATATTTCCTCTTTTAGTTCCTGAAATAGATGCTTTGTCTTTGAGCAGGTACCTGCTTCAAAAATGTAGCATAGTACTGCTGCAGGCAGGTCACAAAGTCGTGTGACCTACCTGCCAGGACATAACAGCTGACAGCTCATTTACCTTCTAGGCACCCGATTGTCGAATATTTGTCCTGTTTCCTCAGCTCACTGCTTTGCAACCCTCCTCCACCCAAGCTCCTCCTCTTTATGCTGTGTCTGATTTTACCAACATCAAATGTCCACTCTGTTCTTTACCCATAGGATCTTTGCTGCTGCTCTCCCTGCCTTGGCTTTTCATGTATGCAGATGAAAGGGAAGTGAGGTGTGCTCTCCCCTGCGTTAGACTTTGGAATTCCACATACAGTATGAACATGGAAGGGCAGGGAGCTCTCAAAACAGAACCATAGCGCCAAATATAACTCACTGCATGCAAACAATAACTCTCTTTGACATGGTTGGTCCTGACTAGGGATGCACCGATCTGATCCTGGTATCAGATCGGACTCAAAAAGCTAGATTGGATATCGGTGACAAAGGGCCGATATATAGTGCCGATCCATATGGCAGATCTCTTCATCTCAGTTCTATGCTTTTCTGTGTTTCCAACAGCCATGTGTGTCTCTTACGTCATCAGCACCGGCAGGTCTGTGCACTTTTGCCCGTTGGAGCATGATGGAGGATAACTACAGAGACTCTGCAGTTTAAGTGCATGCACGCTTCTTTTGCTAACAACTCCACTGGAAACTTGCAACATGTGCAGGGGTAATGTTTCAACGGATGGCAGTCGCTCTGAAAAATATAATGGAAGCCCAAAGGAGGAAGTTTACGTCAGCTGTAGCCGACTGCAAAGAAGGAAGAAACCTTCTATTAATGGATTCAAAGTGTGAAAAAATGGACAGATTATTGGATTTAACTGTTCTGGAACCTTGACATTAAGGGATTCCAGCCTCTGGTTTAGCACTTGGAACCCAGGTACAGTTCACCATCAAGTCAGAAAAGCCAAAACATGATTCTATCCTCACATTAAGGAATAGAGATTGTTAAATCAATACCAGATCGGATCGACTAGTATCGGTATCGGCAGATACCAAAGCCCAGGTATCGATATCGGTATCGGGACCTAAAAAGAAGGATCGGTGCATCCCTAGTCCTGACCCACAGTAATGCTGTAAGGAGGAGACATCTGGATGCCAGCATAGAAGCGCCCAAGTGTCAGTATTCAAATGTAAAAGAAGAAAAAGGAGGCATGGTGTGCAAAACTAGAGTGTCAGAATGTTAGGATGAATGTAAGGATGAATGTGAGGATGAATGTGAGGATGTTGTATGTGTTTAATATCCTCTCTGTTGGACAGGGAGCTCCTGGCTATCTTCACATTGGTACAGAAAACATCAGGGTGAGGGTCAGATAACACAATGTTTACTTTTGGAAATTATTGTTTTTGGTAAACCAGATGGCATGATGGCATAGACAGTGTTTTTGGTAATTTGGTGTCTCACTTTCGTCTATTCATCACCTCCATGTTCTCGCACCTGAAGAGTTGCTCTCGGCACCTTGAAGCTGTTCACTTTGGTGCATACATACAGATCCTCGAGGGTATCCTGAGCGTCTATATGAGACACTCAGGATCATTCGGAGGTATGAATGAGAACAGACTAGTTTAACATAATGCTAAAAAATGTAGGAATATTCAAATCCTCAAGGGCCCAGAAGGAAGGTTCAACCTTTGGGCTCATGGCAGGTTTATCCAGACTGAAATAACTCTGTATGATGTGTATTATAAATAGTTAATGGTTATAAATAGACAGAAAGCCATGCAACTTCACCTTGAGACACAGATTTGGTTATTGTCAGAGGCAGACTTCTTACATGTTTAAGCTTGTCAACTTAAGCTAGACAAGGTCAGAGGATGGAAGTGGGTACCCCCAGAGGTCTTTGGAGGGGTCTTCAGGGGTCTTCAGTCAATTTAATTTCCCTTTAATTCCATCCCACAATGAACACAGTGACAAAGGAAAATATTAAAGAACGACTGTGATAACTCAACATTAGATGATACAAGTTGTTTGTATATAACAGTTTGTTGGGATAATAAAGTATCCTAAAGTCAAGGTCTTGACCGTGTCTCTCCTGTACCCCCGACCAGCTCAGACACAGAGATTAGGGAGTGACAGTAATTGCTCCCACAGGATACAGACCCCACAGGTGGTAAGGTTAATTTGTTGGTCAGCTTCAGTCGCCGGAGTTCCTCATTTGCATTAGAGACGAGTTTGTCATAAAAACGACCCCGCAATGTGACTTTATTCATCACAATGAGAAAAAAAAAAAACCTGGAGTTTGAACAGGAGGAGCAGCTTGCAGCTTTCTGTGTGAATCATTTTTCCTGGCATAAAGAGGACAAACACGTTGAATATGGAGAAGACCTCGGCTCAGCTTGTCTGTTCAATAAACAAAGCTCGTAGAAAACATAATAATCCAAAAACAGCCAGCAGGACGAGACTGGCCATTGTTTTCGTGTCTGTCACTGAGAAGCTGCTGCTCTAGTTTTTAAATGTTGTCTTTTTTTTTGGAGTACAGGGTCATTACACACTAAACTGTTTATGCAAATCTTTGATATGGGAGACATCTGAGGTTGTTTCAATGCTTACAGGAAGTTCTCAAAGCAGTGTTTCTGTAACGGGTTGAGTTATGACCCACAAGCAGTATCGGAAGCCAAGAGATCGGTTGGTAATGACCTTTATTGAACAGTTCAATAGACACGGGCAACAGGCGAATAGTCTCTCTACCTCGAACACAGGTAGGGAATCGAGTCTCTCGGGGCTCGATGATAGCCTGACGAATCAAGCACAGGTGACAGACAGATCCCGGAGGGAGTTGAAGAACAGACTCACTCGTACTCCGCAGGAGGACAGGACGCCAAACGGCCACGAGGACAGACAGGCAGAACCCCGGAAGGGCGAAGGCAGAACTCGTAGTCAGGGACAGAAGGCGTAGGTTTTTTTCCTGGGAAGAGGCGAGGAGGGATGGTCACGGGCAGGCAGGGTCGGCAACGGGAGATCAGTCCGGAGAAGAACGCTGGAAAGTCTTGCACGAGGTCAAAGAACAATCTGGCAAGGAGTGGAGAGTGGCTGCTGCTTATAAACCGGCTTGATTGCAGATGAGGAGCAGGTGAGTGTGCAGGTGAACTGGGTTGCCTGATGAGGGGGCGTGGCTGGCCAGCAGAGTGGAGCAGAGGCAAGGAGAGTGGAAAATTACTCACAGAGGGGAGGAGGTGAGCAGACTGTGACAGTTTCAGCAGCTTCTGACCGTGATCTTTTTTTACTGAGGTCTGAAGAAACTAATAATAATAATAATAATACATTTTATTTATAAAGTGCTTTTCTGAGAACTCAAAGACGCTGCACAAAGGATAAAAACATCATATAAAACAACAGAATAATAAAAACATGAATAAAATACATTTAAAAGCAATCATTCGTTAAAAGCAATTCTAAACAGGAGGGTTTTGGTGAGTGATTTGAAGGTGGACAGGTTGGGGCAGTTTCGAATGTTAAGTGGTAAGGCGTTCCAGAGGGTGGGGGCGGCGACAGAGAAAGCTCTGTCCCCCAAGGTTCGGTGCTCGGTGTCAGGTGGTAGGGAGAGGAGGTGGGCGTTGGAGGATCGGAGGTTACGGGAGGGGGTGTGGTGATGGAGCAGGTCGGTGAGGTAAGAGGGGGCCTTGTTGTGGAGGGCTTTGTGGGTGAGGCGGAGGATTTTGAAATGTATGCGCTGTTTGATAGGGAGCCAGTGGAGGTTTTGGAGGACAGGGGTGATGTGGTCACGGGAGCGGGTGTGGGTGAGCAGGCGGGCGGCAGAGTTCTGGATGTATTGTAGTTTGTTGAGTTGTTTTGAAGGAAGGCCGTAGAAGATGCTGTTACAGTAGTCGAGTCTGGAAGTGATAAAGGCGTGGATCAGGGTTTCGGCGGTGGAAAAGGAGAGAGATGGAAGGAGACGGGCGATATTTTTAAGGTGGAAGAAGGCGGTTTTGGTGATGTGCTTGATGTGCTGTTCCAGAGTGAGATGGGAGTCCAAAATGATACCGAGGTTGTGAACATGTGAGGACGGAGTGAGGGAAGCATTGTCGATGGGGAGGTTGAAGTTGTTGGTGGTTGTGGTGAGGGATTTGGGGCGGATGATTATGAGGTCAGATTTTTCACAGTTGAGTTGGAGGTAGTTTTTTTTGCAGGCAGTTGGTCAGGGTGGAGAGGGCTGGAGCAGTTATGGAATTGGTGGAGATGTAAAGTTGGATGTCGTCAGCGTCGCAGTGGAAGCGGAGACCGTGACGACGGATGATTTGACCGTCGTCGCGGTCAAATGAACAAACAACATGAGTAGCTTTTGATTCTGTGAAGTAGTTTGATCATCAGGGATGTATCAATTCATCAATGTGGATCATCTATTGATTGGTTGAACAGCAATCCATCACAAATCAATAGAAAGCCTAAACACCTATCTCACATCTTGATTTTGAGCCATGCGCTTTTATTTTGAAATTCCTACCCCTTGCCTGATTCACATGTGCTCCTTTGTGTCCTGATAAACTTCCAAATAATGAGAATGATAATACCAATAAATAAATTGGATGAAGAAGATATTCACTCTCCTCTCAGGAATAAATCAGCTCTGAGGGATTATTTCAATTATGGAGAAATATGCAAACAATGTTGATGTGAAATGAAATACACCCATGCTAATAGAGGCTGCTGCCTGCGTAACACAACTGACCAACTTTTTAAATACCAAACAAACTCCAGAGCTTTCTAAAGTTGGTTGATCACACATCCTTCACATGTTTTCTCTGTTAGACGAAGGGGGAGTTGAGTATCAGGACATGAAATCAAAGGTAAGCCACAGAAGCAACAGAAGCAACAGAGACAGATGCTATGATGACAGTCTCTGAAGTTGTCTCACTGCTACACGCAACAGATGGATGTGCAGACATCTTCACTGTTCTCATCTTAAAAATGATCTCCTCCTTCAAACTCAGATGTTTTTAATTATTATCCCTTGTTGTGTGTCACTCTTGCAGGTTTAGTCTCTTTATCTCATGATGTAAACATCATCGGCTCTACTTGAACGTTGGTGGCAATGATTCCTGAATTACCAGAGACTGGCAGCAAAAAAGTCTGGATCAAATTTTTACCTGTTTGCATTCATACATGCAGGTCACCCCAAAATGTAATCAAGTGTTTGGGAGTTTGGTGCACGTGTACAGTACAGCTTATGTCAAGGCAGGGAAAAATAACAATCGTGCCTAAAATGATGCATCATTGTTCATTGGGTGAAAAATAGAAAGCTTTCTGGCAGAGGGCTCTGACGTTTGGTGGGTAGGTAGGTAATTGTTATGATGTTGCAAAAACTAATTTAATAAAACATTTGCCATTATTTTGAAAGAACAGCTTGAGAGAGACAGGAAATGTAGAGAAAGAGGGGTGAATGACATGCACCTAGTCATGCTGGAACAAGGAACTAATCCTGGACCCTGTACGCGGGGCACCTGCTCTACCAACTGAGCCAAACCAGAGCCACGATAAGATGTTGAGTTGCAGGCATGAAATACACAATCAACTGAAATTAAGTTTGCTTTTAATGCAGGTAGTTGTCAACACAAGGAGTCCATTTGGTCTAGGTCAGGGGCGTCAAACTCATTTCAGTTCAGGGGCCACATACAGCCCAAGTTGATCTGAAGTGGGCCGGACCAGCAAAATCAAAACATAATAACCTATAAATAACAACAACTCTACATTTTTCCCTTTGTTTTAGTGCAAAAAAGTTCAAGTACATTCTGAAAATGTTCACATTTAATGAACTCTCCTTCTACAAAAACAGCTGTTGTATTTTTTGCCATGATGAGTCTCACATTGGGCCTATTATTCTTCTATTTAAGCCCTGCAACCTGCTGCAAACACACCAAACACATGTTACCCATTCACCTGATACACAGAGTGTGATGTTTACTGCAAAAGAACAGAGATTATAATAATGAAGAAGGTAAAGTTGATTATTTTGGACTCCTCAGCTCCAACAGTTTGCTTGCTGGACTGTGTTGTATGCAGAGGTGTAGTGCTACTGTTAGTAGTTAGTGGATCATCTTATAGTGCTCTAAAAAGTCTTCATGAATCTCAACCGGATTATGCAAACAGAAAGTCATCTATTTTCTCACTTTGAGAACAAATGTCCTGGAAAAAGAGCACTGTTCAGGTTCTGGTTTGCTCTGTCAGCACTATGATTGTATGCGACCCCCAGAGGACAAATCTCAAATAGTAGTTACTTTTGTTGAAAAATTGCAGTTAATGTCTTCTCTGTAATCTTTTCACTTTGCAAAGTCTTCTGCGGGCCGGATTGGAACCTCTGGCGGGCCGGTTTTGGCCCGCGGGCCGCATGTTTGACACCCCTGGTCTAGGTGAACAAGAAAGAGGCAACAATGCTATTAACTTTAGCTCCAAATCAAAGGTCTAGAAACGATTGATGGCAGCTCTCACTGGTGTCCTGTCCCAGTGGATTCCATCGTAGTCCTACTTCTGTCACCAGATTGTGGCAGTTTAATTGGCTGATAACACTTCATGACCAAAAACTACAGCCCAAAGGTTGCACAGTGTGACCCTGTGTCTTGTAGGTAAATTGTTTTGCTGTGAGCTCCACTTTGGCTCCTCTCATCCCTCTCTGATCAAATAGATCTACAGTACCTCATCAGTTGCAATTTCAGAAATATTTGCGTAACCCAAACTTCAATCCTACTCTCGTTTTGTCCCTCTGTAACGCTCCTGTAAGCGTGAAGCGCCGTCACACAGGCTGACGATCACTGGGGAGGGGTGCTGGATGTTATGAGGCGGCTTAAAGTGACGAGACAGGAAGGAGAAGTGTCTCTCTGCCAGGAAAAAAATCAGTGTTGGGAAGATCTCAGGAGAGAGATAGACAGGGAGCAGACTTCAGTCCTGCTTGGCTGATCAGCAGCCTGTAATCCATCATACTTAACACTCAAATATGATATTCCACGGCACTGATTCATCGCCCTTTACTTGAAAAGAGAAGTAGAAATGGGCTGTTTTCTTTGTTTTTTCACTGTCAAATCCTAAACTTGTCTTCTTGTCTGCATGCAGGTTGAGGTGAGGTTACTGTGGTTTCACACTTTAGGTCAGAAATCAGGGTGCGGTTTGATTGCAGGTTATGCAAGGCAAACTTCAAAGCATCCAAACATTTAAACATCAGCAGCTTTATGACTAACAGCTCAGAGTTTGAAGCTTTTCTTGACGGCTCCCCGCTGAGAGACATTTAAGCTTCTCATGACAGATGTAGAGAGAGAAACATTTCCAGTTTTAAAAAAACAAGATCTCCACCCCTTCAAAAAGGTCAAACGACTGATCTATTAATGTTCCAACTTCATCAGCAGCTACATTTCAGGGGGAATAATAATTGCTTGTGCAGAGCAGAAAAGCTTCCAGATAACAAACCCCAGATACGTGATTTGAGAAGTTATTTTGGTCCGGGGATCAGTGACGGCTGCTGCTGTGGTGAAGAGAGGAGGAGATCATTTTAAAAGAAGAGAGTGTGACGAAAAAATCAAGCCAAATTTAGAAATAAATTCTAATTATGCAGGAGCAGCTGATCTAACCTGCTGGGGTGTGTGTCTGTTTGTGTGTATGAGTGTGTTTACTGTGATGAGACAAGGATCAGAGGAAGTCATGGGAATTACTGGACGCCATTTGTCAGCATTTTGCCAATCAACAAAATAAAAGTGTTGTTTTATGAAAAGTTTGCAAAGATGGCCACCAAGGAGCTTTCATTGGGAGAAAAACATTTATTCTGGGACGGTCCTAAACTGAGTTAATATTGGAATGAAATCCACAAAACATTCAGCAAAGTGTTTGAGGCTTAAGTACCCATGACCTTTGAGGGTCTCTACTTGGGTCACATTCTGTGTCTGAAAAAGAGGAGTGATACAAAGCTACTGCAAGAGCCAGTAAAAAAAATCCCTCACGAGAAGGCGGCTTTTAAACCAGCAGCACCCACAGGGGACGACCGGTTTGGAATCATCTTGGAAATATTCAAAATGGAGAGTTTGACTTTCTCTCTGAGGATCCAAAAGGACAAAATCTATGAAAATTGGAGGAAGTGGATTCAATTTGTAGATTTTCTATGACTCCATCAATAAGGGATCACCCCTCCCACCTTTGGAGAACAAAACATAAACATAAGCTCCTCTAGTTCCTATTTAAATAGTTATATATCTATCGGTTGGTGTCAGGCAGGGGTTCCCAAAGTGTGGGTCGGGACCCCCTGGGGGGTTCATGAGATGTCTTCTAGAATGTTTCTTTTTTTTAAGTTTTCTAAAAAATATTACATTTTACCCATTATAGTAAAAATATATCAACAAAAATAGTAGCATAACTTGAAATAAAACCTTGAAAATAGAAAATGTAATGAGTTTTCTGCCTTTCTTTGTCTCCAGATGACTCCTAAGTTTAGGGTTAGTGAACAGGTAATTATCAAAAGCATCAGTAGCAGCAGGTTAATTCATAACTGCACAGGAAACACAGACACACGCTCATGTAGGTAGGGTCATGTTCTTCAGACCAGCTAAATGAAGCCACATTAAATCACTTTGAGGGACAGCGGGGGTCGAGAGTCTTTGGCAACTATATTTTGGTGGTCTTGGGCTGAAAAGTTTGGGAACCCCTGGTGTAAGGGATATATGCAGGAGAACGACGGTTGGAAGGTTGACAATAGAAGTAAGAGGACGAAGTGTTGATTCATGTCTGAAGAGGTGAAGATTCATGTATTTATACACGGATGCATTCACCTGGAAAGACGATGGAGGATGGAAACATTGCAGGACTGAGTGGACTTAAGGCCTGGTTTATATACTTCTGCGTTGCCCCTACGCAGCAGGGGCTGATACGGTCATGAGCTCCACATACTTGTGCGTCGATGTGTCCTTGACGCGCAGCAATTCTCCACCGAAACCCTTGAGGGCAGTGTGGTCTCTCTGATAGCCAATCGCCTGCTCCCGGCCCCGCTACGATCTCTCTTTACTTTTCCACAGCGATTCACAGCGTGTTCTGTTAATCTACAGCTGATACATGTTGCTGTTTATCATACAGACATGATTACATGAAGAATAGAGAGGAGGAGATGAAATACACGGCCAATGTGATGGGTTGGCGACCTGTCCAGGGTGTACCCTGCCTTCCGCTTGAAGCCAGCTGGGATAGGCTCCAGCCCCCCGTGACCCCTTAGAGGGATAAGTGGTCAAGATAATGCATGAGCGGAAGTCCTGTAAATGCTGGAATACAATGCCTGACCAATCACAGAGCTTGTGGACTGAGTCGATTCAACAGGTAGTGGTGCACGTCAGCTATGTGTGTAGGTCTCTGCGTAGGTACGGGAGCTACGCGGTCCTCTGGCGTAGGCTACACCGTCGATTCGACACAGAAGTATAAATCAGCTTTTAGACAGGCCAATTAGCCAGGCTACTTCTTTCTGTGCTCAAACATATGAATGACTGGAAAATGATAACTGCAAATATCAAAGTGTTGTAAATGTTGTGATGTTACCCTTTCCAAAACCAGATTAAATACATAAATAAATACATTTAAAAAAATTAATTATACCAAAGTGTGCATTTAAATTATTAAATATATCATTACATTTAGTGTTGAATGTATTATTGAGTATATATGGAAACCCCAGATAGACTCCCATACTGCGTTTTGATACACACAGGCCGCTGTTTGTGTCTGCATAAGCCTCCACGTACGCACCTTTTCAAACCAAACCCAGCTAGAACCTGGAAATTGCAGCAGAATGAATTCAAATCACTTCAGAAATCATTTCAGTCCACCCAGAGGACTGCAAAAATTCAAAACAAGTTCCCTTTTGTGTCCTCCACATTTCTCCAAGCCATTAAAAAGCTCAGTTTAACGCTCATGGCCTTCATCTCTGCCAACATTCTGATATAAAATCGAAAATTCAGTATTTTGCTCTTACGCCTCACTGATCTTTATTTTCCTGCAATAATCAGAGAGGCCAGAAACACTTGACTGGCTCGCAGTATGAAAAATCTTGCGTACGTGATTGAAAGAAGTCCTCACTCTGTATCTGTTCTCATTGGGATTCCCTCATTTGATCAAAAATAGAGTAAAAACAACGTCTCTTTTTTTTATTGATTCCACATTTGAAATCTCCTGAAATGAGAGCAGCTGAGGAAAAAAAACAAAACTCAGAGGCGCCTTGAGCACAGCATGAGAAATCCAGTTTCTTGATTGTTTGCTCTGTTTTTCCTCAAACTGGAGGGAGTCATTTCTCTTTGATTGATTTATTGTGTTTTCCCTTTTTCTTTCTCCTGGAGGTTAAGAGGAACAGGTGAGGTGTCGTCTGAAAATGAGAGGACGATTTCTTGCAAAGAGCATCTCCATCTTTTAAAATTAATTCCCCTGAATCATAACCTCTAATCTCACACACAGAGTTGAATCATTTCATGCAAATGTATAAAAAGAGACACATAAGAGGACAACTTCTTGCTCTGAGCTTACACTGTGATACCATTCTAGATAAGTATGCAAAAATATGCACTTCATAAAAATGCAAATTAGTGCTGATTAGACTGTGAACCATCACACTGATACAGTCTGTTTAATTTAGCCTGATCCATCCAAATGCATGTCGGGATCAAAGGTAGACACACCCGCAGCACCAGCGCAGGAATGCTCGACAACAAGTCAGAAATGAAGAGCCGCCATTTACATCCTCCAAAAACCCCTCCAAGTAACCTGTCCGCACCTGTATGTACATTCCCTGCTTTACATTGCACACACTAACCGGCGTTTGGGTTCCTTTGACGCACACGTGGATGCATCAAAACGCATCCAAAGACGATGTTTAACGCCTCCAGTGCGTCTGCAGGGCATCTTTTACGCCTTCACAGACACAAAATCAGCCTTAAAATGAAACCATCTGGGTGAGAAACAGCCTCAGATGTGCTGCTGAGAGACACAGAGTCCGTAAACACTAACCTGTTGTTATCAGGGGAGCTCGGGAATCTCCGTCAGCGCTGCCTCTCCATCCCCGGTGATCCTGCGTTTCTTGTTTTCTCCTTCACCGGAACAAAAACACAGAGCAAGACGCGTCCTCGTGCACAGCAGGGCTCCTCACTTCATGACAGAAGAGGAAGGACTCCCTCTCTCACTGTGCTGATTTCTCTGTCTTTGCTGACTGAGACCTCACCCCGTCTTGCGGCTCTTGTGTTTTGTGTGTGTGTGTGTGTGTGTGTTGCTCCCTCCTCCCCTCCTCCTCCTCCTCCTCGTCCTGACGCGCCGCTCATCCCCGCAGACACCGCGCGCACGCAGGGATCGGGATAGTGGTACCCCGTCGCTACTGGCAACCTGTTGCCATAGCAATCCTCCAGGTAGGCTATATCTTTTGCAAAAGGGGGGAGGAAGGAAAAGGTGTGGCTAATGTGTGGTATCTCCCCACAGGATCAAATATTAGGAGGCAGAGAGGAGAAGAAGAGAAGTGAGCGCGCTCAAAGAAAAGATGTAAGAGGAGGTCACGGGTTAGAGGTGACCTTTATGTTAAAACTTCAATCCTTTGATGGACAGCATGAGGACATGATGTCTTAATGTGCCATATGTAAGGGATAATGTGTGGTTAGCAGGTTGTTGTGGGGAAAAAGAATCCGGACAGGGTGAGACAAGACTCAGATATGAAGTGGAGAGGTCTTGACCACCCTGAAGGTGTTTCAACTACATGGGCCAGACATGACCATCAAACAAGCCGGGGAGGGGGGGTCTGGCACCGAGTAGTTCCTTGAGCACCTCCTCTTTTTTGCATTCTTTGTACAGGATGGGAATAAAGTAACGTTGGTTCAACACGTCGATCAAAGGCTCAGAGCAGAAAGCCTTCCACAATAAGGATGTGAGTCTCCTCCTCTTCCTTATTGTCAGACTTTGGGATGATCCCAGTATCCAGGGTGTTATTAACCAGTGGCGGTTCTAGACCAATTTTACTGGGGGGGCCAGGCTGGGGCCAAGGGTGTTGTCAGAGGGACACATTCAACCCTGACAAAAGAGACTGAGAAGGGCGAGGACCGGCTGAGAACAAACTGGCAAAACATCAGTGCATCCCTTTATACTAGATATATATACTACTGTGTACTAGATCAACATGCAGACTGACAGCAGCTGATTGGCTGTTTACACTCAACATGAGTCCCTTAGCGCTCTAAGGGACTGGAACCAAGTGCCACATGCATGTGTTCCATCTGTAACATTGGCGTGACACCGAAGCTTCTTTTATTGTATAATATTATTTTGGTGTGGAGGGGGTGCCACAGGGGGGTCCAGGTTCAGTTTTACAGGGGCACTGGCCCCTGTTGGCCCCTCCTTGGAACCGCCACTGTTATTAACGCCATGAGATTTCTCAAACTTCACCTGCTAACCATACATTACCCGGCCACTAACTTAAAATACAAACATGTTGTCAAAAACATTGATTCAAATATTATATTATTGATTTAAAATTACTTATTTTTACAGTTTTTAAAAAAGAATCCCAGTGATTCCTCATCAGTTAGCGTTCCATTGTGATGGATTCTTATCTGCCTGTTAAATGTGACCGAACTCTTTTCAGTGCATGCGATCAGTTTGACTCTGGTGTTGCTCATGTCAGTGAATGTTAATAACCGCTGTCAAGGGGTTGTGACCAATTAGAATCAAGCTTCTTACACAACCAGAAGATCAGTAAGAAAGCCTGGTGATAACCTGCTATAATTAATAGACTTTATAATAAACAGCTGCATTTTTTCCCCTCCGAAAGAACTCAACTCTGATTCCACTGCAGATGGATCACCAGTTGCTGAAGCCCGGATATTTGCAGCCACAGTTTGAAATGATGGCGCATGTCTCCAGCAGAAAACAGACTCATCACTTGTTTTTATTTATTCATATTGTGGTGACAAGCCTAAATGTCTCTGCTGTCTCTGCCTGACTGATGCAAATCCCCCTCAGAGCCTCGGGAGGACGTGACAGTCAGTGAAGGGGTCACAGAGTGACTGTGCAGAGCACCGAGGGGGGGATCTGAGATTACATAATGCCTTCAGTCAACTGTAACTGTGTTACTGCAGGGCAGCGTCCCCACCTGGTGGCGGTCAGTGAGTACTGCAGGGAGATGCACTACGGCTTAAATTACATGAGAAATGTTTGTATTGAGACATTTTGGAATACGTCAAAGTTAAATGTATTTAAAAATGAACTGCAGAGGAAGATGATGTTTAGAAGGATACAACTTACTTATTGCAGGATGAAATCAATACTCTTTGTGCATGCGGCAGCTGTGATGTATAACCCCTTCATGGTGGTTGAATCAGGTGTTAAACCCCTGAAAGAAAAGAAGAACAGTTAAAGAAACAGACTAATTTGCCCACACGTTTGAAGAAAGGCACTTCACTGTCTCATCAGTGTTCATATGAAGCTTCAGACGAACTTCTTAGCATAGCTCAGAATAAAAAGAGAAGAGACACAGCTAGCCAAAACAAAATCCACTAAAAATTACCTCTAAAGCTCGGTTACTTAACAAGTTACATCTCGTTTGTTTCTGCTTTACAGAGAATGAAGCTTGTGTTGTTTCTCTGTCGTTACTTGCAGGAGATTTCAGTTGCTGTTTTATCTTCTCTTCATTGTGATGTTGCACAGCTGAGACTGCAGATGCACTTTCATGCTGGCCGCACATCAAACAACTTTTTGAGTGATTTTAAACTCAGAGAAAAAAATTCTCAAAGTCAGAATAAAATCAGTTGGTGTTAAGTTATCATGAAACACAATCCAGACTGTTTTAAGGCAGTCTTAAGGGAATTTAGGACTGTTTTTAAACCACATGAATTTACCAGGAACAAATATGGCAATATGAGGATTTTTGGTTTTGCTATTCATAGGAGTTCAGATTAAAACTGGGTAATAAGAGAGAGTAGAAACAAACAGGTATCACGGGCCATTGAAGGACTTTTGCTAAGAGACAGGCCAGCTGTTTGCTCTCCATTAGCTTCGACAGCCGTCACCTGATAAAACTACTTGTAAAGTTATTGTTCAGATTGAAGAAGACATATTTTGGGTTTGCATAAGTATTTCAAAAAGGTCACGTAACATACCCTAGTTAAATCATGTTATGTGCATGCATACCTTTAGACACTTCCTATCTCAGAGCGACGCAGAAAAACTAGTCCATGCATTTGTTACCTCCAGGTTAGATTACTGTAACTCCCTCTTATCAGGCTGCCCCAATAAGTCTCTAAAGATTCTTCAGCTAGTTCAAAACGCCGCAGCTCGAGCATTGACTAAAACTAGGAAGAGGGAGCACATTTCTCCAGTGCTAGCTTCTCTACACTGGCTCCCAATAAAATGTAGAATAGAAATTAAAATCCTTCTTTTAACCTACAAAGCCCTTAAAAATCAGGCACCCTCGTACCTTAAAGAGCTCATAGTGCCCCATTACCCCTCTAGAACTCTACGCTCCCAACATGCAGGCTTGCTAGTTGTACCTAAAATCTCTAAAAGTAGTGTGGGAGGTAGAACCTTCAGTTATCAGGCCCCTCTCCTTTGGAATCTTCTACCAGTCATGGTCCAGGAGGCGGACACCCTCTCCACTTTTAAGAGTAGGCTTCAAACTTTCCTTTTTGATAAAGCTTATAGTTAGAGCTGGATCAGGCTTGGACCAGCTTTGGTCATGCTGCTATAGGCCTAGACTGCCGGGGGAACTGGCACACTGACACACTGGGATCCTAGCTCACCCCCTTCCCCCCAACCCCCTCATCACTTACTTTAACTCTGCCTGTCCCATTAAAGTTACTAACCATAGACCTTTCTGGAGTCCCTGAGCTCCCTTGTCTCGTAGATTCCTCTGAGCTGCCGTAGACGTCCTCCTGCTGTGGACGATCTGGACTCCAGCTGATACGGACGTGCTGGACTCCAGCGGCAACAGCTTCTACGACTCGTCTCATCACTATCACTTCTCTCTCTTACTCCCCTCTATCTGTCTATCCAGACCCAACTCGGTCGAGGCATGATGTCTGTCTAACATGAGTCTGGTCCTGCTGGAGGTTTCTGCCTGTTAAAAGGAAGTTTTTCCTCACCACTGTAACTAGCTAAATACTGCGATGTGCAATGCTCATGGTGGATTAAGGTGGGGTCAGACTGAGTCTTACCCTGTCTTGAAGTTGGGTCTCTGTTCATAATTTGACATAGTGTGGTCTAGACCTCCTGTGTTTGTAAAAGCGTCTTGAGATAACGTTTGTTGTGATTTGGCGCTATACAAATAAAGATTGATTGATTGATACCTTGAATAGTCTAGGTGACTTATGATAGCTTATCATCCACTTTACTTACCAATCACCTGGCTGTGTTAATTGCTTGATTCTGATTGGTCAAAATCTAGATAACAATGATGATTCATTCTGAATAGCAAGAGCAATGTCAGGAGAAACCAAATCACATGAAGCATCAAATCAATCAGCATGAAAGGAGTCAGGCACATTTATAAAATTGTGCATTTTCCTGTTGACCATGTGGCAAAAGCAGTAATGCCTGACATCTGTAAACAGCATGAAGACAAGAGTACCCCACTGAAACTAATGGCGGATTAGAGTCAAAGAAATGTTGACCAAACAGAAGGTAACAGACGAGAAGCAATCACAAACTGCAGCATGGTATAGGCTTTGGAAGAGTTACAGGGATGGATGAATGGGAAGAAAATGCCAACAGAGAAGTTAGCAGGAAGAGGAGCTTATACACAGGCTGCTGTTTCTGCATCTGTTAAGAACGCTAACAGAGAAACACTAACGTTTTGACTTTACTGGGATGAAAATGTTTAGTTTAATGTGATTAAAACATCAAAACAGGCTAATGTTAAGACTTTAATGACTTAAAATGCAGACTTTAATGTTAATTTGATGCACAGGTAGGTTAATGGAAATGGAAACGCCATGAAATCCCTTCAGGGGGTATATCCCCCTCCTCCATGTGAGCACCAGCTGACTCTACATTATCCCTTCCATTATCAACATGACCTTTTCTGGTGTGGGTCATCCATCCACCCATCTATCTGCTGACGGTTGATACATCACTTACACCCACTACAAGGCATGTTTTGCATTGCACACAATTAGAAAAGAGATGCCTCCATGAATATGTGATTCACTGGGAGCATGTTTGAACTATAAGGACGTTTTCCTTGAATGTAAAGTTGTTCTTTTAGTACAGGAGCCTGAAGTTAGTCGGGCATTCAGCCCATAATCAGAGCTTAGAGCTCCACAGAGGATCAGAAACTTGTTTTAAACCCTTTTAATTTCTTTACCGTATCACCTTCATCTTAATATTTCAAAGAGGGCTTACAGAAAAAAAAGGTGATTTTGCTCCGTTGATGTAGAAGGTGTTTTACTCCAGAGAGAGAACAGTACAGGTGCAAATTCAGGGGAAACTATCACCAGTTTTCCACAAAAGATAAAAGAGCGTCTGCTGTTTTTGGACTCTCACCATGTCTGTAGCCTAAGGATTTTTTGCAACTTTGGAGGCTGTTATCCATTTTCACTTTAAATGGAGTCAGTGTTATGGCTGATATCTCTAACTCAACATGATTTGTATGCAAAAAATAAGTTGAATAAGAGATGAAGTAGATACAGCGTGCATATGAATTACAGCACGCCCATTAATCCACGACAGCCAGAGTGATTTCACAGAACAGGAAGGCGTAATCACTCTGATTTAAAAACATCATGTCAGCCACTCACTATGAAAACGCTCACCTAATACATTTTATACAACATGGTTATGAAAGCCTGGGTATGTGGGCTGCTGATTGGACGGCTGAGACAGCGGAGGAAGCTGATTGGATGCTGCTGCTGCTGTGTCAGTCTCTCAGCTCTCAGTTCATGCTTCAGAAGACAAAGATCAGAGAAAAATAAGAGTGGGTTTTTTACACAGTTTCACCTTTTATAGCCGGTTAGCAGAGCAGAGCTGTCCATGTGTGCTGAAACAAAGCTGCACATGAAGGTGTTTTTGTTCCCCTGACTCATGAATACACACAAAGCAACAGTTTGTCTGTGCTGCAGGTGATCATTTCAGATCATTTGACTATGAAAGATTTTGTTTAGCTGCTTTGACATGACAGTAAAGATGCCAAATATCAGGATCTAACATTTTACGACAGTTCCCTGTTTGCTTGAGATGCTGTCAGTGTTGCGCCTCACACTCAGCTTGAATTTATGCACAAAAAATAAATAATATACAAGACAAACACCGTGCACATGAATTACAAGTCTGTTCCACATGCCAGTTTGACATCTGTCATGTCATGTTGAGGAGGAGGAGCACATTCTGCACAACTGAATAGGTCTACAGAGTCTGCATGATTATTCAACTTTGATAAATCCCTGGTTGGGAAAGAATTATCGCAGTGATACCCGAAGGTCACTGCTGGGCAAACTGTGTCAGTGTTCTTAGATGTAATTGATATGCATCTGACATGTTTTATTCATACAGTAGAAGAATAGATTTAAAAAAGGTATAGCTTATATAGGATTTAATTTCACTGTGCCACAGGAGAGGTTGTGATGTAAATGCAGAATGCAGCCACAAGACTTTAACTTTAGTCCCTTAATGTCTGGACTATCACTCCAGTTTTAGCACATTGTGAGATGTTTGTTTCCTCTTGCTGCTGGTTCACAGAACAACTCAAACATGGGATCCAAAGTACGTTTGAAGGTTTATTAAACAAATTAAAGGATCAGTTTAATGCTGTCAGAGGTGTGGACGTGGATGTGCATGATTTTTGCTTTGTACAAACAAAAGGAAAAAGGGAAATATTTCATATCTAAATTAACAGTGTCCCATAATGATTATTATAAAGATAATTCAGAACTAAGGTTTACACTTACATCAACAATGCATCCACTTCAGGTAATCCTCTGAAACCATATGGCATAGAGAGAGAGAGAAAGAAAGGTACTTTATTGATCCCCAGAGGGGAAATTCAATTTTTTTCACTCATGCTATTTTTGGACATGCTACACATGCAGTTTTTTTTGGTATATACATACAAATGCACACACATGCAGTGAACATGCTTAGGGAGAGATGTCAGAGTGAGGATACTGCCGTCAACCAGCACACCCAGAGCAGTTGGGGGTTCGGTGCCTTGCTCAATGGCACCTCGACAGTGCCCAGGCAAGTGAACCAGCACCTCTCCAGCCACCAGTCCACTTGCCAAACTTCGTCCATAGTGGGACTTGAACCGGCGACCCTTCGGTTCCCAAGCCAAGTCCCTATGGTTACTGCCGCCCCTGCATAAACCAAATGAACAAAGGAATCACTGGCACATGCCAGGTTTGGAGGGAAAAGGGGAGACAAAGGCCTGGGTACAGGTTTTTATAGTGTTTTTTATAGTGTTGGGGTGTGGCTTGGTTGGTCAGGTGTGGCCTGGTTAGCTATCTTGCAGGTGGAGGGGAGACTTGTGATTTAACAACATCTTTCCACCAGTAAGTTTATTAATTATTTTTAGATTTAATGATTGCTTCTAAGGCATGGAAAGGGTTAACCCCAAGCTATATTGCTGTACGTTTTTCACCAAATGTGTTACTTTTTTATAACCTCTATAGAAACAAACTTTGTATTACTGAGTCAACAACCTCTGAACCCACAGGCTATTCTCTCATCATGATGTTGGTTCAGGGCTGGCAGCATGTCTGACAATAACTGATGGGTTGTGATTACAGCCAAGGCGTCCTGTCTCTTCTGCTCTCCACAGAGACTGTGTACCTGCACACAGCCAACGCCCACTGAATCACAAGTGGACTACACTTCTTGGTCTACAAAGTGAAGCGGACACTGAAAGTCTTCTTCTTGGAAACAGGTTTGACATTCAGACGCAGATATCTGTGTGTGGAGTTTAACTAAATCCATATCATTCCTTCAGTAACGCAGTGAAGCAGAGAAGTGAAACCTTGCTGTCTTTAAAAAAAAAATCACCTCTCAGATAAATATAGCTCAGTTTCAACCAGGACATCTGTTTTTATCAGCCAAGTAAAGCTGATCCTTGAAGCAGGATTCACTGCAGATTTTACACACTGTTGCTCCTGAGACAGGTTGAATAAATCCACACATTTACCCCTCTCTTATTGGCAGCAGACTCAGCTATCTGGCAAACATCTGTGTTCAACCAAAGGCCAACGTTACCTTCAGCGTTCCTGCAACCTAAACACCTACACCTATCACACACATTGTCAGCTCAGCTGCCTTGAAGTGGGGAAAATAAGAAGCAGCACGCTGCCAAAACTGTCTGCCAACACATGCTTCATGGTGTGATGCCAGAGACTTGGCAGCTGCAGGCTGAAAGCTGCTCATCACCACTCGATACCTCTCAACAGCTCACTTATCCTTTTATTTTCCAAATCCTACCTGGCTGGTGTCAGGATGGCTGTGAATCAAGAGGAGAGACCCGGTGAATACACAAACACGGACTGGGATGCTTGTTATTGACCCGAACACGGTCACCTGGTTGTGTCAGAATGCCTCAAAGCAAGTTTAAATTTAAAGAATATATCAATGCTGCTTTCCGTCTTCACTTTTTCTCACAATTTGAACACATTTTTTTCATGCATCTGCAGGATTTTAACACAAAACATGATGCTCGTCTGTTTTGTGTCATGCAATACACTTATCCAAACATTTTCATGCACGAAAACAGTAAGAAAGTTCTCCTTTTTTATCTATATCCAGGCAAAATCACAATTAGTTGCTGCTTGGTATCATTAGGATCAGATCTGGGCCCGTATGCACGTCCAGCCATTACACAAACGGGACCATTAGTCTTAACGTACAGTTATGGAGCGGCCCATTTGGCCGTAGCGTTAGCCGCATGCACGACTGAAAATAATTGGCCAATTAACTAATTGCACCATGAAAGCAAGGCTGGTGCAAAACGTCATTATGTCCAGGGAACCTCCTGGAAAACCCCAATCCAACAAATTCAAATTGTGCATGCCTACTACACATAACAACAACAAACATGGCAAGGGGTACCGCTGTGACTGAGAGAAGATCAAGAAGAAATGGACATTTTATTACAAACAGCTGTTATCAGCAAGTCAATCCTCAAAGACAACAAACAAGGAGAAAGGGAAAGTCTGGCTTCAGATATTGAACCGGGAAAATGCATGTGGTGTTTCTGAGCACACAGAAGAAGACCTACAAAATAAAATCAGCAACATGAAAGCGGCTTTGAGCAACAGGTGGAGGACCACCTGTCCCCCCATTGAAGGATGAGGACTTGTTAACAGAGTTGTTTGGGAAGGATTCCCTTCACGGTGTTGCTGGTAGGTTACCTAAGAATTATGTCGCCTCACCTAAATCTAAATTTGCTGTATATTTTGACATCCTCATACTTTTCCAAAGGATTCGTTCGATCCCTAAATATCTGTTGTCTTTGCATATTTCGTCTTAAACGGTAACGCATAAGGTATCTCACATGAAGTTATACAATACATACAGTTTTACTGCTTGTGATCACAGAAAGTTCAGATAGAGACACCTTCACTGATCTGTAAATTACGGTGACAAGGGTTGGAGCGCAGCATTGGCGTAAATTACGGGGACAGTTAGCATGCATAGGTCAACAGAGCTGAAGTCCACTACTGGATGTAAACCAGATGTTAAGAGAAATGTGTGTGCGTCGTGGACATCACTTAAACCTGTATAAAGTACGTGTTTAGTGGCCTTGGGAGGAGAGACACAATCTGGCCGAGTCGTCTTCCCAAGCAGTCCAGAATGCTTTTTCGATACTGGTGTTGTTTTCCTGTAATAAACCTATTACTCTAAAAGCAAGCTAGTGTCACAAAGTTCCTTCTGCATCTACACATCACAGGCTGTCAATATACCTCACGCATAAGCACAATGTCCTCCATCCTTTAAACAGCCTAACAGGTGCTGTAATCCTGCCTTTAGCACCTGTAATGGTGGGGTCTACCGACATTCAATGTAATGCTTTGTTGGGGTGTTAACCCGGCTCATGCATACAGCTAATCCATTTTTTTCCCACCATTAGTACAAGCACGCCGTTTTCATCACTAATGGCTGGACGTGCATACAGGCTCAGGTCATGTTGTTGAGCGTCCCCAACCTGACGACCACAGAAACCACAGTCAGATTCAATCACAGGTCTGGTCTCTGTATCAGGTAAAGGGACCCAACTGCGGACGCAGCAATCATGCTGTAAAGCAAAGGGTATTTAAAAATGGAGCGACGTCTGCGAGGCCAATCAGGCATGCCAGCTTCACTTGACATGCATCAGTCTCACAATCACCTGATAAAGTCACCCTCCAAACTCAGCTGCTTATTCAAGCCTTCTGCCCTGCGCAATACTGCAATCATACTCTCAGTTCCCCACCGTCCTCACATCCAGGTAGAAGGATTTAATATACGATCATATCACTCCTCAAATCTCTGCGTGTCAAATAAATCTGAGGCGTGATGAAGTCAGAGTCCGGACTCAAAGTTCTGTGAGACTGGACATGGCTAAGGACATACAGTTAAATCAGACAGACAGTTTCAGAGGAAGCAGGAAGTCTTATAATGAGAGTAATAGAACGTGCTTTAAGAGGAAGCAAGGTAACAAACAGACCAGCAGGTGACAGGAGCGGCTCGAGGGCTGCAGCACCTTAGAAACAGAATCGATCCGGCTGGTACAAGCCCCCCGAGAGCCTCCTGTCATTCCTTTGTTTGTACTTCCTTGATTCCTTTTCTCCTCTCCTTGTGTTTTGGTTCAGAGGACACAAGGTAGAGGACACAGTTGTTTAAGATGACTCCTCTATTTCATGCTCTTGTGACTTCTACACATGAAAATAGACGTGAGTTTTAATGATATGACCATCACTACACACATACTCCCACCCTTCCTTTACACTGGACTTTAACAAAACTTCTGATGTAGAGCGCCACTCAGAGTCAAAATTACACCAGAGAAGAAGAGCGAAAGATTCTGTCATCAAACATGGGAATGGTGGAGAGGGTAAGGATTATGTTTCTGTTAAGAAACAGGAAAAGTCACATGCAGTGATGTTGATTCAGTAGTTTTTAACCAACAGAATCTTTCCTCAACAACTTCGATCACTTCTCAAAGTATTCCACCTCAGTGTGTTTTGCTGGTCTGACTTTAACACCAAACACTCCAATGTCTTGACTCCATCAAAAACTTGTTTTCACATCACCTTCAAACATCAGAGCTCTGGCTTTATGCCAACCACAAGTCAAGGCTCCACCCGGTGTTCAATGTCTGAACTGCATGCACACGATACACAGCCCTGAGGTACACGGTGTCTCATAAAATGAAACATGCAAAACACAGATTTAAGCTCCATCAGTCAGATTACCTTGGATGGATTAATGTCAAGTTATACTTCTCTCTGTACATGAAGGTTTGAGAATTAAGGATCTCACTCTGTATTCTTGCTTTTTGCTTCAATGGCAGGCCAGCCAGGAAGAGAAAGTAGTCAAGGAGGCAAACATTACAGAGGAAAGAGGGGCGTCCATACTTTAGATACAATCTCAGACTGTTTGACTAAGTATGGCAACATCTCTCACTCCTTTTCCTTATTGAATGATTGTTTTCTTTCTCTTCTTTAGCTACATTTCTGCCCCTTCACATGTCAACTCTGATGTTGGGGTCTTTTGTGTAAGGCTTTGAAGAAGCCATTTACAGGTTTCTTCTCACACACAAGCTTTTATATTTTCTTTATGTCTCTTTTTTCTACCTTCTTGTGTGAGATAATCAAATATAAGAATATGTGACATGCACAGATCGTGACTGGGTAGCATGCGGGGCAGCTGGTGAACCGATCAGGTGATCTCTAAAAAAAAGAGAAACTCACCGAGGGCAACTAGAGGGCAGAGGGTGCTGGAGAGGGTTTGGTATTTGCAGAATAGACTCACTGGGTGTCTGAAGATGAAGACAGCTCTGTCCCTAAAGGCTGGACTCCGTGCGGACACAATCTGACAGCCCCCCCAGGGTGGCGGTGCTGGTGACTGCAGGACGCTGAAGCTGAAAAATACGGAGAAACTGACAAAGAGGGGAGAGCTGAGGGGGAAATGTGGTTTCAGAAGAAAGCAACAGGAGAAACAAACCGGACCTAAAGCCCAGAGAAGGAAAGTTAAACAGTGAGAGGTTTTATTTCTGTCATGGAGAGAAGGATGAAGCAGTTTGGAGACATAAAAAGGATCTGATGGTGAGACTGGAGGTGAATTTTAAAGAAGGGTAACAGGTTAAAGCAGAGGGACAGAAAGGCTGAGTCACAGGCAAGGGCTCAGGTTGAGCATCTCTCACCTATAAGCCAGATTTGGGAGGAAAAAAACTTCAGACTCTTCTTCACTGAAAGAGAGAGAGAACGAGAGAGATGCTCAAAAATAGTTCTTGGCTCAGAAAGAGAAGTTCTTTTTGGGCCAAGTTTGTCAGGTTCATGTTAGAGCTGATTCAGGAGACTGGTCGAGACTCACACGAGCATGATATACAGTTGGAGACAGGTTCAGTCAGGGTTTATAAGAAATGAGAGATGCTTCAGAGAGAAGACCGCCCACTGAAAGTTATTCTCTGTGTCTGTGTTAAGACGTTTTTGCAAAGCCCTCTTCCTTTGAAGGACTAATGACAGGTCCTAAAACTTTATTCAATCAGGGACTAGGTCTAGCGGTCTAGGCTCCCCACGTACATAGGCTACAGTCCTCGTTGCGGGGGTCGCCGGTTCAATTCCCGACTGGTCGACCATTTCCTAGGTGTCTTCCCCCGCTCTCTGCTCCCCACATTTCTTGTCTCTCTTCAGCTGTCCAATAAAATAGAGGCAAAAAATATAACTTAAAAAACCCCCCACTTAATTCAATCAAACAGAAGGATGTAATGGTGACCAATGAAATAATAAAGTCATGTGGCTCATTGTCAATAATCTAAATATTGGACCCATTTTCAAACGGAACACATCTCTATCTGAGACTTTTTCTAATGATATAAGTACCTTAGACGGCATTAGTCTGGCATCCAGCACCTCGGCTAGGAATCTAGGGGTCCTATTTGATCAAGATTTATCCTTCAAATCCCAAATTCAGCAAATCTCAAGGTCAGCCTATTTTCACTTGCGCAATATTTCTAAAATTAGACACTTCCTATCTCAGAGCGACGCAGAAAAACTAGTCCATGCATTTGTTACCTCCAGGTTAGATTACTGTAACTCCCTCTTATCAGGCTGCCCCAATAAGTCTCTAAAGATTCTTCAGCTAGTTCAAAACGCCACAGCTCGAGTATTGACTAGAACTAGGAAGAGGGAGCACATCTCTCCAGTGCTAGCTTCTCTTCACTGACTCCCATTAAAATGTAGACTAGAATTTAAAATCCTTCTTTTAACCTACAAAGCCCTTAAAAATCAGGCACCCTCGTATCTTAAAGACCTCATAGTGCCCTATTACCCCTCTAGAACTCTACACTCCCAACATGCAGGCTTGCTAGTTGTACCTAAAATCTCTAAAAGTAGTATGGGAGGTAGAACCTTCAGTTATCAGGCCCCTCTCCTTTGGAATCATCTACCAGTCAGGGTCCGGGAGGCAGACACCCTCTCCACTTTTAAGAGTAGGCTTCAAACTTTCCTTTTTGACAAAGCTTATAGTTAGAGCTGGATCAGGCTTGGACCAGCTTTTGTCATGCTGCTATAGGCTTAGACTGCCGGAGGAACTGGTGCACTGACACACTGGGATCCTAGCTCACCCCCTTCCCCCCAACCCCTTCATCACTTACTTTAACTCTGCCTGTCCCATTAAAGTTACTAACCATAGACCTTTCTGGAGTCCCTGAGCTCCCTTGTCTCGTAGATTCCTCTGAGCTGCTGTAGACCTCCTCCTGCTGCGGACGATCTGGACTCCAGCTGATACGGACGTGCTGGACTCCAGCGGCAACAGCTTCTACGACTCGTCTCATCACTATCACCTCTCTCTCTTACTCCCCTCTATCTGTCTTTCCAGACCCAACTCGGTCGAGGCATGATGGCTGTCTAACATGAGTCTGGTCCTGCTGGAGGTTTCTGCCTGTTAAAAGGAAGTTTTTCCTCACCACTGTAACTAGCTAAATACTGCGATGTGCAATGCTCATGATGGATTAAGGTGGGGTCAGACTGAGTCTTACCCTGTCTTGGTGTTGGGTCTCTGTTCATAATTTGACATAGAGTGGTCTAGACCTCCTATGTTTGTAAAAGCGTCTTGAGATAACGTTTGTTGTGATTTGGTGCTATACAAATAAAGATTGATTGATTGATTGATTGATTGATCTCTAGAATTTCTTTTACAAAAATAATATTTTTTAGATGTAAATAAGATAAAAAAAATAACTTCGTTTAGAGCTGTTTTTGCCCTCAAAATCAATCTTGCAAAATCTGGCAACACCAGATATCTTCTCTCTCTCTTTCTGCTTGTATTAAACTTGTAGTGCTGCTTACATCCAGGGCTTAGAGTGTAAACAAATAAGAGCCTGTACTCTGACATTTTTCCCCCAAAAAGCACACAACCTCTGCAACCTCCTATCCAATCATAACCCTCATTTCTCCTCAAATGAGTTCAACGTTACTTTCCAGCAAAAACAGACGAGTTAGCATCATGTCACGGCCATGATAGGACACAAGCATCCCATAGTGCACCATGGGTAATGAATTTTGTGGTGCTATTATGAATCACCAAGAGAAACTGCAATATGGAGAGGACATGAAAGGGTACTGGCAACTGGTAAGCAGTCCTAGAACGACAAAAGAGGTTCTGGTATCCTGAAAAACTCCCAGTACACTAAGGGGTTAAATTGAGAAGTGTTGGTATTGTGTACTCAGCAGCAGTGACCCCCTCAAAGCACCGCTCACATCTCTTTACCACCAGAGAAACTCAAAGGAGCCTACATGACACACCACAAAATAAAAGATGAAGCTGAAATAAAATGAATGTGTCTGTTATACTTCGTGACTGATTTTCAGAGGAGAAAAGGAGACCGCATCCCTCAGGAAACCAGGAGTGTGTATCTGTTCTCTACATTATGGGTCCTGCCTGTAATACCTCATCTTTGTTTTAGATAAAGGCTCAAAGAGAGAGAGACGGGAAGACAACTGCAGGCTCAGACAGAGGAACGTGTTCAGACTAACCTACGTCCAGAGGAACAGGCTGATGGCTTAACCTGAGAGACATCCAGACCAGGACAGAGAGGCAGTAACAGAGACACTGTTGACTCTAGGCTACTGGGGAACTAATGGATACTGCACTGGGTAAGGATGCTGAGACTGGGAGACATAAAGAAGGGTCAGCTGACAGATAATATAAGAGCTTGAAACTTTTATAAAATATAAAGGCTGCTGAGAGAGGAGACAACAGAAGAGAAGACTCCTGACCAGAGAGCAGAGTGGCCGGCTAATGAGGGAAGCAGAGGAGCTGTCTGACTGGATAACTCCAGGGGAGGCCAGCAGCAGAAGATCTGAAGTGCTCTATGGAACCACAGGGATCAGTCTGGGTCCCTGGGGGGCTGATTTGATGCAAACCCTGGAAGATGACAAGCAGAGAGTCCACAAACAATGCCTGCTGATTCTGAAAATGGACCTCCAGCAGATCTGAAATGTAGAGGAATATTGGAACAAATGGTCTGTATTTATCACACCGAACTAAACCTCCTGCGTTCACCCCCCCAGTGAGGCTGTGTGTGGTGAAATGTGATGACACTGTTACCCTGACCCTGAGGGGGGGAATAAAAAGAGCATCAACACGCAGAAATTCATGATGCATTTATGGAGCATTTTCAAACCCTTGTTTGGATTTAGATACTGGATTTAGATTTATAACCAAAGATATTTAAAGATTAAAAGCCCCTGTGGGGAAGTCTAGCTAGGAATAAAACAGATTGAAATGAATATTGATGCCTCTTTGTGATCTAAAAAAAGTGAACCAGACCGTCAGCGACAAGAATCAGTGTTTCTTTGTAATCATTTTTAATGATTCTAACCACAGCGAGGGGGCTGAGACCAAGTGGCAACCTTTGGTCTAAAAAATACAAGGCCAATGCGAAAGTGCTATAAACTGCAGTTCCTTGAGTGTCCACTTGAGGCTGGCTCCGGAAGAACCGGAAACCACATACACACCAATTCAAAAAAGCTGATCTTTACAGCAGAAATAAACATGTTTACAGCCTGGTACAAAAGACCAGTGTAGTCTGGAGAGCTCATTTCTCGATCGGCACCATAGACTCTAAATAAAATAGACGTCATCTTGCTCGGCTCGAAGTGAGGCCACCACAAAAACTTTTCCCCCTGGTGGCTGGCTGCAGTATATATAAAAACTGTCTCCCCATTCATTTAAAGCTTGGGTTGGTAGTCACGGAAAACTAGCATGAATTTGAATGTAGCATTTCCTCATGACTCCGTCTAACCCCTCCCCTCCTCCCTCGGAGCTCCTCCGAAAGACGCCCCCCCCCCCCCCCCCCCGCTCACATGCACGAGCGCTGCTGACTTGCGACCATATGATCGTGACTGATTCAAAACCGGTCCTCACCAAAACATTATCATAGTGAAAGTTAAAAACACAAACAAACATGGCTGCTGTTAGCACTCACAACTATCATGCTAGCATTATCCAGTTGTCATGGTGACACGATATCAGGAGAAAAGTTATAACACATGTATAATACTGTAACAGCTCTACTGTTTGTTAAACCTGTTCAGTGTAGATGTTCTTAATTCCTACAGTGTTGACGGTCAGTGAAGGCATCAGGAGAGGTGTAGAGTGTGTGAGCCGGAGAGAGGAGAGACAAGAGGAGAAGTTCTTCATTCATTCAAACATTGATTGTTGTTTTGTTGGTTGTCGTGATCACGGCTGACAGTGACCGGTTATTAAAGATCAACGTGTTCACGAATCGGCTCGTCATCCCTACAGCGTACGGACGGACGCTACAGTACATAAACATTTTCTGTAGGACTTACTAAATGTCATTAATTCTTTTGCTTGTCAGAGCCCCGTGGTGAGAGCTTCTTAGACTCTGATCCGGACTACAGTCCTGAGCAAAGCACCTCATCAGGTCAGAGGGGACAGGCCCGAGGTGGAGCGAGAGGGGCAGTCAGCAGAGTCAGGGGAAGCAGAGGCAGGAGACGGAGACTAGGAGTACAGGATGGGGAAATGTACGAAATGTATAATGAATGTGTGGGGTATGCCTGTTTGAAAAGGGAAGTTTTTAACTGTTTCTTAAATGAATGAAGTGAGTCAGAAGCACGGATGTGTGGGGGGAGAGAGTTCCAGAGGGTGGGGGCGGCTATGGCAAAGGCCCGGTCCCCCCCCCGGTCCCCCAAGGTACGGTGCTTGGATTTAGTAATGGGAGTGAGGAGGTTGGAGTCAGAGGATCGGAGGCGGCGGGAGGGGTGGTAGTACTGGAGAAGGTCAGTGAGGTATGGGGGGGCCAGGTTATTGAAATGGATGCGCTGTTTTACGGGGAGCCAGTGGAGCTGTTGAAGGACAGGGGTGATGTGGTCTCTGGAGCGGGAGTGGGTGAGTAGCCGGGCAGCAGAGTTCTGTACGTGTTGTAGTTTTTGTAGATGGGAGGAGGGAAGACCATACAGGAGGCTATTACAGTAGTCGAGTCGTGAGGATATAAAAGCATGAATTAGGGTTTCAGCAGCGGATTTGGAGAGAGTGGGACGGAGGCGGGCGATGTTGCGGAGGTGAAAGAAGGCAGTTTTGGTGATGTGACGGATGTGGGGTTGGAAGGAGAGAGTCTGATCGAAGACGACGCCAAGGTTTTTGATCTGAGGGGAGGGGGTGACTGAGTGACCGTCTATGGAGAGCTTGAAGTCCTGGGCGGAGGGGAGGAGGGATTTGGGGCCGATGATGATGATGATGATTTCAGATTTGTTACTATTGAGTTTTAGAAAATTGGTGGTCATCCATGATTTTATTGCAGATAGGCAGGTGGTGAGGGTGGAAACAGTGGCAGCGCTGATTGTTTTAGTGGAAAGGTAGAGTTGGGTGTCGTCGGCGTAACAGTGAAATTGTTAATCATTCCAGGGTCAGAAACAGAATCAGTGTCTTTGCTAAGGAATAGTAAGTGAAGGTATATTTCTTTCCAGCAGCGTCGGTGTAGAACGAGAGGATAAAGCTGTGTATACGAGAGTGACTAACACTGTTTACTCCACTAAGACTCAAAGAGAAATATGACTGACACATTTAATCCTTGTTAGTGCAGTTTGCAGATAGAGGAGTCTTGTTTGCTTTGCTGCTTCAAATGTTCAACAATTGCAGAAAAAAAAACCCCACACAATTGTGAATGTTTGTGTTCTCTTTAAATCTCCCTTTATTTCCTGACGGCTGCTTTTCATGTAGCTTGTTTTGCCTCGCGGAGTTTTTACATAAAACCCAGAAACAACACACTAATCAGCTGTCATTGAGAATTACAAAGCAAACTTGTTCTGGTTTGTGTTTTTATGTAAAACACAAGTGCTGACAGGGCTTTTCCAAAAGACTCTATGAGCTGGAATAACAGAAATATAACAAATATGAAGAGTAATCCTAAGATAGAGAAAGCTAAGTAATGATGAGAAAATAACTGAAGGCAGATAAACCCCAAAGAGACTCTTTTATGTCAAGTGTTCCCAGAGAGGAAAAATTCATTTGACCATATCTCTAAGGCTCATGCAGAAAGAAGTTATGTAACTCAGCATTTGCATTTAAAAAGGTATGTCCACCACTTGCTGGCAGTCCACATTCAGCCGGAGTGCACTTGACTCTGGGGATTGCTCTGGAGTTGCATTTGTGGACTGATGAGACACTCTCTCTGTGCCTGTGGACTCACCCTAGTCCCCACAACAGGCGCCTTTCATGTTCCCTGCGTGGCTTACAGAGCTCTCAAATTAAATTTCTAATGAAAGCAAGAAAACATGTCAGCTTAACACTTTTAAAAAACTTCTGCAAAGCTCAAATTCTCTGACATTCTCCTGCAAGCGAACTCTCATCCGAGTCAGCCATCACGGCTGCTAACGGCACCGCTTACGGGCGTTATTGATTTCCTCGCCGTTCCTCGAGGCTTTTCCCTCTGATGGGCTTCTTTGCTCGACACCTCCTCTCCCAAAGTGGTTTGTCTTCACTCTGCTACTGTATGAACTCGGTGGCACATCTCCCCCCGCAGCTTTAATTAATAGCTCTGTGCTTCCTTCAGCTCATCTATTCCCACAGACTAATTGCTGGCAGAAGCATCTCTGTTAATCCAATTTGGAGCCCTGAATAATCTCCAGGAGTGTCTCAGGCGTTATTTGTTGGAACCTTGCACGTCTAATGGTAACTCTGTATATTCCATTTATCAGATGGAGGAGAATGATATTCTCATTGTGCAGCAGATATCCTCATTAGCAGCTGCAGCCTTACTGTACACCATGCGGACTGGATGGACCAACTCTGGATCATCTCTGTTTCTGACAGCATGGCCTTCTGATGACTTGTTCTGCTCAGTGCTGAATGCATTAAACATAAAGGTAACTTAGTTTTCATGAAGAAGATCAAATGAGCTCAAAGTCCTCAGCTAAGGCCGATCAAAGGCCTTAAAGCGACGGTCACACTGACTCAACTGCACTCAACTTTCACTGGAAAAACACAGACTGTTTTGTTTCTTGTCTTTTCTTTTTTGCACTTAATTTTTTTTTTAAAGGAGTCTCTGGCTGTTTTCAAAACCACCTGCTACATACTACCTACAAGTGTAGGTACTGCCTACTACATACTGTGTTTGAATTTAGTCTGTAGTATGACTGCTCTGTTGGATCTGTTCTGCAGCATGCTGAGCCGCCGCATCGGGTGAGGACGTTGAGATATGCTGTATGGGATGACGCCATCGTTCATTAATGCATATCAAATATGTAATATATGGTTGATATGTATGTGATGAATATAATATGTAATGAATATGGTGTGTGATTAATGTATATATGGTGAGTGTAGTGTGTTGTGAATATATATGATGTACTGTATGAATTTATGTGCTTTGGCAATTTGCCAATAAAGCAAATTTGAATTGAATTGAGAGAGAGAGAGAGAGAGAGTGAGAGTGAGAGAGAGAGAGAGAGAGAGACAGAGAGAGAGAGAGAGAGAGAGAGAGACAGAGAGAGAGAGAGAGACAGAGAGAGAGAGAGAGACAGAGAGAGAGAGAGAGATAGAGAGAGAGAGAGAGAGAGAGAGAGAGAGAGAGAGAGAGAGAGAGACACAGAGAGAGAGAGAGAGAGAGAGAGAGAGAGAGAGAGAGACAGAGAGAGAGAGAGAGACAGACAGAGAGAGAGAGAGAGAGACAGAGAGAGAGAGAGACAGAGAGACAGAGAGACAGAGAGAGAGAGAGAGAGAGAGAGAGAGAGAGAGAGAGAGAGAGGACGCAACAGGTAACAAAGCACTATAGCTTTCCAGATCAACAATTGTGGTCCAAGTGAGCTTAATTGTAATAATGATGACTTTAGTTACATTGGACCAAAACAGTTGTTTACAGAGAGCTTTGACACACAGAGCTGAGGCAAGAAGTTGATAAAGATGAATGACAGTCAGGCCAAAAGAAAAAAAGTCTAGAAATAAAATAAAAAATCAACAAAAGGCAAGAATAAAATGCAAAGCAAAAGCTCAACAGGAATAAATGCAAATAAAAGGAATAAAAATGATGAAACATTCAGATCTGGAAATATAAAAAGTAATAAAGCAACACAAATAAAAAAGATGAGTAAAGTAAATAAATGGTGTACTTACACAGATGTCACAGGAGATTTGAGGACGTGTTGCTGAAGCATTTCAGACTTAATGCACTCACCCTGCACCGCCTCTCTGTGACCACAGGATGGCAGTATGAAGCCACGAATCAGCTTCAGGACCGAGAACCAGCTCCAGCAAGCATCTTTCCACTGAGACTCCCAGTGTGTTTGAGGACTTAATGGCTGAGTTAGACGTTGTTGGGCTGGAGTCTGGGGGGCGGTCAGTATACAAACTGATGCTACGCCCGAGCTCCGGCCAACTGGACAGGAGTTTAATTTACTAAAGTGACTGTCTGGAGGAGTTGTGGGCCTTTCACCCACAGGAAGCTGCAGAAAATTAACTGTATTCTATATCTTCAAGCTGTCTGGCCCACATACCCTCACTGTCTTTGTGTTCTCGGGGATGTTGCATCATTTCTAACCTCTGCCCCTGTGAGAAGAAAGGCACACAGCACAGTTTGACTCATAAAACGGCACACTGCTTTTGTCTTCATGTGGTTGTTTACTGTGTAAATAGAGGGGGATGAAAAGCCCTTTCAAAGACAGCAGTGGGTCCAGGACCACTTGGAGGCTAATTAGCTCGATTAACTAACCCTCTGATTGCCACAACAAGGTTTTGTTGTGTCACATCATTTGATTTAATGAGGCAAACTGATGAGAAACTGGAACCAATGAAACTCCAGTAAATTGGGATGATTCCCTCACAGCAGAGTGATTAAGCCTCATTCTTCTTCAGTGTTTCTTGCCTGCCCGGTGGCTCACCTTGATTTGGTGGCAGCAATTTGTCACAATCATAGAAAACCCTCGGTGCAGATAAATTGACAAGGCTTGCAGAGAGGACTTTGGTGCACAGATGGAGGGAATACAAACGACATTTTGGAGTTGTGTCAGTCAGGCGGAGAGCTTGAACTTGTGCACTGGCTTTAATACAAACATTTGATTTCATGTCTGTTTAGTTAGTGCAGCAGGTGTTATCAGCCAATGACAGGCCGTTGTTAGATGCCATCTGGAGCAGGAGGTTTTGGGGCTCTACTCTCTCTCTCTCTCTCTTTTACTTGTCTAAGCATTTACAGCGATAAGTACAGTGCAGTGACCTGTTTTCATTAAAGCATTGACACCTGCTGGTTGAAATAATTATGGCAGCAGAAAAGCACATGTGGAGTGAAAACATATACATCAGGATGTGTGGTAGTGATGGAGTTCAGACTCTCGTTCAGAGACTACGACTCAATTTTCCTCTCAAAATAAAAGTTGAGAAGTATTTATACTTAGAATTTAAAACAAGCAAACATAGAGTTGTTTCCTATAAATACTAGAAATTTCAATGGCTGTCTAAGATCTTATTATTCTCTTTGGCAACAAGCTGCAGGGAACTTTTCAAACATTGCCTCTAATAAGTTCAAAAAGCATCTCTGCGAGTTAGCCACAATAAAGGCCTTAATGTGATTTGCTAATGTAACCGGTGGGCTTGCATGCTTTCTGCGTTGTGCGATGAACCAGTAATAGATATCCTCTTATGGCAATAATACGCTGTTTATTCTGTTCATAACAGATGAAATTTAAGTTTCACAGCTACTCCTGTAACAGACTCCGGCAAAGGGTCAAGAACGGGTACATCAGACTGGCCTCGAAATGACTACATACATATGTTAAAAGACACATGAAACTAAATTAATAAAATTAGACATGAACCTGTTCAGAGCAGAAGAAATATAAGTTTCAGGGGTGCAGACTTGGCCTACTGATTAAGCGGGTGTCCAGGGTTTGAGTCCGGCCGGCGGCCCCTTTCCTGCATGTCATTCCCCCACTCTCTCCCGGTTTCCTACACTATCCACTGTCCTCTCCCTCTATCACTAAAGGTGTAAAAAGCCCCAAATGACTTACAGTATAAAGTATTACTGTAGACTCAAAATGCTGGTGGTGTTGAGTCTAAGTTGTTGTGTGCAGCCAGCAGGTGGATAATGATGCCACTGCTAAAATGCTCTACTACACAAATGTAAACAAGCACAGCTGATAGATTGGTATCTCGTAGCACAGGGCGGTTTGCCGTTGTTTTGATGTAGCAAATTGAGCTAAAGTTGTGTGTAGGCTGTGTCTAGTTAAACTGGCTTATAACCACTCTACAGCATCAATGTGTAAGCAGCACAAGCATGTGGACGTTAACCTGCAAGGAGGACTGAAGGCTGGTGGTGCTAGCTCTGCTAATGGTAGGCACACTCTGCAAAGCAATTTGACATTGTTCACCTGCAGACTCTGTGACCCTGTGATTAGTTGTGTTAAAGGTGACATATCATGCAAAATGGACTTTTTAATGGTTCTCTACCTGAAATATGTTTCCCTGGCATGTCTACAAACCCCCCGAGAATGAAAAAAATCCATGCTGCCCCTGTTTTGATTTCTACACCTTTCTGTAAATGTGTGTGAAACGAGCCGTTTCAGACTTCCGTGTTTTTGTTACGTAACAACAATATCCGGTCTGTCACGGAGTCAGAGCTGGGAGCTTGTTCAGCCCATAGACTGTATAAAATAATATTGAATCCCTCCTCCGTTTTTCATTACCTGCTAGGTACATATTTGATCAGAGTAGTGAAACAATAACAGACGTCTTTAAATGTTCTGTAAAACTAAGAGAGACTAAAAAGTGGCACACTTGGGTAATAGTTCCTCTGGGTGTTTTAGAGCATAGACCTCCATATATCCATGATCAATGGATTCCTTATAAGGGAATACTAATAAAAAAGATCTGAAAGAAGCTGTCTCAGGCTTCTCAGTCTTCCATGTGTGCCGCATGTGTAACAATGAAAACCTCACATATATAAAAACTGACAGCACAATAGCAATAAAGCTAACCGTGCTGCATGTGTTGAACACAAAAAAATGATCAAGTGCTCATAAAGCAGGCAGCTCTCTGCTCCTTTCCCCATGTGAGAGCCGCATGACTCATATGATACATGTCTGTTGATTCATCCAACAAGAAAACAAATGGGCGGAGGAGAGAGAAATCAATGAGGTGAGCCTCTGTGGCCAATCGTGTGATCGCACTCTGGGCTTTCATTTTCCTCTCGCACATGAAACACACACACACACACACACACATATACCACACAACCCCATTTAGAGTGACAAAGACTAAACGTGTGACCGCCTGCACATAGAAATCTACATTCCTCAAAACTGTCATCTCTTCAATCTCACGCTGACAGTAATGATCCCGAGACGCTGCCATTTTGAGACATGCAATTTGAAGAAAAAATGAGTTGGAGGAGAAGAAGAAATGTCTCGGAGTGAGGAGGGGAAAGGGGGAGCTTGATCTGAATCATTAGTTCTACGGAGCACCGCTGTTCCAGGACTAATTGAGTATCAGCGTGAGTCATTGGCGGGTCGGACTCAAAGCCGCTGCCGTCAGCACGAGCAGGTGGGCTGCTGGGAGAGGTGAAGTCTGCAGAAATGAAGCCGGGCGGGGATCTTTGTAGTTCAAGAAGACGTAACTTTGAAGGCTTCAATGGACGAGCTGGGAGACGGAGGTCAAGACGGTCGTCAACACCTGAACCTCTCTCCCAGAATTAATGATGCACAATCATCTGAGAAGTTTGTAAATATGCTGAGTCATCATTCTGAAGTCCATCACTGCAAAAAGTTTTTATAATGCATGAGTGTAGTCCGTCTAGAGTGATGTAAGGCTCTCAAAAGGCTGAAATATGAGGTCGTACTTTGACTTACTGAAATTACTGCATTAATGAATCCTCCTCCTCCTCTCCTCATCCATGTTGTCCTTCTGGTCCTCTGAAAACCTCTGACCTGTTGACTCCAGGCCTGGCTTCGCTCATCATGACTTTGGTTTGTTGTTGTAGTTAAGTGAAATACGATCTGGTGATAACACAGAGTGTTTTATTCTGAAAATTAACCGGATGTTTTCATTTTGTTTTGGTGAAATCTGACTTCCTGTCCCGCTCCATTTGCTCTGTTGAGATTGATGCGTCGTGCTCTGGCCTATCAGATCCGATCCAGCATGGCACCAAATCTGATAGCTTTCTATTTTAGTCAATGTGTTAACTTCCACTGGATCCGCTCTGTTGCGTTCCGGCTGCATCTCTGAGCCGGGAGGTCGGAACGCAACGGATCAGATACACAAGACTTCTATTTGTTGCCGGATGCCGGAGCACAACGCATCAATCTCAACAGAGCCAATGGAGCGGGACAGGAAGTCAGGCACCAAAACAAAATGAAATTAATTTTCAGAATAAAACACTCTGTGTTATCACCAGATCGTATTTCACTTAACTACAACAACAAACCGTCATTTTGAGTGGAGCCAGGCCTGGAGTCAACAGGTCAGAGGTTTTCAGAGGACCAGAAAGACAACATGGATGAGGAGAGGAGGAGGAGGAGAATCCTTGATTCAGTAATTACCATGGGAAAACCTCGGTCACATGACTCCAGCTGTCCGGCGGTCTTGCTCCATGCTGCATTCCAAAAACGCAATCAGTGGGTGTTGACGGACGAGAAAGCACGGAGCCGGACTGCAGCGGATCAGAGACGGACTGGAGACGGACCGGACACGGATCTGGTGGAAGTCCCTTGTTATGCTTGTACTGAATTCACAACAAGAAATGCTCTAGCAAAGTTGGAATACATTCACAGGCTCATTCAATCCTTACAAACCGGTACCTCTTTCCCACCACAGTAAGACAAACAGCGAGCCACAACCAGGTCTTCATCAGTTCAAGCCGTCCTGCAAGCTGGAAAATTCACAGTATCCTCTGTACACAGCAGGCCGTGACTCAGTGCAGGGAGTCTACAAAAAGATGCAGTGTGGTGTCAACAACATCACAATGAGTTGAATATTTTTGCATCTTTTCTCCTCATACTTTTCTGTATTTTGGAGCTAGGCTAAGCTAACTGTCTGCCAGTCCTAGCACCATATAAAGCACATCATGGGAAGCTTTATCTTTTGCACACGGTTCTCCTTTAGATTCTTTCAGTAACCAGTGACATCTGTTGAACTGAGGATCACATTTGAAAATGTTTTCTGTGATCCATGATGAAAATGCTGTAATCACTTCTAAAATATCAACAATGTGCCTCTGCTTGGTCTACAGACTCTTCCATGGCATCAGTAAGAAGTTGGGTTAAACTTTGTGATGTGCAGTTACACCCCCCCTAACAGGATAAAGAGAAGCTGCTGTCTGTTGCTGCTGCTCGCTGTGATCTGTGGGTTAATCTCTGACACTCCTGCAACAAGCACTAAAGACCAAGTTTGTCGCTGAGATCCAATTATCTTTTTTGTCACTTACTTCTCGCTGTCTCGGTTCTTTACAGTCCATGCAGAGTCAAAGTTTTTATTCCTCTCTCGGGGATGCAGATGACATATTTCTGTCTGACATGCGAGTCACATAAACAATTAACTTCTGACCTGCGGAGTAATCAGCTCTGCTAGCAACAACTCAGGAGAGGCAGAAAACTGAAAGAGACAATTTTCTTTCTCCTGCGAGGGAAGCAGCAGAGACTGGCCTCTAATCTTCTCTCAGTGATTAGAAAAGAGTTGAGAGGAAAATGATGAGTTTATGAGAGTTGCTGTAACCTCAATATAGTTGAAAAAATAAGAGCGCGATCATGGTGGAAAGAGATATCCGACTTTATTTAAGGTTGTGACAGTAATATTTCATAAGTAAGACTACAACAGCTGCAGGATTTGGTGATTTATCTGTCTGAAATAAAGTCTGTCAGCCTGTTTCCACTCGAAACTCATCTAATACATCAGTTTGGTCAGCAGGCAGACACTTCAAAGATCCTGCAATCTGAGGTGCACATTGCTAGATTAACAAGCTGATCTTGCTAACAAAAGTCAACAAGGTATAGATATAAACCTTCATACTTTTTTAAAGTTTATTTTTGGCCTTCATTCAGAGAGGATAGGACCTTGGATATGGAGATGGAGTGGGGAGTGACGTGCAGGAAAGACCCCACAGGCTGGAATCCAATCTGGGCTGCCTACTTGCGGACTACAGCCTCTATACATGGGGTGCACAATTTAACCACTGGGCCAAGCGGTGCCCCAAAGTCTAGATTGTTTGATGCTTCTGAAGATTATCTTGAGCAACACAATTAAAAACCCACTCACACTGCAGGGCTCCAATGTGCAAGACAATTTAGTCCACAAGGTTACAATACAAGATGGGACAAAGCAGACTCTTCCTGCTCAGGAGACTCAGGTCTTTTGGTGTGGAGGGGGCTCTTCTGAAGTCCTTCTTTGACTCTGTGGTGGCATCAGCCATCTTCTTTGGAGTGGTCTGCTGGGGAAGCAGCATCTCTGCTGCTGACAGGAAGAAGCTGAACAGACTGGTGAAGAAGGCCAGCTCTGTCCTGGGCTGCCCACTGGACCCTGTGGAGGTGGTGGTCTTTTCTTCCTGCAGTGGTCAGACTCTATAACCAATAATATATATTAGGGGTGACCCCAAATAGTCGAATATTGGACGATTCGTTCTAACGAGTCTTAGTCGACTGCCAATCTCATAGTCGAATATTTACATATGAAACGTGGATCATTCCATTCAAACCATGGGGGTGCTCAATGTCTAATTTTACATTATTTTCCTGTTTCCCGTAAAAATAGTGTCTCATTTAGCCTATTTTGATATAAATATAAACTTATTTAATGTAATTCTGAGAACAGCTCTTGAAGAGTTAAATCTCCTTAAAGTGGTAATTAAATCTCCCCTGGTAATTAAAGGTGGACTCTCCCATTTAGCGGGACCTGTGGAGCAGACGTACCTCAGCTGGTCTTTAAATCTTTCTACGTTCATGGCAGCTCAAAATGTCAGAAAATAAAACTTCAGTTGATCCTAAAAACTAGTGATGAAGATGAGGAGCAGCTTCATGAAGAGGGCTGTGAGATCAAGGATTACCGGACCACACAAAAACTGTACGGGGCCAAAAGAACGAGGAGGGATACCCAAAGCTGTCAGAAGCCTCAGAAAAAATCCACAGCATCCCATCCACCTCCACACCATCAGAGAGGATATTCTCAAAGACAGGATTTACAGTCAACAAAGACAGGAGCGCACTTCTGCCCGTACACACGATGGTTTTCCTCACGTACAAGTTGAAAAGACTCAAGCGGACAATGACGCGATGAAAGACTGTTTTAAAAGGTTCTGTTAAGAGATTTAAAAACCCTTTAGCTGGTTCAGGTTTGATTTTGAACATTATACAAATGTTTAGCCTTAAGTTGGACAAACTACCCTCTGCAGTGCTGCTCTCTGCTGTGTGAACACTGTTTAAATATCTCCTGATTCCTTATTCTATAGTGGAGCGTTGTTCCATGTTTAACTGATGGTGGCCTTATTTGAGTTTTCTCTCCTTCATCACTTTGTTGTTTTTGCAATATAGATTTGACAAATCTAAGTTTTATGCTTATAATATTCTGTTGTCCCATTTACTTTAAGCTGCGAGTCTCTTAATTGTAAATGGTTATGTGTAATATTGTCATGCGGTCACCATCATGCAGACTTTGGGTCAATAAGGAAAAACAACAAACATTCCACTATTAGTCGACTATGGGCAAAAATCTGATGAACCAGATTCGACTAAGCAAATCCTTAGTCGGGCTCACCCCTAATATATATGATGATAGATATGTTGTAAGATATGCTTATTTTTTAACTCTTTAATTTAATTGCTAATAACTTTTTAATAATTGATATTTTATAGGCTCTTGTTCGCTTTATACTCTTTTGCACTGTCTACTTTTCTACTGTGACACTTAAATTTCCCCGTTGTGGGACAATTAAAGGACTATCTTATCTTATCTTATCTTAATGAAGTTTCGAGTCTGAAGAAGAGCAAATCCGCTCCAAACGTCACTAACTTGGTGGAATTAATAATCTGAAACATGCAGCCGTGCAGTGTGTGAGCACCTGCCCTCTTAGGTTTGGATGTGCTTCTTTTTTGGACTTTTCTAAAGCTTATCTTGCCTGATTTTCCTGAGGTGTGAGGACTGTTAAAAGGGATTTTACTTCCCCCGATCTGCTTGGAAGAACGTCAAGGCCACATCGATACAACTCATAAATGTTAAACATGTTCAGGTATTCTGATGTTTGAGGGGGAATCCCGAGCGCACACACTCTGGACAGTACATCCTGCCCGTCCTCCACATAGACTGTATAAATAATGGACGTAGTATCCGTGACGTCACCCATCTGTTCCTGAGCGCCGTTTTGAGGCCAATCGTTGGCGGAAGCCATATTGGAAATGCTGAACTTATCCAAACTTAGTGTGAGGTAAAGAGGCTTGAGCCTCCTCGCCATCAGCTATGTCAGTCAAGTCAGTCATGTCCTTATAGAGAAATTAGCGATGTAGAGCCAAGCTGTTTTTTGAACCAGGCTGTAAACATGTTTATTTCTGCTGTGCTGTGTTTCAAATTTCTGACGTAGATTATACTCTGACGACTGACACCGCCTCATGACACAAAAGACATACCGGGTTCTCACCTTGAAGCACGAACATGTACTCCCCTTCCCATCTGTCTTGAGACTGTCTTCCATCTGTATCAAGTTTTCTGTTCCTGGACATTTTTCGGATCATGCAAATTCAGCACCATAGTGGTACTTGGAGTGTTGTATTTGGAAACATAGGGCCAGTAACAAGATGCCGTACTTTAGGAATTGGTAGTAAGAAATGCACGGGGAAAAAACAACTCTCTGAGATGTTAAGATACACATTTCCAATCTGTGTTTAATGAGTTAAACCTGGCAGGGAGTCTCATCAGCTCAATATTACTTTCTTCAGGTTTAAAATGTTCCAGCTATGAGTCTGGTTTCAGGTCAACACTGTTCTCCGAGCAACAACAAATGAAAATCCAATGACACACAATCAGCGTCTCATTGATTCAGAGTCAAAAATCCATCTAAAGTGACTTTGGACAAGTTCAACCTTCAGCGAGGTGTTTGTTTAGCTCAAAGTCAAACTCCATTATTTATATATTTCTGAAGTGAGCTGAAGTTTTCACAAAGACTGATTTAAACTTTGCTTTACACGGTCAAACAGAATCTAAATGCAGAGTTTGTAGCTTCAGCTCAGCATAATGGACTAGTCTGCACCCTTTTGCCTTCTTTTAAAGGAGTTCAGAAATGTGCTCCTTGGCCCTAAAAGGAGCAATTTCACCTCCTCTTGGCTCTGACTTTCCCTTCAGTTCAGTTTTGTTACGCTCAGCTTTCCAAGCAGGGGGGAAACAGCAGGATATCAGAAGCCAACATCTGTCTCCCTATACCCATAAACCCTTGAATTTTGGGTCGTTTTCGGTATTTGTTCAGGATTATCCGCTCACTCTTTGACTGCCTCTACAAGCCACACAGCACTTATGGTGTTAGCCTGCAGATACTTAAAATCTGACTTTCTGTGAGGTTCCTCAGTGTCATCTGGGGACGGTTGAGTTAATGGAAGAAACACTACAGAGTTCAAACTAAGTATGCTAGTTTGAATATGCAATCATATCTAGCTGTGTCAAAAAAGCTAGTGTATGTTGTCCCAAAAAGTATGAAGTGTATAATCAACTGAATATAAAAAAAAGTTCCAGACTCCAGCTGATATGGACATGCTGGACTCCAGCGGCAACAGCTACTACTACTCGTCTCATCACTATCACCGCTCCCTCTCTCTCTCTTATTCTCCTTTATCCCTCTTTCCAGACCCAACTCAGTTGAGGCATGATGGCTGTCTGACTGAGTCTGGTTCTGCTCGAGGTTTCTGCCTGTTAAAAGGAAGTTTGTCCTCGCCGGTGTAACTAGCTAAATAATGCAAGGTGCAATGCTCATGATGGATTAAGGTGGGGTCAGACTGAGTCTTACCCTGTCTTGGTGTTGGGTCTCTGTTCATAATTTGACATAGAGTGGTCTAGACCTGCTCTGTTTGTAAAAGCGTCTGGAGATAACGTTTGTTGTGATTCGGCGCTATACAAATAGAGATTGATTGATTGATTATCAGTTAGTTAAAAGAGTGTGATGCCAGTCCTCTCGCTTCAACAGCTAGAAAACTTCTGTGCAAACTTTTGCTCCACCGATGCAATATGTTGGCACCATAGACTGTAAATAAAAATGGACAGCGTTGCTCCGCCTCTTCCCGTTGTACAGTTCTGAAGCCAAAAAATCCCTCTCCTGGGCGCCGCCATTGTGCAGCCAGAGCCTGTGAAGCCACTGTAACGAGCTCCGCCCTACAGCGTGACGTCACAAGTCGCTGTGTGTCCTTTGAAGTTTCACTCCACGGCGGCTGTGAATCAAAGGAAACCAGGAAGTAAAACCCCGTTTTTTAAACTCTAATAACTAACGAAAAAGAAACTTTTCAGGAAAAAGAGGCCTTGGACACAAAACAGTCAAATACTAACTACATATCACCACAGCATACGGAAGTGAGAAACATTTGTATGATGTGTATTTATTTTTTAAAGGCACTATGAGGAGTTTTTCACCAGCTGAGAAACAGACTGAAACCAACACTGATGCCTCTTTATGACCTTCAAAAACAAACAAAACCATAAACATCAACACTGATACCTTCTCTGTTGTCATTTTTAATGCCTTAAACCACTCAGAGGGGGTAGGTGTCAGACCACATGATTGACATTTGGCGTTAGAAGCATCCTTTTTTGGCTGTTTTCATGGCAAATAATCACATTGAGTGATAAATCTGGCTGTTAAAAGACAGCAGGGTGAGGTTTTTGTTGAAAACACTACTTTTGCATGTACTGAACAAGAGATAAGAGGTATCACTTTGTCCACAATGGGGCGCCAAAATTTATATAAATCAAAAGTTCCTCACAGCAGCTTTAAAGTTTGACTGCTCCCCCATTCAAATGAATGGGGGAGACGGATTTTTTGACCTATACTGCAGCCAGCCACCAGGGGGCAGACACACTGCTGAAAGCCTCACCACCAGGGCCGTGTCCGGCACGCTTGGTTGGCACACATCAAGGCGGTCTTTAGACTTCTGAAGACCTGGGTTCAATTTTACATAATTCAATGCACTGAGTTTCTGTTTTGGGTGTATTTTTAGAGTTCATGTACTTGTGCATTATTTCTGTATTTAAATCATGTTCTATGTTGATGAATTTGTTTCAGCTTTTTGTTGCACAGATTTGCAATTACTGTGCGTTTGTCTCTTTGATTTTTCAAACAATCAATCTTTATTTGTATAGCGCCAAATCACAACAAACGTTATCTCAAGACGCTTTTACAAAGAGAACAGGTCTAGACCACTTAATGTCAAATTATGAACAGAGACCCAACACTTTAATCCACCATGAGCATGGCACCTTGCAGTATTTAGCTAGTTACAGCGGAGAGAAAAAACTTCCTTTGAACAGGCAGAAACCTCGAGCAGAACCAGACTCATGTTAGACACACATCTGCCTCAAACAAGTTGGGGTTTGAAAGAGGGATAGAGGAGAATAAGAGAGAGAGGGAGCAAATTTGCATTGTTTTTTTTCTTAATTTGCAACATCTTTCAATAAATCATTTGGACTTTTGGAAACATTTGCACTTGTCGGCCACCACGGAAAGCTGCTTACGAGCAGCGATTCCACCCTGAGCTTCCCTGTTGGGGAAAGTCTATCCAGAAGCATCCATATCTGCTCATGATTGTGACTCATTGATTGTTGGAGGGAGAAGACTCATCTGTGCTCTGTAGATGTTGAGTTTACTCCAAGAAAATATTACTTATGAATGTTTTATATATATCAATCATGTCAGAGGCAGCAGTACACACATGATTCATCTCAGAGAGTCCTCTTGTCTGAGTTAAATGTAGCAGTCGGTGTGACAGGACACATTTGTGCAGACTGAGCTGTTGGATGATGGTCATCAGTGCGTACCAAGAGGAAGCGCCCAAAACCGGTTATACTGGAGGGATTTCCAGCTGGCCCTATGTGGACAGTGATGGGTCCAGGCCTGCAGAGGAGAGGTGCTGGTGAGGTGAGGTGAGATGAGGTGGGGGGACGGTGACGGGGGGAGGAGAAAGTGGGATGAGATGTCCCAGCAAGGACAAGTGCAGGGTGAACAGGTTTGGGCAAGCTGAGAGAGTGTGAGCCCACGTGTGAAATCAGAGTCCTCATGAAACAGACAGGCACAGGTGGGTCCTTGTCTCCAGGCGCAAGTGTCGGATCTGCTGAGTCAAGACCTCTGCTTCGCCCGACTGTTCTGGATTCAACCGGTTACACACTCACACACACACGTTGACATGCTACTGTAGCACTGTTGGGGGGTGGGGTGTCAGGCATCGTGCCACAAGTGCCAGGCGTGCCGGGCATGCCAACCATACCACGTAACAGCCCACTGACCTCAGCTCTTCATGTGGCCGGGGGAAGAGTCACAAAATAGGGCACAGGATGCAGCTAACTGCGAGACATGAGCCACAACACACACCGTATCCTCTCACCATGTATGGTTACATATTCCTGTTTAATACACAGAGGGGTGATCGGATATTTTCAGTTTGTAAACATCAACAGAAGGGATGACAGGCTTCTTGTAGACTCAGTGATCCACTTTCAGCACAGTGTGTTTTTTTGTGCCTGAGTTTTAAGTCTGTTCCAGTCTATTGAACCTATTCCCCGCCTGTGCTCTGAAATTAATCAGAGTAAATAAACAGTTTCTTATGAGAGGACACATTCTCCTAGTTGTTAGCAGATATGATTGCTATATTTTTCCTCCACTTACCCCGCTCATTTGGCAACGTGTTTCATTTTTGACAGCACTCCTCACAAGGTTGACCGGATAATTTGATCAAGAGAAGAAAATGGATGAAATTCAAACGTAGATGAGGTGGAAGCTGTGAGAATGGAAGTTGTAATTTAGCTCAGATTGCAGGTTTCTCAGGTTGTTAAAAGAAAATTAAGGACTTCCAGATCCATGTGCGCTTTGCCTTCATTAAGCTCTGGCCTTTTGATCTTAAAAACAAATATTAACTCTTGTGTTGTCCTTCATTTATCTGCTGGAATCACTTACAGGATGGGTCCCAAATGGAGAAGACAGAGAGTGGAAGAATCAGAAACAGAAATCAGCTACATGTGAGTAGGAGAGGATATTTTCAAGACATAATGAATCAAAGTATTTCACCTCTCAGACAAAGGCTGAGCAGAAGAGGAGGTAAAAGTGAAGCAGGCTTTCTGGTGACCTTTTCTTCTTCTACTCTGTGAAGTGAGACAGAAACCCTCAGCTTCATGTTGGGGTCTTGTCTCGCCTTGTCAGGATTCTATTTGGCGTAACTAGCAGCTAACTTTACATTACCTCCAACACCAACAAGGCCTTTGTGGAAGGGCCAGAGGCGTAGTTCCCTAAGTGGCCACTTGAGGCCAGCTCCTAAAGGGAGTCAGTTCCTTAGAGCTCAACCAAGCGGCAACCTCCGGTCTAAAAATATGAGTCCAATGTGGAAGTGCTAAAAACTGCAGTTCATCGAGGATCTGCTTGAGGCTGGCTGGAAACCACACACCAGCAAATTCAAAAAGCCGATCTTTACAGCAGAAATAAACATGTTTACAGCCTGGTACAAAAAACAAGTGTAGTCTGGATAGCTCATTTCTTGATCGGCACACACTGTACGGGGGGTGAATTTTTTCATAAAGCAGTAATTTCAAAGATATTGAGATCACGAGTCTTCTGATGAGAGGCACAGCTGACTTGATTGACAGGTGGGAACACTGTAGCTGTTGGCCAGGAGGCTCAAAGCCCGCCTCTTTACGTCACAATGGCTCGACAGCAGCAATATGGCCACCGCCGCTGATTGGCTTCAAAACAGCGCTTCAGAAACAGAAGGGTGATGTCACGGATACTACGTCCATATTTTATACAGTCTATGAGCTCAACTTAAAGCTGGGGTTGGTAATCAGATTTAGATACACTTTTTGTTATACTGGTTAAACTGATCTTTATGTCCTGATGGTAATCAATACATGATGTGTTCTTAAAAAAGAGTGAAAAAAAGCTGCTATCTACAGCCGGAGTAAACCTGGGAAAACACCAACCAATCACTGTTTTTTGGGTCCCCAAATTTTAAACCAATCAAATCCCATCCTGCCGTTCTGCCCTCCTCCTGCAGAGCGTACATTTCCCCGGCATGCACTCCTCCGAGTCCCCGTCTCCTGCCTCTACTTCCCCTGACTCTATTTGCTGCCCCTCTCACTCGTCCTCGGGCCTGTCCCCTCTGACCTGATGAGGTGCTTTGCTCAGGACTGTAGTCCGGATCAGAGTCTAAAAAGCTCTCACCAACAAGCAGAATAATTAATGACGTTCAGTAAGTCCTACAGAAAATATAAATTTATTGTAGCGCCCGTCCGGACGCTGTAGTGATGACGAGCCGATTCGTGAACACGTTGAGTTTTAATAACCGGTCACTGTCGGCCGTGATCACGCCAACCAACAAAACAACAATCAATGTTTGAATGAATGAAGAACTTCTCCTCTTGTCTCTCCCACTCGCACACTCTACACCTCTCCTGATGCCTTCACTGACCGTCAACACTGTAGGAATTAAGAACATCTACACTGAACACGTTTAACAAACAGTAGAGTTGTTACAGTATTATATATGTGTTATAACTTTTCTCCTGATATCGTGTCACCAGTACAACTGGATAATGCTAGCATGATAGTTGTGAGTGCTAACAGCAGCCATGTTTGTTTGTGTTTTTAACTTTCACTATGAGAATGTTTTGGTGAGGACCGGTTTTGAATCAGTCACCATCATATGGTTGAGAATCAGCGGCGCTCGTGCATGTGAGCGGGGGGGCGTTGTTTTGGAGGAGCTCCGAGGGAGGAGGGGAGGGGTTTGACGGAGTCATGAGGAAATGCTACATTCAAATTCATGCTGGTTTTCCGAGACTACCAACCCTAGCTTTAACAACATAAATAAACACATCTTCAAACTTCTTCCAAAAGGGAAAACAGGAGACACGGATACAAAATAGGGATGCTAACAATTAATCAAGTATCAATTAATTGATTTTTAAGAAATTACACGATTTTCTGTCATGTGGAACAAACATCATGTGGTCTCAAATTTCGTTCAGCCATCAGGGAGGTGTTTTAAGTTTAAAGCATGTTTCCACGTGAATCAGCTGCTAAAGGAGACGCTCAGCTGGGGGCTGCGGCTGAGTGACAGGTCTCCACGAGCGCTTTTTTTCTCTGTCGCCGGACTGATTATGACCCGGTTGCACTCCCGGCTGACACCTGACCACGTTCACATGCTTATTTTTCTCAATAAGAACGAGTAGACAGAAAACTGGACCCTGTGAGTCTGAAGCATGTTTCTGTTCAGTTCCCTTGTTGAAGTCTGAGTCTTCACTTTTATGACTGTATGTTATGAGCCTGCTCAACATGTTGATATTCAGCATGTTTAACGTTTTGAACACCTCAGTATGATCCGTAGATATGCAATACTGTCAGTTATATACATTGTGTTGTGAAGGAAAATTTGATTCAGGGGAAAAATGCATTTGGCATTGTTTTTGACATGGAAAACGTCTCCTTTTTTTTAAAATAACAAATCAGTAATTGTTCGTTAAAATTTCCAAAGATCGATCACAGTGAATACTTACAATTGACATCCTTAGTACAGACTGTACAGCTTTGCTTACTTACCAATCAAACCCCTTCCAGCTCCTCTCTCATGGTCTCGTCTGGCTCTAAAAAACAAAGGTGGATTTAGTCAAAAGAACGAAATCCATCCATTCATCCATTATCTTGACCGCTTATCCCGTTAGGGGTCACAGGGGGCTGGAGCCTATCCCAGCTGGCTTCGGGCGGAAGGCAGGGTACACCCTGGACAGGTCGCCAACCTATCACGGGGCTAACACAGAGAGACAGACAACCATTCACACACACTCACACCTACAGGCAATTTAGAGTCATCAATCAGTCTGAGCATGTTTTTGGACAGTGGGAGGAAGCCGGAGAACCCGGAGAGAACCCACGCATGCACGGGGAGAACATGCAAACTCCACACAGAAAGGCACCCGCCCGGCCGGGGATTCAAACCAGGAACCTTCTAGCTGTGAGGCACCAGTGCTACCCACTGCAGCCCAAGAACGAAATCAATGATTCAAATTAGAAGTTAACAACCAATCAGTGATGTCACATTTGCAATGATGAATATTTGTACAGTCAAAGGTTTGAACAGCCTGTTCTACTCCAATATAGCAGCTCAGAAAGTTCCCCAACACTTTGCAATATGACAAATAAAGTAAGACCTAGAAACAGTACTTGCAGAGTTAGGAGTCAAAATGTGCTGGCTCAGGCTTTTCCACCCCCTCTATTTTCTGCCAAACCTTTGTTTACATGATTGTTAAGATGTCCATCAGAGCCAATCAATCACCTTCACCTCCATATTTGCAAAAACCACCCCCACGTTTCAGCGATCCAATCAAATCTGAAGGGTTTAAAACTCCCCCCTAAAACTTTCCCTGCCAACATTTTTTGATCCTGTTAGAAATAATCACGTCACAGAGGATACAAAACCCAAAGTGCCATTTTACAGTCACTTTAGAGCTTAGAAAGGAACATCAACAACACACACAAGAAGGAATATAGAAAACATATGTTGGAAATGAGGGTTGTGTAAATCAAATAATACAAGAAGTGAAATGTTTTACAGAAGGATTCAATCATAAAGCAGACAAGGAGGAGAACACAGCTCAGATTGCTCCTCAGGATCCTTTCGAGGCGGTAAACCAGATGACCTCTTGAGCAGAGGTAAGACAGAGGACAGAATCTGCAAGACGGACATGCAGGTCAGCTGAATCCACTGCAGAGCTCCAGTGTGACTTGCAGACAAGGGAGGTTTAATCAGCCTTTTCTCTGGGACTCCTGCTGCACAGGAGTAACCAGGAGGTGTTTGACTGTTAATCCACTGTGGTGCAGTCTGCTCCATTCCATCAGTTAGGAAGGATTTCATAAGGAGGTCTGCACCCTGTGATGTCCCCGGCAGCACAGACATCATATAACGACTGTAATTTCTCCTCTGGTTGGCCTCAGCATAAAAGGCTCTTTCATGGAAATGCTCAGAAAAAGGCAGCAAAGGCGTATCAGATTGAGAAATGTAATAGTTTGCACTGAAGCCATTTTCGGGGGTGGGGAGAAAAATAGTTGGTATTTGGCTCAGTAGGGGGGGAGTGGGGAGGCGGAGGGAGGTAGTTGACTTGTCATTGTATGTGCTGCAGCTCTGTGTGTTCCTCCACCAGTGTTTATGGGGCGTTTAAAAGCCTTCGAATGTGCTGCGGTTTGCGGCCTACAAGTCCTCCCCAAACCCTGTGGGCGAGCTGCCAGCACGGCTTACAGTGAAAATAAACAGCAAGGGCGCAGAGGAGGAGAGTTATGGAGGTTTTTAAAGGAGAGAGAGTTACTGAATCTTTTCTGTGCTTGTAAAATAACTCTCACTATGTTTATGGTTGTATCCCACTGATAAAGAGCATGCTGGGGATCTAAACAGCTTGTATCTGCATAAAAAAATGTTCACACATTTTCTTTACAATATTCCTCGGCTTGCGTATCTTTATTTAGCCTCCAATTACTGAGTTGAACGAGCGAAATGAAAAGGGATCCCATCTCTGGTCTTTTAATTTACTATCTGTGTTTTTGTTCATGGTTTAGAGAGGCCTTTCAAATCAGCAGATCGAGGAAAGCAATTTTGCGTTCACATCTTGTTGCCATCACTGAATGGTTTGAATTGCACTTTGTAATTATGTCATTACTCCGTATAATTGGAACATAAGAATGTTGAGGATTCGAGTAGTTTGCCGGGATCACATGTCAGTCTCATGTCTAGACTTCAGAGACATTCCCATGCAGAGTGTCAGAGCGGAGGACACCAAGATACGGCATAAAGCAGTCCCTCCAGGAAGTTGCGATTTCGCGATCGCAACTATCAACGCAAATTCAACCAATCAGCGCTTTTATACCATTACAATTTTATACAATCACCGCAACTTTGACCAATTACCTTAATCTCAGCCCCTGTACGTCATCGGTTTTGTCATCAATTTGACTTCCTTGGAACATAAACGTAAGTCCTCACTTGATCGGCACTTTTCAACAATAAAACACGCACAGAGAACGAGTGAAAAGAGGGGACAGCAGGCAGGACAAGTCACCATGACAACGTTGTTATTTATAGATTGAGGGGCTCAGTGTTCGCTTGGTCTCTACCTGCAGCAGGTGTGCTTTATGAACCAGCTCTCCTCACCTCCATGCATCTGTCTCATCTTCATTGAGGATTTTTACCCCCCGGTGTGCGTTAGTGACAGAGACACACCCGGGGGATGTCTGTTTACTATTTGAGGTTTGGCGTTGTTGCCGCTCTCACCGTAAAAAGCTCCGCGTCTACAGCTTGATTTAATCCAGTTTGGTGATACATCAGACACCTTTAGTATGTTTTGATCAACTCCAAAGATGCAGATTCACTTCAGAGTGCGTGAACTGCCTGTCAAGTGCCTGTGTCACTGCGAGGTATATTCAGGGACCGTCGTAAATGTGCAATATAGTCCTTTCATGGCATTTTTCTGTGAATCAAGAGAATCAAAATACAGTCAGTGGCCACATCAGGAATGTTTTCTAAAAACAACTGTAATTTAGCATATTTACTTGCCCCTGAGATGTTATTAGGGGGAAAAAAGAAAAAGAAAAAATCGCAACTTTCACCGCATTTTTTCAAAAAGCTGTCGCAAATTCAGGCTTTTTGGGGCGCAACAATCACAAAAAAAATCCCGCGAAATCCTGGAGGGACTGATAAAGCTCTATGACAGGTCGAAATAACCTGATCACCTTCATGCAGGTGAGTAAAGACTGCAAAGTGAAATCAATCAGTGTTCAACTTGTAGTCTGAAATTAGTGAGTCATAAATTGTTTGTTGCACACTTGGACATAAAAAGGGAACTTCCATGCATGCATGGGGTTAAGAGATAAACTTTAAGTCTTGAGAAATACAGAAGACTGCACTGGTTACCTGTCTCTTTTAGAATTGATTTTAAAGTACTTTTAATGGTTTTTAAAGTTCTTAACAGCCTCGCTCCTCCATACTCTTATCCTTACCCTTTTTAAATCTATTTATTTGAACTATTTGTATTCTTAATTTTGATGCTTTAACTTATTTTAAGTACACATATTTTATTTTTGCATTAGTCTCTATTTTATTTTATGTTATTCTTATTTTTAATTTTGTATTATTATTATTATTATTATTATCTTCCCCTAATATGTCTTGCCATTGTTTCATTTCTGCTTCTTTCTTGTTTTTCAATCGCTGTAAAGCACTTTGGGTTGCATTTGATTTGTATGAAAGGTGCTATATAAATAAAGCTTGATTGATTGATTGATTGATTGATTGATTGATTGATTGATTGATTGATTGATTGATTGATTGATACATCACAGATCTCTGAATGCTTCCCTTTTGAATGTTCCTCACGTGTCCCTCACAAGCGCCAGCCAGAGAGCTTTTATATTTTTATGGACCTAAACTCTGAACTCTCTTCCTCTGGACATTAAAACTGCAAGATCTCTGGGTGTTTTTAAAAGTAAATTTAAGATTCAACTTTTTAATCTAGCTTTTAACTTGGAATAATTTTCTTTTAGCCCTGGCCTACTTATTCTATCTTATTCTATCTTCTTCTTTTTTAAGTATTTAATTTTTCTGGTATTTATTTGATTGAATTTAATTGATTGATTTCATTCTAATTGATTTTATTTTATTTTTATTTCTAAAGTATTTCACATCACATTCCTCTATCTTGTTTGTCTTGTATCATTTTGCTTGAATGTATTAAAGGTGCTTTCTAAATAAAAATGAGTTGAGTTGAGAAAAACAAGCACATCAGTTTAGCATTGCTGCATATGTAGAACATCTGGATCTATTGAATGACGTGTCTGTTTAACACTTTTACCCTCTCAAACACTCTCTGCCTTCACCCTAGTTCACACTCATTCACAATATTTATTTTCATGATTCAGTTCTCAGTTCCTGTCTTATTTTGTAGGTGCCACCTTGTGTTTCCATGTCTTGTTTTACTTCCTGTCTTTCCTAATCATGAGTTAATATATTGACTAGAATAGAAACCTATCAGATCCGGGGCTGTGAGGATTTTTTGAGTCCAACCTGCACCAACATTTTTGGGGATATCGTCGTTTTCTGTGTTTTTGCCTGGGATTTTGAATTTGACTTTTATGTTGCACTTTTGTTAGGTTATTAATTTGTTGCTATTTGGATGCTTGGCTAACAAATCTTCAAATAGTCTGCACATGAGTCCTACCCTTGTTTTCTTGTTTTCTTCAGGCTACAGCTGGTTGACTACTGACTGACTTCCTAGCTATCAAACACGGCAGATGAAGCTCTTCAAAGACTATCAATCAACTTGAAAACTCTGAAGTGACTTATTTGCATGAACAGAAGTCAGTTTTCTCACACACACATTATACATCAGTGTCGCTACATTTATACATTGTTTCATCTCTTTTACTCACCTGGAAATACAGAAAATCAAGCACATCAGCTCAGCATGGCTTCATACTGAAGAACATCTCGGTCCAGTGAAGGACATGTGCACTCGTGCATCCTCAAGTAAACCTACTGAAGGATTACAGAGGCTTTAGTACATGAATATTCATCGGATTACGACTGAGCAAGTAAACATATAAAACAACAAAAACAAAACATGTGTGTGGAGGCTTCCAGTGTCCATTAAAACAGCATCCATACATATGCTTCACATTATTTTGCTGTGGATTTCCAGAGAGACTGTCTGTGGTAACCGATCAATCCAAGCTCTGCGTCTTTCACAACCTGTGTGCAATCATCATTTTACAAGTCAAAGCCAATTTTCCCATATTTATCTTTCAATCGTCCAGAGAAAGGTTTTTTAAGTCGTAAACTGGATGTGCCTTTGTCATCATTTTGTTTTTTATTGAGATTAGGCTTCACTTCTTTGAGTTATTTCTGCAGCCTTGGGATCCAAACTTTCGTCCGGAGCTGTTTGACCGGTATTTGTCTCACCAACACGAGTTCTCATAGTCAGGATGGCCCGCGTTCAAAGCACCAAAAAGGATTATTTTTACATGCACTCAGGCCAAGCTGGAAAAAAACCCCACTGTCCTCTCTGATGTTTCCCCAAAAAATGATTTAATTAAAAAGGTTTTTACTGGATGAATTTGAAGGCAGCACCCTCACAATGCTTGACCCTGACTTTTTTCGGTGGATGCAGCTCCTCTAATTGAAAGAAGGAAATCCTGCTGAATGGACAGTCTGCGGTTCAAACACTGGAAAGCGTCCTGATTAGACACATTTCTGTATCATGACGACACAAAGTGATGATGCAAAAACTGGACAGTTTGCAGTAAGAGAGAGTTGGTTCAAAGCAGGGACAGAATTTAAAGGAAGAACTTTTCCAAGGTTGTTGCAATGATATCCTACTTTACTTTGAACACATCCTGAAGACTGAAAACAACAATGTATGCTCGTTTAACTTGTAGTGTTTACCCACAGCTTGTTCCCTCTGTGACAGAGCTCCATTGTTGTTTAAAAAACTGTTAAACTAATCAATACGCCACATTTCTGCACTGGGGAACATTTTCTTTCATTACCCTGAACACATACAGTAATTTACTTTGAGTCAATCCCACATCTGTTTGGTAATGGTTTAATCTGTCACTCCCAAAGTGATGGTGTTGCAATCCATGCTTGTATGCGTGTATTTCAGTGTCACTCAGTGTTATGTAACAGTGAACAAGGGAATAAGAGCATTCACAACAAGAGGGCCTTTGTACCAAATGGCATACAGATATATTTTGCAACTAGCTGCTGAACAAAGTGAAGCCCATCTCTGTTGTACACATCACCTGGCTGCAGCTGATTGGTTCATCCAAAAGCAGAATAACCCCTCCCAGCAGGAGGGTTGTCTGACATGAACGCAGTGTCAGGCTGAAGTGAGACGAAATGGAAATCAGTCTGATTATCAGGCAATTTATATTCGTCAGGTGGCAAAAAACACAGCAACAAATGAATGCTAATGTCTCTGTCTGTGTCTGCTCCATGTGTAAATAAGCCACTGATGCTAACACAGTCACCACAGCAGCTCTGTGAGGTGAGGATATGTCAGTGCTGTGTTTGCAGCTACCTGTAGAAGCTATTTTATTTAACATGTGAGTTTTATTTATGAGAAAAGCATCATATTCTTAGGTCCATCACATTTTTTTTAACATGTTGATTTATTGGTAAGTTGTGGGGGTCATAGGTGGGGATATATTTAAAGGATTATATGGGGGAAAAAAGGTCCAAAGTTTTTTATTTTTACTCTCTGCTAAAATATAAACGATAAGATATGAAGAATGAGTGTATTGCCTTGTTATGTTTGTGACCAAACTACGACATCTAGTGTCTAAAAGCTGTAATAGCAAAGCTTTGAGTTATTTTGAACCCTTGGTCTTGCCGTAGTTATGTTGCCATGGGTACGGACCGTTTTGTTTACAGTCTATGGTACGGACATAATCCTTCTTATATCGCGTTTGGAAAACATTTGCCTGTAAGTATTTTCATATGCAGTGCTTTTAGTTCAGTTTCATTGTTTCAGATTGTTTGTGATAAAGGTTAAAAGTCTATTTTAAAACCGCCGACAGTGAAATCTATATATGCTAACCACTAGCATGTCAATGCAATTTCCCATGTATGATAGCATCAAGCTAGCGCTTCGTGTCGTTATAGCGTTGTTACCGCATGAGAGAGATGTAACATTTGTATGGTTTCTCTTGCGTGAAACTAATGTATATTTTCTTGTGTGTCCAGTTTTACAGTTTTTATGAGTAAAGCTACAAACGGAAAATCCCGAATCAGAGTTTTTCTTGGGAAACTGTTATCTAACTGCCAAGCTGAGATAGCTGGGGCAGAATAATGAGCATTTTCATAAAAACTACAAAATAAATACATCTGATGATATTGACAAAAACAAACAATAAGAAAATTAAAATAAGACCTGACCAGATTAACCCTCCTGTTATGTTGCGGGTCAAATTGACCCTTTTTAAAGTCTATTTTAGACAATATATGCCTTCAAAACCTGCTAAATGCAGCATGAAAATCTGGGCAGCATGTGACAGAAGAGGTGTTGTGTTAATTTATGAACATCACTTCATAAAAATAAAAAAAAGATAAAAATGTAAAATAAAATAAACAAAAATCTATGTCATTTAAAACCAGTGTATTTATATTTAGGGCTTTCCAATGTACATTAAAAAAGTTTTAACATTAACTTTAATGAAAAATTAGTGAGTTATCCTCATTGAACCATGACCTGTGAGAATTAAAAAACACCAATGGACTAAATCTGGATTTAAATGGTTATTAATGGAGTTGAAAATTAAAAAATGTGTATGGGGATTTTTTGGGGTTCCGACACTTTTGGATAATTGAATATGCCCCGGGTCAAACTGACCCAGGAACATTATTGCTGTTCCAGAGAATTGAACATGACCAGCTTGGGCTTTGGCAGTGTAACGTCAAGTAGAATTATTCATAAAGCCCATTTAAAAAATAGCAGAAGCTGATCTAAGTAATGTACAATGTTTCGGCATCTGGGTAAAGTAACAGTCTTGCGTATCTGTAACCGTAATCGGAATGCAACAGAGCGGACCCAGTGGAAGTTAACACATTGACTGGAACAGAAATCAGATCCGGTGCCGTGACGGATCGGAGATGGACCGGACACGGATCTGGTGGAATTTGGCTATAAGAATAGCGATAGGCTAACGTTACAAAACATCCCCATCCAATTCAACCTCAGCAAAAGAGCTGTGTAACAACATCCCAGGACCTCGACCCCCTGAGTGTGTTCATGCTTTCAAACCCTGTTTTCCTCGTGCTTGCCTACACGGTTTCTGACTTTTGCTTGGATTTTTAAAATTTTGATTTTGTGGATTTGCCCTTGTTGGATTTATTTGCTTTTGCTGACTGACATATTGTGTACTGCAGGGGTGTCAAACATGCGGCCCGCAGGCCAAAACCGTCCCGCCAGAGGTTCCAATCCAGCCCGCGGAAAAACTTTGCAAAATGAAAGGGTTACATAGAAGACATTAAGACTGCAATTGGCAAAGGCGCTTTTTTTCCTGGGACTTTATTCTTAAAGTGAGGAAATAGATTAGGCTACTTGCTGTTTGCATAATCCGGTTGAGATTCATAAAGACTTTTTAGAGCTTCTATAAGATGATCCACTAAATAGTCAACTTTCCCTTCTTCATTATTATAATCTATCTTTTCTTTTGCAGTAAACAATACATTCAGTGTCAGGTGAATGGGTAACCTGTGTGTTTGGTGTGTTCGCAGCAGGTTTCAGGGCTTAAAGAGTAGAGTTTTTGTAGAAAGATAGATCATTAAATGTGAACATTTTCAGAATGTGCTTGTACTTTTTTGCACTAAAAAAAAGGGAAAATTTAGAGTTGTCATTATTTATAGGTCATTATGTTATGATTTTACTGGTCAGGCCCACTTTAGATCAACTTGGGCTGTATGTGGCCCCTGAACTGAAATGAGTTTGACACCCCTGGTGTACTGTGACTTACTTACCCCTGGACTGATTTAGTAAAGCTACCTGTCTTCTGAACTACCTTTTGTGTCCTGGACTTTTCTCTGCACCTGAGTCCCAGTTCTGTCCAAAATTGTCACAAAAACTTTTGAATGATGGGAACACTTTACCGTTTGGTGGCTTAGTATTAAAAGTTATGAATCACCCTTTGAGAGGTCTTCCTCTGGGGACCATGAATGTCTCTAAAGAAAATAAAGATCATTCACTTTGATTTAAAACTTTGGATCAATCTAACGTGTCTGCTGACTGTCAGCTCTGACATCATGATACGACACATCTTTTTGAAGCACCGGGTCGTTTTGGTGTTTTTAATTTAAACTTTCAGTCTACCTGACTCGGATCAAATGCAAAGGCTGCATTTCTGCTCGGCCCCCCAAGACTCAATTGAAAAGATCTGAGAGAGCTCCTCATTAAAGCGAGCATTAATTTGAGTTTGTTAAACAGCCCGACGCAGCTTTCATCTCATTTGAGACAGAAACATCTTGCTGAAGTTGACAGTAAAGGAAGTTTTCCTTTAAAGAGTCAGCGGCTGGATCTTTCCCGCCGTGGATGGATTGTGAAAGCAGGGTGAAGGAGTCAGGCAGACATTTTTCAGAAGTCCTTTTTCTAATTAACTTTTAGAGGCTTTGAAGTGCGGTGAGTGAAGTATGTGTCCATGTCTGAGAGGGGGGAGGGTATTAAAGGGTCTACAGTCCCCTGTGAGACGGGGTCATAATGCTGTGTTTTTGAAGTTTTGATGTCCTCATGTCATTACGGTTTACATCAACAAAACTCAACTCAACTTTCAAGCAACTTTCAAACATGCAGCCCCAGAGTGCCTCACCTGGTAAAACTCAAACATCAAGAGGAAATACGACCAAGAAGCTGCAACAGTCGAAAGGTTTCTTTGATAGACTAGAAACATAGAACCATAAAACGACTGTCACAATTTAGTAAACGCTTTGAAGCAAAACAGCAGTATAGCAGCATGTTTATATTTTCTAAGTGTTACGTTTATTAAGCTCTGTTAAGAAGATTCACCAATCTATGATGTCACAAGTTGAGCAACTCTAGTGCCCCTCTCTCGTTATTCTCATGTCCTGACCATAGACTGTATAAAATATGGACGTAGTATCCGTGACGTCACCCATCTGTTCCTGAGAGCTGTTTTGAAGCAAATCGACGGCGGCAGCCATATTGGTAATGCGGAACTCAACTGGGCAGAGTGTGACGTAGTGTGAGCCTCTTAGCCAATGGCTGTGTGTTCCCGACCGGGAGTCACGTCAGTCATGTCCTTATTTGGGCAAAACTCATAATCTTAATATCTTCTGAACCGTCACGTTAGAAAAAAATTCACCCCCCATACAGTGTGTGCCATTAGAGAGATTAGCTTCATAGGGCCAAGCCGTTTTTTGAACCAGGCTGTAAACATGTTTATTAATGCTGCAAAGATCGTCTTTTTCCCATTCATATCAATGTGGTTTCCGGTGTTTCTGCAGCCAGCCTCAAGCGGATTTTCGATGTATTGCAGTTTATATCACTTCCGCATTGGCTTCATCGTTTGAGACCGGAGTTTGCCGCTTGGTCCTGACCCCAGCATATCATATTGTATCACATGCTGGGGTCAGGCTGGGGAGACGGTCATTAAACCACTTCACTCTCTGTATAAACAAACCTTAAAAATACTGGACAAAAAAACAATGCAATACCACCACTGTAGGATACTGGAGAAACATCATCTTTTGAGCTTTGAGAATTTTAAATTGTATTCAAATGTGTGTCTTGTGTATAAGATTTTAAATGGCTTGGCCCCGCCTCCGCTGCGTCAATTTATCAACTTTCGGTCAGTGGACTCCGTTAAATCAACAAGAATCTCTTCGTTCAGAAATTGCAATGTGCCCTTTCGCCGTACTGCCTTTGGGCAGTCAGCTTTTTCTGTGAAAGCCACAACTCAGTGGAACACCTTACCGGAGGACATTAAGAACAGTGAATCTCTCTGCAGCTTCAAAACCAAACTGAAAAGTCTGCTAAAGGACACTCAACACTGCAACCACTGATTTGATACTTTTAACTTGATATACATACTGTTTGTTTGTTTGTTTGATTGTGTGTGTGTGTGTGTGTGTGTGCGTGTGCGTGTGTGCGCGTGCGCTTGTGTGTGTGCAAGCAAGTGTTTTTACAATGTGATGTTTTAATTGTGACCTGCCAAGGGACTGCAGATGTAAATTAGCTTTAAGCTAACTCTGGTACAATGCATCAGATGGTGACATTTATGTTAAATATTGTACATGGTCCCTTTACAAATAAATTGAATTAAAAAAAAAAAAGAAAAAAAAAGTGACCTTTTAAACAACTCTCACTCTGGGATTACTCCAACGCACGTTTAATGTCACAATTTGAAACATTGCCTATGTTTTGTGTGAAAGCATCTTAAAGCACAACCGTCTGTGGTCAGTGTAGTTACGTATGGAATAAAAAGTTTCATTACTTAGACAATTAAGAATATAAAGAGTTTTATTCAGAGTTCAGCAAAGCTAGCTTCCATGTTGTGCTTGATGGCTGAAAGCTGTGACAGTGATGAATGAGAGAACATAAAGAGAGGCCTTGAACAACCCATAAAAACAAATGGCTGCTGCAGGGTACGAACGTGCCTCCTCCCTGGAAACAAAAACACCTGAACACGTGTCCTGAAACCCGTATCAGTGTTATTTAAACTTCTGCGGTTTATACACACGAGCATGAAGTGAAAAAAAGATCATAAAAATAACTCTCCAGGAAGTTGTCAGTGTCTATTATAATTCCTCTGACAGGTCTGGATAGTGAAATACGGTGAGAGCCTCTCCCTGGCCCTCCGCAGCCTGCTCCTGCACAGACATAATGAACTGTGATGCCAGCTGTCAGCGTGCCGCTGCCAGGCTGGGGAATAGAAGGTGATGTTGAGGCGCACACACTGATTTTACTGTAGATGTATTTTTTTCATGAAGGCCTGAGGGTTGTGGGGAAGGTGCAGGGGGTCACACTGGGAATGGCTGACAACACAGAAACCTATTTAATCGCATAAAAAATCCACAGAGTCACCAGTCCCACAGATTAAAGGAGGTGGGAGACCGTGTACTATAATTGGAAAATGTTTTTTTTCTCTGTCAATCTCACCGTGATGTTTTCTCACCCTGTTTGTTTTTTCCTGGACGGCAGAAGTTCAGACGAGGTCGGAGCCGGTAATTGGATTAGAGATCAAAATATTTCACAGGAAAATGTCTCTGTGAAGGAAGTTGATTTTCACATTTGATATTGAAAACAACACAGAAGCAAAGAGGGGAAATTGTCAGACTTAATCCACGTCATACAGACTTAAATCAGAGGCTTGAGGGTGTTTGTTGTTGTTAATGCTTCCAGTTAGAGCTGGGCGATATTGGAAAAGAGGTTATCACGTTCACATTTTTCATATCAGTAGATATTCAGTCCCTCCAGGATTTCGTAGGATTTTTTTGTGATTGTTGCGCCCCAAAAAGCCTGAATTTGCGACAGCTTTTTGAAAAAAATGCGGTAAAAGTTGCGATTATTTGTTTTTGCTTTTGTCCCCCAATAACATCTCAGGGGCAAGTAAATACGCTAAATTACAGTTGTTTTTAGAAAACATTCTTGATGTGGCCACTGACTGTATTTTGATTCTCTTGATTCACAGAATGCCATGAAAGGGCTGTATTGCACATTTACGACGGTCCCTGAATGCACCTCGCAGCGACTGAGGCACAGTCAGTTCACGGCACTCTGAAATGAATCTGCATCTTTGATGACGAGGAGTTGATCAAAACTTACTGAATGTGTCTGATGTTTCACCAAACTGGATTAAATCAAGCTGTAGATGCAGAGCTTTTTACGGTAACCACGGCAACAACGTCAAACATCAAATAGTAAACAGACGTCCCCCGGTTGTGCCTTTGTCACTAACGCACACCGGGGGGTAAAAATCATCAATGAAGATGAGACAGATGCATGGAGGTGAGGAGAGCTGGTTCATAAAGCACACCTGCTGCAGGTAGAGACCAAGCGAACACTGAGCCCCTCAATCTATAAATAACAACGTTGTCATGGTGACTTGTCCTGCCTGCTGTCCCCTCTCTTCACCCGTTCAAGTGAGGACTTGCGTTTATGTTCCAAGGAAGTCAAATTGATGACAAAACCGATGATGCACAGGGGCTGAGGTTAAGGTAATTGGTCAAATTTGCGGGAAAGTTGCGGTGATGGGAAAAAATTGCAAGGCCGTGAAAAAATCGAGCTGATTGGTTGAATTTGCGTTGATAGTTGCGATCGCGAAATCGCAACTTCCTGGAGGGACTGGATATTGATAATTATCACAATAAATATGAAATCATTATTTCATTTAAATTTAGACAAAGGACTCTTTTTTATGCACCCATGAGGAGAACTAATCGGTATTGTCATGCTGCTCTCAGGCTTTTAAACTCACACGGCAGTCTTTTTAGCAATTTTAAATAACATTGGTATGACAAGAGATTATATTGTCTTATTACATTAACTTATTGCTGTCCTCCACAGACCCTCTAGTCCCATTTACAGACCCGGTGCTTGACTTGTGACTTGTAGCATGTATATATGATGGATGTGTTGTAGATGTTAAATGTTGCATGGTAAGCTTTAAATGAATTGCCCTTCTTGGGATCAATAAAGTTGTCTGAATCTGAATCTGAATCTGAATCTGCTTTGAGCTGGTAGGTTTTGAGTTTTCTTCTGTGTTGATGTCGCTTAGTTCAGCTGTGTTTACATTCCCCTCTGAACGTCTTTAAGCCCCGCCTACCTCTCACACTGCGTTATGATTGGCTGTTTAAAGCCTTCTTCTTATTCTGTTTAATGTTGGATGGCAACTAGCATGTAAAGCACATTAGCGCCCCTCCCTTTCTACTGATTGGGGCTTGTAATTACAGGTTTACATATATCGAATTGAAATATCGTTATTGTTTTCTGGGGGGTTTTGGCCTTTTTCGCCTTTATTGTATAGGACAGCTGAAGAGAGACAGGAAATGTGGGGAGTAGAGAGCGGGGGAGGACATGCAGGAAATGGTCGACTGGCCGGGAATCGAACCGGCGACCCCTGCGACGAGGACTGTAGCCTCTGTATGTGAGGCGCTTAGACCGCTAGGCCACCAGCGCCCCAAATATCGTTATTGTTATCGAATTATCGCCCAGCTCTACTTCCAGTGAAAAAAATCCCAATGCAAATAAAAAAAAACCTGTCTCTGTCCCTTGTTTTAGTACAACAAAAGCCATCTAAAGAATGTCTTACTTATTTCAAATGAATATGCGGTTCCTCATGCAGGTCGCCACATTGTCTCCTCTTTCCTCTGTAGGACCCCGGCTGTATGAAGCTTCCGCTCTCGTTGGCAAGAAAGCATCTGTCTTCATTGACACAAACAACACAGACAATCTTTGTAGCAAGACTGAGTGTCGGGCCAGACCTGCTACACTCCGCTCTCACCTCCCACCACACACACACACACACACACACACAGACACACAGACACACACAGACACACACACAGCAGAAATAGGAAAAGGAAGAAACAAATAGAGAGAGAGATGTTAGAAAGAGGAGAGGGAAGGCAGAAGTCAAATAAAGAAGCCTGTAAGGCCACGACTCACCCCTGCCAGGTTAGGATGTAAGCTCTGTCGCCTCCTACTCCCCCACTCTGAAGAGGGAAGAGTGGAAAGAAGAGATTACGTGGACATGCTGGACTCCGGTGGCAACAGCTACTGCTACTACTACTTCTACTACTACTACTACTTCTTCTACTACTTCTACTACTACTACTACTACTACTTCTACTACTACTTCTACTACTACTACTTCTACTACTACTTCTACTACTACTACTACTACTTCTACTACTACTACTACTTCTACTACTACTACTTCTACTACTTCTACTACTACTACTTCTACTACTACTACTTCTACTACTACTACTACTTCTACTACTACTTCTACTACTACTACTACTACTTCTACTACTACTACTACTTCTACTACTACTACTTCTACTACTTCTACTACTACTACTTCTACTACTACTACTTCTACTACTTCTACTACTACTACTTCTACTACTACTACTACTACTACTACTTCTACTACTACTACTACTACTACTTCTACTACTTCTACTACTACTACTTCTGTTACTTCTACTACTACTACTTCTACTACTACTACTTCTACTTCTACTTCTACTACTACTACTACTACTACTACTACTACTACTTCTACTACTACTACTACTACTACTTCTACTACTACTACTTCTACTACTACTACTTCTACTACTTCTACTACTACTACTTCTACTACTTCTACTACTACTACTTCTACTACTACTACTACTTCTACTACTACTACTTCTACTACTACTATTTGGATTGCACATTAAGGTGCATTTCGACCAAGAGTTCCGGGGTCTTTTAGCCCCCAGAACTACCTTCCCTGGAACTAAAAAGGTTCCTGTGCCCCCATTGTTGTCTGCGTTTCGACCGTGGGCTGAAGTCCCGGGTAGATTGTGCAAATCAGTCCAGTGACGTATGGAGACAAAAAAATTATATTAAATTATATTTTGAAATCTGAATAAATACTAAACTAGTTTGAATTCCCAGGAACTCCCTCTGTGTTTCAACACCTGTGTAAACTCCACAAACACTGTTACGTTCAATCGAAGGTCCCAGGACCTTTGAAAAGTACTACCCCCCTAGCAGGGGCTTTTCAGGGGGGAGATTATCTACCCCTGAACTAAATTTAGACCCTGGTTCTTCCAGTCAAAATGCACGTAGTTCAGGGTAAAGTCCCTTTACACAAAATGTGGACCCCCTAGTGGCTGAATACTTTACTTACTTGAAAATTCAGAAAGTTAGAAACTTCACAGGTAAACATGCAGGGTTTTTTTTTATGCCAGTGAATGAATGAATGAGGCCATCCACTGAGTTGAGCATAAATTATGTTGCAAAGATATTCATAGCACCAATCATACTCTGCAGAGGCCTTCCACTCGGAGGTGAATAAATGTTATAGTTCCTTAAATACTCGCCTTCACCTTCCTCATGTTCAGCAGCAGTGGAGAGTCACTCTGCAGTGAGTAATTCAATAAACAGGATATATTGGATGAAGTGTGTATACGCATAAGTGGAATCTGCTTCTGCTTCAGGAACACGTGTGAGACGTGGCGTCCTCTCAGGGACATGTCCCACCTGACGGTTTTCGAGTGTAAACACTGCGAGCCACAAACACGCCGCTGAAACCACATTTCCTTCTGAAGTGATCAGGCGTATTGACAAGTTTGGAGTAATGACTTCGGCGGAGGCTTATTTCCATCAGTACTCATTCATCCCCAGCCGTCATGTGAACGGAAACGCGTACACAGGTTGGAGAAAAGCTCGACCTCTCTGGGGCTGAGAGACTTCCACTTGTGTTTTGTTGGAATCCAATAATTATGTTGTGGCTAATCGCTAACAATTATCCAGCTTGGGTTAAATCTCTGACTGCAACAAACACCTTCATCTTTAAGTCACCTCTGTACCTCGTGATACACAGCCAGGGAACACACACACATAAACACACAGAGACAACATTATCTAATAGACTGCAGGGAGGGTAATTGCATAAACTAATCGATAGCACCTCATTAGGGGAACTATTTCAGCTAAAAGGTCAATCCCACCTCCCCTCACAATCCTCTCACTGTAAATATTCAGAGGAAAACAACATTTTCCCTGAATACCAAATAGGTTTATCCAAGAATGCTGTAATACATTTACCGGAGAACAATATACGGTTAAGCTCACTTGTGTCCTTGTATTGGCAGTAGTCCTGCTCTGATGGCTCTGTTTTGTTGTTGCCGCTGCAAGCCATTTACATTAGGGATGGCCCGGCACAGGCGACAGTCAGATCACAGGAACCTGAGGAGGGTTCAGCTGAAAATACAAAACAAGGATGATTGAAACATCTGCTTTTAAAGAGATGATACAGCAAATACCTCAGCTGGTTTATTTTCATGAAATTAGTTTTTGACTGTGACCCAGAAATGACACAAACACATGATTGCTCATTCACCTGTTATGGTACAAGAGCATTTACTGTAAAATCTGGGATGTACACTACCAGTCAAAGTTTGGACTCACCTTCTCATTTAATGTTTTTTATGTATTTTCATTATTTTCAACATTGTAGATTAATACTGAAGACATCAAAACTATGAAATAATCTGGTTTTGCCATAATCTGGATTACAACAGTAGTCAAATAGAGCTATCCATTGTGTACTAACCCTACCTCTGAACAACACAACTGATGGTCTCAAACACATTAAGAAGGCAAGTCATTCTACAAATGAACTCTTGACAAGGCTCATGTTAATTAGAAACCATTCCAGGAGACCACTTCATGAAGCAGACTGAGAGAATACCAAGAGTGTGCAAAGCTGTCATGAAGGAAAAAGGGGGCTACTTTACCGAATCTGAAATATAAAACATATTCTGCTTTGTTTAACACTTTTTGGTTAATTAAATAATTCCATATATGTTCTTTCATAGTTTTGATGTATTTGGTATTAATCTAGTGTTTAAAATAACTAAAATAAATACAAACCCTTGGTGTGTCCAAACTTTTTGTTGTGTGTTCTACATTTCCTGCAGACTGGAGTGTCCTCAAATTCCCTATCTTTTTTAATGTAACAGATGTAGGATGCTATTTCTTCTACGTTTGCTCCTGCTGCTTCTTCTTCGTCTGTTCTGTTTCATGGTGGGCTGTAACCAGTGAAAAAAAAAACCAGCACCCCACCCTACTATGTACCATTGAGTTACACAGTATGCTCATTTTAAAGCTGGGGTTGGTAATCAGATTTAGATCCACTTTTTGTTATACTGGTTAAAATGATCTTTATGTCCTGATGGCAATCAATACATAATGTGTTCTTAAAAAAGAGTAAAGAAAAGACACTATCTACAGCCGGAGTAAACCTGGGAAAACACCAACCAATCAACCTTTTTTGGCTCCCCAAATTTTAAACCAATCAAATCCCGTCCAGCCGTTCTGCCCTCCTCCTGCGCGTACATTTCCCCGGCGTGCACTCCTCCGAGTCCCCGTCTCCTGCCTCTACTTCCCCTGACTCTATTTACTGCCCCTCTCGCTCGTCCTCGGGCCTGTCCCCTCTGACCCCATGAGGTGCTTTACTCAGGACTGTAGTCCGGATCAGAGTCTAAAAATCTCTCACCAACAAGCAGAATAATTAATGACGTTCAGTAAGTCCTACAGAAATGTTTATGTACTGTAGCGTCCGTCCGGACGCTGTAGCAATGACGAGCCGATTCGTGAACACGTTGATCTTTAATAACCGGTCACTGTCGGCCGTGATCACGACAACCAACAAAACAACAATCAATGTTTGAATGAATGAAGAACTTCTCCTCTTGTCTCTCCTCTCTCCCGCTCACACACTCTACACCTCTCCTGATGCCTTCACTGACTGTCAACACTGTAGGAATTAAGAGCATCTACACTGAACAGGTTTAACAAACAGTAGAGCTGTTACAGTATTATACATGTGTTATAACTTTTCTCCTGATATCGTGTCACCGGTACAACTGGATAATGCTAGCATGATAGTTGTGAGTACTAACAGCAGCCATGTTTGTTTGTGTTTTTAACTTTCACTATGATAATGTTTTGGTGAGGACCAGTTTTGAATCAGTCACCATCATATGGTCGAGAATCAGCGGCGCTCCTGCATGTGAGCGGGGGGGGGGGGTCGTTTTGGAGGAGCTCTGAGGGAGGAGGGGAGGGGTTAGACGGAGTCCTGAGGAAAAGCCACATTCAAAGTCATGCTGGTTTTCCGAGACTACCAACCCCAGCTTTAAGCAAGATATCAACATTCCATTTTTCTTAAAAGACGGTTTTTGCAACAGCCCTATTGTGTGTCTTCTAAATCCTGTGAGGTGTATTAATCCACAGTGTTTCAAATAATGAAACAAATAAAAAACGTTGAAGGAGAAGGTGTTTCCAGACTTTTGACTGGTAGTGTAAGTCAGGTAAAAAGGTCTAAGCTGTGGTCTTGCATGATGACGTTTAATGTGTTAAGCAATTTGCAGTTTCTCTACACGTGTAGCTCTTTCCAGCAGCACCTGATACCCGTGCATAATTGAGCACAGCCTGTGGCAGCACAGCTAGTTGTGAGATACACACAGACCCACTGCCTGTGACCAATTTGCAGAGACGAATGACACAATTTGGGGTATCAAAAGTGTTCTGGTCTCTCTAATCGTCCACTTTTGTTTCAGCTGGCTTTGAGAGTCTTCAGGAAAAAACATTAGTGTGGTGAGAAAAGTGGTGGAACACATCTGCTGTGAAGCGATTCTGGATTCTATCAGGGGTCATCTGATGACAATTTAGCTTTTTATCCCAGATGAGCCCCTAAATCATCGTAACTCAGCTCACAAGACATGACACAAAGAAAGGGAAATGTGCGGTTCAGCTAAATGGTGCAAGATATTAGTCCAAAAATGTGTCATCAACCAATTTGGAGTAAGAAGATGAGGCATGTGTGTCGGTTGTAGGTGAATGGGAGATGCTGTTGACTTCCAGATCTTAAATACATCAAGAAGACTGGCCAGGTACTTCCAGGTGTGGTGGAACCAACGCACCAGCATCAAAACATGAATTTGGAGGGCCGTTACCTTGCAAACAGATATCTGCAAGTGCAGCTAACAACTTGCTCCAAGAAGTCTAACTCCATTCTCATTTCTGAATTTGCTAGTTGGATGGTAAACAACAACATGCATGGAAAAGGAAGTCCTGGCTTGAATTTCTCTAACACTGACTATGAGGATCTTTTAGTGCAGCCAGAAGTCTAGACTACCGTCAGATGAGCCAACAGGTTCTTAAATAGGTGATACAAAAACAAGAAACTGCATACATTAAACAGCATTATTATTATCTGGTACACTGCCCCTTTAAAGTTACCTGCTACCTTTAGTCAGACTAGTCTTGTGAATTAAAGTGATTAAGATCTCACAAACATGGATTTGCATTAGCACACATTAACCCTGCAGACATAACTCTCTCCAGGACTGTGAACCTGGAGGCTGTTTACTCACTGTAGGGGTGCCTTCACACCATGATTGTTTATTATCTCTTATGTAAGAGCCTGCAGGGAGTCTATTAGTCAACACAACACTGCGGTTACATTCAGATTCACATCTGAGAGCAGGATGTATGCAGTTCGGGTTAGAATTCCTCTGCTGACTCTGTTATGATATCATGAAAGGATGGAAACATTTGAACTATGGTGTTTTTCAGTCAGCTTAAACTCTGTCCAGGATTTAAATGGTTTTTTCTCAGCAGCCGGGTCCGAGCTGTAAGAGCTCTTTGAGCTTGAGTCTATGTTGTCAAGCTACATTTTTTCCTTTCTGTGACACATTCCTGGAGTGATGAGGCAGAATAAAGCCACCGGGCTCTATGAACATTTGAAAACTACTTGAATTCTTCACATTAACGATGCTCTCGCACGGACTCACTCTCACTAATTTCAAGCTTTTAATAATTCAGCCGACCATTAATTAACAGATCTCAAAGAATGAAGTTACAGCAGCTCAAAGGAAGTCAGATTTGTTCATTGATGTGAGAAATGTATGCAGCAATGCGTCCACGCTGGAACAACTCATCTATGGAGGAAAGCATCGTTTTCTAACCACTCATCTCTGACCTAACATTAACTAGGTATGTCTAAGTGCCATGCACTCTACTGTACTGTGCTGTGCTGTTGGAACATTTTGTGCAAGGTGTCCTTGACAACTCACTCTCTGCATGTTGTAAAGAAGCTGAGCAACATAAAAAGAAACAACTCCTGTAGTAAAAGCACTCTGAGTGAACCTCAATCAAGAATGCTCTGCCCTCTGAATATTACAACTCAGTATATTACAACTCAGTTACGCTTCATCACACAAACTCACTCTGGACTTTATTCCCTCCAGAGATGGGTCGGGATTTGAGAGTATGTTTGTTTTATCCATAGACTGTATAAATAATGGACGTAGTATCCGTGACGTCACCCATCTGTTCCTGAGCGCTGTATAGAAGCCAATTGTCAGCGGGAGCCATATTGGTAATGCTGAACTCAACCAAGCTTAGTGTGAGGTAAAGAGGCGGGGTTTGAGCCTCCTCGCCAACAGCTATGTGTTCCCGCTTGTCAGTCAAGTCAGTCATGTCCTTATTTGGGCAAAGCTTGTCATCTTAATACTTTCTGAACCGTCTCATTAGAAAAAAATTCACCCCTAGTACTGTGTGTGCCGATAGAGAAATTAGCTATGTAGACCCAAGCCTTTTTTTGTACCAGGCTGTAAACATGTTTATTTCTGCTGTAAAGATCGTCTTCTTTGAATTGGTGTGTATGTGGTTTCCTGTGTTTCTGCAGCCAACCTCAAGTGGACACTCGATGAATTGCAGTTTATGACACTTCAGCATGGGCTTCATATTTTGAGACCGGAGGTTGCCGCTTGATTTTATCATGCTTTTATTTATTTATCTTTAAGTTATATTTTGGGGCATTTTTGCCTTCATGGATAGGACAGCTGAAGAGAGACAGGAAATGTGGGGAGCAGAGAGAGGGGGAGGACATGCAGTAAATGATCAAGGCTGGAATCGAACCTGCGATCTCTGCGATGAGGACTATAGCCTCTGTATGTGGGGCACTTAGACCGCTAGGCCACCAGCGCCCCTGTCATGCATTCATTGAAGAAGTCTTGTCTTCTTCGTTGGTGTCTTGGTTTGGTAACACCTTTAAGGGTTGGAATTCTTTAAACCAATTTAGCTACCTTAGTGTTAAACATGACTCCTACCTTAGGTACAGTGAGTTGCAGCTTCCTCCCAGCAGAGGCTTTCAGTCCCAAGGTGTTGCAATATTTGCACGCACACTGCAGTAGCATTATGTATTGGCACTATTCATTTTGGTTCCATGCTCCTACCTAGGTTTTATTCCAGAGGTTATCTATTTATCTAAGTGAACTTTAAAAAATGTATTTATTGATAATTCTCACTCTCATGTTCTGATCGGTCGAGCCTTTAGTGCTTTTTATCACAATCTAATATATTTAAATTTTGATCCTTATTGTGCTGTTTCATGTGATTGTTGTATTGTGGTTTTGTGTCATTGTCCTGCTGCAAAACAGATCCACCTACAGGTACAAAAAATAACCTGAACTGAACCTGATCTTAAAAATATATGTTCCATTTGCTTCTACCAGCACCTGGCTGTAACGTGGTACATCCGACAGATGGCAGCTGTAACTCGTCTGCAACCTCTTTGCTGATTTAATAACAAAAGAAGAAGAAGACAGCAGAAGTGCTGGTTTTCTGGTTAAAGGGGTGCAGAGAAGAGAGATTCAGAAGTGGAGAAAAAAGGCAGACTTCTGCTGCTGCCATAGTTCTTGGAAAAAAACAGAGAAAGCTTTGTCAGGTGAAACTATCATCACATCATTCAGCTGAACTAGTTCACGCCCACCAGGCAGCCTGTTCCCTCTGTTATACTTACTGTCTCTCCCACGTGCATACCTGAAACCTGTGGTGATAGATCTTTCCAGGCCACAGCTCCAGAACCCTGGAATGCTCTTGTTTGTTTTTCTTAACTTAGAATGAGTATTATTCAGAAAGAGCATGTCCCCTTCCCTGCCCCCATCTCACACCGCCACGTTTGCATGCTTGTGCATTTTTGTATTCAGTGACTGGCTACCCAAAATGCACCAGTTGGAAGATGAAGAAGAAGAACAGAGTGGAATTGTATTAATACAAGTTTTTGATGGTAAAATTTTGAGGAATGGAGGGTCAAACTTCAGCATGCATCATAGCAGCTTCCTGTCATCGAAGGCCAACATCACTTGTGGAGATTAACCTACAGGAGGGGTGAGCAAGGGAGTGGTTCAAGCTAAAATCTGCATCTTTAAAGGGTAATTGCAGACAAATATTTCAACACTATCCCATTTAAATTAAGTATTTATTGATCTTTTGTTCATCATGGTGCAAAACAATGCTCCTCATACGCACAGTTGCCAGCTTCTGGATGTTAAAACTATCACTGTGTACTGAAGGCTCCAGGTTAAGTTAGCTATGGAGTTTATAACTGACTTTAAAGTGTACAGACTGGACACACTCTTATTGAGCCATGAGAAGTGACCTATTTCAGAGTTAGTTCCCAAGGTACTGCAGGAAAACTCAATAGGGAGGTGGTGAAATGACAAACTCACGAAAGAAGAAAAAATTATCTCCAAGAAATTTCAGTTTTTTGGATTTGAAGATAATTTGACTCTATAGAAACAACAAGTTGCTGGCATTTAAAGAAATGCAGTGACATTTTGATATTGGACTTTTCATTGGCCAGAGGCAAAGGTTGGGTCAGGAAAACATTGGCTCATGCACCAGTCCTGGATTTTTTATTGGCAACAGAAGAGTTTCTGTATCGGTCTGCACTTGTTTACTGGAGGAACCTTGACACACTCAATTAAAAGCTGTGTGACTCATAGCTAATACAGCTTTTGTCAATTCCCATCTTCTCATGTTTGAAAAAATAAATCTGATGTTTGTGCACATAACAAAAAAGTTGTGTCACCAAGTAAACCAAACCAAAAAAAAGTTACAGCCCATCAGCAACAAGTTGCTTCCATAAATCCTGTACTAATACCTCTGAGGAGTATCTCACCCTGTGGGAACAATCTCAGCTGATTCAAACAAATCTCTTCCTTTGAGTGAGTCATTAAAGTGGTTTCTGTGTGTTCATGGATTACTGAGGCAGAGCTTCTAAACTAGGACTGAAATAATGGCTGTTTGTTTGGCTGTTCAAATATCACTCAATAACCCCTTTGTGTGAATTATATCTATTAAAGCATTAAACTCACCTCGTCGAGTGCACTCTTCTTCTCTTCATGCTGCTCTGTCCAATAGTACCTGTCTGCAGGATGCAAGATGGTATATGTTACGCCTACCAAAGGTGCATTTCAACCAAGAGTTCTGAAAGCCCCAGGACCTTTGAAAAGTACTACCCCCCTAGCAGGGGCTTTTTAGTGGGGAGATTATCTACCCCTGAACTAAATTTAGACCCTGGGTCCACCGGTGGAAACAGGGTAAAGTCCTTAGGTCTGGGGCAAAGTTCAACCCAGGGTTAATAGATACATTAAATAAACATTGCTTACATCAAAAGAAGGCTAATCAACTCACGCATTAAAGCAACCATGTGTAACTATGGTATGTGTGAGTTATACGCTTAGATGTATTTAATGGTTGCCAATAACTTCCTGTTTTGACATCTCATGTGATTCTATGTGATTTAGACAGCTACACGTTCCTCCCTTCTCTTGCAGCCTGCAGACAGACCACTCTCCCTCTGTCAACTGGGATGGTCTCATTGCTGCCCCCTGTGTGTTTAGATAACAGCATCGATTATTGCATTTACTGAGGACTGATGTTGCATTTGGTGTTACAGTGGATCATCCAGTCCAAACTCCTCTGGGATCAACCAATCACACAAACAGAGCTGACACTGAACTTTTATTGCAGCTATCAGTGAGATGTTTAGTCACTGTGCTTCCTTTTCTTGTTATTCTTTCAGCAATTCCTGGATGTTCATTAAAAATAAATGTCTTGTTCTCTCGCTGATGGCTGATCTTTCCCCAGTTTACCGTTTTTTTTATTTTAGACATCCTGACAGACTAAAAAGTGGGCCCCTTAACACAAGCTCCTTAGAGGAGATAGTGCAATCCAATGTAACACCAACAGAAACAACACTCCTAAAATCTGACCACAGAGTCTAAGTCTCAGAACAGCCTTCAGAGAGGTAGTGTGTGTGTTGATGTGTTTGAGTCCCCGATTCATGCATCACCCAGTGATCATTCCAACACAGTCACCAGTGAGACACTTGCATCATATTGTCATTTTATTCCTAGTATAAGAGACATACAATGGTATTTCTGTGAGACCAAATTCATAGTAATTGAAGAGGCGACGCCTGGAAATCAAACAGAAAAGAAAAAATAAACATAACACTGATTCAATGAGACCCCGCCCAGATAGAATGTATTTACACCAAATCAAATACTGATAGAGCTGTTAGAGGCCAGACCGCTCCGCTCCAATACAATCTGTCACCGGCAGATTAAAAAAATAAAAAAACACACTTCCACTCAAACACTGTAGCTGCCACAATTCCTCTTATGAAACATTACGGTCACGACCTTTAATCAAGTTGGATGTTTTATATTTGTAGCTCAAAAGCTATTTAACGCTCGGCTGCTTGTTAAAATCCAAATTACTTTCTTTCCATAAGAAACGTCGCGGCCGGCTGTATTTTCTTTTATTTACCAGAGCTGGAGTTTGAACAGTAAACTTTATAAAGGGGTCAACGCAGTGATGGGAAATTTCAATCAATATGAAACACCACTTTCAAATACAGTAAATAGCGTAGTGCTGCTGTCACAGAATTGATCGCGGTTTCAGTCAACCGTGGCCAAAGTGACTCTGCTGAAAAGTTTCACACAGAGGGAAATACTCAACAGATGTTGGGTGGCGTGGAGAGAACCTGGTTCGGCGAGTGGATTGATGTAGGAGAGAATCTCATCTCGCTTCATCAGAGTTCATTGCACTTCTTCATGTTTCACACACCCTTAACAGAAATCTCCAATCCTATTTATTTACTTCCTATGTTTGTTCACACCTGGTGACACAGGTAAGTTAACATCTACAGAGCAATCATTGTAGAAGTCCAATCAGAGACGTTGTATGAGAAGGGTGGAAGCCATTCTGATTGGAAAGCCTTGACTCTTCTACTTTAATTGGGACCATAGATTACTAAATCAGCATCATGTGTGTTGAGTAACACTTATAACTAATTATGGAGGCCCTGAACTCTTCTGGAAGCTGTTACCAGAGTGATAAAATTACTCAGGTGATGGGTCATTTTTATAATTTGCTCCCACACTCACCCCCTGCTGTGCTGGAACAAAATGCAGGTTTTACACCTCTTCATATAAGCTTCATTTTACACCCACCTCTCATACAAGCCAATGGTCAAGGTCCATGACTTCATGCTGCTATTTTCTCCAACTTACAAATAGAACAGAAATTGGGAAACATGTTTTTCTCTTAAATTTCCTCTACAGATAACAAAAAGCATGAGCTTGAGTTGCAGCAAAGTCCAACATCCATCCCTCGTGGACTTCTACAATGACTGCTGGTCTGCAGGTGATAACTTAAGAGGAACTGTGAACTACTTCTTAAGTAACCCAAAGAGATGCTAGCGCTACTACTAATAAAAAACAGTCAATATTGGCACCTAGAGGGGGAAAGTGACACCCAGTGGAAAGTGACATAACATGGAGGCGACAAACCTGAATGTCTGCAGTCTCAGGCTGAGCATACTTGAGTTGCCCAACACTCCTCAAAAAAAATCTGCAGGCTCACAGTTTTGGGAAAAGAAAAAAACAATCAAAAAGAAATGAAGGGTTTCATTCCAAAACACTGTATCTATCTGGAAACAATATCTTTGTGTTGATTCTTTTTCAAAAAGGACAGATGGTTCGGTTTGACTTTGTAAAATAAAAAGGCTCAATATGCTCAAGATACAAGAAAATAGAATTAATTAAAGAGTGTTACAATCATAATAGCGGTTATCAGTTTATCAGAACAAGTGTTCAAAATGACAAATATCTTATTCTGGAATGAAACTCTTCAAATGTACAATAGATACTGTATGACACACTGACAACCATAGAAAATTAAACACCTACAATATACTGTAGCATAGTAGCCATCTGAGCCCCTTGCATTTACCCCTACCCCCATGTCACACACTATTATTAAATAAGGCACACATTTACACATACAGTTAAAATTTGGCTAGTAATTATTCCTTTATTTACACCCAATAGCCACATAGTTAATAATTATAATAACTGCTGTCTTTTCTATATTTTTTGTTCATTCTCATGATGCCAGGCGGCATGGCATTAATCCTCTTTGGGTCCAAAATATTTATGAGAATACCGTTTTTTTTTTCTTTCTATGACTAAGGATGTTCGACCCACTAGATTTGTAGAGCACCAATCTTAGAGAAACATTCTCAAGGAACTGAAATGGACCCGCGTGGACTGTGTCTTTATTGACCTGACATCTGCTGGGACGGAGAGAAAAAAAAAAGAAGAGAAGACTAGGGTAGCTGCTTTGTTGAAGTATTTTCTTTCTCTTGATAACTTGGACAAATTTGGTTCACTGTTTTTAGTCAACTGACAATGAGCATTAATTGATGAAGTGCATGATTTGGTGACCCTAAGATACTCCTCAAGGTGTTAAGGGGGATCGTTTGATATGCCCAAAGATGAAAGAGTATAGTAAGGCAAAGACATAACTACTTTCAGGGGAATTTGCTGACTTTTCACCACAGGTTACATATACTGCATATGTATATGTATACATATACGGTGTGGATATAAACACACATATATATACACACACATGCATAATATAAACACATTCGAGGGTGGGGCGGGTGGGGACTGGTTACCAACACTACATCAGAAAAAGGTTAAGCAAAAGCATGAATCTAAGCATTGCAGGAGCCTCTGGTTTTAAAGTCTTCAAGATGACTGATGTGTAAAGTTCTTCCATCATCAATGCGTCCAAAAACTAAGTTGCATTGTAAATCCACACTGAGGACATTGGCAGCCTAAAATAAGGAGGTGGCTTCACGTCACCCAAGTCAACAGTTCTATAATAAGCAAGTAGCTGAGCAAATACCAATATGGTACAAAGATATTCGTTGGACAAAAAAGAAGAGGGAAAACAAGTTTGGTTGAGGCTTTTGTCCACAGTGACACTGGCTGCCACTCACTTGGTAGTGTTCTCTTGGGGAGGTCTACATCCTCGAACCCAATACGTGTCTCCGAAGGGAAGTTCCTTAAAGAAGACACAATGAGGGACACTCCCTCTCTAGTCCTGGAGTGTTCCTCCTCAGTAGTTGAACTTTCCCTGTTGGTTAACTGGGGATGTGGCAGGTATGAACAAGGGCTTGGGAGGGACGTCAGGTTTGAGAGAGGAGGCCCGGCGGACGATAGCGCCCCTGTGTTGGACCTCTTGCTGCTCCCCATTGTAGCTGTGCTGGCGTGTCAGGTATCCATTGGGGATGAGGGGGTAGTGAACCTCGCAGGCGCTGCCTGTTGAGTTCATCCGTGCCAGAAGAGGAGGCGGTTGGTGTGGCCCACCATTTCGTTGGCTGAAGCTGTGTTGGCGAGGGATCATGCCTCCCCCTCCTCCTGCACTTCCGTTGGGCATCTTGGTGGCAGCAGCAATCAGGGAGTGCCTCTGGGACGAGTGCCTCCTCTCCAGGGTAGACTGGTGGTGCGGGGGGATGTCTGGAGGAACATCCATGCGTCGGGTGAGGCTGTCTCTGGGTAAGGTGGATGAGCTGTAGTAGGGAGCTGATTCTGTCTCAGGAATCTGAGGTTGGATGCGATTGGCAAATGCTAGTTGACCTCCGCTGGCCATCAGACCTGATGGGCTCATTAACTGGGAGTTCTTGCTGCTGCTCGCCTCATGTATGTGCTTCAGGAGCTCATCCAGTGAGGTTACCTCCATCACCTTCTGAGAGTAACCAGGATAAGGTTGCTGAGATAACACACGTTCAACATTGTGGATTTTGCGTTCTTCTGGATGAAGGTGACTGAGTGGCTGACCATTGGACAGGCCATGTGAGTATGGATAGATCTGCTGGTGAAGCAAGGCAGAGCTGGGCCTGGATACTATGTTGTGGGTCTTTGGCTCCTTGGCGTTGTTACAATTCTGGTTCTTCTCCCACTGGTTCTTGAAAGCTTTCATGCTCTTTATGGGTAGCTCTGGGGTCGAGTCTGGTGTAGGCAGACCAGACAGCTCTGAGGAATGGTGGAGATGGTGGTGGTGCTGGTGGACCAGGTCACCCATCGTCATTCCATGATGGCCGTTTCTCCTTGGTGGGTGATGCTCCTTGCTGTTTGCAAAGAAAGAGTTGTAGATCTTCGGAGATGACACCTCCATCTTGTCGTCTTTGCCCTGGCTGTCCAGGAGGCCATTGAGCTTGGCCAGGCTGCGGAGGGACAGGGCGTGTGGGATTGGGGCCTCAGGATCCTTTGATAACTTCTTGGTCTTGTGTCCTGTGTGGTTGCAGTAGCAGGAAACCAGGAAGCCAGACAGAAAGGCACCAAGGACGAAGGCCACTAAGACACAAGCAATCAGGAGAGTATAATGGACACTGTGATTGGTCTTCTCCAGATCTGGTGGTCGCCTCACACCTACAGAAGAGAGAGATGGAGAAAAGGTACTTTGGTTAGAGTTTTCTGCATTAGCAAGAGGTAAAGCAAACAGTTTCAAGAGCTAATATAGGTCAAGCAGCAGCAGGGACAGACAGGTTGTGTTTATAGGGGCTTCACTATGTGGAAAATAGCATGGGAGAGGTGTTTGAACCCCGCTCTTGGCTCCCTTTCCTCACACCTCTAATAGATCAATAGAGCCTTTCTCTGTAGTACCTGTTCTTTTCCCTGAGATTGGCAGAGGCCAAGAGCTCCCCAGTTAGTGAGAAATCAACTCTGAAATGAGTTAGGGCTTTAAATATTGATGGCAGCACAGCAGCAGGAACCCAATGTCATTTTCACAGACTTTGCTTTCCAATGCGAGGATCAGGGGCGAGAGCACCTGGTGTGATGAACGAGCCAAAAATAACAGGTCTATCCAATAGCTCACAGGCTGTGGCACCTTTGCCAACACAGACTCAAATGAGGTTGTCAGATTCTTTCAAAAATGAAGCTGAGGGGGCATTTTGTGCACCAATGCACCAGAAAACACAAGGTTACTTAGCTGAGGTAAATCTACCATGCACATGTCCTTGGGTGATATGACCCTAGCTCTGTGTTTGCCTAATAGCGTGAAAGGCAGCACTGATAAAAAGGAGTGAGACCTGCCACCTCGCGTAATCAGAGCTCATTTGCAAGAAGGCTGCTGCCATCTGTGGTGTCAGGCCCTTCCCTCTGCCCTTAATGACAGTTTCTGAGAAACTGATTAGTCTGTGGAGGAGGGGGACGGCTGAGCCGCAGACAAGAGAAAGAAATGCAGGTGTTCCACGCAAGTTCAATTCAACAGCTAATGAAAGCCTCATCAAGAAATGGAAATGGAAATGAGGTCTAAATAAGGCTTGATGAAAGTGTATAAGAGGGTCAGAATGATAGCGATGGGGAGGATGGTGGGTGGGTGTTTATAAGGAGAATTAGTAATGAAATCAATCATTTGGATGAAATTTTAGTCTTGTGTTTGAAGTCAACCACCAAGATTTAACAGAAAGAAATCATGTTGGTCCAGAAGTTTCCCAAATGTTATCCCCAGGGCGTAAAATTAATATGCATGTGAGGTTTTGTTTACATACTTTCGCCCATTTCTGCCGACTGTCAGGCTATTTTGACCCTCGCAGCGCTGCACTTGTGTTGTGATTTGGTACCTTTGCTTTAAGAAGCACGGCGGGAAGAGCGTACTGAGGAAGATGTGGCGACACATTCCCGGCGTGAAGCCACCACAAACAAAAAGGATAAACAAATATAATCAGGAAGAGGAACAGACAGCTGAATGGAGTAATGTCACTATACGACGTTTCAAAGAAAACGTCCCAAAGGAAAATCCCTTTTCCTGCTGGTTAAATGGAACGTTCCTCTTAAAGCTGTGAGACAGACATTTGGCTCACTCAGTCAATGTAAAAAGTTGCACTTTTGAATAATTCTAATACATGATGATGCAGCAGTCACCTTGAAATTAAGTATAAGCTAATAAAATAGCAATAATCTAATTATATCTGTACATGACTGTATTCTTTAAGTGATGCTTACGTTGGATTTTCATAATAAAAACGTATGGTAATTATTTTAAATCAACAAGGCATGATTTTTTTATTTGGCCCATGAAAAATATTTTTGGGCAGTACATTTTTGGAGGTCACTAGACAAGGGCAGATGAGGTAAAAGTTAATGTTACGCCCTAGTTATCCCATTGATTTGTTTAAAAGTCTAAACAATATTTTGTAAACCTCAAATGATCCCTGACACTATGATTAATACACATTCATAACATCCAACTAGCTCCGGTGATGACTGCAGCTTTTAATTGACTGATGCTTGTTACAAAGGGTGCAGGCATTACTAAAACTAACCCTTGGTATTTGTCAGTGGACTCTATCCCTAACCCTAACCACTCTGCGTTCTTGCCTAATCCTAACCCCAAGGAATTTGTCAGTGGACTCTATCCCTAACCCTAACCTCTTTGAGTTCTTGCCTAACCCTAACCTCTTTGAGTTCTTGCCTAACCCTAACCCACAGTATTTGTCAGTGGACTCTATCCCGAACCCAAACCACTCTGAGTTCTTGCCTAACCCTAACCCACAGTATTTGTCAGTGGACTCTATCCCGAACCCTAACCACTCTGCGTTCTTGCCTAATCCTAACCCACATTATTTGTCAGTGGACTCTATCCCTAACCCTAACCACTCTGAGTTCTTGCCTAACCCTAACCCACATTATTTGTCAGTTGACTCTATCCCGAACCCTAACCACTCTGAGTTCTTGCCTAACCCTAACCCCAAAGAATTTGTCAGTGGACTCTATCCCGAACCCTAACCACTCTGCGTTCTTGCCTAATCCTAACCCACATTATTTGTCAGTGGACTCTATCCCTAACCCACACCACTCTGAGTTCTTGCCTAACCCTAACCCACAGTATTTGTCAGTGGACTCTATCCCTAACCTAAACCACTCTGAGTTCTTGCCTAATCCTAACCCCAAGGAATTTGTCAGTGGACTCTATCCCTAACCCTAACCACTCTGAGTTCTTGCCTAATCCTAACCCACAATATTTGTCAGTGGACTCTATCCCTAACCTAAACCACTCTGAGTTCTTGCCTAACCCTAACCCACATTATTTGTCAGTGGACTCTATCCTGAACCCTAACCACTCTGCGTTCTTGCCTAATCCTAACCCACAATATTTGTCAGTGGACTCTATCCCTAACCCAAACCTTTGGACTTTCTCGCAATCTATCACCTCACCCTTAACCTAACCACTCTGAGCTCTTGCCTAACCCTAACCCACAGTATTTGTCAGTGGATTTCATGCCTAACCCTAACCGTCAGTGGACTTAATGACCACATTTTAAATCAAACAAACTTGATCTCATCTTCACAGCTTCTTGCAAACAAAGTTGATTATTCAGCTTGTTAACTTTCTGAAACTTGGAGAGTTTTATTTAGCTCTTCATTACCCGGACTCAGACTTTAGAGCAGGTGTGCACACAGAGGCTTATTATCTCATCGTCATGTATCACTACATTCATCTTCAAGGGGTTGCTTTGCTCCCAATTTCCCCTACAGAGAGTTACAACTCTATAATCTTTCTGGAAATAACACTTTCTGCAGAGCTCCCAATTAAAAATGCGGAATTTTTTAGCCATTTATTCTTCTGATTGCCGCGCCTTATGACCACATTAAAAAGTCATAAATCATAATTGCGTTCCACTGGGAGAGGCAATCAAAAGTGATGCAGCAGTGAGCCTGTTAATACCTCTTCTTTTAATCACGGGCAATTTTTCTTTTGATCTCATTACACAGGCCGTCAATCCACTTGACAGCAGAGTTGAGGTTCCAAAATTGTAGTTTTAACCGGGGCCTGGGTGATATGAGACCAAATTAAGAGTTGAAAAATCACAGATAAAAGGGCCAATATTGCAGTTATTATGTGAAAAAATACCTCTCCTTCAGGATTTTACACCAGTATGATTTAGAAAAGGTATGAGGCTACAAAGGCTGCTTTCTTCAACAAAGACCTCAACTGAATAGTATTCAGTGAGGCCTTTAATACAGCCTAAAACAGGGTATGGGGTATTTCAGTCTCTGCTTTATAAACTACACTAACTATTTAAATGAGTGCACAATTCATAAATATCCCTAACAATTTTTCCCCAGAGACTAGTCAATCAGAGGATTTAGATGAGGTACCACAATCAAATATGGACCCAGGACAACATAATACAACCATTAAAGGAAAAATATAAGAAAATGTCCAAAGACAAAAACAAGGAACTTAAAAAAGGAAAAAATAACTAATTTCTATGGAGATAGAAACCTTTCAAAGCCCCTGAGTGCCCCAGAGGAACACACCACACCTCCACCACCACTGCCCAGAGTTCTAGATGGGGTTCACGCTGACCAGGTTGCACATTGGCCTGTGAGATTTGGCATGCATAGCCGCTGCAAATTCCGCAAATCAATGCAATCACTACCCTCTGTGAGAAATATAATGCGTGTCTTTGCGTCACAGAGGCAAGAAATAGTTCAAATCTTATCATTTGGCCTACACTACACTGGCAAAGCTACTTAACAGATGTAAAACTGATAAAATTGGTTCAGACATGGCGCTAATTCCACAAAGGTTTTGTTTCCTTTCGGTTTTTTAAAAGTTGTTTTCCTCTATGTATGTTTATTTAAGTACTGAAGTCTGTTATTTGTTTTTTTACAGCTACACACTGCAAAAGCTGAAAACTAAGTATCTTATTTATAGTATAAAATATCTTTTTAGACTTAATAAGCCACAGTCTCCACACAAGTCCAGAAAAATCTCATTATAAGATACTAAAAGCCACAAAAAGACTTGAATTGCTTGTAATGAGCAAAAAAAAAAAAACATCCAATGGAATCAGAAAAATGTACCATTAAAGCTTCTTGAAATAAGAATATTGCTTTAACTCAGTAAATTTCACAAGTAAACTTGTCTTATTCCATTGGAAGAAATATTTGTACCCTTTAGATGCAATTCAGGCCTTAATTATGGCTTGACCAATCTTAAAATAAGACATTTCTCTTGACTTCTGAGATGAATGTGGCTTATTTTGAGTCTAAGAAGGTAATTTTGACCTGAAAGGAGACATACACACTTGCTTAGTTTTGAGTTCTTGCAGTGCAGTAGCTTGCTGAGAAGACCCCCAATGAGGAAGAGTTATTTATTTTTATTTAATTTGCTTATTTTGTGACATGGAGCCATTCTGAAAGAGTAATTTGTTGTTAAACTATCACAATTTGGATATATGTTATGGAAATGTAAATAAAGCAAAAAAAACGTATTTTTAAATGCAAAATAAATGTACCATAAACGCCCAATGTGACATACTGTATATGTCACATTACAGATCTTTGACATTAAGAGGTAGTATTAAAAAGAAAACATCATAAATGTCATCTATGTGGTCCACTTGGTCTGTGGTCAGTCTATATAATTCTCCTTTGAGGAGAAATGGGTCAGGGTTCTTATTGGTTAAAAAGTTTTCATATAACAAAATGTTTCGTCAGTGATGCTGCAACAGCTTTCCAGAACAATTGTCCAAAGGCTGCTCTGACATTATAGTTCCTCCTGCCTTCTTCTTCACCTCTGTGTCTCTCTGCTGCCTGTGACTCATCGCTCCCTCTGGACCATGCCGCCCCCTCTATGTTCGCGGCTGCAGGCCCACTGAGGGGTCCCTCCTGGGTCAGGGGGTATGAGTCAAGTGCCTCTACGGGGGGGTGAATCGCACAGCTGAGGTAAACAAATTTGGAGCGTACAAACGACCTGTCACAACATGTTTCAGGAGCAGGCCGGATGACTCAATCACTGGATATGTGGGACATATGGTGCCACCGGTCACAGAGAAATTAATACCCTGTGAATCATACTGACAGCCTGGCAAGCAGCTAGGTGGTGCGCAGGAGGTGCTGGCCAACTGTACACACTGACCTGGCTTTATTTTCTCTCTTCTCCTCAGTGCTTCACTGAAGATTTGGGTTCTCCTCAAATAACGGTATAAAAGGAATCTGCTCATGAGGGGATTATCACCTCATGTGGAGGCGATAATTAATATATCTGTGTGCTCATTTAGTAACTACGCTTCAGTGTTTACACAGAAACAGAGTCAGGGTTCATCTCTTACGTTGACACTTTAAATTTTTGTGTCAACTCAACATGGTCTCGGCGCAGGGAAGTCTTAATATGGTGATACTGAAGTCTGCCAAAGGTAAAAAGACAGATGGGCTGCGGGAGTGGAGGCAAGAGAGACAGGGGAGAGTAAGAGAGGAACGGTTACAGCCAAGGGAAAAACTGAGGAGGAAGATGAAGGGATGAAATTCAACCTCAGTGACAAACTGGTGATGAAGAGGGGAGTGAATGTTAGAGAGGACTCTTGGATCCAAGGGGACAGAGGAGCAAGAGCAAAGGCAGAGGAGAGGAGATGAGCCAGAGAGCTGAAAAAAAAAAAAGACAGGGAGATGAGTGTGCATGGAGCAGATTTGAAAGAGGAGGAGGAGGAGGAGGAGGAGGATGGGGAGTGAGGCAGAGTGGCAGAGTGGCAGACAGACAGACGTGGCGGGGTGAGTGACAGACCGTCACTCTGCAGGGTTTTTGAAGCCTGGTGCTCTGCGGCAGCTGTGATACGGTTTGAGTACAACCCTCCCGTTCCTTCACAGTGCTGTAGGAAGAAAAGCAATCTGTGGTTGCATCCATATTGTTAAAAATAGATGGCAGCGTAGGTTATGTAAACAGCACTGTTTTACACAGCATTGTCTGTGCTGCATCGCGCTAATTGGGGATGGTATTCACAAAAAGAGAAGTACATTATGGAGGCCTGGCTGCTGTTGGGTGGGAATTTTTATTCCTGCAAGGTGATGAAGTTGAGTCCGAAAACAAATGAAACAGAAGTGACAACTTCACTGAGGATTGGCATGGTTAAGAAAACGGCTGCTGTCTTTGCAAGCTCCTGCAGAGATCTTAAATCATTAACAATACAGCACCCATGAGCTTTTTCCATGGCACCAATTACTGGGTATGTTAACACTTTCAAAGTTTCACACCCAATTTAGAGAGGATTCTGTGCGGGACATTAAATCATTGCAACTCCACAAAACTGGAATCTCAAATATTGGCAGGAAGAAGCGGCAACTTTTTATTTCAAGGTCAGAAACACAAATATTCAAACCAAGTAACACAACTTTTGCAGACGACTTCAATTGTGTCAGGCTTTTCTCAAGGGTGCATTTAGACACTTTGCAACCTGAAGAAAAAAAAAACAGAACTTGTGTTCTATTTATGAGCGTCAAGTGAAGACGTTCCAAAATAGCCCTATAATTAGTTTCTGCTTCTGCAAGCTTACAAGTGCATGTAATTGTTCCCTTAATGGCTACTCCATTCCAATGAGAACTCCAACCAGACAAAATGGCCCCTGGCTAAATAGGCGAGCATTATCCCCCCACACCCGGCTCGTCCTGCTAATGCTGGAGATTTATTTCTTCCACACAAGAAATAACAATTTAACTCTTGAAAGCCACCCTGAGGTTGAAGATTGGAACACATTAATTATTTTCCCTTTTTCCAAATCCGTGTAAAAAGCAGCTCTGCCTCTGCTTTACTAATTCAACAGTTTTAAAGCCTGATGTCTGTGTGCTGACAGACCTGGTTAGCACCAAGGCATGATGGTGTGTGTCAGTGTGCATGCACACACACGCACACAAACTGGGTATATGTGCTGAGTGTGTGCTGGGTTCTGCCTGTTGACTGAGTGAATTCAATCATGTACACTTGTTATTAGGAATTTGCATAATATTCCACCTCAGTGCTCTGCCAATTGGATTTGGTTTTAATATATGCACACGAGCTAAGGTGATATGGTGTAATGTAAGAGATCCATTCCAATTGAAAAGTAGTAGTAATGAGCGCTGCATTTCATTCCAGGTGCGCTGATGCATGGAGAGCATGGATTTCATTACAGTTTTGATTGAATACAGGGAAATAAGGCATGCTGAGGCATCTGGCAATCAGACCCACACTGTCTGTATGAAGTCCTTCAATATTTACACCTGTGCTTTGAAAGGGAAGTCAAGTTTTCAAGTTGCAGCAAACGTTTCAAAATACTCACACCACGGAAAGTGGTTGATTAAAGGGTTGGTTCACTCAATTTACAGTATGACATATGTTATATGCTCTTACAGCCCCACTCCAGTGCAACTGTGTTTCTCTAAGGGCTTCACTACAAATATCTGTTCCATGTCTGTGAAGGTTCTCAGTCCTCCAGGTCATGGTAATCCAAAGCTTGATCTGTAAGGCAACTGGACTGGTAGAAATTCTTGAAGACGTTTCACCTCTCCTCTGAAAGGCTTCTTCAGTTCTGACCAGACTAAGGCTGAGGACTGAGGACAGCAAGGTTCAGATTCTGGACCGAGAAGAGCGTTGGTATGAAAGAGGGGTGAAGGAAGCCATCTATGTTGAGCTTGAACACCCTTCTCTTAAGAGAGGTGGTGGACTAAGACACCATTTGTCTCCTACATACAATGCTGTTTTGAATTCTCTGTCAAAACAAGTAAGACCACACTCACACCAGAGACCAGGTGACTCTAATGACTCACAGCTGACCCACCACCCTAACGACTGTCAGGAACTAGACTAACGACCTTACTTAGGACCCTTTGTGACTCCTGGACACACCCACGACTGTTAGTCACTTATATCTTCAAGCTCATCCCCAGTCTGGTCAGAACTGAAGAAGCCTTTTGGAGGAGAGGTGCAACATCTTCAAGAATTTCTACCAGTCCAGTTACCGATCAACCTTTGGATTATCTGTTCCATGAAACTACAAGAAAAGTCCAAGAAACATAAAGACACAATGCATTGGAGTGGAAGCAAAATGTCCTGATGCAAAAATCTTATAATAACATCAAATGCTTTTAAAAGCTACAGACACAAAAATGGTGAAATAGGAGAGATGTAATTTGGGTGAACCAACTCTTTAAAGTGTCATCTATCTAACTTATCATTAAACCAGGCAGAGCACATGCATCAAGTGATGTCCTTTTCTTCCTTTGTTTTTTCTTGACATGCAGTTGCATCAGAAACTAAAAGAAAGAAGAGCTGTGTGTTTGCCATTCAGTGGCCGGTAGAGCAAAATGGTTCCAATGCAAACTTCCAACTGTAGCAGGAGGAATAGTTCAAGAAGGAAAGACAGCACTGGAAAAACTTTGGCTTTACCAACTTACTTAAAGAAACAGTCCACACCAAAGCTAGTTTTGGAAGATATACAGAGAGGGAGTTCAAGCTCTCTCTCAGCTGACTCATTGGCAATATGTAACAGACAAAAAAGAGGCAATTATCTTAAGTACCTCATTGCATTGTCTTACTGCTTTGGTTGTCTGCCAAAACCCACATCTATGATCGTGACTCTGGCGTGGACTGTTGCTTTAAGAGATGGAGAAACCGCTTGCAGGCCACTCAAACACCTGCACACAGTTTCTACCATCGGCTGTAGAAGTGAAGGGCAGATCATAAAAAAGACAGTGAGGAGGGTCAGTGAGAAGAGGATTCAACAAAGGAGGCAGGTACAGCTAAAGGGGTTAGTCCAAACTAAAGATTAAAATAACAAAGAAAAAACAGGCAGGTAGAGTGGGAGACAAACTCCCCAGAGGTCAATGAGACAGATTAAAGGGTAAGGGGTCAGGGCAACGAGCCGGGAGGACTGCGTGGGTGGATTAGATCACTGTGGGCCCCCTTGTGGATTGCTGTGTGACGCTCATGACTGATGCTCTCTCTCCATCCTGACACTGAGCTGAGCTGTAACAGCCGGCGTGGAACAAAGAGCCATTAAAAGCTCTGTTATGGAAAGTGAAGTATTCGGTATGTGTAATGCCTTTAAGGTTTGGTTTTTACAGCGTATTGCAGAATGTGTTTTTGTTGTAAAACATGATGTCACTAATGATTGCTGTAAAGTGCTGTGGAGCTGAGCGCAAGGAAAAAAATGGCCTAGTTCTTTGCAACCTTTAATGGGTGCTATTACACCATGACTATGACTCAGGGAGTACAGATTCACAGGAGGGTTTTGAACACTGAAAGAAATGTGCATGTGTGTGTGTGTGTGTGTGTGTGTGTGCTCATCACGGCCTAATGTTAATATTTAATAAAGGGTAGCCAGTGGGGTCAACATAGATGAATAGAGTGAATGAAATTCGACAGCTGACGGTTCTTCTCAATCAGAATAATTAATGTTTGGATATGAAGCCTCAGTCTCAACCTTTCAAATCTAAAACTGTATTATATATATGTTCCAACTTAAGTGTGGCGTGCTTTCTTTTCTTTTTAGGGCGATTTTAAAATGACAGCACAGATTGAAAGACTTCTGGGTGGCATCCGTTCCAAAGGCACTACTGCAGTGCTGATCCCACCCATTTATTTGGTGTTGTCAAACATTGTAATTACTTACTTGGACATATAAAAATATTAAAAGACATCTATACTTTTAATCTGCGTGATTATGTTCCAGGAAATAAAGACGACCGTTTATGTTTGCTGCTTGTAACACCATTTAATTGATACGTTTGTTGGCTTCAAGTTTTATCACAGGCACCATAAGGTTAATGAAATGCAGTTATCTTAAAAGCAATCGGTCTGGCAGTAACTTCAAGTGTCGAAGCGATTTAAAAGAAAGCACAAAGTTGCACATTCAACTGTGTTAAGGCATATTAGCATATTATGTTGCATTTTAATCGTGGATCCCTAAATTGCTAACACAGTGGAGGACATCTTGATGCCATGATGACAATGAGGAAGATGAAGGGGAAGACTGTCCAAATAATCTGCGTTGAATGTTTGAGAGTTTAACCCAAAAAACTGAGGGTGAAGTTGGGTTTCTTTTGCTGCTGGTAAAAAGCTCATTCTAGCAATATTTGTATCTGTAATTGACTCTGGTGATGTTCTTTATATGCATGCTTCCTCAACCTCTCTGAAAATGTTGGACTCAGTGTCCCATGCTGCATTGGGGTTTCTTTCTGGTTTAGGATTCTGCACACATCACTGTATGTTGTGTGAAAAGCTAAGCTTGTCTTCCTTACACAACAGAAGAATGGAGCATTGGTATATCTTTCTTTATAAGGTTGTTTTACAGGAGCAGCCGTCTTATCTATGCTCTTTATTGACTCCTAAAGTTGTCAGTGCCGGCAATCTTCGGTCCTATTCCTTGGTCTCACTCTGTTTTTGGTAAAAGTGCTTTTAAAGTTTTTTCTCCCTCATCTTGTTCTGAGCTTCAAGCTCACCTAAAACTGTATTCTTTAATTTGATTGGAGGATTTTAAAACTAGGATAAAGGATCATCTGATCAGCTTGTGCACATGTTTTAGAGCTTAACACTGCTAATTCATATATTGATGTAATAGCTACGTGTTACTATTTGTTTTGTTCTCAATGTGAAACGTTGCATGCTGCTGTCTTGGTGAGGACTCCCTTGTAAATGAGACTTTGTATCCCAATGGGACTATTCCTGGTAAAATAAAGGTTAATAAAAACATACAAAATAATAATGTGTGAGTTGGAGGTGTAAGCTGAAGAAAACTGCGTCTATCATCTATCTAATGTTAGCCACAGCTGACAGGCAGCTGCTAACTAGCAGGAGTTAGGTGTGCAGTTTGCATAGATGTTTATTTTGTTTATTACAGTGATCGTTATTTGGATTGTGAATGTTTGTAGCTGTCTACAGTTTTTCTATGCATCAGATTTGCTTATTCTAAATGTTTGGAATCCATTTTTCACGTCCTTCAAATTTAGGAGCACAAGTTACAGTTCTAACCTTTAATTATTGAACCCATTTTTTCTATAGTTATATTATGTTTCATTGTTGTTTTGCATACAATATCTTCAGCATCTGCTTTAAACAACCATCTCCTATTTGCTTCAGTTTGGCTGCGGTTGAGGTTGTGTGTTCTTCATTTTTCAAAGTTTTGCTCGGTTCTTTGCTAAGATACTGGCTGAGAAAACTGCAGTTGATATAAAGTTTGACAGGTTTGTTTCTTTTGCTTGATTTTGGATTAAAAGGATAGGAAATATATCCAAAATGAATTCTTTCACTGGTAATAGAGGCTTGCTGAGCAGCACAGACTGTGACCGTGTGGTTAGAGAGCGACACATGGTCAAAGTCAGTGACTGGATGATGAAGGCTCTGTCTGTTGCCATGCTCTTCAGGGGTATTAATAACTCTTTAGAAAACTGGCTGGCATCGATGTTTCAACCCCCCAGGACAGCCGCCCCTCATCATGAAAAGGTTCAGCCCAAGTTCACACTTTGCTCTCCTCCTGAAGTGTTTTAATGAGTTTTACACCACACGCTTCACTAGTTTCTATTATCAAGCTATCTCCCTCTGGTGTCGGCCAAATTAGCTGCTAGCTTAGCTTTTTAGTCCAACCCTGGCTGGCTCATTTGAATGTGCAGAGGAGTCAGAGAAAAGGCCAAATTACAATTGAGGGCAGGTGAGAGGAGAACAGTAACCAGGTTTTGGAAGAGTTGTGTGTGCGCACAGTGCAGAGGTGGGTGTTCTCAGGATAGAGGCAGCTAAAGGCAGCTAGAGGCAGCTTCAACCTCACTCAGGTCAACAGGTCCAAACTACTGCCTCTAAGTCCTCCCTGCTGTTTACATAATGTAATGCAGCTACCCACATCACAGTGAATCTTTTACTTCATGCTGTAAGCCTTGAGTGAGTGACTGCCTTTGTGCGTTTTACTTTCGGGTTATGGAGTTTTTATCTCGCTGACATTTGGGGATGAAGTGGATTTACAGGTGGTTTACTTCCTCTCATATGATTTCTGAGAGATGTGTGCTGACAGGGGAACTTTTGGAAACTTTGGAAACTTTCTCGGAGCTGTCGAATCTGTCTCACCTGTCAGGCATTAAACATTTCTTCCCCAGTTTTTGAAAAAGTGTTGACAATAAACAGACAATGGCCAAGCCTCTATCCTTGTTTTAAAGGGTAGGTAAAGCTGCACGTATGAAGGGGTTGATTGTTAAATAGAGTAAACAGGCTCCAAGTTTGGGTCTTTGCTATGTTAGCGTAGACTTACAACAGAGAGCAATGTGTGAGCAGTAACTAGAGTTGATATATGCAAGCAAGCGAGGCACAATGAAGGCCAATATGACAGCATCTGACTCTTTTTATCAGGTTTACTTTTAATAAAAGACACAAGGGCAGATAGATACCTGATTAGACCTTTTTAAATCATTTAACGTTTTAACTTGCACTATTTTATTTTATTGCATTGCATTCTATTTTATTTTATTATATTATATTATATGTTACCTTTATCATTACTATTATTATTTTTATTATATTTTTAACTATATTAGTACATTGTTGTATTCCCCTGTCCCGTGTTGTAAGCTGCTGCAACAAAAGAATTTCCCCCAATGGTGGATCATTAAAGTATATCTTATCTTATCTTAACTCTCATGTCTGGATTTAGGAACGTTGCATCTTAAATTTAACTCAAGGCCAAGTCTTGTCTTAAAAAGCTCATCCTTATATGTTTACTTGGCTGGTCTGGATACTTAACCTGATGTCTTCACTGCAAAAACCCAAAACAAATAAGGTTTGTTTGAGTCTTATTTCTAGTAATAATGTCTTATCTGACTTGACATAAACTTCATTCACCTGAAAAGTCCAGACAAATGTCTAATTTCAAGATATTAAAAGCTAAACTTAAAACCTAAATTGTTGTTCAAAATGTTTCTTCATTATAAGTTAAGTTAAGTTAAGTTAAGTTAAGTTAAGTTAAGTTAAGTTAAGATAAGATAAGATAAGATAAGATAAGATAAGATAAGATAAGATAAGATAAGATAAGATAAGATAAGATAAGATAAGATAAGATAAGATAAGATAAGATAAGATATTACTTTATTGATCCCCTGGGGGGAAATTCAGTTGTTACAGCAACCCAGACATAAGTACAATCAAGAAAGAAGTTTCAATAAGTACAAAAAAGTACAAAATAAAATAAAATAAAATAAAAATAGATAAATAAAGCTAGAGTACAATTTATGTATATAAGCTGACAAAACAGAGAGGTTATCTGTGACACTGATGGAATTTGTAACATTGAGTTGTTTAGCTGCTAAATGGAGAATTGTTTTGAAATGCAATATTCAAACTCCAAGCGCTTTTAGTGTTACTGTAAAAAAAAACTTGCTTGTATTTTATATTTTAATGTTTGTTGTCATTGTTATCTGTTTGTTTTTGTTTTACTATGACGTGTGTTGCTGCCTCTCTTGGCCAGGTCCCCCTTGTGAAAGAGGTCTCGATCTCTATGGGTCTTTTATCTGGTTAAATAAAGGTTAAATAAAAAAGTAAAGAGTGTGTGCAGCTGGTTAGAAGAGTTTGCAGACCTTATTGGGATGGAATGAGCTGCTGCCTCATTAATGCATCTAGATCGGGGATTAAATGGATTGTGGGATACTGTTAGATCCTTCCTGAACTCCTTACCAGAGTAAATATGATATCAGTTCTATGATTGTTGTGATTATTTTTTATAATCAGCCATATCAGCATGAATTTACACTTTAAATGAACTTTACATTAAGTATTTATTGATGCCTCCCATCTCTGTCGTCCTTTTGTTTTTGTTTGTTGTACTCTTCTCCATTTATTTTGTGTGTGTATACTGTAGGTAATGTATGTTTATGATTTATGTCCTGTTAATGTATGGAATAAAATGTATATAATAAAAAATAAAAATAAAAAAACCTAGATTGCATGGGATGAATAAAAAAATGGGATGGGATAAGCAAAATTGACTCCCTAAGTTCCCTGAAATAAGATTAATGTCATAATTCTCTTGAAATAAGACGTTTATCTGGACTTGTCAGGCCAGTGTGGCTTAAACTGAAGACATTTTTTGCTAGACATAAGACAAAAACATGCTTAGTTTTGAGTTTTGCAGTGTTGTTTGTGCGCTCACTTCTTGTTGAAACAGCTTTATAGTATCTAAATAAAGACAGGATGTTCAGTGACCAAATTGGATTCACATGCTTCCTTTAAACTGTACAGTTCAGTTTGTTATGCGCCCTGTCCTCTCTTCACTGTTGCCCTCTATTTGGCCACTATAACCATGTGCTGTTTTGTTCCCCGGCCCACCTCGTGGCTGCTGGGAGATTTGTGACACAGCTGCGGGGCCTCTACAGAAGCTGCAGATATCTTGTGAGAAATGGACATGAAGTGAAGAGAGATTGGAGGCCCTCTTGGAGCTGTGATGCTGTTACTTCCACACCAGCGTTCCTCCTGCCTTATCAACCCGCCCTGCCCGGCTCTGCTGATTGAACCAGCTGCATCACAGTCTCTGGCTGGAATAGATTGCGTTGCTGTTTCTATTACATCCTACTCCCCCTCCCTTCCTCCTGTTCTTGTCCGACTCCCTGGCTCAGGCCCCTGCTGGTTATTTATTTGTTATGGGCTTTTCTCATTTGAGCCTGAGTAGCTCATCATGGCAGCCGGGGAGTCTGTCTGCGTGAATGGAAGCTTCTTTCACTAGCTGGGGATTTATGGACTTCTGACACTGTGTCTGTGCAAGCAAGCAGCAAGTAGAGGACAAAAACTGCCTCATCCGGGCTGAATCACATCCAAATGAGCTGTATCTTCTTCCTAAACTTGCAGGAACATGTTCCCATTTTTGAAGGGGAGAACACCCAGAACTTTCTCTTTGACTATTCTTTTTTTACACCACCATTTGAGAGCCAGGAGGACAATTTGCTGCACTTGCTGCCATGGTGTTGCAACTATTAGATGTGTTTTTCCAACTTTTCAAAGCTGGGAATGTTAATCAGTATGAGTGTGGGGTGTCAAATTAAAAATGTAAGAAATAATGAGACTGAGGCCTATAAAGATCAAGATGTAATTAAATATTCAAGGACTGGTCGGAGTTTTATAGGTCATGTCATTTATTGAGGTAGCTGCATGGTGTGGCATAATTGTCAGAGCCTGTTCCTGTGAGGATGCTGGTTTGATGCCTTAAACACTGTGTGAATACACAGCTTGAGCATCATTTAGTAAGAATCATGACATCTGTAATTACAAGAGCTACGAGCATTCAGCCAACATTAACATCTTTAGAGCTGCAATGATTAATAAATTGACAGCTTTGGTTATTTTTAGAGCCAAAACGCTGAAACGTTGATGCTTCCAGCTTCTTAAAGACGAGGATTTGGCACTTATGTCTCCCTCACATCACAGGAGAGTGACTATCTTTTCATGTAGGACTGTTAATGGATTCAAAAGCAATCTGAACATGTCAAATTAACATCCTGATTGTGACAAGATATTGCATGTTATGAGTGTGTGAAAGGCTTCATGCTAGCTCTAACATTTTGTTAAATCTGGAGCTCGGTTTTAACTTGCCTTATTTGTCTGTGAATACACCACCACAATAAAAGCTTTCTTTTATGCATGTATTGAAAGGAAAAGCTGAAGAGAGGCAAGAAATATAAGGAGTTGAAAGCAAGGAAAGACATGCAGTGAAAGGTTTTAGGCCAGGAGTCAAACTAGCAATCGCTGCAGAACTAAAGCCTCTACATGAGATGCAAGCTTTAACTGCTCAGCCAAACCTGTGCACCCACAGTTATGAACACCTCTACATCATTTGTATGCTTCACAGGCACAGTCAGAATGTTTACATGATGTTAAAAATTGACTGACATCACATTAAATTGAATTACTCAAAGTCGGATTAACATCCTTTCCTTTTTTTGATTGTTTTTGGGGCATTTTCGCCTTTAGAGAGACAGGAAATGTGGGGAGTAGAGAGTGGGGGAGGACATGCAGCAAGTGGTTGAGGCTGGAATTGAACCTGTGACCTCTGCAACAAGGGTTCTGCATATGGGGCATGCTTAGACCGCTAGGCCAACGGCACCCCAGTAACATACTTTGTCGTAGAGCCTATCCTGATTTTATCTGAATTTTATTTTAACTGTTTTAAGAAATGTATTTTAAAATAATTTTAGTCCTTTAGAGTTCTTTTAGGGGAATTTTATGTCTTTTAAAATATGTTTTATTTCTCTATCTTGACTTGTGTTATTTTATGAACTCCCTGTTTTATTTTGCTGCCAATGTAAAGCACTGTGTTATTGGGTTTTTGAAAAGTGCTCTACAAATAAATAAGGGGCGGCAGTCAGTCAATAGGGACTTGGCTTGGGAACCGGAGGGTCGCCGGTTCAAGTCCGAGTAAGGACGAAGTTTGGCAAGTGGACTGGTGGCTGGAGAGGTGCTGGTTCACTTGCCTGGGCACTGCTGAGGAGGCACTGCCCTTGAGCAAGGCACCGAACCCCCAACTTCTTGGGATGCGCTCACTTTGACATTTCTCCCTAAGTGCATGTCCATAGCATGTTTGTGCATAAATTGTATATATAAGTCAAACTATGTGTGTATGCAGCATGATCAAAAATAACACAAGTGGAAAAATTGCATTTCCCCCACGGGGATTAATAAAGGACGTTTCTTCTTCTTCTAAAAAATATTATTATTATACTTTGATAATGTGATCAGGGATTGATTTTCTTTTGCATGTATACACCTGAATCAGCCCCAGACTGGACTAGGGGTTCCGTGCAGTTCTCACTTCAGGCTTTAACATTGAAGTCAAATAGCATGAATGCATAAAAGGAAGCCAGGAAGTGGGGGAATACAATAATAACTCAACATACAACCAGGTTGAGTATCATGCTAACTTGTTAGTGGATTGTTTTGGTATGAGTTGTTGAAGGTGAACCAGAAGAAGGTCCAATCATTGCCTGCTACTTGTGTCAATGAATCCATTCTTGTATTCTGCAACAAGGGCAGTAATCTTATTAAATTGCCTAATGGAGCTGTAACTGCAGCCAGACTTAACTGTGCATGAAAACATACTGACATGCCAAATGCTTTTGTAGTGTCATATTAAAGAAATGTTCCATTAGAGTTGGATTATGCAGGGGGGAACAGAAGCGAGCCACTTTCACTTGCAAACTTTGTCTCTGTGTACTTCAGATGACCTGCCCCCATGGGTCCAGAGCTGGACTACAACCCCGCAGATGTGATCAGGTCTTATCTTCTGTTGATGGGGCGCGGCTCTATAACCTGGTATGTGCCTGGAATATCTTTAAGCCTCTTCAGAAACATTGAGGGAATATTTGTGTTGCCTTGATTAGCTAAATAAAAGATGAGGAGAGGCCATATGGGAGCGGCGTTGTCTCGACTCAGGTTGTCTACTTGATTTCCGGAGTTAATTAGAGCAGATGCAACATTTATTTTAAATCATTGGATCTTTTACATTTAGGGCTGCTGTGTTAAGCACACCGAGTTATCATGGGCTGGATTTAAGGGAGGAAAACATCCTGTAGGGATAAAAGTTTATGTCCGTTTAGTGAATGTGTCCGCTGTGGTATTGAGTGATATTAAACACTTTAAATTCAGAAGCCTTTCGTTTAACCACAGAGAGCTATACGTCAGTGAAACCATTAAATAAAGCTGCTCGGGACAAATTATGCGTCACTCCATGTACCATAGAAACTAATGAAGTGTGTAGATCAAAGAAAATCGATTAGCAATGCTTTCTGCCTTTTACTAAGAGATTGGTTTGACTGGTGAGTTAAGTGTTAGTGAGCTAATGAAAGCAGTATTTCACCCTGGAAGAACTTTCACACATATTAGCATGCATGCCGTCACATGATTCCTTCATCCGTCAGCCTCAAACAGAAGCTGCTTTTACTGCCAAGGCTTCTTTTTTTTTACCTCAACATCAAATATTACAAAAATAATGTGTTTTTGATAATAAAAAAAGAGCTGGTATTAATCAATATCAGCTGTCATTTTTACATTTTCATCATCTTAGTAGCCATTATCTTCCATCTCGCCTCAGGGTGGGATGATCACATGCTTCTTTAAGAGTTGTACTCCTTTTTTTCCAGGTTAAAGGTCATAGAAATGTTGCAGATCTTAACTTCACTATGATTTCATCTCCTCTCATATGACACCTCCTAGATAATGAACATCCAGAATGAATGTGGGCCGTATTTTAAGGTAAGACAGTATCTAATAGGGAACAAATATGTTGTTAGCCAGCAGCTAACGTTAGCACAGGAGCCTTTCTAAGCCGACACTGACCTTTGCTAGGATTTTCTAACCAGATTTGGAGCCTAGTGGCGATGTAAGCCAGAAATAGTTGAATGCTACCATTAGAGGGCAGCTAGCCTACTCCTACCATTCAATTGTAGCGTCCCAACTCAGGGGCTGCTTTTGAAGGCTGCATTGCAAGACCTAAGGCTGTCACACTTTGAAGGCTTCTTCAAAGACAGCCGACAAATCCATCCTAGCTTATCTTGGCCACATTGCATGCATCAGGTGCATCAAGTGTGGCCCAAAGTATCCCACTGTGCACCAATTCAAACAAGATGGCGACTCTCAAATGTCAAATTTCAAATGTTAAAAAAATGAATGGGGCCTGAAAACTTCAAACGATCTTAGGTTTTTAAATACATCTTCCGATGCACCTGAACACATCATCAGTGATGTGACCAGGGGTCATTGAGTGTTTCGAGTCTTTCAACATCAGACACTCTCACCCTGGCGAAGCAGCCACGGTTGTTCAGACCGCAGCTTGTGCTTAGGTAGCATTCGCTTCTTCCCATGGCTGTGATCTTCGGTTTCAGAGCCATCCAGAGGCCTTCTCAGCTGCTTCGGTGGCATTCTTGATGGCTCTGCACCTTGCTGCTCTCGTAATGCCCAGTGCACTTAGGGCTTTGTGGAGTCAACGCCCCACAAATCCCCTGCAGCCAACCTCAGGAGATGGTTGGGGTTAATTGTTCTTAATGTAATCTGTTATTATTTGTTGTTTAATGCAGATATGTGGCCCTATCGTCTTCTTATTGTCTAATCAAACTGTAAGCTCTGAGCTGACTGGTCAGATCTATGACTAGCAACCTGGAACACTTCATCACTTTATCATCGCATCAGTTCATCTTCCCACCCTGAGCATGATGTTGGAGAGAAATGGCTGTAGTCTGAATATGGTAAATGCAGGAGCAGCTCAAATTATTCATAATGTGCAGGCATGCATGTGCAACGGGAAAGTGTTCTACCAGAGTGAAACATCATTTTTTGTTAGTGGTAAGTTTTGTTAGAATCGTCCGATGAGGCGTTCGGGGCCCAGCAGTGCAATCCCCCTTGCAGGTTCACTTAGTACACACATCCCTCCCCCTTACCCTCCATCTCCACACTGATTGGCTCCGAGTCAGGTGACCCTTGTTCCCCCACGGAGGGAGGGCCATCAGGACCTGTACCTCTTTCAGGGTCACCTGCCTCCTTTGGGAATGCCGCCCCATGAAAGGTTGTGCTGGCGCTTGTGGGTGTGGTCTTTCCTGTGGTTGTAGTGAAGGGGAGGAAGGAGGTGGAGGAGGAGGAGGGGAGGAGGAAGGGGGAGGGGGGGGGCAACAGAGTGAGTGATTAGTGAAATGTGAATCAGCTGGGACAATCAACTTCAGAGAAATGAGGGTGAGTTCCTGAGTGGGAAGAAAAACCGTCACCCTGTTAACATACAGACTCAGTGATGACAGTGAGAAACATGAAGAGCACACTGAGCAGAATTTAATTCATCCATCACTTCACTTCCCCACAGATACACACACTGCTGTCAAGTGCCGCTGAACAAGCTGCTCAATACACACATTCAGCCTCTCCAGGTGAGTTTAGCATTCCAAAATCTGCAAGACAAACTCATGTTTCTCCTGAATACTCCTCGCTGTGCTGCTATTATCTCACCCACAAAACAACCTGTCCTTTGGAAAGCATCTCAAGGCACATTATGTGACTTTGCCAACCGGCAGTTCGTCAAAAGAGACTCAGCTCAGCAAGAGTCGCTAATAAACCAACAATTCATTAAACTCCAGGGTCAACATGCTTATTCAAGTACGGCTGGTCTCTTATAAAAGCTGATTCATATCATCAGTGGAGAGGAACTGAAGTCATCTTGAATTTTGTCTGCTGAATATCTGTGATTTGGCTTTTACATCAGTCTGGTTTCCTCTCAAGAGCAACTTTCAATTCAGTATCTGTCTGCAAAGCTGGTAAGAATTCCTTTAGTGTTAGTCGGAAATCAAATAAATCTGAAGTTTCTGGTATTAAATTCAATAAAGTAAGTGAATATAAAACCTTCTAATAGCAATCTTTGTTTGTCTCACACTCTGGTTGTAGCGGCTTCTAGCTGAGCTGCCACCACTGCTTCCTTTGAAATCTAAGTTTGCATAGCACCGTCAAAGTTCAGAGTCAGGTAAGGCTGCAGATTTAAGGAATGATTGTCTTTTCCCTCTTCAGCCTTCAATCTCTCAGAAATCATTAGTTTGGGGTGGCAATTGCTCAGTCTGTAGGGACTTAGCGTCTGAACCTGAGGGTCACCAGTTCAAGTCCCACTGTGGACCAAAATATGATAATTAGGCTTCTAGCCAGTTCACTCCCACTGCTGAGGTCCCCTTGAGCAAGGCACCTAACCCGCAAACTGCTGGGGGCCTTTGTCCCTGTGCGGTCTCTCACTCTATCCACAACTGCATGCCCGTACATTACAAGGGACTTCCACCAGATCCGTGTCCGGTCTGTCTCCAATCCACTGCTGGACAGCTAGAGTCATGTGACCGAGGTTTCCTCCTCCTCTCCTCATCCATGTTGTCTTTCTGGTCCCCTGAAAACCTCTGAACCTGTTGACTCCAGGTACTGGCTCCGCTCATCGTGACTTTGGTTTGTTGTTGTAGTTAAGTGAAATACGATCTGGTGATAACACAGAGTGTTTTATTCTGAAAATTAACCGGATGTTTTCATTTTGTTTTGGTTTAACCTGACTTCCTGTTCCGCTCCATCTGCTCTGATGAGATTGATGTGTTGTGCTACGGCATCCAGCAAAAAGTAGAAGTTAGATCAGAGACGCAGCTGGAACGCAACGGAGCAGATCCAGTGGAAGTTAACACATTGACTGATCGAAGACGGGCCTGACACGGATCTGGTGGAATTTGGCCCTAAGTGTATGTATCATGTTCAGCAACATTCCCCTCAAGGATTAATAAAGTTTGTCTTCTTCTTCTGTTTTTTTATCCATCGTCTTTTTCAGTTTCTTCTGCTTCTTCTTCTTCTGTTTTTTCTTCCTCTATGTTGTCTTTTCTTCTTTGTCTTCCATCCCTTTAATCTGGTTTAATATCTAACTTTACAGAGAACACCCACATATTTAAACATATTCTTTTCCCCGTCCTTGAACTCTGAGCATTGTTAAGATTCCTCTTTGTCTTCTCTCAAATCGTTTGCACAGATAAGCTGAAATAGATACTTGCATCTGGCTTTTTCATTGCAGCTCTTTTCCACTACCTCACCCGAGCTGATCTGCTTCACAGGAAACTCGTCACCTTGAGGCGGAGCGGCGAACATTATCACGGCCACATTTGGAATCATTTCAAACATATGCCCAGGAACACGCTGGGCATTAGCTGCCACAGGGCGCGTATAATCAAACATATTTATCTTGATGACACACTCCTCATCTTGATTGCGTTATTAGCTCTCTGTTGTCCTTGAGGTCCGGTGAGCAGCATGCTGCTATTGGCTTTGGCTCCTGCACTAATAAGCCAGCCATAATGTTAGCATTCTGCAGATCTCACACCCAGACATTTGGAGAGAAAGGGGCTTGTTCTCTCTCTCTCACTGCGAGCCAGTTGACTGTGTTCACTCTGAATGAGGTGCCCCATCAGTTCACCATCTGCGCCCAGCAAATTAAAACTGTACACCAGGGGGTGTTTGGCCCTGGCAGCTCGGACAACAGCTCCAGGACTTCATCAGCACTTCAATTTATCACAATTGTGTTATTCTGAGTGTGCATGTAGGATCACATTGTTCCTTTTTACTGTTGATAAGGCACAAAAAAAGGATTTGTCTCACGGCCTTTTCCTCCTCTCTCTGCTGGCTGCGATTGTTTCGGAAGTGGAAGAAAGCAAGCGTCCCTGCCTTTGGAGCTCCTGTGTGCAACAGCTTTGTTCGGCATATGGGCTGTTTTATTGTCTAGGAAAGCTGATAATTGATCTTCAGTGCAGAGACTTAAAAGGCTTTTTGTGTGGAAAAAAAACCCACAGAGAAAACAACAGAGACGGAATCTGACTGCATATTGAGAACTTCAAACAGTGCAGTGAAGCATCAGGGTGTTGAGAGCCCCTGCAGGATTAAACAGGAACGCTGCTCATCAAGTCCTGCCACAGACTGAGGGGTAATTCGTCCAGCAGGGAGGTTATATGAACTACTGAGGCTCTGTGGTGCTTTGGAGGTCCGGGCTGAAGCCTCTGGTAGACAAAGTAGCCTCTGTTCAGGGAATAAAACGAGGGAGATGCCGGATGGATGGTTCTGCTAAGCCGTTATGGCCAACGTTGTCCAGCATGATGAACTCAGTGCTCGGACTAATCACTGAATTGGATCAACTAGTGCCATTAGCTCCCCTGTGTCCCAATTTGTCCAGTGACAAAGGGTTCAGAGAAGTCTTGAAAACTCCTCCTAAAGTGGAGGGCTGTAGTTGTGTAAACAGAAGCAACTTTGGCTGGGGAAAAGCTATCTGATTGAAAATGACTGTTTTTGACTTTTGCAGTGTTGAGAAATTTGTCTGAACACCACCTCCTCAATCTTATCTGAGGGCTCGCCAGCGAGGCAGCATTTCTATTTCTATTCTGGCCATGCCAGGGGCTGAGCAGTGTGGCCAGCGGGGGAGTAATGGGACGTGACAGGGATGATGATCCTTCTTGATACAGGGCATTAGGCAGCATAGCCAGCGGAGCTCCTGGTCCACCAAAGAACTGATGCTTCAGACAATGGCTTCAATGTTTTAGCTGTCAGGCCGGCTGAGAGGGAGAGGTGGCACCGGCTATTTAGCTGCTTCTGTGAAATATCCTGTAACCTGCTAAGTTTGTCGGGTGCAGAAACATTTGCCTTGGAGGCATGAAACTGAATAAATCTGAAGTCACTCTGCAGATAGAGGAAGAGAGTGAGCAGGTCAAGAATCAGTATGTTGTTTAAGCTATTCAAAACCTTTCAATATCATGCCTTGTCCATTTTATCAGCCTCATTTTTATATTGTTCTTTGTTATAACTGCCCTGAATGGTGACCTTGAGTGCTAAGAAAGGCGCCTTCAAATAAAATGCATTATTATTATTATTATTAATATTAGTATTACGGGTTGTGCACAAGGTTATCTGGAGATCAGAGGAAGCTAAAAAATGTGCAAAACACATTTCAGAACAAGAATTTAATTTGTCCCTGATAGACACTGATAAAGATTGGGATTTTGATGGTGAACTGGGTGCACAATCAGATCAAGTCAAGTAGTTTGAGGCTGGATGCTCATTGCAGGAACATTTCCAGTGACAAAAAACCACAGGAGGAACACCCCAAGGAGTATGCTCTTGGGATATTAGTTCACCACAAAGAAGTCTCTGCTCAGGAGATAGAAATGTCCACAAGAGTAGATTGCTTTTGGTGATGGAGCTTTAAGGATGGACGTTTGTGGTTGGTTGAGGAATATCAGATTTTGTTTTAAGTGTTAGCACCAATGTTCTTTGCAAAGATGATGGATCAAAACTGATTTTCCCTCCTCAACAAGCTTGATTTCCTAACCTTTAAAGGTTGTTCAACCTTGATAGAAACACAGACAACACTAGACTACAGAAACCTTATATTCCAGGTCCAAACTCAACTTAACATCAGACTTAAAGCTGCTGTTGGTAGGAATGGTGTAAAAATCTGCACTTGTTTTCTGCTGGGTTTGGAGAAGAGGTCATAATACTCATCGGTACTCATCTGTAAGTGAAGTAATTTGAGATTATGGTGAAATCTCTGTTTTCTAATGCCTTTTTATCAAGCAATGTTAATATTCCCCTCGTTCCCGTTATCACGGACCAATCAGAGCTACTCCCTGACCCTCTGTCCTGATTGGTCGAGTGGCGGCCCCACTGCGTCGCCCTGATTGGCTGGGAAGCCACTACCTCCTCACAGAATGTGCACAGCAATCTTTTGTGGGCGGGGTAGTGTTGACATTTAAAATCTCTCTCCTAACTGATGTTTATATCACGACTACCAACAGCAGCTTTAAGATGAGAGTTAGACTACAGGGTTGCTAACTGTTGGATCATCTGCCAACTCGTGTACTTTCTTTTATTCATGAAGCAACATCTCAGGCTCTCAACACATTCACTGATCCAATAAATGGTCCACATTTCCAACCAGACTAATGGAAAAAACTACCAAGATAAGACCTGGGGGCAAACACACAGAACTGCAAGCTGTCACAAGAATCAAACCCAAGATGAACTCTCCAATAACTTGTTCTGATGAATTCCACTCAAGTGCCCTCGGTGTAAAGTTTGCTAGCCTTCAGTGGTGACCGGCTACATTTGCAGAGGAAGGTTAAATAAGAAGATAAAGACAAATCCACTGACCATACGCTGAGTCAAGCGCCGTGTTCTGCCTGCGAGTGGTAGCCAGGACATCTGAAGAAAGAAACAAAGACAGAGATCCAAACCGGCATCAGGATATGTGGTTACGTTTCACTGAGATTTCAGATTCTCAGGGCCACAGTACATTCATTCATCACGGCTGTCAAGTATTGTTGAAGTGTTCCTTCTTGTGTTTCTCATCACACCCAAACAAATAATAAAAAGAGCTATAAAAACCCACTTTGTCTGACATAAAAACACTTCTACAAGCAAATGCTTAATTAACACGGAAAGATTGAGTACGGAGTGTCAGCTGGGATTGCAGATGGGGGCGGGCGAACTGCTCTTCAAGCTCCTTCAGCGTGAACTGAATTGCTGCCCTCAATGAAATAAATAAATTGTAATGCTCTATTTGAAATTGTTAGATGTGCCATCACTTGTGCCTGTAGTCGCTCTGCTATCAAGATCTGATAACAGTGAATGGATGTGTTCCCCTTTTTCTTTATTGCTTATGCAAATCAGTGAGGGTAAATCAATATTTGCATCTCACCGTGGCAGGTATCAGGGTGCTGATGGTAACCGTTCTCCACATCCTGTTCGAACCCGCCTCTGGAGAGAGGAAACAAACAAACAACAACAACAAAGACACATCAGTACATTTGCATCAGTACATTTCCACAACTGTCTAGTGTCCTAACAAAGCACCTCGTTGAGTTTCCCCAAAATTGGTTTTGTAGATGAGGCCTGCTGGGAGACGGGGGAAAGTAAGTGCTCGGCAACAAAATTTAATTTGTTTGGTGTCTGGCGGAGGTCAGAGTGTCTGTGTCCTGCATTTTGTTGTTAGGGACACAGCGGTAGATGAACCTGAAGGCAAAGAAATCCACCCTTGATTCTTCTCCAGGTTGTATATCATCCATTTTGTGGCACTCAGCAGATTTCAAGAGCTAGTTTGTGATGAGAAGTCGTAATTCACTCGTGTGTGTCCTCACTTTCCCTCGTCTTCTTCCTCACACTTTCTGTGTGTGTACATTGCATTTAGGGCTGCTGTTGGTAAAATTGGCACCTAGAGTTTGTGTGCTCTGCAGAAAGCATCTCACTGAGTGATTGTCAGTAAAACACAGTCTACAGTGGAGTGTTTGGATTCAGAGGAACTGACACCAAAACCTGGTATTTACTGTGTGGAAACACTTCCTGCTGTTCAAACCTCTAAATGATAACTACACGTTAAGCATACCCACAGGAAATCTATATTTGGTCTGAAGGACAGTACACTGAGAAACTAGAGATGCAAGCGTTGGAGGTGTTGGATTAAAAAGTGATTCATGCATTTATTACGAGACAACTCGATAACGGTAATGAACTTTTTAATGGCCCTGAAAACCAATAAGAGACCTCAGCTCGTCAAAACAGAGCACATCAAATATTAGCGGCTCCACTCTGGCTTCCTATTTAGATTAGAATTATCGGTAGGGTCCTGCTTCTTACTTACTAAACCCTAAACAGCAAAGGCCCAAGGTGCACTGCTATCTCCCTTGCAAGCTGCTGAATGAAAATTGGAGATTTTGCATTCTTAAATAACACCCGAAGATATAACGCCAAGCGTATCATATTTGATACATCGGTTTTGGAGACCTCTACATCATCAGTGTGATATCTTTATTATAAAAAAAACCTGATGTGTACAATCAGATACATGCAGTGCACTGATAATCCACCAGGTGTGAGTAATTCATGCACCAGAAGGACGTCACTTGAGACATTAAAGATGTCAGCTGTGGATCAGAGACCCACTCAAGGTTTTTCAGGGATATTTTTTACCAAGTTTGAAAAAGTTTGGATGAAAAAAACTTTCAAATTGTTGCTGAAACTTCAAGAGGAATAGTAACTGGATTGATGCAATGTAAAACTACTTAATATGTCATAACTTCATTTATAGTCAAATCGTGAAAATGTGTGTATTAAAATTGACACAGCAGGAATATAAGGACATTAATTTGGAGATCTGTCAATCACAATTTTATTAAATTTCATACATTATGCATTCCATAAATCAACATACAGTCTTTTTATTATTTAAGAACATGTTTAAATGACATAATTCGGTATATTTAGAGTAGAAATTGAGATATTTATAACATATAGTGTATTTTTATGTATGTAACCTGCTGTATCATGATGAGTGATGATTGGTTGAATGTTACAATGGCTCCCTAGTAAATAATTGCATTTTGCTCATTGAATTCCACTAAAAATTTAACAATTCAGAGAAGAAATGTACATTAAACTTTTGTTTTTTTGTTGCTGTGTAGTAGATACAAAATAGGTATGAAGTTGTCATGCAATATGGAAAAAATAAGTTTGAAGTTGGAAATTACTTTGGGAAAAAATTGAAGGAAACTCAAAGTTTAATAGGGTAAAAAAAATAGTTTTTATGTGTTTTAGTTTGTTTAAAAAAGAAGAAACCTTGAGCAAAAAAATTGCACCAAAGTCCTGATGTATTAAATATGATACAAATTAAAACTCATATATGAAAATTGCTGTTTAATTTTTTTATTTTTTTTGTCAGAGGGTCTAATAAACTCTCCACTTTCAAAGAATTAGAATTTTCTGGCAATTATTTGATGGTTCAGGCTTTACAGGGTTAAGCACAATTTATGGAACTGAATTTAGACTTCAAGGAAATCAGCTCTCTTTTAAAAAAGACACTAAAAAAAAAAAAAATCTCCAAACTTTCAGGATGGTTGTTGTGAGCATGTTTCACTAGCTGTTGTTATTTTATCATGCCAGAAAAAAGTGTCAAATAATAACAGACTTTATCACTGAATGTGACACAGGATGGATGTTGACAGCTCTGCCACATTTATGTAAATTCATATACTTGAAAAGCACACATCTGAGCAAAGCAGGAATAATAGGTTCAATCATGCAGGTAAAAAAGCATTCAAGCCATGTCTCTTGTTGTGATTCCTGCCATTAAGAACTTGCTTATTTGCAATCCAAATCCTCTCTTCCAAACCAACAAGAAACTCAATCTGACAAATATTGATTTTCTGCTGCTCTGAAGAAAATGTGCCCACGATTGATACACTGTTCTCTCTCCAATAGACGCTCCATGTTTCACCTTCGAGTCAATCAGAAATCAAAGTCCCATCCAGCAGCACCCTTTGGAACAGCTGAGTAATGAGATTGAGCCGACGCACGGTGGAGTGGAAGCCTTTCTAGGCGAGCCGAGCTTCACATCGGCGCCAACAATCTTCCCACACGTCGAAATGCACCGAGAAAAAAAAAAAAAAACAGACACGGGCTCATGTAGTGCACGAAAATACAAGCGTAATGATCCAGTATTCATGCAGAAACACTTTGAACAGGCATGCACGCACGCCTACTCGATCACTAACCAATTAGTTCCTTATATAACCTAAACACAAACCTACAGCTCACACGGATTTTATGCAAACACTCTCCCAGAACTCGTCTTTAATTAGCAAAAAAAAACTTCTCACATCCCACACACACACAAGAAAAACACATGATCTCCTACATTCATTTTGAAATTCCCTTCCACACTTTGCAACACAAACATACTTTTCAGCTGAGAGAGAAAAAAAGAGACGTCAAAATTGGTAATAGAAGCCAAGGAACACGATAACCACACTCAGCTCAAAGAATGAATCCAGCATTAAAGCAGCATCCTCGCCATCATCTGTGAGGTTGAAGAGATGTCTGTTTGGAAACCTGCTGTAAGGAGGCGGCTAAGTGATCCACCGTATATGAGCTAATGACTACCTTTTCTCACCGCTGCTGACTTATATATAGTAAGGTCCTTTGTGCATCAGAGGAAAGAGGGGCTGATTATCAAATTAAAGAATGCAGGATGCTGTTCAATGAAGCTGTGTGGAACAAGGAAGTCTGGAAGATTCAAAGGAAGGGAAATATCTCTGTTGAGAGATATTGTACCACAGGGATGTGTGCATTCAGTCCACTAGATGATAACACATCATCACCAGTCACTTGTTGTTAATGTAGGCCTGAAATGCTGGTCACATGTTGTGACTAACATCCACCAGATCCATGTCCAGTGTGATCTCTCGTCCATCAACACCCACCAGTTGTGTTTTCATAGCGCAACACGGAGCAGGACCGCCGGACAGCTAGAGTCATGTGACCGAAGTTTCCCTGCTGTAATTACTCAATCAAGGATTCTCCTCCTCCTCCTCTCCTCATCCATGTTGTCTTTCTGGTCCTCTGAAAACCTCTGACCTGTTGACTCCAGGTCCTGGCTCCGCTCATCATGACTTTGGTTTGTTGTTGTAGTTAAGTGAAATACGATCTGGTGATAACACAGAGTGTTTGATTCTGAAAATGAACTGGATGTTTTCATTTTGTTTTGGTGAAACCTGACTTCCTGTCCCGCTCCATCTGCTCTGTTGATATTGATGCGTCGTGTATCTGATCCGGAGGACTCCGACCTGCTGGATCAGAGACGCAGCTGGAACGCAACGGAGCGGATCCAGTGGAAGTTAACACATTGACTAGAATAGAAACCTATCAACTAACGGATCCAGAGGAATTCGGCCAGTAAGCTGTAGCACAGTTGGTCAGTCACTACTGCAATAATGCAACAATGCTCTACTACCTGGATGTAAACAAGCACAGGTTGCAGATGAGATCTTGTGTTGTTGAAAGCTGAAGGAACCCTTTTGCTTTCATCTCTTTAAACCACTTCAGTCTCTGAACCATCACTGTCACAGTTTGAAACTGAAGGTTTTCACTGATCAAGCTAGGACTACTAACTTTTCAGGTTGTTCAATATAGGACACATGCATTTCGTACAGTCAAGTGTCATTTGAAAATCAAACATTTGTTTAAACATTGCGATAAATGTTTGATTTTTTTTAACTTTAATAAGCTATGCTAGTCCAAAATGTATGGTTTATCACAGCAACAGACTATGTGTCCAGCAGAGGGCTTTAAAAATTCACTGGCAGCCTGGATGATGAGTGGACTAAGTTTGGAATTCTGTTGTGAAAATGAAGAAAGCTAGCAACTTAGACCCCCTGAGGAAACAGCCGCAACACCAGGGCTTCAGAGAGCAGTGTAGTAGTATTCTGAATCTTACGCCACTATTAAAGACAACGACGCCTCTTAACCCTGAAGTGAAAATAAATCTGGATAAATGGACATCTGGACTAACCTGCAGAGGAAGCAGGGACGGGCAAAGCAAAGTCAACATGCCATCACGGGTGAGATAGCGAGCATTCATATGCACAGTTATGCAGCACATATGGTTATTAATGCCATTATAATAAGTTAAGATAGTTTAAATTCAGTGGTGAGTGGAGTAATGATGTTAGACGGGTGTTGTGTGAAAAATAATCAAGAGACAGGAGGATGTTGTTTATAAAATCACAGCTAGCATAAAGAAGCTGCAGCTAGTCTGTGTGCCATGTCATTGAGTTCAATCTTGTCCAAATCCAAAACTCATACAGAAACAGGAGTAGATATACGTCCACCCACCTGTATTTATTATAAAAAAGAGATTGGAATGCCAAAGATGCAAAAAAAAAAAAAAAAAAAAAAGAGTACAAATATCTGCAGAAAGTTAAGCTGAGGTGGAAAAGTTGCTGCGTTGAAAAAGACATGACTTGACAGCTTGACAATGCAGCACACTCCTCTGCAGCTTCTACTGTAGTCAGGGCATTTTTATCACGCTGCCACTCAGCTCCACTCCACAAAGAAAACCCTACACTGAAAAATGTGAAGATTACGGGTGTCAGTGGTGGAAGAGGGTGCAAAATACAACATTTCAGGGGGAGGGGGGATCCACATCAGCGTAGAGGCTGAGAACAAGGACCATGAAGTCCTCCTGGATTAATACATTTAAAAAATCAACAAACAAAGAAAGCATATGGTATTCTTGTTGTTATCATTATTTATTAAGTTAGCTATCTGGTGTTACCCAAGTGGAAAAAAACAAGTGCAAGTACTCTCTTTCTTCACTTGTTGGCACATCCAGTACCATCACTATTACCTTCAATTTCAAGTTAATTAAAGATACCAGACAATAACGCTGATTTTCACAACATACATTCATTAAAACAAACTATTTTCAGTGTGTCAAAAACAAAGAACCACTGTGCTTCTATTCAAATTTTTGTGCCCTTTTGGAGCCAGGCTAGTGCTGCTGGTCGTCTTTCCTGTACTCAGCTTTTCATTGTTTATCAGATGCTGCAGAGACTTGTTTATTCACCTTAGTTTGACGTTACTCTCCAGTGATAAGAGACGAGTGAGCATCATGTGAGGCCCGAGAGAAGATGTGAGCGTCATGTGGTGTGCCATGGGTGTATTGTAGGTGCTGTTATGGATCATGAAGAGAAACTGTGGCATGAAGAGGACAGGAAAGGGTACTGACTGTTACTATGACCTGAGCTGATTTGTTTTTTGATTGTTTGTTGTAGATAACCTTGCTATGGTTCTCCTCATTCTATGTTCTGTATTTCAGTATTGTTTTTTACTTTAAAGGTGACATATCATGCAAAATGGACTTTTTAATGGTTCTCTACCTGAAATATGTTTCCCTGGCATGTCTACAACCCCCCCGAGAATGAAAAAAATCCATTCTGCCCCTGTTCTGATTTCTCCACCTTTCTGTAAATGTGTGTGAAACGAGGCGTTTCAGACTTCCGTGTTTTTGTTACGTGACAACAATATCCGGTCTGTAACAGGAAGTCAGAGCTCGGAGCTTGTTCAGCCCATAGACTGTATAAAATAATACTGAATCCCTCCTCCGTTTTTCATTACCTGCACACGTGTGCTAACAAGGAGCTTAGGAGGGAGGCATGCTAGTTGTAGGCTGTCTTAATAAACACAAAGGTCGGTTTTACTCCCCACGTCTGCAGATTTGAAGATCTAGTGGATGATTTTTATTTGTCATGGATAAGTGCTAGCGCTTGTTAGCATAGCCACATAGCTACACGTTCATAGCTGTAGCTGTAGCTGTGTACCAAGACACACGTCGACATACTGATAAATAAAACAACAAGAAACATTAAATCTGTGACCAATCCTTCAGAAAGGTCCTGCTGCAGGCGCCTCTCCGTCAGGATCAGATTCTGGATCAGATTCAGAGGGTTGAAGTAACGTGGGTCTGTGAGCAGCCGTGTATATTCAGCCAACATGTAAACATTAGATCAACATGCTGGAGAGCCGAGGCCACACCCACTTCCTGAGGGGGCGTGGTCAGAGAGAAAACAGACTGTTTCTGAGGAGGACTGAAGAAGAGGGCTTTTCAGGCAGACCAAAATCTGATTTCAAAGTGTTTTTTTTGAGCATAAACTTTAAAGACATGTTTTGGGGACCTCTTAGACCAATATATATTGATTAAAGAAGCGTGATATGTCATCTTTAAATTTGACTTAAGTTGTAATATGTTTTGGATATTGTTGTGCATGCATCGTGCATTATTTATCAATATATTACATCTTGTTACCTGTTTGCATGTTGAATCGTTGAAGGGTTTTATAAAGGAATGTCTTGACCATAGACTGTATGAATAATGGGCGTAGTATCTGTGATGTCACCAATCTGTTTCTGAAGCCCTGTTTTTAGGGCATCGTCAGCGGGAGCCATATTGGAAATGCTGAACTCAACATAACTTCTGTCGAGCGATTGTGACATAAAGAGGCGGGCTTTGAGCCTCCTCGCCAACAGCTACAGTGTTCCCGCCTGTCAATCAAGTCAGCTGTGCCTCTCATTGGAAGACTGGTAATCTCAATATCTTTGAAATTACCGTGTTATGAAAAAATTCACCCCCCGTACAGTGTGTCCCGATTGAGAAATGAGCTATCCAGACTACACTCGTATTTTGTACCAGGCTGTAAACATGTTTATTTCTGCTGTAAAGATCGGCTTTTTTTTTATTGGTGTGTATGTGGTTTTTGGTAGCCTACTTCTGGAGCCAGCCTCAAGTGGACACTCGATGAACTGCAGTTTATAACACTTCGGCATTGGACTCATATTTTTAGACTGGAGGTTGCTGCTTGGTGCAGATCTTTACTCTTACATTTCTCCAGTGTTAGCTTCTCTACACTGACTCCCAATAAAATGTAGAATAGATTTTAAAATCCTTCTTTTAACCTACAAAGTCCTTAAAAATCAGACACCCTCGTATCTTAAAGAGCTCATAGTGCCCTATTACCCCTCTAGAACTCTACGCTCCCAACATGCAGGCTTGCTAGTTGTACCTAAAATCTCTAAAAGTAGTATGGGAGGTAGAACCTTCAGTTATCAGGCCCCTCTCCTTTGGAATCATCTACCAGTCAGGGTCCGGGAGGCAGACACCCTCTCTACTTTTAAGAGTAGGCTTCAAACTTTCCTTTTTGATAAAGCTTATAGTTAGAACTGGATCAGGCTTGGACCAGCTTTTGTCATGCTGCTATAGGCCTAGACTGCCGGGGGAACTGGCACACTGACACACTGGGATCCTAGCTCACCCCCTTCCCCCCAACCCCCTCATCACTTACTTTAACTCTGCCTGTCCCATTAAAGTTACTAACCATAGACCTTTCTGGAGTCCCTGAGCTCCCTTGTCTCGTAGGTTCCTCTGAGCTGCCGTAGACGTCCTCCTGCTGCGGACGATCTGGACTCCAGCTGATACGGACGTGCTGGACTCCAGCGGCAACAGCTTCTACGACTCGTCTCATCACTATCACTTCTCTCTCTTACTCCCCTCTATCTGTCTTTCCAGACCCAACTCGGTCGAGGCATGATGGCCGTCTAACATGAGTCTGGTTCTGCCTGAGGTCTCTGCCTGTTAAAAGGAAGTTTTTCCTCACCACTGTAACTAGCTAAATACTGCGATGTACAATGCTCATGATGGATTAAGGTGGGGTCAGACTGAGTCTTACCCTGTCTTGAAGTTGGGTCTCTGTTCATAATTTGACATAGAGTGGTCTAGACCTCCTATGTTTGTAAAAGCGTCTTGAGATAACGTTTGTTGTGATTTGGCGCTATACAAATTAAGATTGATTGATTGATTGACTGTGACTTAAGTAGTTTTTATGTTTTGGATATTGTTGTGCATGTATCGTGCATTATGTATCATCATGTAACTTCTTGTTACCTGTCTGTATGTTGAATCATTGAAGGCTCCTATAAAGGAATGTCTTGACCTGTTCGTACGCTTCCATTTTAAGCCAGCACCCTGTCTTTACTGTGTTCAGAATGTATCTGTAAATACTTCAAAATCCACCCTGGTAAATGATGAAATTGAAGTATGGGATTCAAATTTGGAAAATGATCCAAAACCAGCGATTTAGATTCCCACAAAAACAACTCCAGCTCCACTGGCTGAAACATTCCTCCACACGAATGAATCCTTCAAGCTGTAATCATTAATAAATGTGTGCATGCTCAGCAGCATCTCCGTTAGAGAGCCTGCTCTCAGATCAAAACACATTGTGCACTCAGAGGAGACTTTCCATTGTGTACTGAAGTGAATTAAAGCAGAGTTTAGTTAACTAGCAGGATGACAGGTCACCTTTATGTCTGCAAAATCACAACAGACTTGTCGGCACTCTTGCCCGTAATTGACCTTCTCTGCTGCTCATGTGCGTGAACGCCACCATCGGGCAAAGAATTCATTTGTTCTGCTTGGCTTTCCAAACACAAGGAGCTGCTGGCTGTCAGAAACCAACATCTGTATGCTTTTTTTTTTCCTTTCAGTTTGGGTTCACGTCCTGCAGCTGGCTCTCACTCTGAACGAGCTGCACCGAAAAAATGTGGCACAAGTTGGATTTCCAGCTGCTGCGAGGCTCTTTCCAGCCGGGGTTTGAAGTTTGAGTTGTGATCATTTTTGTTTATTGGCATTGATAACGAGCAACATTGCACCCAGTGGCACAATGTTCATTTTATTTAGCAAATCAGAGGAAACTGTTATAGCTGGCAGAGCTTCAGTGTAAATAAGAGTTATGTTGGCTCAACCTTTAAACAACATGCAATGCCAAAGTAGTCAGTGAAAGTGAGCATCTGCACGAAAATTAACACCTGCAGATTAAAATCCACACGCTAGATACAAATTAAAACCACATTATTAAAAGAAGAATAACTTCACCCTGATGGCTCAAACTGAAATGAATAATCCTCACACTTATTACTCTGAGCATGCCCAAATTACATGAACAATGCTCTTATTTTGGAGCACTTTTTAGAACGTGCTTGGCAAGAGATGCTCAATCAGGGGAATAAATCTCCTATGACATTCAGCTGTTTATTTCCCATCAGCAAGGACACATCATGAATCCAGGGCCTGTTTTAATTGTGAGCTGGCATTATGACTCACTGGACCGAGATGGTGTTGACAGTCAGGGTATAAAATCATACAATGCTCAGTGTTTAACGCTTGTTAGACGTTATTGTGGCCTGAGGCAGATCGGTCTCATCACTACACAGCAAAGAAAAAAAGGAATAAACAACACGAGGCGATGAAACCGGGTACTTCTCTCAGTGAATCCTCATTTTTAGGATGACTCTGACTGAGAGTAGCAGGACATTTAGAGGCTTAGCGAACTGATTACCTTCATCCATCCATTTTTCATTTGTTTGATGTGTTATTAATTAATTTGGCCTGAGTCATTCTACCTCCTCTTTTAACTACAGCCATCTCACCCTCGTCCAAAAGACCTGACTGTACTGGTTCCACCGTAGCCTTGGACGCTCTTATATTTCATTACTCTCTGCCAAAGAGCTCCAGTGATGTCCCAACTAATGTTTATTCATTCCCATGAACACTCAATTTTGTATATAAGCCGTGTCCACAGTCATATTGGAAAAACAGCGAGTTCATGAGTGATACGGTCTCCTGAAAAGACATTTACTGTTTAGTTGAAGAAAGACTTTCCAGAAGCTCAGAGCCAAGCTGTTGAAGTATCTGTGCTTTTTTTTCCCAAACTAAACTGTACAGTAAAGCCACATTTCCACCTCAGTAATCTTCCCAGAGGACCAGGAACCTTTGGAGGAACTTGAGGAGTTTCCAGTTAACTTCTAGGAACTTGTTTTACCCCACTACAGTTCCATTTTGAAGGGTAGTACTTCCCCAAAGTATGTGTGATCTTAGATTATACTTCTGAATTTTGGGCCCCATTTCTAAAAAGCTCAAGGCAGGAACTAGTGTTTTTGTTTTCTTTGTTTATTGTGACTTTATAAGACAATAATCTTACATTGAAAAAGTATGAAATAGATGGCTGCAGTCCCAGTTTGGGAAAAATGAAGCCAATGGCAGTGCAAAGAAACCTGAAGTTCCTCCAGTGTCCACTTGAGGCTGGCATCAAGAACCAAGGAAGCCCCATACACACCCATGTTAACATGCCCATTTTTACAGGTTTAAAGTCCAGTACAAAAAACTGCTTGGGTCTTAATAGCTCACTTCTTTATATATTCTTTATACACAGTCTATGGGGGTTGAATTTTCTAATACTCATAGATTTAGTTAAGTAGGGGCGTGGCTGAGCTGAATGATAGGAGGATGCAATGTAGCTAAATGAGGCCCGCCTTTAAAGCAGCTCTTCAGGAACCATTAGGTGACATTAATGAGACTACCTCCTTGTTTTAGAAAGTCTGTGTCCAGAACCAAATAAAGATTTGTGCAGAAGAAGCTGCTGTGTTTTGATCTTGGATCTTTAGACCCTGGTGCACCCCACTGGGATGGAGGGACCGTTAAGTTCCTGGTGAAGTAAGTAGTTCCTAGGTCTACAAGTTCCACATAATTTTAGTGCAAAAGCAACTCACACCTGTCAACTGCTTTGAAAGATGAGCATCCAAAGCAACACATGAGCTCAGGGCCACAGTGAGAGAAGGATGATCAGGTAAAAAAAAAAGTTAAGAGAGATGGACTTGAAAAAGTTTGATGTTCGTCTTTTTAAGGGATTTTCTGACTTTAACAAATTATTTATGATCTTGTCCGGTTTGACCTTTAAGGTGTTTCAAACTGCACCAGTCAGCTGATCCTGTTCCAGGACCTTCATCTCTCCTCTGTCTCTGGCTGTCCTTTGTTTTGGCACTGAGCTGTTGGCGACAGTGATCAGGTCAAATGCCTCACAGATGACGAGTAAACTAAAACACCCCGAAACATTATGAAGGAGACAAAGAGAAGCAAAGAGACAGGGGTGTGTGACTCTTCTTTTATCCGCTGGATCAGCCACGGATTAAAATTTATGACACCTTTGGATGAAGAAGGACTGGAGGGGGGAAAAAAAAGAGGCAGACAGTGCATGAAAGAGCGATGTGAGAGAGGAGACGGTGAGAAAGAGGCCGACAGAGAGGAGGAAGTCCCAGGAGGAGGGTGACTTTAGAGCGGCTTCATCTTAAACTCTGGTCAGACTCTTCCTGCTGCATGAATCACATCAGAACATCTTCATTTCATCCCTTCACCATCCTTTTATCATTTACCTCTTTCACCACTCAGCTCCTTTCAATTAAATATAAATCCCACATATAAAGATATCACTGCATGCTAGTTTTGAATCAGACTTTATGGCCACACAGACCGTCTGAGCAGAGCGTTTCTTCACTTGCAAAGAGGAGAGAAAATGAAAAACAGATGTTCTTCACTTCAGAATCAGACTGATACAATCCTCCCACTTTTTCTCCTCCGCTCAACCCGTGTTTCTTTTGTCTTTCCCTCACTTTTTCCTCCTGTAATCCATCTCTCTATACATCTTTTTCCTCGTCTTTAGATTCCTCTGCTTTCCAAGTTTCCATCTTTTCTCTTCCTCTAACACTTCTCTTGTTCCCTGTGTTCTTTTGTCCATACCTCTCCCCCCCCCTCTCTCCCCCTCTCTCTCTCTGTTTCTGGTCGGGGGTTGATAGTCGCGTCTGGACGGGATATTTTGGCTGATCTCTCTCTGACGTTCTGGTCCGCTTGCTCTCCAGCGCGCCTGCACGCTAAAATCTGATTCATAAATCAAACCTTTAGCGAGCAGCTCGGAGCTTTTTGCCAGCGTGAAACCACATCGGCACTTCCTCTCTCTCTGACGCATGCACGGCTTGCTGTACTTGTGAGGACCTTGGAATAACAGCCACTAACCCTTGACCTGAAAACATATTCCTTTACCTCAGCGTTAATGAAAACCTTAAACTACATCTCAATCTGAAAACTCACTCCTTAAAGTCAGGAGTACACAGAGGACACACTTTTTCAGCCTGCTTGACATTTCTTCTTGCTTTACTAAGAACACATTTCTACTAAAGCAAAACATATTTGAACTATAATCTAATTATCACCTCCTGAAAGAGTAGTGCAGATTCAAAGACTTTTCAACTGCAGGAACTTTACCCAGGAACTGGACTTTAGTAGTTGATCTCACCCCTGAAAAGCCACTGCTTTGGGGTAGTACTTTTCAAAGGTCCCGGGACTTTCAGGGGGGCAGGGCCTGCAATGCTGAACGTGTCTGATTGGTAGATTAACCGCAGTGTTTTTATTCTGCCCGCCGTCCACAATAACATCACACACATCTGTTGTTTTTATTTGTTCTATCTTGTTTGTATGTGTGTGTACTTTTCAAAAGAAGAAGCTGTGATTCTCTTGATGTAACAGCTTGTAACAGTAGTCTGCTCTCAGCCCATCTTAAAGGCAAAATGTTGTACTTTCTGCATCCTATGGGCATCCTCCACTGGCTCCCCATTCAGCACCGAATCCATTTCAAGATCCTGCTCATCACCTACAAAGCCCTCAATAACCTTGCCCCCTCTTACCTGACCGACCTCCTCAAACGCCACTCCCCATCTCGCCGCCTCAGATCATCAGATGCCAACCTCCTGTCCCCTATCACCAAGTCCAAGCACTGCACCTTGGGGGGACAGAGCCTTTGCCATCGCTGCCCCAACTCTCTGGAACTCTCTCCCTCCACACATCCGTAACTCTGACTCTCTCCTCTCATTTAAGAACCAACTCAAGACCTACCTGTTCCAAAAAGCATACCACACATGACCTCTCCACCCCGCCCCCACCTCTGTCCCTGTTTTGTTTTATTCATATGTTCTATTTTTTAGTTTTCATCTTATGTAAAGCGTCTTTGAGTACTAAGAAAAGCGCTATACAAATTCTATGAATTATTAGGGCCCAAGCACCACTGGTGGCGAAGGCCCTATTGTTTTTCTAAGGATCGATTTTTATTCTTTGTTGCGCGACTTTAAACGCATTTTTGGACCCCTGAACGTGCATGAAAGTGCAGATATTTTTGCACACTCATCGGACCTGGTGAAAAATGTACTAATTTATGGGTCTCACAAAAAAATTTGAAAAAATGTGCTCGCTAGCGCCCCCTAAATTTTTCAAAAACGCCTCCGTATTGGGGTTATTTTGAGCTACATGCTTGAAATTTTTTACGCATATTCATGGCATCAGGACGCACAAAAAAGCCTCTCACACCCATATCCGAAACTGAACAGAAAGAGCGCCACCTATTTTTGAAAATCAAAAATGGCTCCAAAAACGTCCAAATAAGGGTGCATACTTTTGCTATTAACTTCTAGAGATTTTCTCCGATTCAGTCCAAACCAAGGTCAACCTATAGTAAACCTATTGACGAGAAAAAATTATCAGGACAAATTCTGTTCAGACGAAAATTGTGGGCGTGGCAGACTTTGAGGCGGGGCATAAAAAAAAAATGGCGAAAAATTGATTTTTGTGACTTTAAAATGCACGTAATCTCACCTCATCCAACACACTCATCCCTCCTTGGGAAAATTGCGACATTGTATGAGACTCGCAAAAAAAGCCAAGAAAATGTGCTCACTAGCGCCCCCTACAGTTTTCAAAAACCCCTCCCCATAGTTGTTATTTTGAGCTACATGCTTGAAAGTCAATACGCATATTCATGGCATCAGGACGCACAAAAAAGCCTCCTGCACCCATATCCCAAACTCAACAGGAAGAGCGCCACCTAGCTTTGAACATGACAAATGGCGTCCAAATAAGAGTGCATACTTTTGCTATTAACTTCTAGAGCTTTTCTCCGATTCAGTCCAAACCAAGGGCAACCTATAGTAGACACCTTGACGAGAAAAAATTATCAGAACATATTTTGTTCAGACTAAAATTGTGGGCGTGGCAGGCGTTGAGGCGGGGCATCAAACGCACATACAGCTTTGAATGTGAAGAATGACGCCCGAATAAGGGTGCATACTTTTGAGAGCTCCTCCTATAGTTTTTCTCCAATTCAGTCCAAACAAGTCACATTATATAGCAGACATATTGACGATTAAATTTTTGTTAAAGGAATTCTGTTCAGACTAAAATTGTGGGCGTGGCACACTGTCAAGTTTGGAGGTTTTCTTGGCAATCTGCCAAAAACTTGGAACATTTGCACCACCTGAGGCAGTATATACTCCCAGATCTTGCTTTCGCATCGTGCACTGGCAAATATCAGGCGGCGGTTTACGTGTGGCGGTGGCTCACTTAGGCGGCGGCCGCGGGTGTGCGAGGGCCTGTTCATCGCCGCTTGCGGCTTTAATTATTATTATTATTATTATCCTAAGGTATATTTCAGAGGTTAGGTGTCTGTATCCACACATCCCGGTTTGGGCAGTCAGTTTTTCCTGCACCTTGGAAGCAAAAACTGGTTCCACCATGAGAGCCAAACTTTGAATCATTTCAAAAAAAGCCTGATGCACTGATCTGTCATTCAGCTGTAGTGACACAAACGTAATAAAACCTCAGTATGATGTAAATGTGAAACCCACAGCCAAGTCGTTTTTGTCGTTTTATATAAATCTCGCCTCACATTCACTTTTATTTCCCTCTCCCTTCTTTGACCCCGCCTCATGAAATGGAAAGTGATATTCAGCTGCATGTGTTTCCATCACACAGCGCCGCGCTGCACCGTTTGGCAAAATAGAGTAGAGAGATGGATGTGTGCTAGGATGGATGGACGGATGGATGGATGCATGAAGAGGGAGAGGGATTGATGGATGTAAAGGGTAGAAGAAGAGAAGGAGGAGAGGCAGTTAAAGGCACTATTTCCTCCACCTGTGCGCCTCCTGACAGTCAAGGACTCTGCGTGTCCCTGCGGTTGATGTACGGCCTGTTCTTAAATCAGCACAGGCTGTTTTGCCCTCTCCACTCTGTATGTACATTGGTTGTAAACAGTGAGTGTGAATTTCTCTGGATATCCCACTACACTTACTCACTATGACTTTCCATCACACACAGAGCACCACTCCCTCTGTGGACCGGCCTCCGATAGATTCTTTTGACGGCAGGACTGGAATAATTGCATATCTTCTGCTTGGCCAACCAGTCGTATTACTTTCCCTGCCCTCATACGGACTGAGGCTAATGGATTTTTTCTTTTAATGCATGTTTCTGTCTGCCTCTTTTGTTTGTGCAATAACAACTTTTCCTGCACTAAAATCTCCCTTTTGCTTTACACCATTAGATGTTTTTGCAGGGTGTTCAGTCGTTTGATTTTAAAAGTTAACATTCACTTTCTTCAGTTCATTCCAGTTTCTCAGTCGCAGCGATTTCCTGGCATCTCATCTCGCCAAACAACCAGCTGTTTCCAGCAGCCGGATAGCTTCTAAAATCTGGAGGCAGCTGGTAGTCTGGCAGTCTCACAGTGAAGACAAGTCTCCACCAAGTCTCTGTGCCCGGCCAGAATTTAATCAAGCATGTAAACCACAAGTCTAGTCTTCACACTTTGGTTTTTGTGGCCATTTACAGGAAGTTCATGTCAGGCTTTCCAAGTTAGAATTCATATTTAATCAAACTGACAAGTAAACTGTGAATAATCAGATAATCACCTTTCAGCTGAGGGGTAATACTGTGAAGAGAGGGGTTATTGAATTAGTTAAAAACAAGCTGATTTATTGTTAAGAAGAGGGTTTAATTCATGAGAGATACATTAAGAGAAATTATGTTTTAAATATCTGCATGTTTTTCAGCTTGAACTTTTACTCGTGCCTTCTGGTAGCGACTGAGATAAGGTGCATTTTGACCAAGAGTTCCAGGGTCTTTTAGCCCCCAGAACTACTTTACCCAGAACTAAAAGGTTCCTGTGCCCCCATTGTTGTCTGCATTTCGACCGCAGGCTGAAGTCCCGGGTAGATTGTGCAAATCAGGCCGGTGACGTATGGAGAAAAAAAACACTACACCACCAGACCAGTAGAGGGCAGTAAAACAAAGACGAATGCCATTCATCACAGATGACACCATAGAAGCAGACGGACAGGCAGGTATCATTATGAGCAACACAACAGTTAGCCTGTTAGCATGAAGAGACTCAGCTGGCGCTGTTTTAGATGGTGCTATATTTCATCACAGATTGAATTCACTGAATCAACACGTGAGAGGAGATAAGCGCGAGTAGCAAAGACGTTTCAACACGGCTTTAAAATCCTTTTGAACTCAAAAAGCCGTGGCAGAGATCGGCCGGTGTTTTGGTTTAAACAGCGACCCTGTTAACTGGAGACTCTCAGCCGGATGCATCCCTCATAAACGTCTTTAGACGATTATTAAATATCTGATGAGGATATTTTGAAATCTTAATAAAAACTAAACTAGTTTGCATTCCCAGGAACTCCCTCTGTGTTTCAACAGCTGTGTAAACTCCACAAACACTGACGCGTTCAGCTGAAGGTCCCCAGTTTACAGGGTCACTTTTAGAACTGTAACACCGGGAGGAGAGACGCATTCACGGTGGCCTAATGTGGAAAAAGGCAAATACAAAGTGTAATTAAATGCCTCTAGGGTCACCTGTTGACTATGTAAATAATGGACGTAGTATCCGTGACGTCATCCGTCTGTTCCTGACCGCTGTTTTGAAGCCAATCGTCGCCGGGAGCCATATTGGAAATGCTGAACTCAACCAAACTTAGTGTGACGTAAAGAGGCGGGGTTTGGGCCTCCTAGCCAACAGCTTAATGCTGCAAAGATGATCTTCTTTGAATTGGTGTGTATGTGGTTTCCTGTGTTTCTGCAGCCAGCCTCAAGTGGATCCTCGATGAATTGCAGTTTATAACACTTTCGCATGAGCCTTATATTTTGAGACTGGAGGTTTGCTGCTTGGTTTTTGCAGGAAAATTAAACATGTTTAAAGTCCAGTACAGAAAACAACAAAAAATCAACCTTGACTTAACTTTGACCTGATGTAACCTCTACTTGCTCTGTTTATTTTTCCAACAGTGAAACAAAAAGACAGTCACCAGCGAGGCCAATCGTGAAACATCACCATGCATAGTGACGAACTCAGCTTGACAACAAAGACACTTACAACAACATTAAAGAAGTGTACTGCTAACAGTCTTCTATTTTTGAGCTTCACAGAGTTCCTCCAGAAGCTATCCCTGTGTTAATGCTGTCTGAGACATTAAGTGCAAATAGCCATCAAATTGCTCCCTCTAAACTCTGTTTGCATAAAGTAGAGCTGGTAATTACTTCTTTCTTTACATCATTTCTTTTAGTGCGTACCTATTATTTCATCAAGACACTGTTTCCCAAGGTAAAGGAGTCTTGATCCACCATAACTTTCTTGTATGCTTAATAATTCAATTTAAAGAAACTCTGCTGACTCTGGTAGTGAATATTGATTTGTTTGAACTACAGTCTACATTAACTCTGTGGAAGCACTGACACGTCTCCCACCTTACCTCGACTACTAACCTAACAAACATCAGACAAGCAGACAACTGCTGATACAACTAGGGCTGGGTGACAGATTTTTCTTGATATAAATATGACAAATGCTCGATAAAAATTTTATATAAAAAAACATGTGCTTACACCCCCCAACCACTAAAAAGAGAAGGGGTGCTAGTGAGCTAGTTGCCACCCAACCTTAGACGGAGGAAGAAGATGGCATTGAACAGCCAATCATGTTGCAGGGTGAGAGGTAGGCGGGGCTTAAAGATGTTCAGAGCTGAATGTAAACACAGCTGAAACGAGCGACAGCAACTGAAGGAAACTCAAAACCTAGCAGCTCAAAGCAGAGTCGTTAGTCTGACACTGAGTCGACTCTGCTTTAACTTTGAACTTAACACACTTCATTAAATAAACTTTCAGGATGTGGGTAAAGGAAGAGCACAGAGACAACTTCTGCTGTGCATTTCAGACACGTTTAAGGTCCACCACGACCGTAGGAAAACTGAACGCTGAATAACCGTGATGCATTCACTGCACTGTGGGAAACAACGACACTCTGCCTGTAACCCTTAGTAATCTTAAAGGGGAATGCACAACTCAAACAACACTCTATAAACTGATACAAAGAATACAATTTTATAAATATTTGTTGTAAATTTAAATCAAATTATGCAAATTGTCTGAGAAAAATAAGAATCTGCAAACTAGAAATCTCATCGTACACAAAAGACCTGCTTCCTGTGAGCACCGTCAGAAATGATGGATTCAAGACGCTCATCAGAAAACTAAATCCAGATACAAACCGTCTTCAACTTTAACTCAGGAGCAAAAATCTGAATTTAAGTTTAAATGAAATAATGGTTTGATATTTCTGGTGATAATTATTGATATCGACTGATGACTATCAAATTGTGATAACATAATCTTCAATATCGCCCAGCTCTACATACAACTCATCTGCAGCACATTCAGCAGGTTGAACAGGCTCACTTTAAATTCTGAGAGCAGAGTCTGTACCTGCGCTTGGCTTGGGAGCAACAGGTTCTAGACCACCTAGTCTCATTCCTATGCTTAGCCATCTCTGCCTCAAAAATACGTTACTGACTTGTCCATTTAGTGTCTTAAAAGCAGTTACCCACTTCTGAAGTCCTTATCTAATTCCAATGAAATAAAAAGTAGTTATATTTGAGTTGAAATAAAGCAAAGACAGCACAGTTCCTTCCACTGACATTGTTTCTGGCAGCTAATAAGAAGGCGTCTGTGATTTCAGATGGACTTAGTCACACACACCCTTCCCTCTGTTTCCCACCACAGGGTGCAGGTCAATACTCTCCAGTGTCAATTGGCCGTCTTCCAGTCCACAAGAACAGATAAGTGAATTATGTCTTTTATTTTCCTGATCGACTCTCCTCTCTCTCTCCCTCCTCCTCCTCCTCCTCTTCACTGCCGCTCACACAGAAACCAATAATATAGAGTTTTTAATTTTCCTTCATGTGACACTTTCCAGCCACTCACGAATAAACAAGATGGATGCATGCTGGGGGGGGGGTGACGTTTCAGAAAGAAAGAGTGCAGAAATTCATCATGTTGACGTCGCCCACTTGTGTAATTCCAGATTAGCTATTGATTAAATTAGTGCGTTGCAGTCCAGCGAAGCTCGCAGACCGCAGATATGAAAATGATTGCTTCTGCGGACACTTGGGTACACTTTATCGACTGCGTCAGAAATGTGTCCGCTGTGACTCTTGGGTAAGAGAGCTAACAGTCTAACTAAAGCTGTGTCCACTCGTGTGCTTTCACACTATGTAAGCAGCAAAGCACTTATTAGTGCGGCCTCATTCAGAGGAGAATGCACAGCTGAGGCCTCCTGCTGCAACGTGTGATTAAAAAGCAGATCTGCACAGTTCTGTCCCTTATTGGAGTTCGATCAGAGATCTCTTCGCAAGGAAGCGCATCACCAAAGAATCAAGAGTCACATCTACCGCTGTGCTGTTCGAAGCTTCATAGCATGCTGCACTTCTCCACACATCTCCACCAGCTCTGTCAAAATATCCTCTGTTTTAAGAGAGCATAGTCTGCACAGCACAAGAGCTGCAAACTTGAACTCTGTCCCATGACCTGCAGGAGGAAATAACCTTCCTTTCATGTGAGTTATTGGCTCAGTAAAGATTTTCCTACAGAATTTATGGTCTCAATCATATATGAAATACTGAATCAATATCGAGGATTTCAAATCAGTGCAGCAACGATCTTCCTTCAGGCAGACTGGAGGAAGTAGAATCACTCAAACAGGACAACCTGGTGAGATAATCTTTGGAAATATCATAAAATGCTGACTTTTATTAGAAGGGGGATTGTCGTGCGGTGTGTATCCTCTCTAATGCCAGCATAAAACAGCATCCCATGTTCATAACTTCTGTATGACCCTGCTCTAACTCTTAGAATAAACTCCATGTTGGATATTAGCTCAGTAAAATATGAATTCAAATTAAGGAGCCTGTGTCTTTTGGCTTCTCTGGACATCAGTGGATAGATTCTTGGACATCTTCTGCAGTACTCAAGACCTACTTCTTTAGTCTTGCTTTTAAATGAGTTTCATTCATTCTTATAACACTTTTATTAATTCATTTATCTATTTTTTAAGTATAGCATATTATCTTTCTTTAATGGTTTAATATTTTAGTGTTTTATTATTTTAGAAATGTATTTTATTTTGATGATTTTAATTTCCTGTGTTGAGTTTTAACGTCTTATTTTACCTCCAGTGTTTTATTAAGATATCATGAGTGCGTTTCCTCATTTCTTTCAGCAACTTCTTTTTTATTTTCATTTATTTATTTATTTTATTTGTATTGTTATTATTATTGTTGTTGCATATATTGTGTTCTTAACCTTAGGACTGTGGGGTGGGTTTGGGTTTGGGGCTGGGGTTGGGATTAGAATGGGGGGGGGGGGTCTTTTTTATATATATTTTTTTAATTTATTCTATTTGAAGTTGTTTTTGCTGCACCAGCGCAAAATGTCAGTGCCTGTGGACGCGGTCTTTGGTCTCACATCTCACACTAGGCAGAGACAAAGGCCTGTTGTTCATCCTATAACAAAAAAAATCCTTTTTGATAAAGCTTATAGTTAGAGCTCGCTCAGGCTTGGACCAGCTCTTAGTTATGCTGCTATAGGCTTAGACTGACACACTGGGATCCTATCTCACCCCCTTCCTTTCCCCCAACCCCCTCATCACTTACTTTAACTCTTCCTGTCCCGTTAAAGTTACTAACCATAGACCTTTCTGGAGTCCCTGAGCTCCCTTGTCTCGTAGACGTCCTGCAGCTGTGGACGTTCCAGACTCCAGCTGATACGGACGTGCTGGACTCAAGCGGCAACAGCTACCACTACTCGTCTCATCACTATCACCGCTCCCTCTCTCTCTTATTCTCCTCTATCCCTCTTTCCAGACCCAACTTGGTCGAGGCAGATGGCTGTCTAACATGAATCTGGTTCTGCTCGAGGTTTCTGCCTGTTAAAGGAAGTTTTTCCTCACCACTGTAACTAGCTAAGTACTGCGAGGTGCAATGCTCATGGTGGATTAAGGAGTCTTGGTGTTGGGTCTCTGTTCATAATTTGACATATGTGGTCCTTTTATTCTTCTCAGCTAAATGTGATAATGCTCAGACTACACCTCAGACTTCAGGCCACTTTATCAATTCACTGTTCCAAAAAGTTCAGGTTTAAAAACAATCACACTGTGCATCCAAAACTTGACTCTATCAGAAATCTTCACACAAATCTGTTTATCCAAACTTCCCTCGCCGCAGACCCCACGATGACCTAACACAGTGCAAACACTCTGTGACACCTGTGACTCAGTAAAGTGGGAAACTGTGCTGTCAGACTGTATTTCTAACTTTATTCGGGCTTCACTCTCCTCCACTGAGTCTTTAACATCACACTGCGCTGTCGGTGTGTTGTTCCAGCTGCTCCACAGAGTGCTTTTATTTACAAAGAGCAGCGGCAGAGATAGTGGATGTAAACCCTTGTTATTGTCCCCAAAATGTGCTCGAATGTAAACAATAACTGTGCAGAAACAAATCACAGAGCCGAGCCTGGAGCTACAGACACCAGGAAACCTCTTTGAGTTACGTCTGGCAATTTAAAAATGTATAATAATGTTTGTAAGTGAGAGAGAAACCTGGTTTTCCCACAACACTAAAAGCAGGAAATATCTTGTAATAATATGTCAGAGCGCCTTTTTTATGCATTAGGATGAACGAGCGAGTCGAGCATTTTCTGAGCACTTAACGGGAACAAACATGAATTTAACACAGACTTTAAAGTCTACCTTCATTCAGCGTTTACAGCTGCAGTGGCGAAACGTGGATCCTCTCCTCTATAATACATATAAATTAGGCAATGTGTGTGTGTGTGTGTTGTTGTGGAAGTTTTTCCTGCTACTGGTGAATACTGTAATAGAGACAAGGTTTTATTTTCTTTGCAAAGAAAAGGTCAATCAACACGAGCGGTCAGAATGAAGATAGACCATGAGCATGGGGAAGACTTAAACATTTATACCTGAGGAACGCCCCCTAAGGTATGCTTCACACCCTTTGTCTGCTGCAGGTATCTGCACCAGGACAGGGGTTGTATATGCAGGGAGGTTTAGGAGGTCTAGACATCACAATTTAAAACACAAAAGAACCTGCAGCCTGTTGCACCAGCTGAGTGTAAGTCCAAAAGTAGCCTAGTTGAATGCAATTCCTCATTTAGGATGGAGTTTACACTCTACTAACGTTTTGGGGCATTGCACCAGCTGAGATAGTTCCAACGTCAGCCTAAGTTACAACTTAATTCTTACACAGCTCCTAGTACAGGGGCGTCAAACTCATTTCAGTTCAGGGGCCACATACAGCCCAAGTTGATCTGAAGTGGGCCGGACCAGTAAAATCATAACATAATAACCTATAAATAACAACAACTCTACATTTTTCCCTTTGTTTTAGTGCAAAAAAGTTCAAGTACATTCTGAAAATGTTCACATTTAATGAACTCTCCTTCTACAAAAACAGCTGTTGTATTTTTTGCCATGATGAGTCTCACAGTGGGCCTATTATTCTTCTATTTAAGCCCTGCAACCTGCTGCAAACACACCAAACACATGTTACCCATTCACCTGATACACAGAGTGTAATGTTTACTGCAAAAGAACAGAGATTATAATAATGAAGAAGGTAAAGTTGATTATTTTGGACCCCTCAGCTCCAGCATGAACAGTTTGCTTCCTGGACAGTGTTGTATGCAGGGGTGTAGTGCTACTGTTAGTAGTTAGTGGATCATCTTATAGTGCTCTAAAAAGTCTTCATGAATCTCAACCGGATTATGCAAACAGCAAGTCATCTATTATCTCACTTTGAGAACAAATGTCCTGGAAAAAGAGCACTGTTCAGGTTCTTGTTTGCTCTGTCAGCACTATGATTGTATGCGACCCCCAGAGGACAAATCTGAAATAGTAGTTACTTTTGTTGAAAAATTGCAGTTAATGTCTTCTCTGTAATCTTTTCACTTTGCAAAGTCTTCTGCGGGCCGGATTGGAACCTCTGGCGGGCCGGTTTTGGCCCGCGGGCCGCATGTTTGACAACCCTGTCCTAGTAGGTGCAAAGTCATCTGTAGAGTACCGGTTGACATGGCGCGTCGTTTTGAAAGGTGGGATGATTTGGAGGATGAGGAGATACAGAGGGTTCTCCCAGATATATTATGTAGGCAATGCGATACCCACAAGAGATTACATCCTTTGGAAAAATATGATGACCAAGATTTGACCGCCTGAGTATTAACAGTTGATCATTCTACCACTCGATGTCACTGTTATTATACACACCGTAGATTAAGGATTTAGCCTATAGTCTATCACCTTACTTTAGTTTGTTTCAGCTAGAGCTGGGCGATATTGAAAATTATGTTATCGCAATGAAATATTTAATATCAGTTGATGTTGTATCTGGATTTAGTTTTCTGATACGCTTCTTGGACCCATCATTTCCAACGGCGCTAAGTAAGTAAGATGTGTAAGTTTTCTTCTGCGTCGCTGTCGCTTGTTTCAGCTGTGTTTACATTCCACTCCAAATGTCTTTAAGCCCCGCCTACCTCTCACCCATCGACATGATTGGCTGTTCAATGCTGTCTTCTTCTTCTGTCTAATGTTGGGTGGCAACTAGCATTTAAGGCTCATTAGCACCCCTCCCTTTCCAGAGGCTGGGGTGTGTAATTACAGGTTTAAATATATCAAAATTTTATTGAACATTTGTTATATTTATATAGAGAAAAATTATATTATGATAATTATCATTATCGAATTATCGCCCAGCCCTAGTTTCAGCTGTTGGTCAGTTCCGAGACGATCAAGCACGAAAGATAACAATGCATCATAATTGGTGCTTTCCTCTGATTGGCTGCTGGAAGTGTAAACGTCATATCTGTCATATCTTTTGGTTAGTTTGGACGTTATGGTCTACTAGTTAAGATGATCCTTATGGACCTGTGGTGCAACAAAACAACGACATAACTTAAGTGACCTTAGTGTGGACTTTGCATCCTAGCTTAGGACACAACTTATGCAGAGCTGGTGCAACAGGCTGCAGGTATCTTGGTGAGGAAGCAGGAGATGGGGCAACTCAAGCAGTTGAACACAAAGGAACCAAAATGACCATTATAGTGTGTGTGTGTGTGTGTGTGTGTGTGTGTGTGTGTGTGTGTGTGTGTGTGTGTGTGTGTTTGACTTACTTGAAGCCGGGTAAGACAGTTGCACAAGTTCCCGACTTGATCCAAATGCAGTAAGGGTCTCGTGAGGACAAACAGCTCCTGCACACAGACGGACACACAGACAGAGACATGGTCAGTGATGGGAGGAGAGGTGTGTGTGTGTGTGTGTGTGTGTGTGTGAAGAAGCCATTAACTGGATGATGAAACATCACACTGCCACCACCCTAGCAACACTTAACACTTTCCTTTAATGTGCCGTAACACAGGATGAAGACGTGAGCTTGGTATGAACCGGATCGATGAAAATAAAACCTCCCATTAAGTCAAACAAACATTAAAGAATAAAGACACACATTCAATTGGAGATGAAATTGCTGCAGACTCATTACGTGCATTGAAAGTTGCACAATGATCATTTACAAACAAAGGTGCCATTACCGTGCGAGTGAAATTAGAGAATAAATCTATACATCTGTGCCGCGGCTCTCCATGCAACTCCCATTATAACGTCTTTATGCAAATCCACTGATGTGTTTACCAAGTCTGCTGATATGTGCAGCACAGTTCTCTTTGTGACTGGAGGAAGACAAATGGCTGGCGTTTTGTAATCATATCAACACATTATCATATCTTTGAGGCTTTATGAGAGGAATGAAATAAGTAATTAGACATGTTTGTTTACATTCAGACGAATATCCAAACATTATGGATTCTGTTTCCCAGAGGATGTCGCAAAAAGACGATCCTAATCAGATTAGCTTGTGATCAGAGGACGGCAGACTTTTATTATAAAGTGAATTATGAATTAATGTTTGTTTTGTTCTCCTTTTCTCTCCAAAGTCATCCTCCATAATTGTTTTCACCCTGTAGGCTAATAATTTTACTCACTCCTAATTGATATTCATAATGCTGACATTTAACTTGAAAAAGAAAATGATTTAATTTCTCTGTTTCTTCTGAGCTTAATTGAAAGAAATAGGACTGTTTTCTTTTTGTGTTTACGGCATCAGAGATGATTGCACACCAACACCAAGAAGAGGATGCACGAGGAGATCCTCTCTTTCAAGATCAAAAAATCGATACAGTGGAGACCTTAGTTTTGAAGGAGGTGCAAAGTGCATATTTAAGAGTTAATAGACTTTAGACTTGTATTGTCCTCTTGGGGAAATTCTTTTTCACAGCACTTTCTGCGTTTCCACAGACATAGACATTCACAGAACATTCACTGCAAGCTCAACAAACTATCAACAAACACTCAAAGTCATATCATTCATCGAGGCCTGTCGTTCAGGGCTGCTATAACAGCAGGGATCAGGCTTTTGCCAAGGCGAGCCCTTCTACACCTCGGTGCCCTGTATCTGCATCCAGAGGGGAGCAGGATGAGGAAGGTGTTTAGTGGATGTGTGATGTCCTGTTCTGATGGGGTTGCGATGCGTGTGATGGCCCTGTGGTTTAAGTCTGAGAGGTTTGGTGAGGGGAGACCGATTATTTTAGAGGCTGTGGTGGTTATGCGTGAGTTTGGCCTTGTTTTTAATAGATAGAATGTTGTAGAAGCAGGTGGAGCAGTAAAGGAGGATGGATTGAGGAGACGGGGGGCAGCAAAAGGGGCATTTCGACCGGAGGAACTTTACCCCTGAACTACGTGCGTTTCGACCGGTGGACCCAGGGTCTAAATTTAGTTCAGGGGTAGATAATCTCCCAGCTAAAAAGCCCCTGCTCAGGGGGTAAAATTCTTATTTTCAAAAAAAATATTTTTGACAAAAAAAATTGAAAAAAAAATGTCAACATTTTAAAAAAAATATATATATATATTATTTTTTTTTTTTTTCAAATTTTTTTTTTTAATTTTTTTTTGTAATTTCTTTTTCAATTTATTTTGATAAAAAAAAATGTATCACATTTTTTTTCAAATTTGTTTTTCAAAATGTTATTTAAAAAAAAGAAATTCAATTTGTTTTTGTCAAATTGTTTTTGTCAAATTGTTTTTGTCAAATTGTTTTTGTCAAATTGTTTTTGTCAAATTTTTCCAAAAACCATTCACAGTCATTGTTTGTCCATCTGTGATTCACTTGATTTCTCTTTCTTTCATTAGTTTTTATTTGTTCTATCTTTTTTGTATGTGTGTGTACTTTTCAAAAGAAGAAGCTGTGATTCTCTTGATTTAGCAGCTTGTAACAGTAGTCTTCTCTCAGCCCACCATGAATGCGTCTCTCCTCCCGGTGTTCCGGTTTTAAAAGTGACCCTGTAAACTGGAGACCTTCAGCTGAACGTGTCAGTGTTTGCGTTGATTCATTCATTGCTTTTTCAATGTTTTTAACAGCAGGCACAAAATATTCACTTTTTTTCATGTTTTTCTGCTTTTGGAGCACAATTTCAAGTTTGAGGAACATTTATTTTTTTTGACAAGGGCAACTTTTTTTTGTCAATTGAACTCTGTTTTGAAAAAATATATTTTTCAAAAAAAATTGTCAATTTTTTTTTTTCAATTTTTTTTTCAATTTCTTTTTCAATTTTTTTTTATCAAAATTTTTTTTATCAAATTTTTTTTATCAAATTTGTTTTTCAAATTTGTTTTTCAAAATGTAATTTTTCAAAAAAAAAAAATTCAATTTGTTTTTCATTTTTTTTGTCAAATTGTTTTTGTCAAATTTTTCCAAAAACCATTCACAGTCATTGTTTTTTCCATCTGTGATTCACTTGATTTCTCTTTCTTTCATTAGTTTTTATTTGTTCTATCTTTTTTGTATGTGTGTGTACTTTTCAAAAGAAGAAGCTGTGATTCTCTTGATTTAGCAGCTTGTAACAGTAGTCTTCTCTCAGCCCACCGTGAATGCGTCTCTCCCGGTGTTCCGGTTTTAAAAGTGACCCTGTAAACTGGAGACCTTCAGCTGAACGTGTTAGTGTTTGCGTTGATTCATTCATTGCTTTTTCAATGTTTTTAACAGCAGGCACAAAATATTCACTTTTTTTCATGTTTTTCTGCTTTTGGAGCACAATTTCAAGTTTGAGGAACATTTATTTTTTTTGACAGGGGCAACTTTTTTTTGGCAATTGTATTCTGTTTTGAAAAAAATATTTTTTTCAAAAAAAATTGTCAACATTTTGTTTTTCAATTTTTTGGGGGATTTTTTTTTTTTTTTTTTTTTTTCAATTCCTTTTTCAAATCTTTTTGATCAAATTTTTTTGATCAAATTTTTTTATCAAATATTTTTTTCCAATGTTTTTCAAAATGTAATTTTTCCCCCAAAAAATTTAAATTGTTTTTGTCAATTTTCTTTTGTCAAATTTTTTTTTTGTCAAATTATTTTTGTCAAATTTTTCCAAAAACCATTCACAGTCATTGTGGAGTTTACACAGCTGTTGAAACACAGAGGGAGTTTTAAGATTCAATATCCTATTAGCTACTCGCGCTTATCTCCTCTCACGTGACGATTCAGTGAATCCATCTGTGATGAAATATAGCACCATCTAAAACAGACCAGCTGAGTCTCTTCATGCTAACATGCTCATAATGATACCTGCCTGTCCGTCTGCTTCTACGGTGTCATCTGTGATGAATGGCATTCCTCTTTGTTTTACTGCCCTCTGCTGGTCTGGTGGTGTAGTGCATATGTCACTGGCCTGATTTGCACAATCAACCCAGGACTTCAGCCCACGGTCGAAACGCAGACAACAATGGGGACACAGGAACCTTTTAGTTCCAGGGAAAGTAGTTCTGGGGGCTAAAAGACCCCGGAACTCTTGGTGGAAACAGGGCTATAGAGACTATAGTGACTGTTTCTACTACTTGATGGTTGATGGTGATGGAGTGTTGAGGTGAGGAGGGTAACAACAGCTTCTTCATGTCTCACCTAATGTACAATTAACTTTTTAGCTCACTGTATTTGACATGCATGGGGACTAATAGGGACTAACTGAACCCATTTCCTAGAAGCCCAACAGCATGCAGCAGTTCTATTTGTGCCTGAGTATTTGATTCACAGTTTCTGATGACTGAAATCCAACAACTCACACCCTGCTCTTTGAAATCAGGATCACTTTAGGTCACTCAGTTCATCATCAGGTGAACTCAAAGCTTTCAGCACCATGAATGACCCTCCTCTGAGCGATCAGCCAGCAGTCTCATGTTCACAGTCAGCAGCGGAGTCACTCAGCTGCTCTGACTTACAGCGCTGTGTATGTCTGTTCTGTGATTTAGGGAGGAACATCCTGGGTGGACTTGGGGATCCATTTACGACCTTCATTTAAAGCAGTCAGCATTAACCACCATCAGCGGCAATTAGTAAAATTCCCAGCAGTGTAAATCCCAGCTGACTCCCAACCCTCAGTACTCCTCTCCCACTTTGAGGCCCACACATGTCGGTTTTGTTGCTGTAACTCTTCCACTGATGTGCTGTCAGTCGCTCTGCCTCGCGTTTGATGTAACTTTTTAATCCTGCACTCAGGAGCGAGTTGAATGATCCTTTCCGCCTTCATCCTGCTGCTAAACGGGATGTCAGAGAGAGAATTAACATTATTTTCAGCGCTCTTTGCAGGTGTGTGGTGTGTTCACCCAGCAGCAGCACTATAATGAGCATTAAGCACACAATGCAACAGAGCGACAACAAACATCAGCTATGTTTACCTGCTGCCACTCTGCATTCACATCCAAATGTTTTCCAGCCTGTTTTAACCGTCAGAGGTGAAAGTAAACTGAGCGTCTGCAGAGCGTGATGCTGAGTTCAGTGTCATGTCAAAGTAAAGGAGCGGGTTTTAATGAGTTTTAATGAGGACTCCTGTGACCTGTTATAAATATTGAAATTTATTTTATTTACAACTACCTTAACTGACTGCAGGAGTGTTTCACTACGTTTGCCCTCAGACTGTAAACACTACAGAACGATCCCTCTGAGAGCGTCAGTGTGTCACCGCTGACAGGAGAGAGGGGGAATCAGCAGAGGAGCTATTCCCTGTCCCATGTCTGCAGGTGGGAGGACGAATCCATGCAGGGTGAGACACATGCTTTTATATACTGTATGAACAGCATTAGTGAGAACACCCACTGAGCCTTTCAGACCAACTTACAGGGATGCATAAATCTGGAGATCTACTCTGGCAGCAACACAGCCTTCAAAATTGCAAAACAAATTTCCTTTCTTTGCAAAACCAAGTAGGACATCATAATCCTGCGCCTTCCTCAACTTCAAATCTTTATCTTTGGATAGGCATCTTAACAAAACCAAAACCAAGAAGAGAGAGCACATGACTCCTGTTTTAATGACCTTAAACTGGCTGCCCATTGCTTTTAGAAGAGATTTTAAGGGTTTACTTACCACTTTTAAAGCACTTCATGGCCTGGCCCCTGACTATATCTGTGATTTACTTTCACCCTACCAGCCCAGGTGCAGGCTCAGATCCTCAGGCAGGAACCTCCTTAAAGTTCCCATCTCAAACTTGAAATCTAAGGGTGACTGAGCATTTGCTGTTCAGGCTCCTAGACTGAGGATCTCAGGCAAGCTGCATCAGTGTCTTCTTTTAAAGCTGAATCACAGCTGAAAACATATTTTTATCAAAAGGCCTTCTTGTAATATAATTTTATCCACGATGCTGCATTTATTTTTTTATTTACTTTTATTAATGTTTTTCTTGTTTTTAATTGTTTTAATAGTTTTGAATGTTTTATTGTTTTAACCCTTAAAGACCTAGACCATTTTTGGGGGCGCCAGACACTCCTGAATTTATTTTGAATATGCTGAATGAGACAAATGTGATATCAATGGAAAGCTGAGAATGTCCGCTGTAACTTAGTTTTTAAAGTTTGCTGATAGGATTAGCGATTCAAAAGTTATCAAACATTTAAGAACAAGTAGCCGCCGCCGGCTGTCTAGGTCTTTGAGGGTTTATTGGTTTTAGTAGTCTTCCCATCCTGCTTTGTTTATCATTGTGGGTTTTTATGATCTAAAGCACTTTGTAACATCTGTTTTTTGTTAAGTGCTATATAATCAAATTGTATTATTATATTATTATTACTATTTTTATCTCTGTTGATCAGGCCAAACTCCCAAACTCTTCCTGATTTAGACAGCATGACATTACTCCTGAAGGGGGGGGGAATAACAGAAGCCAACATTTCCAAGTTGGCAACATTAGAAAAAGTCTGTGGTTACATCTCCAGATTAAAAGGCAAAAAAAGTTCTGCAACTTTACATAAAAAGATCCTTTTTTATGACGGCTGACATCATCAGAAATATTTGCAAGCACTTGTGGCGAGTCAGCAAGCTTTAATCTCTGAATTAAAGTGTTGCCCGCATTTAATACTAAGTGTGACTGTGTTTCTTTGTCATGTTTGAAAAATAAACCCATGCACGACTCGACACGACAGCAACAAACTGCAGCACACGTCTTCGAATGGAGCGATGCAAAGTAGAGCCTTGTTGTCTGCAGTCACCTGCTTTCAATAAATCCTTCAACCCTTAAACAAAACTACTTCCAGATCTATGAAACAATCAGAGCAATATCTTTGATTCATGATATTCAACCTTCTGAACACCAAGATATGACTGACACACAGAGTTCAACATGTAGGTCACATCAGCCAGACTGATGCATGATGCTGTTATTCTTCGGAGGACAGACGCTGTAATAACGCAGACTCTGCAGCTCACACAGATTTAGTGATGCTCATAACGTTTGTTTGTTTTACTGAGCCTGTCAGGAGGTGTTTGGTCACCTCAGCAGAGCCTTTGTTGCTTGTGAAGTGTCTTGTGTGTGTTGCCATGTTGGCCTATGCTGGTTCAGATTTGAGAAACCAATATAGTAATATGAATAAATACAATATACAACTGGTGAACTGGGATTCATTTCTGGTAAAAGAGGTTAAAAAACAAACATCAGAGACATCCATTGATGTAAGACGCGGCACGTCAAGCCAAGGTCCTACATGAGCCCAGCTGATTTATGACTCGAGTCTGTCAAATCCTCTAAAAGTACCCAGAGATCCCAGATCAGTGGTCACAAGCTTTGGTCTCTGTAGGGAAGATGAAGGGACTCAGTGTCCTCCAGGATCCATTCTTCATATCTGACCCCAATATGAGTAATTCTGACATCCTGTTTGCACAACCTTCACTATGTTGGTCCATATTGTATGAAAGTAGCTTCGTGCATTCGTCAGCGTCCTTGGAGGGAACCTCTCCTTTGTCACTCATCCTTCACTTTCATTAAATGTTGAAGGATTTTGTGAGGAGCAGATTTCCTGAGCTGAGGGAGTTGAAAAATGTGTGACCTGCTCCTCAGATAGTCAAAGTCCATGACGGCATCTCGGTGTGACGGTGTAGCTCATGCACTCAAACTCTGCTCCACAAAAAAAATATGATTGATGAAAAAACTGTGGTAACTGCCTGGAAAACTTCACATGGCATACATCCTCTGGGGAATGTGTTGTAATTTTCTAGAGGTTGTATTTAAGGCAGGTAATCTTAGCTTCTCGGACATGGAGCGCCACACTCTTTAAAGCTGGGGTTGGTAGTCTCGGAAAACCAGCATGAATTTGAATGTAGCATGTCCTCATGACTCTGTCTAACCCCTCCCCTCCTCACTCAGAGCTCCTCCAAAACGACGCCCCCCCCCCCCCCGCTCACATGCACGAGCGCCGCTGATTCTCGACCATATGATGGTGACTGATTCAAAACTGGTCCTCACCAAAACATTCTCATAGTGAAAGTTAAAAACACAAACAAACATGGCTGCTGTTAGTACTCACAACTGTCATTCTAGCATTATCCAGTTGTACTGGTGACACGATATCAGGAGAAAAGTTATAACACATATATAATACTGTAACAACTCTCCTATTTGTTAAACGTATTCAGTGTAGATGCTCTTAATTCCTACAGTGTTGACAGTCAGTGAAGGCATCAGGAGAGGTGTAGAGTGTGTGAGCGGGAGAGAGGAGAGACACGAGGAGAAGTTCTTCATTCATTCAAACATTGATTGTTGTTTTGTTGGTTGGCGTGATCACGGCCGACAGTGACCGGTTATTAAAGATCAACGTGTTCACGAACCGGCTCGTCATCACTACAGCGTCCGGACGGACGCTACAATACATAAACATTTTCTGTAGGATTTACTAAATGTCATTCATTCTTCTGCTTGTCAGAGCCCCATGGTGAGAGCTTTTTAGACTCTGATCCGGACTACAGTCCTGAGCAAAGCACCTCATCAGGTCAGAGGGGACAGGCCCGAGGTCGAGCGAGAGGGACAGTCAGCAGAGTCAGGGGAAGCAGCGGCAGTAGACGGGGACTCAAGGCTGATTTATACTTCTGCGTTGAATCAACGGCGTACCCTACGCTGGGGGTCCGCGTAGCTCCCGTACCTACGCCGAGGCCTACGCACGTAGCTGACGTGCACCTCCTCCAAAATGTAACTCCCCGTAGAGCCGGCGCGGACCTCAAGCCCTGTGATTGGTCCGCTCGGCGGCTTTGTATTTCCTGCATTTACAACACTTCCGGGATCCCGGACATCGGCCGCACATCGGCCGTGTATTTCATCTCCTCTTCTCTATTCTTCATGTAATCATGTCTGTATGATAAACATAAACATGTATCAGCTGTAGATTAACATAACACGCTCTGAATCTCTGTGGAAAAGTAAACAGAGATCGTAGCGGGACCGGAAGCAGGCGACTGGCTATCAGAGAGACCGCACTGCCCTCTAGTGTTTCGGCGGAGAATTGCTGCGCGACACAGACACACCGACGCACAAGTATGTGGGGCTCATGTCTGCGTCAGCCCCTGCTGCGTAGGGGAGATGCAGAAGTATAAATCAGCCTTCAGAGTGCACGCCGGGGAAATGTACGCGCAGGAGGCGGGCAGAACGGCAAGACAGGATTTGATTGGTTTAAAATTTGGGGAGCCAAAAAAGGCTGATTGGTTGGTGTTTTCCCAGGTTTACTCCGGCTGTAGATAGCAGCTTTTCTTCGCTCTTTTTTAAGAACACATCATGTATTGATTGCCATCAGGACATAAAGATCATTTTAACCAGTATAACAAAAAGTGTATCTAAATCTGATTACCAACCCCAGCTTTAAGTGAGAGGAATTTAAAGGCAGAGCGTTAAGGGCCAAGGGTTAAATGAACATAAAATGTTAATCATGTCGACTCTCTGACGACAGAGTAAAGCCCTGAATGATTTCCTGGAATGGTTGATAAGACTAACTTCTGTTCCAGTTCTCCAGCCGGTTTGTTCCTGAGCTGATCTGGATCCCCTGTGGGTGATACACTTTCATTCAAGAAGCACTTCATACAACCCCATTGAAGAAAAACAGACCTCCCTTTTGGTGATTATTGTTAAAAACTACCTTGCTGAGGTTTAGCAACATTAGGTATGAATTTAAATATGGATCGGCCTCCTATCCTGTGCAATGCAAAGTGAAATACATAAACTTAGGGGTGACATGTACACCTCCTTTTCTCCACAAATTAACTTCCTCTCCAAAAAGTCCCTGCATGCCCCCCCCGTGTTCTCCAACAGCTTCACAGACTGACAGAAAACCTCCGGGTATCGAGGTCCTAAAATGACTCTCGCCTCTGTGTGCGGCTGCCAATATGTGACACTGCATAATGCAGCTTTAATAAAATATTCATACACTTGCCATGAGGTACATATGCATCTCTTTCTTCCCTCGTTCTGCCTCCCCTCTTCTCTCCATCACCCCTCCACAGTTACATGACAGCGTGAGCCTCCACTCTGCTGCACTGGAGGGGGAAAAAAGGGCCGACCGTGTCCGTCTGCGGTTTTTAGTCGGAGACACAAAGTGAAGTATTTTTCTTTGTCTGCCGCTCTGCTCATATTTGCAGTTTTTACAAGACGTGTGTCTGCATGCGTCCCTCATCACTCTTTAAAACTTCAGCCATCCCTTCCTCCATCGCCGCCGTCGTCGTGCTCATATTCTGTCATGCGATGATGAACAGAAAGGTGTGTGTGTTTGCCCGCAGCCCACACTGTGTAAGGAACATCCATTAGCTGCTGAGAGGAGAAGGGATTTATCAAACGTTTGAGGCGCAGACTCATAACTTCCAGCTGTCATTTGTCCAATATCCTGGGAACAACAGAGTCTTGACTTAGTGGAGATGGTTTCAGCTAATGTGGTGCTGCTGCAGAGCAACCAAACACAAAGACACGGTCTGAGAAATGTTTAATGGAAGTCTGGACTTTAATTAAAGTAGATCCAGGAATAAACATGCTGTTATGAGATTGAGGACTCTAACATAAACAGACCTTTCTGTTTGTAAGGACTTGGATGTCGTAGGTTTGACCACTATCTCATAATATCATGCTGGGAGTCTTAGATTGAGGGACCACATGCTGTAGAGTAACACAGCTAGGAGAAACAAAGCACGACAGTATCATCAGTAAATGCAAAGTTTCTGTTGTTATTATGTATCTCAGTTCACGGATTAACCTCCCACTTCAGCTCTGACAACCTCTTTTTTACAGCCGTCGTGTGCTCTCGACTTTCTCTGTGCAATGAGGGATTATTACTGACATTTCAGCTTCTCTGAGTGAAGCAGTTTGGGACTGTTCTCCGATGGCTTTTATGAGAAACTGACATTAAAAGCCCCCAAATCAAATATCCAGTTCACCAAAGGACACGGCGGCCTTTTGCTCTGACTTTTGCTCACTGGTGGAAAAGAAGCAAGACGTGAAACACATGTTGTTTGTTTCTCAAGGTTTTCACAGCAGGGAACTTTGTTTTCCACTTAAGGCTAGTTGTTGCTTCTTCTACACATATTCTACATGAGCTATCTGTGTGAAACTGTCACTACCTGTGTAATCCCAAGTGTTTGGATGGATGTTAATCAATGCATCCACTCGAGGGCGCTCAATGGTCTCAGTCTCACACAGAACTCCACTTCTCTTTCGTCCCCGTCTGATCCTACACAGCTGTTCTATAGTAGCTGTCTGTCCCTGCATCCAGGTGAGGTTGCATCATATATGTATGTCTATGTACTTTCTAACCAACTTGCACAATGTTCGTAAAAATATGTCACCACGGGGCGCTGGTGGCCTAGCGGTCTAAGTGCCCCACGTACAGAGGCTACAGTCCTCGTTGCAGGGGTCGCTGGTTCGACTTCCGGCCGGTTGATCATTTGCTGCATGTCCTCCCCCACTCTCTACTCCCCACATTTCCTGTCTGTCTTCAGCTGTCCTATCATTAAAGGCAAAAATGCCCAAAAAACACAACATTAAAAACATTAAAAATGACACAATTTTCTAAAGTCTGCTTCTTTGTTTTTTTACCTGATCTGGCTGGAACTGCTCTACACTTCCCCCTGCAATATCTGATGGCACTGCAACGTTCGGTCAGTATCTGAGTGCATAAACCATAGACTGTATAAATAATGGACGTAGTATCCGTGACGTCACCCATCTGTTCCTGAGCGCTGTTTTGAAGCCAATCATCGGCGGGAGCCATATTGGAAATGTAGAACTCAACCTAACTTAGTGTGAGGTAAAGAGGCGGGGTTTGAGCCTCCTAGCCTGCAGCTTAATGCTGCAAAGATCGTCTTTTTTGAATGGGTGTGTATGTGGTTTCCGGTGTTTCTGCAGCCAGCCTCTAGTGGATCTTTGATGAATTGCAGTTTAAAACACTTTTGCATGGGGTTCATATTTTGAGACCTAAGGTCCCCGCTTTGCATAAACGAGCCTTTGCAGTGATCTTTGCTCAACCCTCCATGATTTGTGGTTTAAACACAAGCTACACATTACAAAATAAGACTAACACGTTAAAGTGGAATTATCAGTTAACACAGCACAGATATAATTCTTCTTCATCTTAGACCGAATCTTTACACTAAATCTGTTTCAGAGAAACTACTCAGCATGTCGTCAGTGTGACAATGAGTCGGTAAAAAACTGTGCAAAAGTCCTGATCCCAGTTACCTTTCAGTAACCAGATCTATGCCCGGGTACACGCATGTGTAAAAAAAACGTTACAACAAAGTACATTTGAATGAGGACAGGTCAGGTGTGCAGAGTTCATTTCTTGCCTCATCCCAGATGTTCCACCTACCTACCTACCTACCTACCTACCTACCTACCTACCTACCTACCTACCTACCTACCTACCTACCTATCTATCTATCTATCTATCTATCTATCTATCTATCTATCTATCTATCTATCTATCTATCTATCTATCTAGCAACCTACCTACCTACCCACCTGCCTACCTACCTACCTACCTACCTACCTACCTACCTACCTACCTATCTATCTATCTATCTATCTATCTATCTATCTATCTATCTATCTATCTATCTATCTACCTACCTAGCAACCTAGCAACCTACCTAGCAACCTACCAACCTACCTACCTACCTACCTACCTACCTATCTATCTATCTATCTATCTATCTATCTATCTATCTATCTATCTATCTATCTATCTATCTATCTATCTACCTACCTAGCAACCTAGCAACCTACCTAGCAACCTACCAACCTACCTACCTACCTACCTACCTACCTATCTATCTATCTATCTATCTATCTATCTATCTATCTATCTATCTATCTATCTATCTATCTATCTACCTACCTACCAACCTACCTACCTACCTACCTACCTACCTACCTACCTACCTACCTACCTACCAACCTACCTACCTACCTACCTACCTACCAACCTACCTACCTACCTACCTACCTACCTACCTACCTACCTACCTACCTACCTACCTTGCAACCTACGCAAAATTGGACGAGAACCAGAACCCTGTCAGATCTAGATAAGCTGTTATTTTTGTTATAATTTTCAAAGGCACGGACTAAAAATTGTCCTAGCTACAGAGACAACAGACCAGACTCATATATCTGGTGTTCTGCAGGGCAATCAGAAACCACATATGTGAAATGTGTGATTTTATTGGATGACGCGTCAGATGACTTAGACAATCCGGCTGAATAGCAATGAAACTTTCCATCGTTGTGATTGGTTGTGCATGCTCTCAGCTTTGTTGCTCGCCTCAATAAGTCAAACTAGAGTGATGGTAAAAGCTACAAAAATAAAACCAAAGTTGTAATAAACGATAATGATCCCACAAAAAAGCACAAAGCTTTAAATCTTCAAGTGAAACCGCAACACTTTATACGTGTCAGTAAAACTAATATGAAATACATTTTCCTCTCACAGCAGTCACCAAGATGAAACTATTCATATAAAAAAGGAAATTTCAACTGGAGCTGAAAATCCCTGGATCTACAGATTGTCAGGGTTTGGGGCCTCTTTTGCCCCTTTATTGTATTTTTTTAATAAAACTCCCATTTCATACAGTTCCCAGCCAGCCGCTGTTGAAAGCAGAACATTTTCTGAAACCTAATATTGGCAGCAGGGCCTCGAGTGAAAAAGAAACCTGATGATGCAGGCTCACAGTGAGGGAGGGGAGAGGGGAGCTGGTCGAGAGAGGGAGAGAGAGATGAAGGCAGAAAAATGGAGGGATTGGATAAATCTCATCTGGAGGGAGACAGACAGATTCATTGGTGTGGTAAAGGAGGATATGGTGGCTGAAACCTGACCTCCTGGCCAGCGCTGATGAGGCTTACAGGGCCCCTAATCCCAGGATGAGGTGTGCTGCAGCCCCAGTCTCTAAAAAGGATCTGTGGGATGTAGCCGTCCTGAAAGCTTGAGACAGGCGCGATCCATTTTCCCTGCGTCCCCTTCTTCTCCCTCTTCTCTCTCTCCTTCAGACTCAGAAGAAAAAAAGAATCATGGAGGCCACCATCGCTGGCTCCTCGCCAATCAGCTGGAACCAATTCATGACTAAACAATGTTGAGAGCTTCTCCAGGCCCCTGCAACGAGGGGTTAGCATGCTATGGGGGCATGTGTATTCCCTGGTGGAGCTGAGGAGCAATCCGTCCTCTGGGTTGAGAAAAAGAGGGGGTACATGTGGGGGCCATGCATTCCTCACAGTCCCAAAAATAGATCCTGAAGCTGGGGAGCGAACACATTAACTGGGGCTAAAACATCGCCTAACAAAACAAAAGGCTGCAGACAGAGAGATGCTTGAAGGCTCTGCTGCGCTCAGCTCATAAACTTGTTGGAACTGCAATGTCAGCTCCTTGACAGCAGCACTTTCAAACTTCCATTTCGTACCTTTTACAGAGTCTACACCTGACAGTGATCTATGGCAGCTGTGTTTGCAGGGCGAGAGTTGACGCTGAAAGTGAATGACATCACTTAAAGTCTGCATTAGAGATTCATTTCACTGTTTTTGAGTTTTATTAGTTAACTCAGTGTTCATCCAAAGTCTGAAGACTGGGGGAAATGTCAATCATTACTTTCAACTGAGTTCTATTCTTATAACAATTCCTTACTTTATTTACTTATTTCTATTTTTTTATCTAGTTCAAATTTTAGTCACTTATGTTTTATTTTTTTATGTATTATCATCTAGGTCAAATTGTAGTCAATTTTTGTTTTCTTTTATTCATTTATTTATTTATTTTTAAGTATAGCATCTTAATTTATTTGAATGGTTTAACATTTGAGTGATCTGAGGCCTTAACAGAGAATAAAAATGTTTAATATCAAACTCAAGACCTACCTTTTTAGTTTTGCTTTTAACTGAGTTTTATTCTTAAAACAGTTTTATTTCACCTTACTTTGTTTATTTATTTTCTAGTTCAAATTTTAGTCACTTTTTATTTATTTTATTTTATTTTATTTATTTATGTATTTATGTATTTATTTTATTTTCTTTTAAGGGTTTAATATTTTAGTGTTTTATTATCTTAGAAATGTATTTTATTATGTATTTTTCTGAGTTTAATTTCCTGTGTTGAGTTTTAACATCGTTTCCTCCAGTGTTTCCTCATTAAAGGTCACATATCACGCTTTTTTCATCAATATATATTGGTCTAAGAGGTCCCCAAAACATGTCTTTAAAGTTTATGCTCAAAAAAACACTTTGAAATCAGATTTTGGTCTGCCTGAAAAGCCCTCTTCTTCAGTCCTCTTCAGAACACTCTGTTTTCCCTCTGACCACGCCCCCTCAGGAAGTGGATGTGCCTCGGCTCTCCAGCACGTTGATCTAATGTTTACATGTTGGCTGAATATACACGGCTGCTCACAGACCCGCGTTACTTCAACCCTCTGAATCTGATCCAGAATCTGATCCTGACGGAGAGGCGCCTGCAGCAGGACATTTCTGAACCATTGGTCACAGATTCTGTGTTTCTTGTTGTTTTATTTGTCAGTATGTCGACGTGTGTCTTGGTACACAGCTACCAACATGTAGCTATGTGGCTATGCTAACTAGCGCTAGCACTTATCCATGATAAATAAAAATCATCCACTATATCTTCAAATCTGCAGACGTGGGGAGTAAAACCGACCTTTGTGTTTATTAAGACAGCCTACAACTAGCATGCATCTCTCCTAAGCTCCTTGTTAGCACACATGTGTGCAGGGAATGAAAAACGGAGGAGGGGATTCAGTATTATTTTATACAGTCTATGGGCTGAACAAGCTCCGAGCTCTGACTCCGTGACAGACCGGATATTGTTGTTACGTAACAAAAATATGGAAGTCTGAAACGGCTGGTTTCAGCACACATTTACAGAAAGGTGGAGAAATCAGAACAGGGGCAGAATGGATTTTTTTCATTCTCGGGGGGTTTGTAGACAGGGACACATATTCCAGGTAGAGAACCATTAAAAAGTCAATTTTGCATGATATGTCACCTTTAAGATATCATATAATTTATTTTTCATGTATTTATTTATTTATTTATTTAATTATTTATTCATGTATTTATTTTCTTATTTATTTGTTTTGTTTTCATTGTTATTATTATTATTGTTGCATATGTTGTGTTCTAAATTCTCAGGATTGTGGGGTGGGTTTGGAGTTGGGGCTGGGGTTGGGATTAGAATGGGGGGTCTTTTTATTTTTATTTTTATATATATATGTATCTTTCTTTTTTTTAATCTATTCTGTTTTAAGTTGTTTTTATGTACAGCACTTTTGGTTAAAATGTCATTGTATGAAAAGTGCTTTATAAATAAAGTCTGATTGACTGAATCACATTTTCAGATTAACAGGAGTTAAACCTAACATCTTTATATGTTTTATGAACCTGGACTAAAGACTCAAACTAAAATGGATAAACCTATAAGAATGATGAACATGGTTTAAAGTCAGGACCCTGCAGAAATTGCAGAAACTGTGATAAATGGAGAAAATTCACGGGTAGCAGAGTGTGCTTTTATAGAAGTCTGGCTGAAGAAGATTACTGAAGATTAAAACCAGCACTTAAACATAATTTAGCTATATTATCATGACACAGCTCCACAGTGGGATTCTTCTTCTCTTTCAAAAAAAATCAAATAAAATTCTGCAACAAAAACTGCAGAATTTGACATTTAAGAGGAAGCAGCATGCTTGTCTTGGGCTATCATGCTTTCATTGCACTCATCACCAGCTCTCTTTAGCAGTTCAACTCTGAATCAAACTCTAAGAATGTTTTCCTTGAAAACTTCAAACTGAGTTGACTTTTTTCCTTCTTGAAGCTGCATCAGAAGCGGGCGTCACGTACAGTCACACATGAAGCTCAGGCAGGGGATCAGATCAGAATCAGCTAATAGAAAAGTTCAACCTTGCCTTTTTTGCCACAGGATCTCTTACATGGCAGCCGCACATTCACCGCTGCTCGGTTCAATCTTATTCTCACTTCATGCCAACACCACAAATAAGTGCTTTTAGGGGAAAGTGGGCCCCGAGCAGCTCCGTGGAGCGGGCAGATAATAGCATAGCATCTGTCGTTTGGAACAGGCTTTTGTCCAAAAGCATCAGGAGTGGACACAATCTCTCAAATTGGTAGTTGCAAAGGAAATTGATCCGGCTTTACTTGAGTTACCTGGCAGTGTGAGTGCCAGTTCTTCTCGGTACTCGGGCAGGAAACTCTGATTTCATGCAGAGTTTCTGTGCAGCAGCTCTCAGTGTGGTCTCAGTCTTCAGGCTGTTTTTTATTTGAGATGCTACAAGACCTTGACTTGTTTTGTTTCTGGGACTTTTGACCAATTGCCTGCCACAGGAGCTCCCTGAGATCCTTATTTTCTCCAATTTATGAAACCTCTAATCATTTCAAACACATGAATTTTAAATGTGACAAGTTCTGTGTTTTTTAACAGGACTCCATCTGATCCAGAGTTCGTCTTTTTTATCATCCAGACTCACTGAAGCTTTTCAATCTTTTGAAACTAGAACACAAACATGTACTTGCTCTGAACCTCTAGCCTTGAGTTTTCCATTGCACTGTATGCCGCTGTAAAGTTATTCCCTGTCAACAAACTAGCTTGTGGAGGCTGCAGAGACCTTCATTCTTGCATGTGACCTCAGGAACCAGTGGTGAATTTCAAGGAGCAGATGCAGCCAGTAGTCCCTGCTGGGTCGCTCTGCCTTGGGTTTAAAAAACCTCCTCCACAAAGCTCCTGTTCCAGACAAGTAACGCTAAGAGCTAAACAGGATCTCTGATGATCTTACCACATTAGAGCAGAGTGTTGGAAAGATAATCTAAAAGATGGATGATTTTTTTCAAAGCACTGCTCTCTGGAGGCACATTGACAGTACATTCATTAACTTCATTGTTTTTATATACTTTTTCAAAGCCTCTGACATTATATGCAGAACTGAATGAACAGACTTGTAAAACTGATCCTCCAGTCACACGTGAACTGCGCCTTTAAAAATGTCAGAACGTTACTAAAAAACGAGCTGCATGCAAGACACGAACATCCGAATCATTTGATCTGCACATTAAAACCAACTTTTCTGCCAGCTTTCTTCTTCTCCTTCTCTCATATTTTGTTCTGCTTGCCTATCACTCTGTGGTGTTGGAGCATCTGTCCTGATACCTCTCTCTGCATAGGTGCATTTCAACCAATCACTGTCCCAGGAACTAAAAGGTTCCTGTGTCCACATTTGCGTTCCGACCAAGGGCTGAAGTCCCGGGTAGATTGTGCAAATCAGGCCAGTGACGTATGGAGGAAATAAAAAGTAAATGCACTACACCACTAGACCAGTAGAGGGCAGTAAAACAAAGAGGAATGCCATTCATCACAGATGACACCATAGAAGCAGACGGACAGGCAGGTATCATTATGAGCAACACAACAGTTAGCCTGTTAGCATGAAGAGACTCAGCTGGCGCTGTTTTAGATGGTGCTATATTTCATCACAGATGGATTCACTGAATCAACACGTGAGAGGAGATAAGCGCGAGTAGCAAAGACGTTTCAACACGGCTTTAAAATCCTTTTGAACTCAAAAAGCTGTGACAGAGATCGGCCGGTGTTTTGGTTTAAACAGCGACCCTGTTAACTGGAGACTTTCAGCCGGATGCATCCCTCATAAACGTCTTTAGACGATCATTAAATATCTGATGAGGATATTTTGAAATCTTAATAAAAACTAAACTAGTTTGCATTCCCAGGAACTCCCTCTGTGTTTCAACAGCTGTGTAAACTCCACAAACACTGACACGTTCAGCTGAAGGTCTCCAGTTTACAGGGTCACTTTAAAAACCGGAACACCGGGAATAAAAACACTGCGGTTAATCTATTAATCAGACACGTTCAGCATTGCAGGCCCTGCCCCCCAAAAGTCCTAACCTAAACCAAGCAAACTATGTACAGAGACTGTTTCTGAGACCAGATGATCCCCTGCCAGATCCAGCAGAACAAAAAAATCCTGGCATGGAGTTAGAAACTTCAATGCAAAAATTAGATAAACAGCAACCTTGGATTGAAACCCCTTTTTTATGTGTACCTGAATGATGCAGTAATCCACATTTGTGAAGATATTTTAACTCCTGCTTTTAGGCAGTGACTCACTCCCATCCTAAAAGAGGTAATCCTTTCCTTTCTGGCATGACTAGACTCGAGGTGGCTCAGTTGCTGATGAATTAATTGATTAATCATCTCATTGTTTCAGCAAAAAGGGTGAACCACCTCCTGCTGTGACAGAGATAAACCTTTGCTCTACAGGTGACTCACTTCTTGCAGGAGCTGTAGTCAGAGCAGCGGCTCAGCGGCACACGGATCACACAGCCGGAGAACGCCACGAACAATGCATGATGGTCCCTATCCAACTCCAGGCCCAGCACCCTCCTGTCCTCCCCGCGCACGTTGCATCTAAGAACACAGAAAAACACCAACCGCTGACATCAGACATTTTCCATTTCGTTTCATTTTTTCAAATCAGCCCTGCAGACGAAAGGCACAGTCTGAAAATTATACAGGAAGCCGGCTGTGATTCAAACTCCATGCAGATACACTTCACAAGCTGTGCAGTCAGAAAACAAAGGAAGACATAGGGAGAAAAAAAAACATCCCCTCTAGCTGTACAGGGTGATGCAAAGTGTTACAATAGAACAAGGAGTGGGTGGGCAGAACACAGAGAGGAGGAGAGAAAGCGAGAAGGAGACAAAGAAAAGATAAGACAAAGTGAAAAAAGAAAGATACAAAGAAGAGAGAGACAAAGACAGATAAAGAGGCTGATCAAAAAGAAATGAAGAGAGAGAAGAGGAAAGGCAATTTAGGGGGAGAACACAGACGGTAAAAATGGTCTGACTTGTTGGGGTTGTAGACGTCGATATCCTCCAGGACTTGAGTGTTGAAGGATGCGTTGGCCCCCTCGGTGCTGGCCAGGATCTTCAGCACATGGCCGTTATCGGAGCCCAGAAAGACCACGGTGTAGTTCTTATACGGACCTGCAGACGTGTCCACGGCGATCTGGGTCAACTTGAATCTGTTAGAGAAAGAAAAGACTATTAGAAATGCAACAAAGTCAGAGTTATTAAGGTATTTTTTAAAATCTACACCTTTTAATGAGATGCCATCTGTCATCTGTGCATGTTTACATCAGGATAGTAGAGCATTCTAGCTTTATGTAGCCCTTTACCAAAGCGACAGCCCTAGCTAGTGGTGGAAGGCTGCACTTCAGCTTACACAGGACTTCCACCAGATCCGTGTCTGGTCCACCTCCGACCAGCAGCGGTCCGGCTCCGTGCTCTCTCATCCGTCAACGCCCAACGGTTGTGATTTCAGAATGCAGCACAGAGCAAGTCCAGATTTTACTAATCTACCTGTTATAGTTTAATAAACTCCCCTCTGGAAGGGTTGTCAGAGCAGATACGGCGGGCAACTTGAGTCTCCTTCACACATCAAAGAAGTTAGTTAGGTTGTAAACCGACAAGGCGTACCAGTCCTGACGAAAATGAAACTTAAAGGATCATCTATACTTTTTGATAAGCCCTGCCCACTCCACACACACAGTTGGGAGATCAGGATACTCCAATCAAATTAAAGTCATGTTATGCTCTCATGAAACATATATCACTTAAACAGACAATGGTTGCAACTGCTGTAAAGTTATACAGAGCAGGACCACCGGACAGCTGGAGTCATGTGACCGAAGTTCAAAGATTCTCCTCCTCCTCTCCTCATCCATGTTGTCTTTCTGGTCCTCTGAAAACCTCTGACCTGTTGACTCCAGGTCCTGGCTCCGCTCATCATGACTTTGGTTTGTTGTTGTAGTTAAGTGAAATACGATCTGGTGATAGCACAGAGTCTTTTATTCTGAAAATTAACCGGATGTTTTCATTTTGTTTTGGTGAAACCTGACTTCCTGTCCCGCTCCACCTGCTCTGTTGAGATTGATGCGTTGTGCTCTGGCATCCGGCAAAAATAGAAGTCTTGCGTATCTGATCCAGAGGGCTCCGACCAGCCAGATCAGAGCTGGAACGCAACAGAGTGGATCCAGTGGAAGTTAACACATTGACTAGATTAGAAACCTATCAGATCCGGTGCTGTGACGGATCGGAGATGGTCTGGACACGGATCTGGTGGAATCTGGCCGTTAGACACAACATATGACTGTCATTCTAGGCCTACCTAATAGTCAATGATAATAATCAAGAAACCACAAGCAAGCTGAGTGTGTGGGAGACCAGCAACTCCCATGATGCAAGATAAAAATGACTGTTATTGTCAGTGGAGTTGTCGGCGATGTGTAGAGACATGTAACAGTTGCTTCTGTATCCATGAACAATCTTTAGGGATCCTTTTTCTTAGGCACCAAGGAGAAGAATCTGAGCCTGTCAGTGGCAAAAATAAGCATTTTCAGTGGACCCTGTCTGGTGATTCTGCCCCCTGGGATAGTGTTGCCACATCACAGCCTGTCTGTCAAATGTTGGCTGAAGCAATCCACCACAGCAGTTTTCAATGTTTGTAACATTGAGTCAGTCAAAAAAACGCCCCAGCTTTAAAAATACCAATCTAGCCCCTGCCTTAAAGTAAGCCAATCATGCGTGAGCTGGAGCTGGAGCTGGAGCTGGAGCTGGAGCTGTCACGTCTCTGGGAAGCTGATGTAAATGAGAGAGGACTTTCAGAACCACATTAGCTGGTTAGTGTCTTTGCATTGTTTTTGTTTCGTGGTAAACTTAAGACGGTGGGCGAACACTGAGCTCATTGTATGAAACAGCAGAGTGTGATCAATCACTTCAAACACCAACCCACCATTCCCATCCTCCATCGCCTACACCCGTTAATCCCTTCTTCCTATTAATTCATCTTCCAGTTTATCCATCCACCTACACTCGTTCAATCGATCCATCCGTCCTGTTATTGAGCGACGTTCCCTTCACTGAGATCTCTCTTTGAGCCCTGGTTTGTCTTTATTTTTGTTTGTGTTTCTGTGTCATTCAGTTCCAAACACACACCTGGGAGCTGCCCAGTATCACCACAGTCTAAAGCTGGTTCCAGTGGAGCAGCTGTGGATTAAGAGCCGGTCTTGAAGGGCACCTTGAGCCCGGTGCTTGTTGACAGAAGGATAAGCTTTATTCATACATTTTCCCTCCTTTGCCCAGGGATGTGGACAAACAAACTTCAGCCAATAAAACCAGTAATGTATTTGGCATCACATCCCTTCTAGACTCTTCTATGAAAGGACTTCAGCAGCTCCTGAGCCCTCGCCTCCTCCCCCTCCTTCCTCACCTCCTCCCACAGGTTCCCAGGGAGGCTGCTGCGTCTGTGTTTGCCCACGTGGTCTGGACTGGCACGTACCGGCAATGACTTGGTAGTATTGCGTGATGCGTTCTGGTTAGTTTTCATTTATCTTTCTCCTCTCCGGGGAGAGGCGAGGCAGATGTGATGTTTTTGGCGCCAGATGCGAAGCGGCGCATGTTTCCCCTGTGTGGAGCCACAGCGGTGTCTGGCTGGCTGTCAGGCTGGCTCTGCTTCAGGAGGCATGGAGGAGCCTGTGCTGCTTCTGTGTGTGTGTGTGTGTGTGTGTGTGTGTGTGTGTGTGTGTTTGTGTGTGTGTGTGTGTGTGTGTGTGTGTGTGTGTGTGTGTGTGATGGTATCAGCTGTGTGTACATCCGTGTCTGAGGTTTATGTGTTCCTGTCTGAAACACTTGTGACACTTATCAACGATTCGCAATTTACCCTGCATCACCTGGTCTGAGTGGATCCTTAAATGTCACAACACACACACACACACACACATGCATGCACGACTTCCTGGATAAACACTGCAGGGAGGCATCTGCAGGTCAGGTCAGTGTTCAGAGACGCCCCCCTTCCCACTCCCAGCACACCTCGTTTTTGATATGGGCTGAGATCGAACGTTGCACAAATCCGATGGGTTTTAATGAGGGACACGGTCGTATGTTCCACCTGAGCTCACTCGTCGATACCAATCACAGCCCCGAGTGGAAACACTGCCGGTACATTACATTGAATAGAAAATAATAGCTGCATACTAACCATCCAAGAACAGACTCTGGCTTTTTCCATAACAGTCCTGTTTTATAACTTCAGCCTGGCTGTGAACAGAACACTGACGTCAAGCTAATGGTGATGTTGTTGTTGTTGTGGTTTTTTGAGTCTGTGCAGATGTTCAAACAGGAGCCAGCTGAGCATTTGAAAGCATCTGAAATGTTTGTTTATGATGTATTTACTAGTGAAAGGTTTTAATAGTTTGCTTCAGCAACATTTGGACAAAAGTATGATAAAAAAGATTCCCTTTTTTTGTCCTATGAGATATTTTGGGGCTTTTTTTGGAGAGGATAAAGCAGAGGAGGGAGCAGGAGACCAGGACAGAGTGGGGAGTGACAACTTAAGGACTACAGCCACTGGACATGGGGTGCTCCTCCTCTTCTTCCACACAACTCACCCTCCCACCTGCTCGCTTTACCACCATGGGGTGGAGAGCCTTCAGCCGCCTCCCGAACTCAGATATTTATGTTCATAGTTTAAGCAAGAAACATAAATGCTGCAAAGTAAATGTGCATTTTGACATCTAGCTATTTAAATGATTATTCTTACTTGTCAAAAACATAGTTTCTCCTTGTTCCACTTTTCCAAAGTCAGTATTAGACATTTTCGTTCTTTCTTTTTCTTTTTTTAAGTTATATTTTTGGGACTTTTTGCTTTTATTCCAGAGGACAGCTGAAGAGAGACAGGAAATGTGGGGAGTAGAGAGTGGGGGAAGACATGCAGGAAATGGTTGACCAGCCAGGAATCGAACCGGCGACCTCTGTGATGAGGACTGTAGCCTCTGTATGTGGGGCACTTAGACCGCTAGGTCACCAACTCCCCTTTTCTTCCTTCTTTCTTTCTTTCTTTATTTCTTTCTTTCTTTCTTTCTTTCTTTCTTTCTTTCTTTCTTTCAACACAATAATAAACTGCTTATCTTTGAGTTTCATCACAAAAGATGGTATTGACATGGTATTTACAGTCTTTCCCTTTGATCTGAAGCCTTCACAGAGAATAAACATTTTTAAAAGCAAACTCAAACGGAGTTTTATTCTTATAACAGTTTTATTTATTTATTTATTTATCTATTTATCTATTTATTCATTTATTTATCTATTTATTTATTTATCTATTTATTCATGTATTTATCTATTTATTTATCTATTTATCTATTTATTAATTCATTTATTTATCTATTTATTTATTTATTTATTTATCTATTTATTTATTTATTTATTTATTTATGTATTGATTCATTTATTCATTTATTTATTTATTTATCTATTTATTCATTTATTTATCTATTTATTTATTTATCTATGTATTGATTCATTTATTCATTTATTTATTTATGTATTTATTTATTTATGTATTATCTAGTTCAAATTATTTCAGTCACTTTTTATTTATTTATTTATTTCAAGTATAGCCTCCTATTTTCTTTTAATGGTTTAATATTTTAGTGTTTTATTATCTTAGAAAGGTATTTTATTTTGGTGAATTTAATTTCCTGTGTTGAATCTTAACATCTTATTTTACCTCCAGTGTTTCCTCATTAAGATCTCATGAGAGCGTTTCCTCAGTTCGTTCAGCACCTTATTTTTTATTTTTCATTTATTTATTTTTATAGTTATTATTATTATTGTTGCATATATGCATATATTGTGTTCTTAAACTTAGGATCGTGAGGTTGGGTTTGGGGTCGGGGCTTGGGTTGGGTATTCAGATGGGGGGGGTATTTTTATTTTTATTTCTATATATATATATATATATATATATATATATATATATATATATATCTTTCTTTATTTTTTAACAGCACTTTGTGTTACAATGTCATTTAATGAAAAACCCTTTATAAATAAAGTCTGATTGATTGATTTTCTGAGTCTGTGAACATGTTTGGAACATACTTCCTTACATCTCAAGACCAGATGATGAATAAACCAAAATGTTATGATGTTGAACACAAATGTTATTATAGGCATGGTTCACTTAGAATGACAGCAGTGGCTCTAACTAATGATCTACTTCATCATCAGCTCGCCTTTTTACCACTTCATGAATAATTAATTGTCATAAATCAATAAAGAGTCAACAAACTGCTGGAGAAAAGTGAAAATAAGCATAATAACCTCGAGGATTTGAAGGTGACAGCCTCCCAGTTTTCTCTGACGACTTATGTTAAATTAAAGTCAGTGAGAGATTAGTATTTTTGCTTGATGAACTGTCTAAGCCATTAATCAATTCTATAATTAAATTTCTGTCAAATGACTCAGTACATTACAGAATGTGGGTCATTTCTAATAGGGAATAAATTTAGCTTGTGGCTGTGGATTTGTGATACTGGGAGAGGCTGGTGTCCTCTGTTGATTTTTCCCCTGTGTTTAACATTTAAGGTCCCCGTTCAGAGGCTGGAGAAGTCTTTTACATGGTTTCATTCAGACTTGATCCAGGTGAAACTGGACCTTGGATGACCAGTGCTTGTAAATGTTGTTAAACCAACCTGCTGGTGGTGCGGGTGAAGTAGGGTCTGTCGTTGACCGAGGGGACGGACTCGTCCATGAGTGGGTAGGACTTGATGAAAGTTAGGGTTTCGTCTGGAAAAGTTGTGGACGACTTGTAGGCAGCCGCTGATCCCTCACCGGCGCAGCATCCCGGCCTGTTCAACCGCAGCAGAGAAGAAATAATGAATCCAAAGTGAATTCAGTTCCATGTGCACAGACGTAAAAAACCACGAGCAGCTGTTTGTTCTCGGGAACAAGCAGGAGGGAAAACAGGTGTCTTGAGTGACTGTTTATTTTGCTGTTCTGAGATGTCTGTGCCGAACAATAACAGCATCTGCTTCATTGTAGGAGGCAGACAAATATGTTGTGGTAAAGTGACAGTTTGCTATTTAAAGACCCGTCTCTCACCTCGGCTTAGGGACCTGCTCCTCCAGAACAGGTGTCCAGGCAGACTCGCTGTTCTTCTGCTCTTTAAACTTTCCACTGAACGCCTTCTCGATGTCGTCCATGTAGAAGGCGCACACCGCCGAGCCGGTGATGCTGTGGAGGGGTGAGACAAGGCAACGACATTAAAGAGAGCAAGACAAGTGACGGGAAATCAGCACATTGTCAAGGTCTGGAACAACCTCTGTCCTCGTGAAGGAGACTTCAGCACACACTGACAGGTTGGAGCCATGACTATATTTGCAACATCTTTTCATCCTGCTGAGCTTCATTACTTCTTTACAGGGGTGGCCTTAAATGCTCTCTGTTAACAAATTAGATAACTACTGTCTATGACAATGGAGGACCTGGAGTTAAAGTCTCAGGAAACGTAAATGGAATATTCAAAATTCACATAGAATATCAAAATGTAATGTGTGATCAAGCTTCAACAAAAATCTGAGTGAAAATAAACATCCATGAAAAAAACAGCTTATTTTACAGGTCAGAGCATTTCTCAGGACTGTGTGGGCGTGGCCTAACTCTTTGATTGACAGGTCAAGAGAGAGTTCACAGCCTGCATGTTTGAGCCGTCTGACTCTGAATCTAAAGACATCAAAACTCCAGAATCTCCGTGACACCCGGAGCAGCGGAAGCTGAAGTGTAGTATGTGCACGCAGAGGAGCTCGGCTCCGGGTGTCAGACGGAGCTGTTTGTCTAAACTCTGAGCTGTGTGGGGACAGTTAGAGAACCTGACCTGGGAAAGTTAGTGAACCAGTCCTGAGGAAAGTTAGTGAACCGGTCCTGGGGAAAGTTAGTGAACTGGTCCTGGGGAAAGTTAGTGAACCGGTCCTGGGGAAAGTTAGTGAACCGGTCCTGGGGAAAGTTAGTGAACTGGTCCTGGGGAAAGTTAGTGAACCGGTCCTGGGGAAAGTAAGTGAACTGGTCCTGGGGAAAGTTAGTGAACCCGTCCTGGGGAAAGTTAGTGAACCGGTCCTGGGGAAAGTTAGTGAACCGGTCCTGGGGAAAGTTAGTGAACTGGTCCTGGGGAAAGTTAGTGAACCTGTCCTGGGATAAGTTAATGAACCGGTCCTGGGAAAGTTAGTGAACCGGTCCTGAGGAAAGTTAGTGAACCGGTCCTGGGAAAGTTAGTGAACCAGTTCTGAGGAAAGTTAGTGAACCGGTCCTGGGGAAAGTTAGTGAACTGGTCCTAGGGAAAGTTAGTGAACCGGTCCTGAGGAAAGTTAGTGAACCAGTCCTGAGGAAAGTTAGTGAACCAGTCCTGGGGAAAGTTAGTGAACTGGTCCTGGGGAAAGTTAGTGAACCGGTCCTGGGGAAAGCTAGTGGACCTGTCCTGGGGAAAGTTAGTGAATCGGTCCTGGGGAAAGTTAGTGAACCGGTCCTGAGGAAAGTTAGTGAACCGGTCTTGGGGAAAGTTAGTGAACCGGTCCTGAGGAAAGTTAGTGAACCGGTCCTGGGGACAGTTAGTGAACCCGTCCTGAGGAAAGTTAGTGAACCGGTCCTGGGGAAAGTTAGTGAACCGGTCCTGGGGAAAGTTAGTGAACCAGTCCTACGGAAAGTAAGTGGACTGGTCCTGAGGAAAGTTAGTGAACTTGTCCTGAGGGAAATGAACGGATCATGTGCGTGACAGCTTTAGCCACTCGGCTGCCGCTCAACTCAACCGCGTACCAAAGTTTCCCCAAATCCACCACAGTTAGAGAAATAAAAGAATGACAACACGCTGTCATCTTCAGCGGTGGATGTGCAGACAGGGACACACGAGCACAGCGGTGCAAAGAGCAGAGAGACAGCTATACAGACAGATTACAGACAGTACGTGATTAGCAAACAAGCCAACAGCTAAGACAACACTGAAGGGAGCTGGCTGAGACTTCAGGAGACGGTCTGAGCAGGAGCGGAGTAGTTTTGTTGAACATGTCTGCACGTGGCTCAGGACTCTTTATCCTAGCGTTGGAATGGAATCAAATCTTAACTGATAATAATTTAATAATGGATCAGAGTTCAGTTCCGATATTTTAAATATATATAACAGTATGTAAATGTGACTATAAATATCATAGGTAGATTGTTATGTTGATTTGGGTTTCCAGAGGCTTTAACTAATTGTGTGTGCCACGATCTCCTCACACTCAGACACACACCAAGGCGCATATAGCACTAACTGTCACTAACTTTAGAGATCAGCAAAACTTACATTCAAACTTAAAAGTTCACATTTCACTCATGTTACTCAAATGATCTGATTTCAGCAGAGATTGCAGCATTTACAGCTCCTCAGACCTTTTACCTCGACTGACAGCCGACACTGTGAGGATAATTCAGAGTCCTTGAACTGTCCTCACAGTGTCAGCTGTCTGCCACACTGGTGCACTTCAACAGTGTTCAACAATATCGACCAGTCGGACTTTATTTCTTTAAAAATCACAGATGGCCAAGAAAAACAGCCTCAGCTGGGATATATCTTTGGACAATTATAATGCAATGTGCACATGTGTGATTCTCACGTTGCATGACATGTAGAGGAAACACCTAAAACACGTCATGCAGCTGGTTTCATGTTTCTTAATAAGAATCAAAACCTCATCCAGTGTGATTAATCTACAGGAGGAGTTCACCTGATACCACATTGCACAGAGAGCTGACCACCCTGCATGCAGAACCTGTGTTTCCCTTACTGTAAACAAGCAGGGAACACAAACCACCATCACAGATACACCGGCATGATGAGGACGGAGGCAGACGCTCAGTTATGCAAGGCAGCTTTTTCACTCTGTGTATTTTCATTATCAGCAGCACCTGGGACCAGAGCGCTATACGTTGTGGCTACACACGCAGGCTGTTTATGGAGCGTCTGTGTTTACTCTACTGTCTGTGACCGAGGCACATTTTCAGCGTGGTGTTGTGGGAGTCTCAGGGAACTCACATCGTTAAATATTTGAGCTAGAGGCGCCAATTTCACAGATTTTTAACACCTTTAGAAACGTTTGACGACATTTGATAATTGATAATAAATTGACAACATCATCTCAGTGATGCTCATGAAGACATCTGTTGCTCCAACTGGTCCCATTCTACCTTGACTCCACTTTAGAGTCAGTCAGGGTTCCCACTCTTTACCAGAGATCATTTTCCAGGACATTTTTAGTGATGATCAAGCTGGTATGACAGTCTTAATTGAGTTCCTAATTTAGTTCCTAAATAGTCTAATATGTTCCTCTCAGTGGAAGTCTACATTGAAAGACATGCAGTCTATGGCTATCCATGAAATCATCTCTTACATGCTTAAAAATTATGGCAAATTAATTATAGATCAATGCAACCACAGATGTACAGCACTTTATTAGTGCAACCAAGTAACAATAAGATAAGAGATTCCTTTTATGGCAAACACTCATCTCAGCATTCTCTTTTCTCAAAAAATATTAAAGGTGACATATCATGCTTTTTTCATCAACATATATTGGTCTAAGAGGTCCCCAAAACATGTCTTTAAAGTTTATGCTCAAAAAAACACTTTGAAATCAGATTTTGGTCTGCCTGAAAAACCCTCTTCTTCAGCCCTCCTCAGAACGGTCTGCTTTCTCTCTGACCACGCCCCCTCAGGAAGTGGGTGTGGCCTCGACTGTCCAGCACGTTGATTTAATGTTTACATGTTGGCTGAATATACACGGCTGATCACAGATAGCGTTACTTCAACCCTCTGAATCTGATCTAGAATCTGATCCTGACGGAGAGGCGCCTGTAGCAGGACCTTTCTGAACCATTGGTCACAGATTTAGTGTTTCTTGTTGTTTTATTTATCAGTATGTAGACGTGTGTCTTGGTACACAGCTACCAACATGTATCTATGTGGCTATGCTAACTAGCGCTAGCACTTATCCATGATAAATAAAAATCATCCACTAGATCTTCAAATCTGCAGACGTGGGGAGTAAAACCGACCTCTACCAGAAAGGCAGCGGGACCTTTCTGAAGGATTGGTCACAGATTTAGTGTTTCTTGTTGTTTTATTTGTCAGTATGTCGACGTGTGTCTTGGTACACAGCTACAGCTACGAACATGTAGCTATGTGGCTATGCTAATTAGCGCTAGCACTTATCCATGATAAATAAAAATCATCCACTAGATCTTCAAATCTGCAGACGTGGGGAGTAAAACCGACCTTTGTGTTTATTAAGACAGCCTACAACTAGCATGCCTCCCTCCTAAGCTCCTTGTTAGCACACGTGTGCAGGGAATGAAAAACGGGGGAGGGGTTGAGTTTTATTTTATACAGTCTATGGGCTGAACAAGCTCTGAGCTCTGACTCCGTGACAGACCGGATATTGTTGTTACGTAACAAAAACAGTCTGAAACGGCTGGTTTCACACACATTTACAGAAAGGTGGAGAAATCAAAACAGGGGCAGAATGGATTTTTTTCATTCTCGGGGGGCTTGTAGACATGCCAGGGAAACATATTTCAGGTAAAGAACCATTAAAAAGTCAATTTTGCATGATATGTCACCTTTAAATTAGCTAAGTAAAAAACAAAAGAGCCTGCAAAGGAATCTGGAAGCTGCCTTACTGAAATAAATAATAATAATAAAAATAATCAGAGGATCAGTGCATAAATTTACCTAAATAGATCTGAATGACAAAAATGGCCACAAATGTTGAATGGGGATGTGTTTTTTTAACCTTGTCAGGTCCCATGCAGTCATGTTGGAATAATTTTCCAGGACATTTTACTTTTTCTCCCATTTCCAGGTGTTTTCCAGTACTGGAAAACTTGTCAACTGTTTTCCAGGTTTTCAAGGTTTCCCGGGACGAGTGGGAACCCTGGTCAGTGAATGACAAAGGGCTGAACCAAGTGTGGTTAAATGTGGAGGGTGGAGAGACTTATATTAAAAACAGTAACTGAGAGACTATAGAAAGGCTCTTCTTGCAGCCACAAACAACACATAAAGAGTGTTATAGTGAGGATGCATTGATTCTTACCTGTTTGCCTGTGTGGTGAAGACTCCAAGCACGGCCGGCCTGTGGTTGATCTGCAGCACGTTTGTCAGCGACTGCAGAACATCAAAGTAAAAGAAGGAGTCGCCTGGGACCGAGCAGTTCAGCCGAGCTTTGAGAAACGACGTCCAGTAACGTTCGAGAACCCTCGGTGAACCGCCGTTGTCGTTTTTACAAACGCGTGCCACTCTGGAGAAAACCACCTGAGGGGAAAAGAAGAGGGAGAAACAAACTCAGGCAGAGCGATCGTGGAATATTAAAACACTCATTCGTAGGCGTGTGGTTTGCATGGAAGTGATGTTGTTTGACAAACACAGGCACCACAAACCACGAGTCTGAAGAGCGCCTGCTCTGGAAAAATGTGTCTCTCACCTTGCCAAGAGTGGTGTACTCCACTGCGATCTCACTGAAGAAGAAGTACACGTAGTTCCCGTACTCAATGGCGTGGAGGAAATGGGGCTCTGTGGGACACAAGAGGAGAAGATATTTGAAAAACAAGCCGCGGTGAAGCCTCATTCCTAACATGAGAGTGCAGAGTGAGCTCGTAAACACAGATGCTGGATTTGGACGACGGTTCAAAGAGAAGTTTGTGTTGTTGCATGAAAATATGAATGCAACTACAGAAAAGAGAGGAAGAGAAACGAAGAATCAGAGGGATAAGAATAATCAAGACTGCAGAAATAATTCTGGATCAGATCTGATAACTCATTTATAAAACCAATCTCTGAAATCTTAATACGGTATCAAATCCATGCTGTTTAGACTCATAAAGATTCAATTTAGATTATTTATCAGCTTTTGCAGGTGTACAAAGTGATCAAAACCAGAGGATTAATCAGAAACACAAGACATAAATGGCTGATTATGAAACATATATTATCAAACACTGTGTGGATTACTTTTCCACTCACAAGCTGTTTGAACGTTCTAATGAAATATTCCTCTTGATAAGCTTAGAGTGTTACTTTAACATAAATAAGGCAGTGCTAAAGTAATTAGGTTTAACTACTACTTTACAGAATCTAAAATATAAAACATATTCTGCTTTGTTTAACACTTTTTTGTTCATTAAATAATTCCATATATGTTCTTTCATAGTTTGATGTCTTTGGTGTTAATATACAGTGTTTACAATAATTAAAATAAATGCAAACCCTTGAATGAGAAGGTGTTTCCAAACTTTTGTAGCATCAGTGAATATGAAAAACTATTAAAATATTTCATAAAGTTTGGTCCTCTCAATTTACAGACAAAAAAACCCCCATTTACTTTCAGATAATCTGAATGGTTAAGTCATTTATGCATTATTTAAACCAGTTTCTTAAATTCAAACAGCAGAAAACTGGATGCAATCCGTCTGCAACGTCTCCAGAGAATGATGTAATGACCTCAGATATTATGGCATTTTCAAACAAATCTGGAAGCTGGTATTTAAGGGCTGAGTTAAACCAAAGGGAGTGTCCTTTGGTTTAACTCACAAGCTTAACATTTGGTCTGAATGCGGCTTAAGTTCAGTGAATCCTTGTATTTTGCAGATTTGGAAACTAACAGGAAATGGAGTCAGCCATGGAGGCTTCATGACAGAATTAGAGGGTCACCAATCTTCCTTTTCCACAACTCATCAGCTACCGCCTCTGTGCTGTATGTAAAGGTGCCAAATATGAACACACTGTATGCTCACCTCGCAGCCATTTGGAGTCATACTTGACCGTACGCAGAACAGGGCTGCTTTCTCCCAGACTCCTATAAATCACTGCGTCACTCGCCAAGAAGTCCGTCATGGTGGCTGAGTAGAAATCACCACCTGAGAGAAACAGAGATATATCGTCAGGGATCACAACGCCCCAGAATAACCCACTTCTATCAAGTCTCTATTTTTGGTCACAGGTGACTTTTGTTGCCCTTTGGAGAGCGGCTCCAGAGATGATAACAGATAGGGGGAAATGTGTCACTTTTAATACCACCTGTGTGAACTTTGCATAAATGTCAGTGGAAAGCTGGCAGGATTGAGGTCTGGCTCTCCCGGCCCTCGTCTCTGAACTTGACCCCTACATGTTCACAGAGTATCAGCTTCCATTCCTGCTATGATTAGCAATGAAATCTAAGCACATATCAGACTGCATCAAATTCTGATTAGACTCTGTGATCATCCATGTAGAAGCACTTAACACGTAGTCTAGTCTATTATTAAATTAGTCTGCGTTAGGCCAATAATATCCTGTCTTTATGTGAGTACTTGAAGTGAACTCATTGCTGCAATCAAACACATCATTCTGCACTGACATGTTAATGTCTTTAAAAATAACTAGTCCTTGATATCACAGCAAACTGGGCTGATGTGTTTCAGACAGTTGATGGAGTTTCTTTACCAACATGAAAATACTCTTGTAAAACTTACTAACATTGATAAGAACTTTAAATTCACACATTGTCTTATTTACATGCTTTTCAAAAACACAAATGCAACAAGGAATAGTCAGGGAAACACTAAAGTCCTTTTACTTGTTTTTAAAGCTCTTAATAGCCTTCCTCCTCCATCCATCACTGATCTCCTGTCATTTCATGATCCAGCTCGATCACTGAGGTCCTCCAATGCTTCCCTTTTAAATGTTCCTCGTGTGTTTCACACAAAGAGAGAGAGCTTTCTGTTTTTATGCCCCTAAGCTGTGGAACTGTCTTCCTCTAGACATTAAAACGGGGAGCTCTCTGGGTGTTTTTAAAAGTAAATTTAAGACTTACCCTTTTAATCTAGCTTTTAATTTGGAATAATTTATGTTTAGCCCTGGACTGCATTGTTAGTATACATATTGCTTTAACATTTATTCATCTTATTTAATTATTTATTTCTTGTATTCACCTGATCTTGTTAACGCTACCTTATTTTAAACTTTTCTTTCCACTCTTACTTATTTTATTATTTTTACTGTATTGATTTGATTAGATTTTTAAGTATTTCATTTATAATTATGCCTTTAATCATTTTTCCATTGCTGTTGTTTTCTGTCTCTCTGCTAAGCTTATTGGCTTCAAAACAGCGCTTCAGAAACCGATGGGTGACGTCACGGGTACTACGTCCATTATTTATACAGTCTATGATTGCAGCACAGTTTGCACCCTGATTTTTTATTTATTTATTTATTTATTTATTATTTAAAAAGGACCATGCATATTAATTAACATTTCTGTAAATATGCCAGAGTTAGCCAAAAGGCTAGTTTACATCCATAGTCCCTTGCCAGATGTTAAAAAGGCTCCCCAAAAAGATCAAGATTAAACAAATTGAGTAAAATAAAATCAAAGTAAGAAGGTAGAGGAGAAACCAAAACAAACAAACAAACAAAAAAGAAAAGTACAATATGACTAAAAGCAACATAAGGACATGATATGACAGATCTAGAAAATGAAGATAAAGTTGTATGTAGACTGTGTCTGCTTGAGGTGACATAGAACCAATCTACTAAAGCAAGGTGTGACCAAGCGTGCCGGATACGGCCCTGGTGGTGAGGCTTTCAGCAGAGTGTCTGCCCCCTGGTGGCTGGCTGCAGTATAGGTCAAAAAATCCGTCTCCCCCATTCATTTGAATGGGGGAGCAGTCAAACTTTAAAAAATAAATACACGTCGTACGAATGTTTCTCACATCCGTATGCTGTGGTGATGTGTAGTTAGTATTTGACGGTTTTGTGTCCAAGTCCTCTTTTTTCTGAAAAGTTTCTTTTTCGTTAGTTATTAGAGTTTAAAAAACGGGGTTTTATTTCCTGTTTCCTTTAATTCACAGCCGCCGTAGAACGAAACTTCAAAGAACACACAGCGTCTTGTGGCGTTAAGCTGTAGGGCGGAGCTAATTACAAAGGCTTCACAGGCTCTGGCTGCACAATGGCTGCGCCCAGGAGAGGGATTTTTTGGCTTCAGAACTGTACAACGGGAAGAGGCGGAGCAACGCTGTCCATTTTTATTTACAGTCTATGGGTGTGACCAGCACAGGCATGTGGAGGTCTGAATGCTGGTGGTGCTAGCTCTGCTAACCTTAGCCACTCAAATTTTGTCTTGATTAGCTTACCTCGCCAAACTCTTAAAACCCATCAAACCATGTTAGACTGTTATATTATAATCTTCCTTTTATAAGATTCTCTTATTTTATTTCCAAAGCTATTTTTCTTTATTGATAATATTCATAACCAGACCACGGCTAATCCTTTTAATTAAAAATCCCACTTTGCAGTCAGTCTAATACAGTCCTCCATTTGGTCTTGAGTGGCAAAATTTTCTAAATCCATCCAACCATGAAAGTCTGCTGCTTTATAACTGAACTATCACCTTGAGATGCTCAAACAGCAGATTAGCTTTATTTGATGCATTCACATTCAGAGTGATTGTTTCACTTCAGCACACACAGGTTTAATTAAAAGACAAACGTATACCTGCAAACACCCACTGTTCAAATCCTCAATGCAACACTGTTATGAAACTCTGATTGAAGCTGGCAGGGTATTCTGATTGGACTAATAACACAGATCAGCAGCAGTGGGAGTCGAACCTTTGACACTTCAATTACAGAACAGTTTGTACAACCACGCGGTCGCTCTGCATGACTTACCTGCGAAAAGGCCCACGTTGGATTGGCGCGACTCAAAGGGACACCGAGCCTGTCCCACCACCTCCTCCCCCTCCTGCTCCAACGTGGACATCTAGGTCAGAGAGGACACAATACAAAGGAACGCTTTAGAGGCCATATGGAGAGCTGTAATAGAAAAACAGGTTCTAAAGACAATTGTAAACATGAAAACCCTGGCGGTCTCTGCTGCCCTGACTGCACAATCAATCAGCAAACAAAAGCGTTTAATGTTGTGAGGATTGTGGCTGAATGCGAGGGATGCGTACCAAATCAGGCTGTGATTATGAAAAGGTAGCTGCTGCATCATAAAGATTACTTTTATTTGATGTGTTGTATGTAGGTCGGGACCATAAAAGATGTGTGAAGTTTGAAGTCCTGCTGTCAGGAGCGCAGAGGACAGTTTATCTCTCAGCCGCAGATATTTCAGCAGCTATTTCAGCAGCTATTTCCTGAGCCACTGTTAACAAGATTGTAAACCCCGGGTACAGCAGTACGCAAAACCCAGCAGTGTGTGTGTTTGTGGAGCGAGGGCTGGATGCACGCTGAGCGGATACAACACCCCGTGTAGGAGCGAGGTGACGGAAGGAGACATTCACACACGACGTCAACAGGACATTAACACGTGGTTTGGTTTTTGCTCTGTCGTCTACTTTGGCACAAGAAGTGAGTCCAGCTGCTGCATGCATGGGGATTGAGAAACTAATCAGGGTTAAATAGACCAAGTGACTGCATCATACTGTGTGAACTGAGCCCACAATAGTAAATAGCTTGGTTCATTCTTCTTTACATCACTTAAGAAATATCGCCAAACTCAGTCCTTTTGTGTCATCTCAGCTGGTTTACTGTAACTCTCTTTTCACATGTCTTAGCAATGCATCCCTGAACCGCCTACAAGTGGTCCAAAATGCTGCTGCTGCTAAACTGTTGACCAAATCATCTAAAAGGTCTCATGTTACTCCAATCCTTATATCTTTGCACATGCTTCCAGTTAAATGTAGAATCCAGTTTAAAGTTCTTGTTGTGCACAGAGCGCTCACTAGTCAGGCTCCAGTCTACATCAAGGAGCTGCTGAAGCCTTATAACTCCAGCAGGACTCTGAGGTCCTCTGATCAGGGTTTATTGGTTGTGCCTCGTACCAGGTTAAAGACTAAAGGAGACTGTGCTTTCCAGGTTGTTGGTCCTAAACTCTGGAACAGTCTCCCTCTGGAACTGAGGATTCTGGACACTGTTGACCGGTTTAAAAAGCAGTTGAAGACCCATCTGTTTAGACTTGCCTTTGATTAATCTGTCTGTTTTTATGTCATGTATTTGCATTGAATGCAATCTCTGTTTTGCCTTTTAGATAGACTTTATTTGTTTTTCTCACATTCTTATTCACATATTATACTCAATTGAGTGGACATGGAATAATTGGACCCCCCTCCTCCCTAGTCACCCCCCCATCAGGATGTAAAGTCAGGGTTCACAATATATCACTGAAATCAAAAACAACAGTACCAACCTATCACAACCATTGAAAAGAAAAAAGAAAAGAATGCCTAGCTGACCAAAACCTCATCTAGAGGCAGGTACCCCCTTATCCATACCAACATACATCTGCCTGCACAGACATGCACAAGCACAGGCACGTCCACACAAGGACGTGCCTGTGCTTGTGCACACATATACATGCCCGCAGAAACACACAAGCATAGCACAAGCTGTTTTGCCTTTTGAGGTATATTCAATTATCCAAAAGTGTCAGAACCCCAAAAAATCCCAATACACATTTTTTTTAATTTAATCTTTAACTCCATTACTAACCATTTAAATCCAGATTTAGTCCATTGTTGTTTAATTCTAACAGATCATGGTTCAATGAGGATAACTCACTCGTTTTTCATTAAAATTAATGTTAAAACTTTTTTAATGTACATTGGAAAGCCCTAAATATAAATACAATAGTTTTACATGACATATATGTTTATTTATTTTATTTTACATTTTGATTTATTTTTTTTTTTTAAGAAGTGATGATAATAAAGTTACTTGACACCTCTTCTGTCACATGCTGCCCAGATTTTTACGCTGCATTTAGCTGGTTTGGAAGACATATATTGCCTAAAATAGACTTTAAAAAGGGTCAATTTGACCCGCAACATAACAGGAGGGTTAATGTTTTTCTTTTGTTGTTGTTATAAAGCTCCTTTAATCAATCAATCAAGCTTTATTTATATAGCACCTTTCATACAAATCACATGCAACCTGTAAGAGCTTTACAGTGACTGAAAACAAGGAAGAAGCAGAAATAAAATTGTAATTCTAATTGTATTTCATCATACCATAGAAACATCTGACAAAAACACCTAAAAACCCTGAAGCAGCAGACTTTGTGAAAATGTAATGTTTGTGTCATTCTCAAAACTTTTGGCCATGACTGTACAGATACAGAAATCTCACTTACATACAAGAAGGGCAACAGGGCAGAAAGTTACTATAACATCATCCTAATAGGCTCATAAATATCACTGTTGTTAAAACTCTTTGTATTTTGTGTGTGAGGTACTTTCATGTATTGTTCTGTTATGACTCTTCTCATGACTTTCTAGCGCAGCATGTCGTGGTGCTCGTGTTTTAAATTTAGTCTACCAGGAGATTTCCAGTGGAAATTAGCTTGAAGCTTCACAACAATAGATTTATTCAACACTTATTTTTGAGTTCCCAAGTCTTCACAAAGTTTCCGGGTGAGAGCTGGGATTGTGGGTATAAAATTAGTCTCAAGGGTTTTTACAATTTGCAGAAGAAAAACAAAATTACTCAAAGTCTGCAACAAACTTTTTCTCAGTTTGAAACAGATTTGCATTTCTTCTCAGCGTCTCCTCCTCGAACAGGAGGCAGAAGTCTGTGATTTAAACCTAAGTGCAGAGAAGGATTCGTTTCTTATTTTCACCTCAGACCAGAGGGGGTTTGGGTTAATGGCTGCTCCGCGTACATGTGACAATATAATCATCCGTTGGAGGAGAAAAGTAAGCGATTCAAATCCTTGCAACAGCACTGCCCCTAGACATTTGTACAATAGAAACCCTCCGACTTGAAAATGGGCTGTGTTTACACCTCTGAACCTGATGCAATCCAACACAACAGCTCTGCCCTAAATCTCACTTCTAAGCAGATTCAAGAGTTCGTTTAAGGTTCAGACTGAGTCTCAACTTTGTCTTGTTGTGATGAATCTCATTATTTTATACAGGTCAGCCTCCTGTGCAGCATCACCGCTGAAGTTTGGTGAGACAGGGGGAAGAATTTTCACAAAAAAAAAAAACTCAGAACCAATCTCAAAAGACGAGTTCAGAAAGTGACGAAGGCTTGGTGCTTTAAATTGGTTTCTAATTTTGGCCCCTTGGAACGGGAAGCAGACGCATGAGGAGACACAGGGAAGAACATTACCACAGAGAGATGAAGAGAGTGGCTGAGGTAACTCATCCACAGGGCTTTGTCCTTAAAGTGGATGTTTCTAAGGAATGAGAAGCAACAAAAGTCACAAGTATAAACAACTAAAGGGAGAATGATACGGTTGATGTTGCAAGAAGGAACTATGCGACAGAGGAAATATCCTCATCAGATATTTAATGATCGTCTCAAGACGTTTATGAGGGATGCATCCGGCTGAGAGTCTCCAGTTAACAGGGTCGCTGTTTAAACCAAAACACCGGCCGATCTCTGCCACGGCTTTTTGAGTTCAAAAGGATTTTAAAGCCGTGTTGAAACGTCTTTGCTACTCGCCAGTGGCGGTTCTGGGGAGGGGCCAACAGGGGCCAGTGCCCCTGTAAAACTGAAACTGGACCCCGCTGTGCCCCCCCCGGACACCAAAATAATATTATAACAATAAAAAAATAGCTTTGGTATTGCGCAGATGTTACAGGTGGAACACATGCGTGTGGCACTTGGTTCCAGTCCCTTAGAGCGCTAAGGGACTAAGGGACTCATGTTGAGTGTAAACAGCCAATCAGCTGCTGTCATATCAGTATGTCAGTATATATGTCTAGTATATAGGGATGCACTGATATTTTGCCAGTTTGTTCTAAGCTGGTCCTCACCCTTCTCAGTCTCCTTTGTCAGGGTTGAATGTGTCCCTCTGACAACACCCTTGGCCCCAGCCTGGCCCCCCCAGTACAATTGGTCTAGAACCGCCACTGCTACTCGTGCTTATCTCCTCTCACGTGTTGATTCAGTGAATCCATCTGTGATGAAATATAGCACCATCTAAAACAGCGCCAGCTGAGTCTCTTCATGCTAACAGGCTAACTGTTGTGTTGCTCATACTGATACCTGCCTGTCCGTCTGCTTCTATGGTGTCATCTGTGATGAATGGCATTCCTCTTTGTTTTACTGCCCTCTACTGGTCTAGTGGTGAAGTGCATTTACTTTTTTTTTTCTCCATACGTCACTTTTTCTTTTCTTTTTTTTAACCTTTATTTAACCAGATGAGACTCATTGAGATCAAGACCTCATTTACAAGGGCGACGTAGCCAAGAGGTCAGCAGCACATGTCAAAATAAATAGCACAACTCAACAGCATGGAGCATATATGGAGCGCCGCCTGCAAGCTAGTTCCGGCAGACAACTCGAGCTGCGCTCAGTCATACTGACACGTCATCATCCTCCCTATCAGCTGATCTCAACATCCTCATTTGGCGGTCTATTTAAGCTGCAAGTCTCCTTGTCTCTGCCTCTGCCTCTGCTTTGCAAGTGCTCCTGCTGTTATGCTCAGTGCTGTGTGCAAACTTTGTACCCACCTCCTCCCCGGCATCCACCTGCGGGCTCCGAGGGGGGTTAGTCCTGTCTCATTGCTCCTAAATGTCTGCATTTAAATAATCTATTCTGAGTAATGAGGTTCAGAGCCCATACACCAAACACAATACTGTTTGCTGCAATAAACTTTATCTTAAGTGAACGTGAGTTGTCTGGCTGAAATACAGACAGTATGTAGAAGCAATCAATAATTAAATAATCAATAAAACACAGGCACTGTTCTGGGGTCTGTCTTTCATTTAAGATGGACCCAAAGGCGTCAAGTGAGATAAGATCTGACAGATTCAAATCCTTCTGGAGCCGATTCCAAGGATTTGAATCTGAATCTGGACTGATTTGCACAATCTACCCGGGAATTCAGCCCACGGTCGAAACACAGACAGCAATGGGGGTACAGGGACCTTTTAGTTCAGGGTAAAGTAGTTCTGAGGGCTAAAAGACCCCAGAACTATTGGTTGAAATGCACCTTAAGAGAGAAATGTACAGCTTCAAGATCTATCTCTTTGGGATCCTGTCTCAAATGTTGTCAGACACTTAAAATGAACAAGTGATAAAAACAAGCACCTACAGAGGATGCACTTTATCAAATGACGTTGCAGTCAGTGAAGTCTGTTTTGCAGCCGGCTGAAGCATTAACTTGTTTTTATTCAGTTTGTTATCTGGTCCCTGAAATGTGTAAATAAAAGTCCATATGACCAGACATTGGATCGACACGCTCAGGAGCAGCACTTCTCTATCAGCCGAATAAAATCAAACTCTCTTTAAAGTCTGGCAATAAAAAAACTAAAGCATTGACCGGACTTCTCATCTGCAGGGTAACATGATCTGAAGTGAAGCAGCAGTTTGTTCATCACTAAAGACAGAGAGACCTCACAAGTCAGATTGTTTGGACCGCAGGATCGTTACCCCAGCGGGCAGATGAAGACAGATGGATCTGACGCTTCAAGGTTTTGTTGCATCTCTAACGCATGTTGAAGACAGCCTCTCTGTTGTCTCCAGACCAGCTGTCTCAGCAGTCTGGTCAGAGGAGCTGTGTGTTCATGGCTGGGTATCCATTCATGTCTTTGACCAACACACACTCACAGAAACAAACAGATGCCACTCACTCAATCCTCTCTCGTCCTCCTCGCATTTTTTCAGGATGTCCCGCAAACAGATTCCCTGAAATGATCTACACCTCCTCCCTCCAGCTGTCTGGATAGTCATCTTTTGTGTTTCTTTTTCCAGACGGGGGAAAATGGAGGGGAGGGAGCACACAGCTGGGGGGAGGGGGGGTTGCAGAGAAGCAGATTTTTCTTTTAAAGGTTGTGTTTGGTGTAAATCAGCCGCTCTTTACCATGGGGAGTCTGTGGCAGAGAGATGCTACACATCAATCTTTTCCTGTGAGTTAACCTTTCGACATCCTCTGCAGCTGAGGGATGACACTGTGCAGGTTTCCTCTGACACCGGAGACATGATCTGATCCAGGTACAAAGTCCATAGAGGTTCTGTATTTAGTTAGCTGACCTCCAGCACCTCGGCCTGCCTGGGCGATAATCCATTTTGATTGTGTATTCACTTTTTACTCCCTGAACATCTGAGAGAGCTTCAGAGAGAACTCTTAAGTGGACTGTTTCTTAAGACCTGTCAAGTCAAGTGAACTTTATTTATATAGCACATTTAAAAACAACCAGTGTTGGCCAAAGTGCTTTACAAGGTAAAAAGTAAAAATGACATGAAGACAACAATAAACAACAACATAACAGGATATTACTGTCCTCTTCACGATGAGAAGGCCAAAAAGAAGAGATGTGTCTTCAACAAAGATTTAAAACATTCAACAGTGGGGGCTGATCTTAATTGGAGTGGCAAGCCATTCCAGAGCTTGGGGGCCGCTGCTGCAAAGGCTCGGTCCCCCCCCCCCCCCGGGTTTTAAGGCGACTTTTAGGCACATCCAAGAGCAGCTGGTTTGTTGACCTCAGTGCTCGGGCTGGGTTGTGAGCATGGAGAAGATCAGCCAAGTAGGATGGAGCCAATGCATTTAGGGCCTTGTATGTTAAAAGTGCAACTTTAAAATCAATCCTGTGGCGGACTGGGAGCCAGTGGAGAGCACTCAGCACAGGTGTGATGTGCTCCCTCTTTTTCCTGCCAGTCAGGAGGCGAGCTGCCGCATTTTGTACAAGCTGCAGGCGCTGAATAGACGCCATGTCTAAGCCCACATACAAAAAATTACAATAATCAAGCCTAGCCGTAATAAAGGCAACAGCAACTCTCTCTAGATCCTTAGGAGGGAGATATGCCTTCACCTTCGCTATGAGTCTCAGCTGGAAGAAGCTGGACTGAAACACAGAAGAGATTTGTTTTCGAGATTTGAAGGCACCGTCAAAATGAACTCCAAGGAATCTTTACAGAGGAGTGAATATTTGCTGCGAGAGGGCCGAGAGTGCTCCCATCGAACTGTTGGGGCTGTCCAAATACAATGACCTCAGTCTTTTCCTCGTTAAGGTGCAGAAAATTAAGGATCAGCCATAACTTTACATCTTTCAAACAGTTGAACAAGGACTGCAGGGATCCATTCCTCTTTAAGCTGAACGGCATATAAATTTGCACATCATCAGCATAACAATGAAATGAGACGCCATGTTTCTGGAAAATAGATCCCAGGGGCAGCATATACAATGAGAACAGGATAGGGCCCAAAAACAGACCCCTGAGGAACACCACAAGTAAGAGGGGCTGTCTCAGAGGAAAAATCTCCCAAATGGACAGAGAAACTTCTGTCTGTCAGGTAGGATTGAAACCAACTGAGTGCTAAACCCTTAATTCCACAACTATCAAGGCGTGACCTGTGCAGAACTATAAAAAAAGAAGAGTAAGATTCCAGTAGAGATCAAAAAGTGTGATTGTCTTTAAAGTAGGCCATCAAAATCAGCATACTTGCTCTAATAGCATTGAGTGAAGTGGAAGAAGCAATTGTGGTTTTACCTAAACGTTGGTGAACTTCTGCTTTGAGGCCATAGTTTTGGCATTCTGCATCACCGTTCAATTTATCTTGAGTTTTGAATCACCATCTTTAAAAGAAAAGGCAGATGTGTCTTTAATCAGATGGAGAGGTTTCCAAAGTTGCAAAGTGGCCTGTTTTATGGTCTGATTAGTATGAATGTCATGCTGTATTGATAATTGAAACAATATTGTAAAATTATCTAACTCCTCTCCACTCTAAATAAGTCTCTCATTAATAATCTGATCTGTTGAGTGATGATTTATTCAATCCACAAAAAACTGTCAATTATTTTTCTATTTTTCTAATTTCTGTTTTGAAATGTCATCCTGTTTACTCTAATTTAATTTGTTGATTCTTAACTTGTTTTGTCTGACATGGAATTCATTAAATAGCTTCCACTTGTCTTTTAAACACAACTTTATGATTGTTATTGTCTTTTAATGCCCAGGACTGAGATCAAACTTTGTCTTCTTTGTACTCTAAATGAATAAGTTATTCACATAATGCTTTATTAATGCACATTGATGTTTTACTATGAGATCATCAAACCATCGTTTAACACTGAAGCCAAATAATCAAACATGACTCATCAGAAAGGCTTTCACCAAGCTGATTCATCTTATTTGTGATATTTTTGTTAGATGTTTTGTGGCTTATACTTTTTGGGCTTTTGGTGAATTTGCTGAGAGGGTAGGGGGTGGACAGAGCAGGAGGCTGCGGGAGAGAGGGAGAGAGGGAGAGAGAGAGAGAGAGAGAGAGAGAGAGAGAGAGAGAGAGAGAGAGAGAGAGAGAGAGAGAGAGAGAGAGAGCTGAATGACATACAGCAAAAAGGCCTCGGGTCAGAACCGAATCCTGACTGCCTGCCCTGATACCCCTTTTCTATCAAGGCAGTTTCAGGGCCGGTTTGGAGCGGGCACTCAATTGACAACCGTTTTTTCATGTTTCAACTCTGAGTGTCGGCCGGGAAAACCGGTTCCAGAGGGACTCCAACTCTTTGCTGGTCTAGAACCGCGAACTGCTTACGTCAGGGGCGGGGTTGCCTTAATTGAAAACACAAACCGAACCTGCAGTGACATTTTTTTAAAAAGACTAATGGATTCCAAGGCAAAGCAGTGGTTGGCAAGACCAAGACAAGCTGCCTTTGTCCGACATTGTTGTTGTTGTGAGGGAAAGTTTGCACTAGCCCTGCTGGGAAAAGCGGTCCTGTAAATCTGACTTCATGACGTGCCTCTTCCTAAGGCTCCAGCGGGTGGACAAACAAAAGGGTGCCATGTTGGTTAGTGAGTTCAACCAGCTCTGAACCAGCTCCAGCACCAGCCTGGAGATACAACCCGGTTTGCAAAAGAGGTCCCTGAGGACTGCAGCCTCCACACATGTTCTTTACATCACATCTAATTAGGTTTTTCTTGCATTTGCATTTTCTGTTCATCTTTTAACACAGTGTCCACTAACATACTTCCTGCTTGTATCAGATGTCCTTTAAACCGTCCTGTATTATTGTTGCTGTCTTGTAATGCACAGACTAAAGTCAAACTCAATGAGGTCACAGATTTAGAGGTTACTATATGTCAACAATAAAAGGTTAATAATGTTTCTTTTACAGACTGTTATTTTGTAATCCACGGTGAGAACGACATCCATGTGTGTTATTTTTCCACTCCGTAAACCTTTAACTGATTCTGTCATTTTCCTGGGAGACGCAGACCGTGCATTGGTTCATAGGTCTCGCTCTGGAAAAAAACCACGGTGAACTGTAGAGTCTTGAGTTATTCAGCTTCCCTCTGGATTTCATTCTCCCCCCACACAGTCAGATTTACAGCCTGCGCCGTAGGACTTGTACTCCCTCCTCCTTTAATGGCCGACTGTGAATCACAGTCCAAACCTGTGATGTCACCTCTGAGGCTCCAGCACCACGTCATGTAGGCTTTTATTCAACAGACTTTCACAATGTATGAGCTTCACTCCTGCATCTCCTTTTTACGAATGGTCGCCTTTTTTACGCAGTATAATGTTTTTACTTCGCCGGCAGCTCTGTGCGCTGTTATTTGTCACTGGAATGATGAAATCACCACAGAGAGACGAGGTGCAGCTTAGAGGCTCGTCTGCTCGCACGGATTTGTCTCCTGGCCCTGCTCTCTTTTTTCCTGTCATCTTCCCTTCCCTCACTTTCTTCCTCTCGCTTCATCTCCTCACTCAGCTTTGTTGTGTGTCGATGCTGTTGTATTACTGCCAACATCAGCATTCCTTCATTCCTTGTGTTCTGTCAACAGTTTGCTCCCTCACTGACATATTATTCCACCAACATTAAACTTTGAAGTCACCTGGCCGTGTGAAGCAGGGATATGTCATCATTAACAGCAAACAGTGAACTCTGATTGTTCGGAGGCCTTTTTGCAGTTGACAAGCTCTTAATGTGTCCAGCTTATGTCAGTGAGTTAATTTGCTAAAATGTGTGTCCATTGTTCTTTGTCAGAGTACTGTGTGTGTGTTTTCCAAATCTGCCAGTAAAAGTCAGGACTGTCCTCACTTTGAAAGAATGTCCAGTTTCTTCTTTCTCATGCGTGCGTGCAGTCTGAGCTCACAGCTGTTTGTTGAATCATCATTGAAAACATGAACTCAAGTGTGATCTGTCAGGTTTCTTTTATGGCTGTGAAATGTTGGATTCAACCCGAACTAACCCGTCTTTATTACAGTGTGAGTGTTCGATTTCAGAGCTGAGTTGACATTTTTTTTCCCTGCAGTTCAGGCTCTTGCAGCCAAGTAATGATATCATGTGTATTATCTTATTGGCAGTGAAGTGTTAAAAGATAAAGTCAGGAAAACAAATAATACACAGCTGTTTGAATAAAGTCAAATATCTGATCTATTTGACTTTGACTACTTCCTGATACGATAGGATAGAATACAAAATCACTGAATACAGTAGGATAGGCTTGGATAGGATACAACCAAATATGATATGATACAATATAATAAGGTAAAACACAATACGATAACAAAGGATATAATCTGATCAATCCTGAAGTCCTGAAGTCTACTTGTCTTTTGCCATCCTTTGATGATACCATACCATATGATACAATACAATACAAAACGACACAATCCGATACGATATGATATGATACGATGTGATGCGATACAATACCATACCATACCAGACCAGACCAGACCAGACAAAAAGATATGGTACAATCCGGTACGATACAATACGATATAATACTATACAATACCTTACCATAACATGCCATACGATACAAAACGATACAATCCGATATGGTCGATACGATACGGTAGAGTACAATACGATAAGGTACGCTACGATACCCGGCGATACAATACAATACAAAATGATACAAAACGATACGGCACGATATGCTACGGTACGATACCATACGGTACGATACGATATGCTACGATACGATACGGTATGATCTGATACGGTACAATCTGATACGGTACGGTACAGTACAATACGATATGCTACGATCCGATACGGTAAAATACGATATGCTACGATCTGATACGGAACGATGCAATCTGGTACGGTATGGGTATGGTAGGATATGCTACGATCCGATACGGTACGATTCAACATGATACGATACGGTACGATACGATGCAATATGCTTCGATCCAATACGGTACGAAATGCTACGATCTGATACGGTACGATGCAATACAGTACGGTACGGTACGATCTGATACGGTACGATACGATACAATACAATACGCTACGATCTGATACGGTACGATACGATACGGTACGGTACGATATGCTACGATCTGATACAGTACGATGCAATCTGGTACGGTATGGTACGATACGCTACGATCCGATACGGTACGATACAATATGATACTATACAGTACGATACGATACGATCTGATATGGTGCGATACGATACGATACAATACAATATGCTTTGATCCGATATGGTACAATACGATCTGGTGCGGTACGATATGGTACGATATGCTACGATCCGATAAGGTACAATAGAATATTCTATGATCCGCTACGGTACGATATGATACGATACGATACGATACGATATGGTGCGATACGATACAATACGATACGATACAATACAATATGCTTTGATCCGATATGGTACGATACGATCTGGTACGGTACAATAGAATATTCTACGATCCGATACAATACCAAACCATACTATACCATAGAAAATGATATAAAATGATATGAAACGATACAATACGATATAATACCAAACCATTCCATCCAAAACGATACAAATAAAAGGATAAGATAGGATACAAAACGATATGAATATAATAGAATATGATACAATAAAATATGATATGAAACAATAGGATACGATACAATTTGATACAACAATACCATAAGATAGGATACGATAGAATAGGATAATAAGTGATGCAATATGATGTGGTACATTTCAGACTTGAACGCACTTGCTGATAAAAACTAAATTAAAAAACTAAATTAAAAAAAAGCAGAAATAAACTATCCACAAGGAAGCATCTGCTAATAACAACCTCAAACAACATGTATTTCAAACCACCCACACTGCACATTTCCACAAAACTCCCAACATGAAGAAGTGAAAAAGATAAGAACACCATGAAGCTTCTACACAACCTCCTACAGTCTGAAAAAAACATTATTCATGACTGAGATAGGCTCAGATGCTGAGTCTGCATCAGGTAACTTAAATCTGTTTATCAGATATTCTCCCTTTTTCTCTAGAATATCAATATGGACGTCAGATTCCTCTATCAATCAATCTCTTGTATATAGTGCATGTGAGTCAAAGTACCTTTATGTGTCATATCCCTGTTTTCGCTGATGTATAGAGCATCTGTTCTGTGTGCCTCTGTGACCGGTGTGTGTGTGTGTTTATGACAGAACATCCCCGACGATGACAGATTGATAAAAAGCCGGTGTGGTGCTGAAATCATACAAGTCAGCAGCTCCTTGTCATTTCCAATAGAACCTAAATAATCTGGTTCCAGGGAAACGGCACCCAAGGACAGAAGCACATGTAATCTTATGATAGCTGTAATATGATCTGTTATCTGTAATTGAGGCCAGAGGACCAACACGGCAGCTCTGATGCTTACCTTATAGTTACGGCAGGTGGGGTTGAAGGCGTTGGTGCCACAGGCGAAAAGAGTCTCATCATTGCGTGGCACCAGGACTTTGATATAGTTGTAACATTCATCCTGTTAGGAGGGAAACAGGCTCATGTTACTGCAAATTAGGAAGCAGGGCTGGGGCAGAACAAAGCAGGACAAACAGCAGGTAGGCAGGTGTACTTTCTGTTTTACAGCCATTATCATAATCCCCAGACTGATTCTTGTTGTTTCACTGTAGCTCTGCAGAGGAACACACTGTGCCAAAAGCCCCGGTCTGTCGTCCGCTGATAGATGTGAGCCCTGATTCTGATAAGCTATACCTGCACATCTTTGCTTATTACAAACCTTCACTGAGCAGGAAACGAAGGCAGGGGAGCCAAAGGAGTGAGGAATAAAAAAACCAGAGAGATAGAGGAGAATGCATATGTGTCTGAGAGATAATACTCACGCTGTTTTTCCCTCTCACTGTGCACTTCTCCACATCCTTCGTCTTCCAAGTCAGTTTCTGAAAAATGAACAGACAGCCAACTGTCAGCTCAAAGACAAGCTGTTTCTCACCAACCCAGCTTTTGTTGCTCCCAATCGTTCAAGTGCTATTACGAGACAGCTGTGATGCAAATCTCATTAACTTCAATAAACTGTCGTGAAGAAAAACAAACAGAGAGAAATATCAGGACTGGCTGCAGCAGCTCGTCTGTGGGCAGTTAAACACTGTGGGTCCTCAGTGATAAAATCCCTCTGCATTGTGAGGCTGGAAATGTAAGAACACACACATGGGGGATCTGCAAAGGGTGTTTGCATCACTTCACTGACCATATGAGGACTCATTTAGCCCCAATTAACCCCCTGACCAAAAGCTGTGACCCCGAGTCCTCACACACACACACACACACTTCTATCAGTGCTGGGCTGCTATAGAAAAAGATCCATCAGCTTGTTAACAAGCTCTGCCAGCTGAGGGTTTAATGTGCTGGCTTCCTCTGTGGGATAATTTACTGACCCGATATATTCTCAGAGCTCGTAAATAGCACTGAGGGAACTGGTGGTTGTGTAGGTCCTGGTTGAGGTCCAAGTCGTTCTGAAGATTATTTTGATAACAAATCCAGACAGGACACGGCAGACAGGAGCCTGACGTCTCAAATTGGTGACGCATCGTCTCTAGAATTAAATAGTCTGTCGGAAGAAGCGCACGATGACGCAGATCATCGGTACGGGGACCTCTGACAGAACAGGTTTCAGAGCTAACTGAGACTCAAACAGGTTTTTGTTTTGGCCACTTCTTAATGTTGACTTAGCTTTCACCTGCACATTAAGAGACTTCAGATTCACTTGAAACACATTGTTTTTCTTTTGCAGTGTGTTGCACCAGCTATGCAGAACTACTCCATTAAATTAGGCTGCAAATCCTCCCTAAATTGCATGTTGGCAGTTTCAAATTTGACACTAAGGCTTTGTTAAAGTTTGGCTGCATCACTAGATTTGAAACAGATCTCAGTAATTGACTCAAAATACACACTGACTGAAATATTGTCACAGAAATAAAAGTTCAAGAGAAGAAGCTAGGAGTTAAAGTTGCTAATGGAAATCACCAAAAACAAAATCATGGATATGAAAGGACAAAGCTTTATGATTATATAACAACTGTATAACATTAATTTACACCTTTGGCCACACAGCAACTGTGACACTGATCAGTTAACATATGAATGAAACTCATCTAACCCAAGTTAGCTAATCAATTTAAAACAATAAATTACTGATCAGGTAGCTAAAATATTTATATCATCCTAATGATTAGACTAGAGATAATATGACTTTTGTTTTTGTTAGAAAGTAAATCAGAAAATAAAATCTGATATAAAACTCAAGAGTGATACTTTGATATGTATATTAATTGTTTGACATTTTACTAAATATTGTATTCTTAAAGGTGACATATCACGCTTTTTTCATCAACATATATTGGTCTAAGAGGTCCCCAAAACATGTCTTTAAAGTTTATGCTCAAAAAAACACTTTGAAATCAGATTTTGGTCTGCCTGAAAACCCCTCTTCTTCAGCCCTCCTCAGAACGGTCTGTTTTCTCTCTGACCACGCCCCCTCAGGAAGTGGGTGTGGCCTTGACTGTCCAGCACGTTGATCTAATGTTTACATGTTGGCTGAATATACATGGCTGCTCAGAGATCACGTTACTTCAACCCTCTGAATCTGATCCTGACGGAGAGGCGCCTGTAGCAGGACCTTTCTGAACCATTGGTCACAGATTTAGTGGTTCTTGTTGTTTTATTTATCAGTATGTCGACGTGTGTCTTGGTACACAGCTACGAACATGTAGCTATGTGGCTATGCTAATTAGCGCTAGCACTTATCCATGATAAATAAAAATCATCCACTAGATCTTCAAATCTGCAGACGTGGGGAGTAAAACCGACCTCTGCCAGAAAGGCAGCAGGACCTTTCTGAAGGATTGGTCACAGATTCTGTGTTTCTTGTTGTTTTATTTGTCAGTATGTCGACGTGTGTCTTGGTACACAGCTACAGCTACGCCATGTAGCTATGTAGCTATGCTAACTAGCGCTAGCACTTATCCATGATAAATAAAAATCATCCACTAGATCTTCAAATCTGCAGACGTGGGGAGTAAAACCGACCTTTGTGTTTATTAAGACAGCCTACAACTAGCATGCCTCCCTCCTAAGCTCCTTGTTAGCACACATTTGTGCAGCTAATGAAAAATGGGGAGGGATTCAGTATTAGTTTATACAGTCTATGGGCTGAACAAGCTCCGAGCTCTGACTCCGTGACAGACCGGATATTGTTGTAACGTAACAAAAACACGGAACATTTACAGAAAGGTGGAGAAATCAAAACAGGGGCAGAATGGATTTTTTTCATTCTCGGGGGGTTTGTAGACATGCCAGGGACAAATATATCAGGTAAAAAACCATTAAAAAGTCAATTTTGCATGATATGTCACCTTTAACATGCATGTAAATAAGTATTTTGATCCCAGCTCATCACATAACAAATGTTTTTTGAATCAACATAAGATTATGATGTGTTTCAGAGCACACTTCACTGTTTTTACACTGATCTTTACTAAGTTATTGAACTCTGGTGATGTTGTGAAGTTTTCTCATGTATCCTTGCATTGTGATCCTCCAACTCGCCTCCTTTGTTTGCAATTCTCTTTCCTTTTGATCAGAAGTTTGGGATGCTGTGTGACAGACCCAAAGGTACTTCTGGTGCGGCCGAGGACTGCAGTAAATTATCCTAAGAACTTTGGCATGCAGGTTAAGGCTGATTTATACTTCTGCGTCGACTCGACGGCGTAGCCTACGCCGTAGGTCCGCGTAGCTCCCGTACCTACGCAGAGGCCTACGCACGTAGCTGACGTGCACCTCTTCCAAAATGTAACTCCACGTAGAGCCGACGCGGACCGCAAGCTCTGTGATTGGTCCACTCGACGGCTTTGTCTTTCCCGCATTTACAGCACTTCCAGGATCCCGGACATCGGCCGCACATCGGCCGTGTATTTCATCTCCTCCTCTCTATTCTTCATGTAATCATGTCTGTATGATAAACAGCAACATGTATCAGCTGTAGATTAACATAACACGCTGTGAATCTCTGTGGAAAAGTAAACAGAGATCGTAGCGGGACCGGAAGCAGGCGATCGGCTATCAGAGAGACCGCACTGCCCTCAGGCGTTTCGGCGGAGAATTGCTGCGCGACACGGAGACACCGACGCACAAGTATGTGGGGCTCATGTCCGCGTCAGCCCCTGCTGCGTAGGGGAGACGCAGAAGTATAAATCAGCCTTTAGTGTCGTTGTCCGTGGTGCTGAAGCGCTGCACAGTGACAGCTGTCCCTCAGAGTGAGAGATGCACATCATAAACAGATGATAAGTGTCTTAAAGAAACCACAGCAGCAGCAAACTCTGTGACTGCTCTGCACCCCGACTTTTGCCACACCCTGACGCACCAGAAGTTGTCAGGGTGTTAAATGTTTTGCCATGCCAACCCGCTATTTTATTAAAGCTAAAAGGTGTACAATTTTAGAAGTAAGTGATGTCTGTGTTGTAATAATTTCAGCAGGTGCAAAACTGACAATGTACATTGTCCAAAAACTTCAATATCAAGTAGGAATTACATTCAAAGTATGCAACGTTTACTTGTTCATGCAGCTGATGTAAGAGTGCAGATGATCCACATTTGTTCTTCCTTTGTTTTAAATATCTAAGTGTTTAACAATCCTCAAATTCAGTGTATTGATTTGATTAATTCTTGAGATTGAGGCTGTATTAATAAACCAAGACTTCTAACACAACTCTGCAAACTCCATAATCTCCCTCTCTGAGTGAAAGTGTTCATTTCTTCTTTTCATTTTGAAGCCCTTCCTCGCGTCCTCACCAAACTGCAGTAAAAATGTATCACACATTAAAAATAAATCCAGATCCGACGCTTTCAGACTGAAAGCTATTGCACAAAGCCACAGAGACCTTAACTTTTCTTCTCCTTCTTCTCCTCCTTTCGCAGTTAAAGCCTTAAATTTGACTCATGGTGTTCTTGTCTCACTCCCACAATAAGCCGCCCTGCAGGATAACACATTTTGATGCCTTATTGGAGCCAAGGGGTCACTCTGCTTGGACCATCAGTCCCTGAAACATAATTTGTCCCAGAGGCTCTGCAGTTCTCCTGTTGTCAGGGCTGCTTTTCTATTTTATCAGGTAACCTCCAGTCCAGCAGTCAAATCAGAAACTACTTACAGCAGCTGAAAGCAATCTAAGAGGTGGCTGAAACAGAAAACCTTGGTCCAGATCACAGAGGGCTTCCTGCTTTTCCACTCTCAGGTGTACTTAACATTTTCTTATTTCAATAACTTACAACATATTGAGTAATTACATTATGTTCCATGATCCCTTGCTAAAAGAAAAAGCCAACATTGAAGTATCTGAGTATAAATTTCAAATTGTTTCTGCAGTTTTTAACTCTGAGCTTTCAGGCTCTTCAAGAAGATGCACCTCTCAGGAAATATGTTTTACATCGAATGTTTTATTTCTGAGGAAGTCTCAGTAATTTCCCCATACAGCTGGATGGTTCTGAGCCAACATTTTTTTTTGAGCAGGAGTAAATAATGCATTTTGTTGGGGACTATTTTCAGCAGCAGATTGATACACATGAATGAGTTCTTACACCAGCAGCATGGTGTATGTGCGGTCCACTGAACCCAAACTCAAGTTTCAAGTATTTTATTTGAACTTGGAGGTTTTCTCCTGGGATCTGTTGCTGATTTTATGAAGTTTTATTGTCAGTGAGGTTTTCATTGAGATCCAACTTTATGCATTTCTGAGTTTATTGAAGAGTCAATCATCAGTCTTTACTAGGGATGTAAGGATATATCACAAGACGATAACAAATCGATACAAATAAGGGCGGATTAAAATCGATTCAACAAAATTAGCATTGTGATATTATTTTGAAACAGTAGAAGGCTCTATCTGCATTTCACTCCGCTTGTCCAACATCATTAAGTCTCTTGCACTGCTCTCTCGTCACTCGCTGAGTGGAGTGTAACAGACATGGAGGCAGCAGGTGAAGACCGAGCCGTTTAGGATGCACCTTTGTGTTTACAGTCTGAGGTACGGCAGCATTTTGGCTTTCCCTGATATCTCTGAAGAAAAACACGTTGATTCCAAGTCAGGAGCAGAAGCTGCACTTTAGTTTATTTAAAGACATTTACCTTATTTGTTTTAATATTTCATGTTTTCATTTGGGATTCATTCACTTTCCATTTCTTTAGAATTGTTTTGAAATTTTCCAACATGGTATTTTTGTACGGTAATTTTTAGTTTTTTTACAAAGTGCTGAAAAAAAGTGTGCAGTGGTTTTATTTGAGTTACAGCACACCTTAAAAATGAAAAAGGATTACTTTGTTTACAAAGAAATAGAAGAGAACACATATATATTGCAACTGTTGATAACTGAGAATGGAAATGTAATAATAGTTATTTAAATTTTGAGTTCATCCAGTTTTCTTGAAAAACGTTAGAGAATCGTGAGTGAATCGTATCCTGAACCAAAAATCTGGATTCAAATTGAATCGTGGGTTGAGTGTATCCATATCATAAAACACATACAGTCATGTTTTTATCATCTTAGAAATATTTCAAAAATACAATCTTTTTTAACTTTTAAAGACACTGAGATGATTTTACCTTCTTTTATATCAACACAGCTAGATTACTGCTACAGCCTCTTTACCTGTCTTCACCAAAAACCCCTCGACAGACCTCAGATGGTCCAGGCTGCCAGGCTTTTATCTAGAACCAAGACATATGACCACATCACGCCTGTTTTAGCTTCTCTACATTGGCTGCCAGTACGTTTTAGAATGGATTTTAAGATTTTAATGGTTACTTTTAAAGCATTGCACGGTCTCAGCCCCTGTTTTATCTGTGACCTTTTAACACCATACACTCCAGTTCGCATCCACGATCCTCGGGTAAAGAGCTACTTTTGATCCCAAAAACTCATCTGAAAACAAGGGGGGGCGAGGCGTTTTCAGTCCGGGCCCCACAGCTGTGGAGTCAACTGCTGGAGGACATTAGGTTGGTGGACTCTGGGCTCTCTTTTAAGTCATTGATCAAAACGTACTTTTACTGGAGAGCATTTCCTGGTTTTATTTGATCAAGGTGTCTTGCACAGGGTCCTGCTTTTATTTTGTTTTTATGATTTCATGTTAATTTTAATAGCTATGACACTTGCACTAACTGTATGGTCTTTTAACATGCTCTTTATTTTGCACATGTCCTTTGAGGCATTGTTAAGCACTTAGTAACTTAGTTTTTGAAAAGTGCTCTATAAATAAGGATTATTATTAATATTATTACCTTTACATTGCTAGTTTTTACAACAGAAAAACATAAGAGTTGTTTTGTTGTCTTCATGCTGTTGCACATATTTCTTAAGCATTTTTTTTTTAATTAAAATGTATCTCCAAGATTTCAATGAGCAAGGTCAGAGCTGACTTTTTTCATCACAGGTTATCCCTCACTCTGATCAGTTCTGATTTTAAGTTAACACCTATCCGTGCAGGGACATCCTGGAAATTCTTCGGCGCAGCTCTGAGAGGATCCGACAGCGTTCAGCAGGAGTCAGCATTATGCTAATAGGTCCTGACTTGTCCACGCTCGATTTGGTTTACTAATAATTACTTATGGCCACCCAGGCTCAGGAAGTCAGCGGAGGGGAGAATATGAAAGAGTGGCCAGAGTGAAAAATGAAGAGCTGGTTTAAAAGTGAATAGATCTGTGATGAAGAGGACGCACTATTTTCTGGTGTTATGAGTCTGTCACAGACTACTAATCGAGCCCATGTGGATCAGAGGAAAGGAGAGCGAGACTGTGATGGGAAAACTATTAAAGACTGTACTTTTATTCTGCCATCAGTTCTCTCTGTCGCCCTGGAGGCGGGAGAAGTTTGGGTGCTAAAAAATGCATCAAAAGCAAACATTCAATAACCAGGTTGTTGTAGAAAACACAGAAAAAAGATGAACAAACATTGCATGGCTCTGAAGTTCCCCTCTTTTCTTCGTGCCACAGTCTACAGCCGAATCAATATTTCAGATCTCGTTGACATGGAGTGGCGGCCTTATCAGGGTGAATATCCGTGTTTAGCATTAATCTAAATACAAGCAAACAAAACTCCAGACCTCGGAGCGATTTTATTTAAGAGCAATCATGTTTGACAAATGAGATTCAGATAGGAGGGAGCGTGCCACTTCAGAAGCCACAACAGCACCCGCTGCACTTGTATTGGATATATGTCTGAGGAGAGATTGCTTGGTACTTGAGTGAAAAGGCAGGGAAACGGGGAGGAAAGGGAAATAATGAGATACAAACTTTAACACTGATGTTTTTTTCTGTTAAAGATGGTTTGTTTGACAGAAAATGAGAACTAAACTACTGTAAAAGTTAAAAAAAAAAGCACTGCCTTTAAATTATTTAATCTTTAAAACACATGTACGTCTGAACATCAGCCTGAATATGATACAGGTTTTGTCTCTGGAGGATCAAAGATAGCTGACAGCTCTGTCAGGAGGTGTTTCATTTCAGGGAAAGAGGTGAAAACTTCACTCCAGTGTATTTGTCATTTCTCTGATATTTAACATTTTCCTGATCCATTGTTTGAATATGGATCAAACCCACTGCTTGCTACATTTGTGCCTCAATTAAAAAAGTTAGCAGTTGCTAAGATGTGATTTAATGAGACCTCTAGAAGCCTCCTCTACTGTTGCCATGTTTGAAAGTCATCATTGTTTTGACTGAGGGCTCATTTTAACATTTTAACTGTTTTTGTTTAACATGTTTTTATTGATTGATGATTATTGATTTGTTTTAAGTGACTTCATCCTTTTAACTGCTTTTATATTTTTTTATTATTATTATTTTTAGCTTTTATCCAACTAATGAATTGTTTTAGATTGTATTTGATTATTTATTGTTTTAATTTATTTGTATTTATTTTTTCTCATTTATTTTTTTAATGTTCCCAATTTATCATTTTCACTTTTTCAAATTTTCCCAATGTGATGTCATCCTCTCATTCTGAAAGCCTCTTTTATTGTCCTTTTGATGCTTTTATTTACTTATCAATTTTTTTTAAATTAATGTTATTAATTTTATTCATTTTTTTAAATGTATTTATTTTATTTATATTATTCATTTTATTGATTTTATTCCTTTTTTTAAATTTATTAAATTTATTTATTTATTTTATTTATTTTATTTATTTTATTTATTTTATTTATTTTAGTTATTTTATTTATATTATTCCTTTTTTAAAATTTATTTATTTTATTCATTATTTTATTCATTTATTTTATTTATTCATCCTTGAAAAAACTCTTAAACTGACCTGTGCTGACTCTCTGTCTGCTGATGACATTATAATGCATATTACAGTATATTACATAACTATCTTTGTTATATTATATCATGTAAGATTACATTATTACTGTTTACTACAATTTATGGTCATATTATACACCCATATTTATGCATTATATTGCTTAATCTGTCATTACCAAACCATAACCACACCATGTGAACCTACTCACTAACTCACTACTGACTCATTTTTAATACTACCTGTAATTACTGCTATTTAATCCGACCTTGAGAGCTTAGGAAGTGAACTACATGAGAATCCCAGCAAGAAGGACCACATCAGGACGTTTCTGTTTGGTATTTTGTTTAGGTTTATTATGATGCTTTGAGGGGATTCACTTCTTGGTGGTGTCAGAAATTGAACCAGTTTCAAGTCCCTCTTGTGTGACCTTTTAAACAAGCTGTTCAGAGCCGCAGGCAGAGTCATCCCGGCACACATTTACCTCCCAATCTGAAAATTTGCCCACATTAAGTATTGATATCCAACATTTGACTTCATGATTGTTTTTAGAATAAGAAAAATGTCACCTCTTTCATCAAGTGAACTTTCATGTCCTGACTTTGTTGTGTGTCTAGATCATTAACTTCATAGGAATAATTATCATCCAAACACTAAATAAACTAAGTGTAGAGATACTGGATCATATCTGGTGGGACATATTTTCTGATCCCCCTCTCATATCCTCTTTCTTCTTCCTCTAAACTTTCCGTCATGTTCGGAGTTTCCTGATGGACACTCGCTAGCTGTGAATGACAACAATTTACACCCCGGACATTTTCAGTTCTGACTTATGGGACAGACTTTCTCACCTGCTGTGGGATTATCTGCTCAGATGAGGAGGTGAGATTGACAGCGAACACATGGTCCCTGCAAGAGATGGAGAGTAAAGACAGCGTTAGTCCAGCTATCTCCACATTACTTTGACAGCGTTGACTTTGCAGAGCTCTGTAAGCCTCTGATCCAACCATTTCAACAACAAAAAAAAAACCCTGCTTTCTAAAAAAATGCCTCCAACTCGCTCAATAAGACTGATCCGAGCTGTTCACCAACAGAGCGGGGAGGTGGATTAACAAGATGAGTTACCTGGCTTCTCAGCTTCATGACCTTAAAAGAGTTTTCCATCACTGAAACTTTCCCAACTTTTTGACACATGAATCACTTCATGAAGGGAGTCATGCTCTCTGTTATTTGCAGCTGTGCAGAACACTAAGTCCATTTAGGTGCATTAAGAATCTCCATACCTCTCTGGGCCCGGTTCTTGGCAGTGAAAGCTCTGCAGTTTGATGCCGAGCCAAGAACTGCAGCAGAATTTATTTTGCTCAGAGAAAATGCAGAGAGAAGGTGTGACCTCCTACTTTTTAGATAATTAACCCAAGACATCTCGATAGAGCGAGGTGCACGCTGCGATTAGGCTGAGAGATGAACGAGGGAACACAGAAAACATGAAAGCTGCTGAGTGTGGAGGCTCTGCTTAGGGTACCTTTAAGAGTATTACTGCCCAGCTATCTTACTCATCTCCCTGCTGTGTCGAGTACTTGATTCTGATTCAGTCAGAACCCTTGGACAACGGTTATTAATTCTGAATAGCACATATGACACCAGAGACAACACGTCAAATAAATCCAATACAGTAGGTGTTTGTGACACCTGTCGCTGTCTGTTTTGTAAAAAATAAAACAACTGGCGTGTTTCACAAGCATTCAATTTTAGCTCTGTCTCTGCTGCTCATGCATCATAAAGATAAGAGCAGTCCCAATCACTAAAATGTGATATAACATGTAATAAAACTGGATGGTCCCTGCAAGTTGTTGCAAAAACACATGCACATATATCAATCTCAGCAATCAATTAAAATAAGATTATAAGCATGTTGAGGCGTGCTTCGACCGGTGGACCCAGGGTCTTTATTTAGTTCAGGGGTAGATAATCTCCCCCCTAAAAAGCCCCTGCTAGGGGGGTAGTACCTTTGCAGGGCCTGCAATGCTGAACGTGTCTGATTGGTAGATTAACCGCAGTGTTTTTATTCCTCCCTCCGTCCACAATAACATCACACACATCTGTGATTCTCTTGATTTCTCTTTCTTTCATTAGTTTTTATTTGTTCTATCTTTTTTGTATGTGTGTGTACTTTTCAAAAGAAGAAGCTGTGATTCTCTTGATTTAGCAGCTTGTAACAGTAGTCTTCTCTCAGCCCACCGTGAATGCGTCTCTCCTCCCGGTGTTCCAGTTTTAAAAGTGACCCTGTAAACTGGAGACCTTCAGCTGAATGTGTCAGTGTTTGTGGAGTTTACACAGCTGTTGAAACACAGAGGGAGTTCCTGGGAATGCAAACTAGTTTAGTTTTTATTAAGATTTCAAAATATCCTCATCAGATATTTAATGATAGTCTAAAAGGCGTTTATGAGGGATGCATCCGGCTGAGAGTCTCCAGTTAACATGGTCGCTGTTTAAACCAAAACACTGGCCGATCCCTGCCACGGCTTTTTGAGTTCAAAAGGATTTTAAAGCCGTGTTGAAACGTCTTTGCTACTCGTGCTTATCTCCTCTCACGTGTTCATTCATTGCTTTTTCTATGTTTTTAAACGCAGGCGCAACATTTTCAAAATTTTTCATGTTTTTCTGCTTTTGAGGCACCATTTCCAATTTGAGGAATTTTTTTTTTTTTCGACAGGCTCCGGGTCAACTTTTTTGTTCAATTTATTTTTGTAAAAAAAAAAAAAAATTTTGAAAAAAAAAAAAAAAAACTTTTTTTTTTCAAATTTTTTTTTTTTAATCTTTTTTTGTCAATTTTTTTTTTTGTGAAAGTTTTTTTGTCAAATTTTTTTTTGTCAAATTTTTTTTTGTCAAATTTTTTTTTGTCAAAATTGTTTTTTGTCAAATTTGTTTGTCAAATTTGTTTTTTTTAAAAAGAAATTGACAATTTTTTTTGACAATTTTTTGACAATTTTTTTAATCAAAAGGATTTTAAAGCCGCGTTGAAACGTCTTTGCTACTCGCGCTTATCTCCTCTCACGTGTTGATTCAGTGAATCCATCTGTGATGAAATATAACACCATCTAAAACAGCGCCAGCTGAGTCTCTTCATGCTAACAGGCTAACTGTTGTGTTGCTCATAATGATACCCGCCTGTCCGTCTGCTTCTATGGTGTCATCTGTGATGAATGGCATTCCTCTTTGTGTTACTGCCCTCTACGGGTCTGTATTTTTTTCTCCATACATCACTGCACAATCTACCCGGGACTTCAGCCCGTGGTCGAAACACAGACAACAATGGGGGCACAGGAACCTTTTAGTTCCAGTTAAAGGAGTTCTGGGGGATAAAAGACCCTGGAACTCTTGGTTGAAATGCACCTTTGAATGTAGGTAAGAGTCTAATATTGTTCATCCTTAATTTAACTTTAATGTAAATCTAGCAGGTGAGTGATGATGACTCACCGAGCAGCGATGTAGAGCATGTGGTTGATCCTCAGCATCCTCTGGAAGTCCAAACCCAGACGTACAGTGTCATTGTCTGACATGAGCCCCTGGAAGCTCGGGTAGAGGTAGGAGGCTGCATGTGGAAGAGGAGGAAGAGGAGGAAGAGGAGGAAGAAAGAAGTTAGGTTCTCATAATATATGAAGAAAACAGCAAACGTCTTCTTGGCAAAGATTCAAAATCACAAACCTCACAGATTAGTTTAAGGGTAAAAAACATTCTTTCCAAAACTGTGAAAGAAAGCCGGAGTTAAAACCTGACTAATTAGAGATCATTTAAGTATTAGCAGACTGTAAACACCCGGGCAGCTTTTGGCTCAACATTTATCCACAATTTATCAGCTCAAACTGCTAAAAGCACAACACAGATGCACATTAAGTAACACCAAACCAAGGTTACAATTTGGCCTCTTGTGCTGATAAAATCCAGAGCTTACTCTGTATGCTAATGTGCACTTGTGGAGGTGGATGAACAAGTGAAAAAAAATTGCATCTCAAGTTGCAAATTAGCTGGTCGTGTCACAGAAGTCAGTGTGATTTAAATAAACGGCTCCCGGTGAATATTTCTCTGCAGATCTATCTGGGGAGAGTGCCAAGGCAGGCCGAGGGGAACAATGCAAACCAGCACAATGGGGAAATCTGTCCGTCTAGTCATTCTACTTTTTAAAAGTAACACCCGTCTGTCTGTGAGGTCATTAAGTTAGACACAGCGGCGTCATGAAAGCGGCGTGAACTCCTTCACCTGACAAAACCGTCCTGAAAATCCTGTTCCACAAATGACACCGTGTTTTAAAGGAGACAGAAATATCAGTTACTGCAGGCTGTATATGTTAAGTGCATGACTCAGTGGAAATAAGGTGTATAAGGAAAGGTGTGTGTGTGTGTGTGTGTGTGTGTGTGTGTGTGTGTGTGTGTGTGTGTGTGTGTGTGGCAGCACAAAAGCCTGTGAGATAAGATAAATTGAGGGATGTGCTGCAGAGAGAAAGAGTTATATAATATCTGCTTTATGCTGCACTTTCATTTTCCCTCTCCTGCTCTGAATTTGAATTTTATCTCGCCTTTTCTTACTTTGACAGTAACTTACTAGAGGGGTATTTTAATTTAAAGAACAGGAGAGGGTGTCTGCCGCTTTAAATAACAGAATGACAGCCAGTAAGTGGATGGACATGCTTTGAAAACCTTTGATATATATAAAAAAGATGCTCCAGGCAGAAATTAAATTGGCTGGCTCAATTCTGACATCAGGCTGTCTTCACCATCAGAGACTTCCCCCGCTGCTTCCTTTTTTTTTTTTACAGGCAGAGCTTCTGCTGAAGGCCATGGCTCTCTGGATCTGTTAAGTGCCATGTTAAGTGCCCTCCAGTCTCCCATCTGACCTGTGTTGCTGCTAAATTAGCAATCCCCACTAGGCATACGCCACAATCTGAAATTAGCCTCTAAAGGGAGGCGTGCGTTCCCTAAACCTCTGGTCTTGAATCGACTGTTTAAAGATTTAAGCGCCTAATGTCTGGGCTGAGAGCCGGACCGTGCTGTGCCTTCCTGTGAAGAGGCCGCTATGACCTGCTATACTCCCCTCCTCCTGGCAAATGAAGATGTTTAATTACTCCTCTGCACGTCCACACCCTCGAAGGTTAGAGGGTCAAAGCTCTGGGCTGAATTCAGGAGCAGATGATGGTTCTGGGAGTTATTTAGACTACAGATTCTGCAGGCCACAGAACCAGAATCCCACATGTTTTTGGCTGTTTTTGGAGCCACGCTGCCTCTGCATCAGAAAATTAAGGCTGTTTCATATCAAAGACTTAACTGTGTGGGCACAAGAGTCATCCCTGATATGCTCCTGACAACTATTTATACTGAACACAAGCAACACCACTCTGCAAACAGATCTGTAATGACTTATCAGCCAGAATCTGCAAAAATGTTGTGATTAATTGATATTTTTAATGCTTCAAAATCCAGATAAAGGGTGTGCCAGTGTATGAGATGCAGTCTGTTCTTGGGGGGTTGTCCTGTGTAAAGATTTCCATGCATTCTGCAAAGTCCACAGTTTGCAGTGGTTCCTTTAAACCATCTTTTTTGGCAATGTAGTTTGCAATCTTGCTAGCTGCTGGTACTGCAGCTGAGCTCAGACTACTATCTACCACTGCCTGGACTTGCACCACCAGCTGTCACTGCTAACTAGTTGTCTGAGATTGAGGGAATTTTCATCAAACCAGCACTCCATAAAGTTGATTTACTCAAAAGTAAACCACCAGTATCTTTAAATGCATGCTAGCCTTGTGCAATCCCAGCATGCTTTGTGCAGTAAAACAGCCTCTTGAACTCAATGAATGAGAGTTGTTTTCAATTGCATCAATGGTAAATGGACTTGTACTTACATAGCGCTTTTCTAGTCTTTCTGACCACTTAAAGCGCTTTTCCACTACTAGTCACATTCCCTCATTCACTCACATGGCAGATGCTGCTATATGGTGCTACATAGTGCATACACAGTCACACACTGCTGAACAACAGCAGTGTCTTGCTCAAGAACACTTCATCATGTGACTGCCAGAGCTGGGATCGAACCGCCCAACCTTCTGATTGTTAGATGGCTGACTCTACCCACTGAGCCACAGCCCCACCCCCAGAGCATGTCCAGTATGAAGTTTAATCTAGATTAAAGTACCACCTTCTGGAAAAAATAATCTGCATTTGAGGCTGGTTTAAAGGTCCCAGCCTGGGCCCTACTTTAAACTCTTTAGGGTCTAAATCAGGGGTTCCTAAAGTGTGGGTCAGGACCCCCTGGGGGGTTGCAAGACACAGATTAGGGGTTGTGAGATGCCAGAATGTTGTTGTTTTTTTAAAGTTATGTAGAAATACTACATTTTATCCATTATAGTAAAACATATTGACAAACATAGTAGCTAAATTTGAAATTAAAACAACTTTAAAATATAAAGTGTAATGAGTTTTCTGCCTTTCTTTTTGCCAGATGACTCCTAAGTCTAGGGTTAGTGAACAGTTAATTATCAAAAGCATCAGTAGCAGCAGGTTAATTCATAACAGGCACAGGCTCATATAGGTAGGGTCATTTTCTGCAGACCAGCTAAATGAAGCCACATTAAATCACTTTGAGGGACAGTGGGGGTCATGAGTCTTTGGGACCTATATTTTGGGGGCTTGGCTGAAAAGTTTGGAAACCCCTGGTCTAAGTGACCCAACCTTAGGACCTAAAAAGGGTTTGGAATTGCTCTATAAGATTGTTTCAGCTGCCAACACAGCAGGACAGACTCTAATGGTTGTGGGCGAATGTGTCTGATCACAGTATTCACACAAAAAACGTTTTATTTTTTTGGCTCTGACAGGGTCAAATTATCCTTTTCATATACTGTATATATCTCACATTATCCAAAGTATCTCTTTAGAGACAGACCTTTCAGTTATGGTGACATCCTTCTTTTTACAGCAAAAGCAGACGTTACATCACTCTCTTCGAAGCAACCAGACTGAAAGCAGTCATTTCGCTTTGCAGAGGACAGGTGTTGCTGGTTCAACCGATCCGTTGTCTGGTTTTATTTGGGGACTGCTCCTCTTCATCAATTAAATCTGGTTGCTCTACTTTGTAAGGGTCAAACATATCAGCGTTTTGAAGCAGCTCCAGTAAAATAAACCTAATTCAAAAAGGCCGGACACAGAAAGAAAAGATACTGAGGTGAGTCTTCTTCCCACTTTCTAAAAGAGGAACTCGGGTATCATTTCATAGACTGTGGCCTGATGAAGTACAAAGATTCATAATGGATATCTCACAGAGTTTGTGCGGGACCTTGTGCCTCTCTGTCACCTGCTGGAACCACAGGTGACAAATGACTCTCATTACACCTGGGATCAGCTCCACATATAGCACTATTAGCACAGCTATTTCTGCTAATGGTGGCGTTACTCTCTTCCAGATAGATCAATTACAGTGTGTGGGCCATGGTCTCAGCCACCTCTTAAATCAATTATGGGCCATTACATTTAGTAGCCAGGACCTCTTGTGTGGACCTCCTCAGTGATTGGGTGCCGTGGATGTGTCCCCTGGGGGATCGGATGAAGCAGTGTCTTGAGAGTGTCATGTTAGAGAGTGTCTACGATCCTCCTCAATCATATCTATCTATCGGTCTGAAGGCGGGTGCTCAGCTCACAGGTGGTGCTTTTATGAGCTGCAGTTACAAGCAGGACCGGGGTTGTAATTCACTGATGGTCTTTATGGACCGTCATTGTAATTGTGTTGATACTGTTGCTATAAAATACAATATTAACAACACAAAGAAGTGTGTTTTTGTAGTATGATATGAAGTGATTGCAAAAAGCAGAAAGTGGTGATTTCAAATTTCTTGTAAATGGTAAAATGATTGAACGGGAAGAAATGTCAATCCACTATTAATCAGACAGGAAAGGTAGAAACAAAGCCAAACAGGTGTCTGTGTGAACAACAAGTCCAGACCAAAGCAGATAAATGACTAACAAGAAAACAAAGGAGGCAATGAGGAGAAGAAGACAAATAGATGAGCAAGACGGAGAAGAAGACAAAGAAGAAGGAAAAGGCAAAAAAGGCAAGGAACAAGATGAAGCAGAGGATGAAAAAGAAGAAGAGCAAAGGGAAGAAATTAGGAGTAAAACAATAGGAACAATAACTGAAAGAGAGTGGGGATAATAGCAGAGATACCTAAGGTCAAGGATTGGGCTGAAGTGATGCAAAGAGTTTATACCATGGAAAAAACTCACTTATTTGACCAGATTAGAAATGGATAAATTCAAAGGATTTTGGCAAAAATGGATAGAGTTCACAACAACAGCTAGATTACAATTTACAGGATAAATGCAAACTACCATCCCCTTGGTTCACTGCTACAGATTTCTAAGTGTTATTGGTATTCATATTGTTAATGTATGTTATAGCATCAGTATTGGGAATATTATCACTGTCATTATTATCACAATTCTTATTTTATTATATTTTTATTGTTATATTTTACTTCATTTATTTATTTAATTTATTTTAATTATTTATTTTATTTATTTTATTTTATTTTATTTACTTTATTTATTTTACTTTATTTTATTTATTTTATTTATTTGTATTTATTTTATTTATTTTATTTATTTTCTTTATTTTATTTATTTATTTTGTTTATTTTATTTTACTTTATTTATTTTCTTTATTTTATATATTTTATTTATTTTCTTTATTTTGTTTCTTTTATTTTACTTTATTTATTCTATTTATTTTATTTACTTTACTTACTTAATTTATTTTTCCTTTTCTTCTAGTCCTGTCTCTTTGCTTATATATCTGTTCTTTAAAGTGTCATTTTAAAAAAGGGATTTATATGACTGAAAAAAGAAAAGTGATTTTAGAATTGAGATTTTTGGATATATATTTTCATAAAGGTAAATTCTCACTAGATGTGTTAATGACATCCTATTATCAGGTTGTTGTTTTTTGTGTGTTTTTTATTTTTTTACATATTTTGTTTTACTAAAAAAAAAAAGGAATATTCATGTTTTTAAGATGTATTGTAAAGTGTTATATTGACAAGATATCTCAATAAAAAGAGAATTACAAAAAAAAAAAGAAAGAGAGTCGGGATAGAGTAAGGTCTTTGGACAGTTCACTGGGACAATACGGGACAATCAGTAAACAGTGTTTCTGCCTAACCTGTGTGTTAAACACCAGAGCAGTTATAAATGCTGTAGCTGAAGTCATCCATCTTTTCTTCTTGAGTATGTTCAGGATAAAGGGATGTGTGACGCAAGTGGTTTCTTAAAGTGAATCCAAAAAAGGAATAATAACAAAAATTGGTGCAAAAAGTAAAGTTGGTACAGTGACAGCTCTGCTCTATGGCTAAACACAGGTGCTGTACAAAAGGGCCACAGAGTCAGTACCGATAAAGAACAGGTGCAAACAACAACAACAAGAATAAAGTCAGGACGTCTAACAAAGCAGTGGCTGTTTGGTCCCCTCCATAGATTCATTCATGGTTTCCAAACGTGCCTTAAGACAGTGGTTCCCAAAGTGGGGGTCGAGGGACACTGACTGGGCGTCAAAAGATAACTTCTTAACAAACAATACAAATTTAGAAAGATCTAGAATTGCATGTTTTATGCATTGTTGTAAAAATATCTACAAAAATTGAAGCAAAATTTTAGATGAAACCATGCAAATACAAAACGTCATACATTTTCTTCTTCATTTTGTTGCCACTTTACAAGAGGAAATTATCCTGCTTCTAGCTTTTAAAATTACAAATAAATATGTAAGTTATTGGACTGGCCTGTTAGTTCTTGCATGCAGCTGTGAGCAAGATTTAACCACCTCAGGACGATGGGGGTCGCCAATCTCTGGCACTGTTATTTTGGGGGTCACCGACCAACAATTTTGGGAACCCCTGCCTTAAGAAACCAAACTAGCCTTTTCAACACATCCTAGCAGGGTTTAACTGAGTCATTGTAGTAATCAAATTAAATAATATCATTATATTGATTCATTCATAGGGCCCATTTTTTGTTCATATTTAAAGTAAGTTTTCTTTGACAGATGTTAAAACTTTTATTTTAAAAGTCATTCAACATTAATGTCAAAATCTTTTGTCTGGTAACTTCAAAATATGCAAATAAGGTTGATTTTTGAGTGTTTTTTTGAGTGGTTGAGTGGTCCTTTTAGCAAAGGGATATAAGAAATAATCTTTGAAATAAATCACAACAGCTACAATTACAACCAAGGCACAACACTTAACATCAAACACAGAAATATTAATACATCCACAAAAAAATACACCAGAAAACTCCAAAATCAATAATTAAAACAGAGTAAAAGTTATAAAAGAGACACTGAAAAATGTAATAAAATTTAAAATAAAATCAGAAAATATGTAGAATCTAAAAACCCCAAGACCTCCCTTTAAATAAATATACATATTAGTAAATAAATGCAGTGTTTTCCTGCATGTTTGTGGTATTGTTTGGTTTAAATGCCATTTTTCACAGCGAGTAAACAAAGCAGAACTAAAGGCGGTAATAATCCAGCCCCTGAATAAATCTCTGCAAATTTCCTTCCTGCAAACATGCCCTTAAACACATCCACCTCTGTAAGCCCTGGTCCCTTGCGGGGAGTTATAATGCTTTAGTGACCCTCGCTTTACTTTTTACATCCTACTCCTGCAACAGGGATCACCATGGCAACACAGCAGAATTTGAGAACTTACATTCCCTGCCCACGATGCTGATAGGTTCCAGGTCTTGGGGGAACGGCGTGGCTCCTGAGGACAGCTGAGGTAAGAAGGCGGCTAAAGTGAGAGCCAGGACGGCTGGCAGCACGGGCGGAGGCGAGCCGGGCGTCAGCCTCATTTTGGCAGAAGATGAGACCTCAGCAGAAACACATGGCCCACACTGGATTCACCTCCCACCTACAGAAACACAAGGACAGCAGGGTCAGAACAGAATGCACATCCAACATAAACCCTGGTTTCAACAATCACCATATACAGCTGGAGACAATAACAGCAGATTATACAGAGATCTTATTTCTCATATTATTATGGGATGATGAATTTAGATACCTTTCACTCATGCTAAGAGAATTACAAGATTTAATTGATTAAACAATGTTTGAAGTCTGCAGCTCAGTTACCCATATGTTAGTGTAATTAGTGTCCACTCGGTCTGCACAATATGAAAGATGTAATATACGATGTCTTGTAATGTGATGACAATTATATTAGCTATCAATTAATCAATCAATCAGACTTTAATACATTAAAAAAAAGAGATATATAACAATTTAATTAAAAAGACCGCCCCTTCCTAATCCCTTCCCCCACAATATGTCCAACAATAATAATAATACAAATAAAAAGAAAATAAATAAATGAAAAATAAAAAAGAAGTTTCTGAATGAACTGAGGAACCAATCTCATGATATCTTAATGAGGAAACACAAGATGTTAAAACTCAACACAGGAAATTAAAATCACCAAAATAAAATTAATTTCTAAAATAATAAAACACTAAAATATTAAACCATTAAAAGAAAACAAGATGCTATACTTTAAATAAATAAAAATAAATAAAAATAAATAAAAATAAATAAAAATAAATAAATAAAATAAAATAAAAAGTGACAAAAATTTGAACTAGATAATAAATAAAAAAATAAAATAAATAAAATAAATAAAAAAATAATAAAAAAATAAAATAAAATAAAAAGTGACAAAAATTTGAACTAGATAATAAATAAAAAAATAAAAAAATAAAAAAACAAAATAAATAAATAAATAAAATAAATAAAACTAAGTTAAAAGCAAGACTAAATAGGTCTGTCTTGAGTTTGCTTGTAACAGAAACTTATTAGTTCTGCTTTCTTGCAGAAACATATAACTCAGTTTCTGTGTCAGAATTCAGGTTTTTATGCTCTGCACAATTCCTGTGTTAGGAAAATTAACCCAAAATGTCATGTTTGTCACCTTTGACCTGGAACAGATTAATCTGAGGGCTGCTGATAGCCAGCTTGAGCTTCATTTGACTGCATCAAAACAGTGTGAAAGCACAGCCATCACACCCAGACCTCTTTCTAATGGTTAAAATATAAGTATTGCTTGTTTGCTTAAAATAATGCATTTTATTTGATGTAAATTTGTACTTTAGTAAGGTGTTTATTTAAAGTGCCATGTTGATGGAATTGCAATATATTGTGCCGCCTTGAACTGCTCTGATGCTCACATAAAAAGGGAACATGGAGACAGAGAGAGAACCAGACACGGTGCGGAGGAGACTAGGAGCGGAGGCGGGTCCCGAGGGCCATGACAATCGGGACATCTGACTCATTTACAGCCAGCCAATGTCTTTCACAGGTGACTTAGCACAATTAAACCTTCCCCTTATCAAGAGGAGCACCTCGTTCCACCTGTGATGACACTTACGCAACTGTGTGTGTACTTAAACCGCGTCTTAAAACCACAGCATGAAGGTCTTTGAATCAGTGAGACGACGGCTCTCTTTTAAATGTCATCTCACTGTGACAAAAAAAGAAAAAACAGAGAAGGTTGTTAGTCAGCCAAAAGCCATTTGGTCAGGTTTAGGGGACACATCATGGGTTTGGGTCACAAAAAAACAAATGACTCAGAGGACTCAAATTCTGGGCACAAAATGTCATGTTTTGTAGCAAATGTACCGCTCCCCAGCTGACACTGTTGGCAGACTGTCAGTCTTTCAGCTACGTCACTGGACTTCATACGTAGTGGGAGGACAGAGCAGGAGCTTAAGTCTAAAATATCACCAACAGTGGATCCATAAGGTTCAAGAATATGTGAAGAAAAGGGTGCATTTTCTTAGATTAAAGTATGCACATCGATTATGAAGAGCTTAGCATTTAACACGGTGTGAAGGGAATATGTGATTGCTGGAGACGGCTAAATGTAGCACAGATACCGGATTGCATCTGGCATCTTACTTTAATTTCACGGCATTAAAGAAGTTTTATTTCAATTATTTATGTATTTATTTATTTACTCTTCCTGTCTGGACAGTCTGGAGTCAGTGGCTGAGAGGAGGTTGATGGACAAACTGGGAGCCATCCTGGACAACCCCTCTCACCCTCTCCATGATGAGCTGTGGCTGATGGGGAGCTTGTTCAGTCAGTGCATCATCCCACCACGGTGCAAGACTGAACGCTTCAGGCGCTCCTTTGTGCCCACCGCCATCAGACTGTTGAACAGTAACGGAGGCCACAGACTACACCATGCTGACCACTGGCACCCCCCCCCCCCATGAACAGATCCATAACATCCCTGCTCTGTCTGTCACACTCCATCATCCCATCCCAAACTCTCTCTTGACTGCTGCTGGCATTATAATGTATAATATACTGTATTATATATTTATCTTGCTATATTATATTATGTTATATTACATTACTATTCTAACTACAACCCATGGTCATATTACATACAAATATTCTATTTATTGCTTAATTTGTCATTACCAACCATAATCACACCATGTCAGCCTGTCACTACTGAAACATTTTTTAATACTGCCTGTAATTATTTATATTTAATTTAAATTCCATTTGTAACATTTTATATATCTAAATTGTACTCTAGCTTTATTTATCTATTTTATTTTACTTATTTTTATTTGATTTTTATTTGATTTTTTTATTTGATTTTATGTTATTTTGTTTTATTTTTATTTTGTACTTATTGAAACTTCTTTCTTGACTGTACTTATGTCTGGGTTGCTGTAACAACTGAATTTCCCCCCCCCCCGGGGGATCAATAAAGTAATATCTTATCTTATCTTATCTTATCTTATCTTCCTGGGGTCTACTCATGCAAATTTGTACAATCCACATGCAATTAACATTTAAAAGAAATCCAAGTCAAAAGTAAAACAATAACATACAAAACAATACATTAAAATGCAATATATGACAAAGCTTATAAATACAAAACTTTTGCATAAAAGTTCATACTAATTCAGAATCTGACCAAAACAATTAAATAAAACTATTACTACTGATAATATCAATAATAATAACAACAATACCCACACCATCACTGTCACTGTCTACCTAAATGTCATTCACATGTAGTATAAATAACAGATATATCTTAATAGAGACTATGCGACACAAGATACTGCTTTAAGGTCCTTTTAAAAGCTATTTTACTGGTTGAACTGGTCATAACAGATGGAAGACCATTCCATCTCTTCATGCCTCTATACAGAACAGTAAGCTGCTTTGCATTAGTATTTGTGCGTGGAAGTGTAAAGCAACCTCTAGCAGCACGTCTAGTATTAAAACTATGGTCATCACTGCTATAGGATAAGTGATGAAATAGAACATTTGGAGATTTAGACACAGAAATGCTTCTAAAAAAGCAGAGCAGAGAAATGGTAAACCTTTCTTTCACCAAGCACCAACCCAGAGTCTTGTGCATAACATTTGCCCTTCTGTCACAGTTTAAAGCTAGTCTTGCAGCTCTATTTTGCACTAACTGTAATTTTTCTAAGTCTGTTTTTGATGCACTAGACCAGGGGTTCCCAAAGTGTGGGTCGGGACCCCCTCGGGGGTCTTGAGATGTCTTCCAGAATTTTTTTTTTTTTGTAAATTATCTGAAAATACTACATTTTACCCATTATAGTAAAAACTATGGACAAAAATAGTAGCTAAACTTGAAATAAAACCTTGAAAATATAAAGTGTAATGAGTTTTCTGCCTTTCTTTGTTGCCAGATGACTCCTAAGTTTAGGTTTACTGAACAGTGAATTATCAAAAGCATCAGTAGCATCAGGTTCATTCACAACAGCACAGGAAACACAGACACATGCTCATATAGGTGGGGTCATTTTCTGCAGACCACCTAAATGAAGCCACATTGAATCACTTTGAAGGTCAGGGGGGGTCCCAAGACTTTGGCATTAATATTTTGGGCAGAAAAGTTTGGGAACCCCTGCACCAAACCACACTGCTGGACAGGTTAGTTAGCAGATCCATATGCATTTAAAATCCATTCACTAAGGTGGAGATTGCATCTTTTTGTAGAGATATCCTGCACACCGTCATAGAAGCGACACACAGGAGTGAAGCAATTACTCCTTCATGGTAACCAGAAGAGAAAAATGATAATTGTTTCGAGACACACACACACACCGCCAAAAACACTGACGTACACACAATCCCCACTTTAGAAGGACCTGAGCTGCTAAACAGGAAGTGATTCATTCATTCTGAATCAATAGACACAAAAGGAGGAGTTTGCTTTGTGTGATAACAGGAGCAACACTGCAGCCAAACAAAGACAGAGACGGCTACCTTTGAAAGAAGAGTCAAAGACGAAAGATGTAACAGCGGCTGAAACTATTTTTGACAAGTGATGTCAGGGAGATGCTGAACAAAACAAGCTGTAAACCTTAATGACAATTCATCACAGAATACACTGCAGCCTCCTCCTCCTCCTCCTGCAGCTGCTTGAGTGTCAGGGATAAAGGTGACACATTTCAGTATACGTTTGTCAAAAGAAGCAGCTTGAATTCACATCGCGCTCGGTGTTGTGTGTCTACGTGGCAGTAATTACCGGCTCCGGTTGCAGAGAAGACTGCGGTTGTGCACAAATGTTAATTTCCACATCTGTTTGATATCAGAGGGACGAGACGGGGACAGATGGATGGCAGAGGGATTTGTCAAAACAAACTCCAGACTGTGATGACCTGTGCTCGCTGCCAGCTTATTGAGGCCAACGTGTCCTCCACAGGGGTCCTTACACGCCTTACAGAGTTTATGTTCTGTGTCGCTTGGCAATGACACCCGGGCCACATGGTTTTAAGTGGGAGCAGAAAATTAAGTCAGCGGAGACATGAACTGTCATCAATATTGATAATGGTCCGCCTCATTAAAATGCAGAGGAGAAAGCTGCATTTAGCGATGAGGTCAAGTGATGATCGCAAACACCATAAATCCAAGGGAGTGGGCGGATGTCTGCTTTTGTTTACTCTGCGAATCACAACAGATTGTGTGTCCTGCTTCAGGCGATGTATGAGGACAGTATACCTGATGGATTTGCCTCATATGCCATGATTTGGAGATTTTCCTGCCAGCAAGGGCAGCCTGTTTAAACACACAGAGTAAGTCACAGTGGAATTACTGCGAGAGAAACAACACAAATTAAAAAAAGAGCACAGAAAAAGTTGAATATTTGTTCACTTAAATGCTCAAATCACCAACTCTTTGTATTTACACAACATGCAATTTAGAGACACCTCCTGAAAGCCAACAACTAATAACCAGAGGAAATCAGACAGACCCAGAGTGCTTCATTGTCAGTCAAATCTCTGCAGCTCCTGGCCTTCACTGTTGTAAACACTGTGCATCACAGTAAGAGCAGCAAACCTGACAAACCCAGAAACAGAAGGACGCTTCAGGGTTTCCGGTTTATGAGTTCACAGTTAGTCAACTCTGACTCATCGCCTGGCACCAGAATCACTAGTCGGTTAAACCAGTTATTAATTTCTTTATTAAGGTAGGCCTTAAATGCAGGTCAAATGCGGTGTCTAAGCTGTGGTGAAGCAACTCACCACTAGCTTGGGCTGTAGCTCAGGTTAATGGTGAGTGCTACATCATATAAAGCTCTACTACCCGGATGCAAACAAGCGTGGGAGACATGGTTTTTGATGTAGTAAATGGTAGGGATGGGCATTTCAAGCCAGAATACTATTCCATAATCATTGACATCTATTCATTCCTTTACAAAGTGAAGGAATGGTAAAATGGTAATGGACTTATAAAGCGCTTTTGTAGTCTGTCTGACCACTCAAAGCACTTTTACACTACTCGTCACGTTCACCCATTCATACCCATTCACTCACTGATGGTAGAGGCTGCTTCACTAAGGGACCATCAGTGTTAGCTAATCTCATTCGTTCACATTCACACATTCACTGAACAACAGAGGGAGCAATTTGGGGTTCAGTGTCTTGCTCAAGGACACTTTGGCATGTGACTGCCGGAGCTGGGATCGAACCGCCAACCTTCCGATTGATAGACCAATTCGAATATTCCAAAATCATTGCCCATCCCAAGTAAACGGAGATACAGTTGCATTCAGGCTGTGTCTGGTTAAACTGGAATATAACCACTCCACCAGAGCAATGAGGAACCAGCACAGACATATGGATGTTAACCTGCAGGATGGACCAAAAACTGGTGGTGCTAACTCTGCTAACATTAGCCAACGCTCACTTTGAAATTCACTCACAAACTCTGGGATTATGTGTTTAACTATGTTATATTGGGGCAGCTGTGCCTCAGTGGTAGAGTAGGTGGTCTCTCAATTGGTGGTCAAGGTTGGTGGTTCGTGGGTTCTGGTGGCCTAGCGGTCTAAACACCCCACATGCAGAAGCTAAAGTCCTTGTTGCAGCAGTCGCGGGTTCGATACCTGGCCGCGACCATGTGCTGCATGTCTTCCCCACTCTCTGCTTGCCATGTTTCCTGTCTCTCTTCAGCTGTCCTGTCAGAAAGGCAAAAAATGCCCCAATAAAACACAACTTACTTTGGGTGAGATCATGCTGAACCCCAAATGTCTCCCAATGATATAGCCTGCAATGTCTAAATGCACATGAGTGAGGCTAATACTGATGGTCCCCCACTCCAGCATCCTCTACAATCATCCTGTGAATTAACCAACATTTACAAACTACAACTACAAAAAGAGTTGTTGGGAAATGTTCCACTGTTTGTCTGACAGAGATCCATAAAGACTGATACAGGAGTTAACTGTGACACTGAGCTGTTCAAAATGCAATCAGTGGTCGCAGCTGGTACTGAGCAGACAAATATGATCCAATGGACCAAACTCACAGTTGGGTAAATCCCTCTTGCAAAGACTTCAAACAATTTGTATAACTACTTCACCCCTGACATGAATCTGTGCAGGCAGCCGCGCAGCAACATGAGCACAACACAGATGAAGGAACATTACATCCTCGTCAGGAAGGAAGGCAGAGATCATTAATTGACAACCCGGGTGCTTAGCGTGAGAAAGGCAGCCAGCAGAGTGTGATGGTGATGATGCATGCAAAACAAGACAACCATAGTGATTACAAGAGCTTATGCAAGACCAGTCATATACACTGAAACGCAGGCTAATACTCCTGCTAAGAGCTGAGACGCATCATGCAGACCATGCAGTTTCCCTAATAGCTTTATCGTCCTCCTGAACAGGCTTTACTACATTTAAGTAACAGAGTTAGCTTAAGCTACAGGGGAATACTTGGTGACAGGAAGAGGGGTTTGCCTCAGGGCCATAACAAATTCAGGATTAAAGAATTCATTGCCAAATCATTGCAACACTTACAGAACTGTGTTAGTGAGCGGTACAGTAAACTCAGAGACAGAAGTGCATGCAATCATTGAATGCAATAAGCAAAAAGAAACTCCTGTGGCTGTCAGTTGCTGTAGAACCAGTTTGTCTCAACGTCAATGGCCCCTAGCCATTTTCCACAGGGTGTCTGCTCATACAGGGAGTTGGCCGAGTAAAGGTCTGTGATGATGTAAAATGATTTAGCTCTCAGCCAACTGTACAATGTTTACAGCACAGAGAAATGCTGTTAGAATGTGATCCTCCCTCTGCAGAGACACTTTGACGTTATAGGAGTGTGTTCCTGACATGCAGCCAAGCCGCATCTAAAAATACTCTCATGTACAGACATATATTTATCAGATGTTAATAATGCAATTCTAATAAATTTGTCCTGTTGGTCAACAAAGAGGTTTCAGATCCTGATCCTGACACAGGTTATATGTCGCCGATGGAACATGAGCTATAAGAGTTGAGTACTGAAATGAGCGTTACACATGTTTAAGAGCTAGCAAGACACTGCCTGCTTTATACCACACTGTATTGTTAATGCATGAGTCAATACCAAGCGGCAACCTCCGGCTGTGAGAATTGAAGCCAATGCAGAAGTATTAAAAACTGCAGTTCATCGAGGATCCGCTTGAGGCTGGCTCCAGAAGTACAGGAAACCACATACACACAAATTCAGAAAAGCCCAGGGAGCTCAGGGACTCCAGAAAGGTCTATGGTTAGTAACTTTAATGGGACAGGAAGAGTTAAAGTAAGTGATGGGGGGTTGGGGGGAAAGGGGTGGGATAGGATCCCAGTGTGTCAGTGTGCCAGTTCCCCCGGCAGTCTAAGCCTATAGCAGCATAACAAAAGCTGGTCCAAGCCTGAGCCAGCTCTAATTATAAGCTTTATCAAATGTTGAGTTTAGCATTTCCAATATGGCTGCAGTCACCGATTGGCCTCAAAACAGCGCTTCAGAAACAGATGGGTGACGTCACGGATACTATGTCCATTATGTATACAGTCTATGGTCAATAAAGGTGTGATTAATACATATATAGGACAGAACAGGAAAGAGCTTGTGAAGAGAAATATTTCTTAACAGCACAGCCACATACTGAGAAAAAAAAAAGAAACTTCAACCTTGTATTTTTACAAAAAGAAAGCTGTCTCAAGTGCGACGGAGCCATCAACCTTGTCCTGGTTAGCACTCCGTTTTTGTGCAAAACTACTTCTGCTCTTTAAAGAGTCGAGTGACAAACCAGAAGACGACTACGCCATGCTGAATCTTGATGTTTTAATGAAATTGAAATGCAAGAAACAACAAAGTGTTATGACATGGGAGTGAATGAAACCTGGACGCAGTCTCATGATGCCTCCCTTACTAAATATGCCAACTGAAGGAAGTGGCCATATTGGGAATGCTGATTCAACTAAACTGTCAGTCAAACAGTCTCAAGAGACTGAGAAATGAGCTACTTGGACCAAAAATGTTTTGTACCGGGCTGTGAACATGTTTAATTTTGCAGTAAAAATTGAAAGTTTAACCGGTGTGTCAAAGAGGTTTTCTAGGCCAGTCTCAAGTGGACACTCTGGAAACTGAAGTACTTCCTTCTACATTGGTTTAATTTTGCTGCTTGGGTATGACAAAATCTCTGCCTCAGTTCTGTCCCTCCACTTCCAGCGAGCACAACTTCAGTTAAATGGCTTCTTCTTCTTCCGTCCTTTAACCTTTTATCAAAAAAAAATGCAAAGCCACTAATGGTGCAACGGATCATCGTTGATCCGTGATCCGTTCAGATGCCTCTCCACGGTTTGGCACGGACGTGGTCCGCGGATCGGTTGATGAAAAAAGTTGCGCGTGTTCACGTGATGACCGCATGTTCAATCCACACTCACTCGTCAAGCACAGCTGTAGTCATGGCAAGTGAAGGAGCAGAGGGACTTGAAAACCCTCCTGCATCTTGTAAGTCACATGTATGGGAGCATTTGGGTTTCCCTGGGAAATACAGTGAATGCTGAATGTGATTGAGCCACGTTATGAAATTCCGTCGCGCACCCCACTAGACCAGAGGCCGTCAATACGCGTCCCGCGGACCGCATCCGGCCGCCTGTTCATGGCCCCCGAACTGTTATTCCTTCACTCTGTGTTCTGGTCGTGTTTACCGGGACTTGTCTCCATGTCAGATACGCAGACAGGCTGTTACTGGGTCACTTAGAGTCCACTGCTGCAAGTGCAACTTTTAACTTTCACTTTCATTTATGGAGCAGTTCGCATATTGGCACTTTGCCAGCTGTAGGACCCTAGAATGCACGAAAACGGTGTGTTCAGTTTGCATCTCAAAGAAAAGTGGACGGTGAAAATCAGCAAAATGAAAGAAGAATGGAGTGAAACTTTTGAAGTTCCTCTGCTCCTTCACTTGCCATGCCATGAAATGCAGTGAATGAGCCAGGACTGGGCCCAGAGTAAATTTTGAGTCGATGGTTGTTTTGTTTTTTGATCCATTACACCCCTAAAAGCCACTGTTTACCTCCAAATCTAAATGTGCTGTAAATGCAACTCCTTCCTGGACTGGACTGAAGGGCTCTCTTCATTTAACCTCACATAGAGTCTAATCAGTTAATGACTTTCTTTGCAGCCTGAGGAAAGAGTGGACGACTAATGAGCTGACAGCTGTCGAAGGGAAATAAGCCAGCGCTTATCCCATCTTATGTTTGCCCTCTGTGTTCTCCGGTTTGGACGTTGCGCCTCAGATCACTTTGTCTTTAATGAACTGGACTTGTGCGGCCATCTGGGAGACGTTGGCGGTTGGGCCTCTTTGGGAGACGCTGGGACTCTCCATTGATTATCTGACTTTCATTTGGATTAACCGAGAGCGCTGCGTCTGCAGATTGATAAGACATTTCCGCATAGAATATTGGAGTCTCAAGGCTTTTAATTGTGCTAATGAAGAAAAGAGACTTAATTAATAAGGGGTTATTGTCTTTACGGACATGGATGAGGTCACTTAGGCTTTAGCATTCATACAGTACCACTTGAAATTGAATATGTTCCCACTGTCTCTGCCAGGGCATGAATAACAATCAGCTTAAAAAAGTCAATCCAGAATTTAAATGTTATCCTCAATCACCTGCTTTTTACACTGAATCACTGCCAAACTCCTGAAACATCTATCTTCTGCCAAAACCTGCTGCACACAACTAAATAGTGCAGGAACAGCTCCCTAATATTCCCCGACCTCACCACTGCTTCAGGCTGATCCACCTGCTTTTGATAGCTACAGAATAGAGTATAGCTTTCACCTCACACCTCTGTGCACTTGAAAGTCTCTCAAACCCTCGCTGTGAGAAAAATCTCTAAGCCCCACTTTCCTCCACTCGGACATATTTGTAGTTCATACTGACCGTCATAATGAGCGAGCACATCCCCCGGCCTCCTGGATGATTCAGACACTATTTGCCACTCTAGCCTGTGCTCTCTGCAGGCCATTAAAAACAGCTCCATAAGCAGGGGGGCGGAATAAAACCTAGAATATGTTTACTATATGACAAGTCAAGAGTGAGGTAAAGTCTGGGGACCAAATATCTAATATATATAATTGTATTTCAGGAGAAAGGCAGCGTTTGCCAAGACCCCGGCTGTGGGATATACTTAAAGAGAGACAATGTTATACTTATAATAAATACCATATGAATTATTGTGGTGGGGTTTGTATTTAGAGCTGGGCGTTAATACTATAACAATAATTAGCGTGATATAATTTTTCTCAATTTAAAAATGACGAATGCTCCGTTAAAATTCAATATAAATGGGGTGCTGGTGGCCTAGCGGTCTAAGCGCCCCATGTACAAAGGCTACAGTCCTCGTCGCAGAGGTCGCCGGTTCGATTCCCGGCCGGTCGACCATTTCCTGCATGTCTTCCCCCACTCTCTACTCCCCACACTTCCTGTCTCTCTTCAGATGTCCTATCAAATAAAAGCAAAAGGCTAGAAAATATTTACACCTCCCAACCACTGTAAAGGAAGGTCGCTAATGAGCCTTAAACACTAGTTGTCACCCAACATTAGACACAAGAAGAAGTCTGCATTGAACGGCCAATCATGTCCCAGTGTGAGAGGTAGGCGGGGCTTAAAGACGTTTGGAGCGGAATGTAAACACAACACAAGAAAACTCAAAACCTACCAGCTCAAAGCAGAGTCATTATTCTGACACTGTGTCGAGTCTGCATTAACTATTAACTTAAAGGCCCTGTGAGGAGTTTTTGAGTGGTCATGAAATGGACTGTAATGAGCAGTGATGCCTCTTTATGACCTAGAAAAGCAAACAAGATTGTTAGAAAAGGTATTGATCATTTCTGTTTTGTTATTTTAAAGCCTGAAATCGCTGTGAGAGGGTAGGTGTCAGATGAGGTGATTGACAGCATGTCAATAAAAACCTTTTTTCTGCAGTAAATATTCTTAAAGAGTGAAATAGTTGACTGTTAGTTGAAAGCAGGAGGAGATAACATAATTTACACATGTACAGGACAAAATAAGCAAGATCACTTAGTCCACAGGGGGGCGCCAAAGTCAAAACAAACACAAAGTTCCTCACAGGAGCTTTAATACACTTCATTAAATCTACTTTCAGGATGTGGGTAAAGGAAGAGCACAGAGACAACTTCTGCTGTGCATTTCAGACACGTTTAATGTCCACCGCGACTGTAGGACAACTGAACACTGAATAACCGTGATGCATTCAATGCACTGTGGGAAACAGCATCACTCTGCCTGTAACCTTTAGTAATCTTAATGAGGAGAGCACAACTCAAAACAATACTCTACTAAACTGATACACAGTTCACAGTTTGATATGTATTTCTTTTAAATTTAAAGCTGATGTTGGTAGTCCTGGAATAAACATCAATCCAGGGAGAGTATTCAAATTTAAACACTACCCCTCCACACCAGATTTCCCTCTCACTACACCCCTCTCCCCCCCTCTCTCTACTCCTGTAAGCCCCGCCCACAAACAGATCGTAGTGCCTGTCAATCAGGACGATGTAGGAGGACCAATCAGGAGAGCGGCTCAGATTGCTGGATGCAGAGGCAGAGGAAAACAGAGATCTCTGTTGATGAGTGTTAGGACTTTTTTGCCAAACATAGCACAGTCTTTCTAACCCAATCCTACCAACTGCAGCGTGAAAGCAAATTATGAAAAGAAGCTCAACCTGAGAAAAATAAGAATCTACAAACTAAAACTTCACAAAAATCCAATTTTACACAAAAGACCTGCTTCCTGTTAGCACCGTCAGATATGATGGATTCAAGAAGCTCATCAGAAAACTAAATCCAAATACAAACTAAAAAAACGTCTTCAACTTTCACACAGGATCAACTATCAATATCGACTGATATGACATATTTTGTCCTGATAACATCATTTTCAATATCGCCCAGCTCTACTTCTAGTCCTCAGTGTCTATAATTACCTTCTTCCACAGTCATTCCTCTCTCTAGCTCTGCTGCAGACATCTTCACAGAAACTCTAGTTTTCCCAGAAGAGCGTGGACAGACCTGCCCCATCATTTTTCTGTTGTTCCAAAACAACCACATGAGAATTTGAATGTAAGGAGGAAAAACAACCCATGATATGAACGCTGCACGGTGAGACAAACTGCTCATTGTTGAGGTCTAAGTCTGTATTGTCCCTCCCTGAACTTCATCAGGAAGGTTCATCAGACCACCAATCTCACTCCAGTCCCATGACAAATATCGCACAGCACATCACCAGCTCCACAGAGCCGCTGTTTTTTTCTCTCGGCGGTCACATCCCCGCCTCTAAACATCCGCTCCCCACTCTGCACAGGCTGTCAAAGCTCATATTCAAACATCACAGAACACACAAAAACACATTTCCTGAGAGATGGACCTCAGTAATTGGTGCATAATGACCATCAGCATCTTTCACAAACACATCCTTTAATAACATGGCTTCTTCTTTGTGTTGCTTTTTTTTTTTGTCATTTCAACTCTGCTCCCAAACTTCTCAGACAGCAGAAAGTCTATTAATTAGATTTCAAATGGATAAACACAGAGATGTCATCCAGGCAAATTGGACCTGGGATCAAGGTGCATTGGGCAGTAATTGGAGGAACAGCCCCCACAATTCACAGAGGTGGATTGTACAAGCTAGTGTTCAGGTCTGTGTAATAGGTGGCATAAAAAAAGCTCAACCTGGCTCCAATTAAAACAGCATTTAAAGACACCTTTAAATCATTACTAGGCATTAAGAGAAGCAGTCTTTAAAGCCACCTGTAGGACTCAGGTTTGTTGGATTGAGAGTACCCTGCAATCATCAAATGATCCGTCACTCATGTCATCATTGCTTATTTCAGAAAGAGTGACAGGATCAGTAAGAAGCTGATGTTAGAGAATGAAATGTGTTTTCTGAACATCTAAAAGGTCCCAGAGAGTCCAGGTTCAGAAAGTCAGTAGTTTGGAGTGACAGCTGCCATCGACTCAGACTCGGGTAGCAAAGACTGCACTGGGATTCTTATTTGGTGTCTCACTGAGGACTCCAGACTCCATTCTGGCTCAGGTTTGATGACTCAACCACAACACTAAACCCATCTATCTTCCTCCACTTATCCGGGCCCAGGGAGTCTCAACAGGAAAGCCCAGACACTCCTCTCCTCGGCCACGTCCACCAGCTCTTCTGGGAGGATATTGAGGCCTGCTGAGAGATATAATCTCACCAGTGTGTCCTTGGTCTTCCCTGTGGCCTCCTCCCAGATGGACATGCTGGAAACACCTCCCCAGGGAGACGTCCGGGAGGCATCCTGACAAGATGCCTGAACCACCTCATCTGGCTCCTCTCAATGTGGAGGAGCAGTGGCTCTACTTTAAGTCTGAGCTCCTGATCCTATCTCTAAGGTATGAGCCCAGACACCCTGCAGAGAAAGCTCATTTTGGCCGCTTGTATTCGCCACCTTGTTCTTTCGGTCACTACCCACATTTCGTGATCATAGGTGAGGGTTGGAACGTAGATTGACTGGTAAATTGAGAGCTTTGCCTTCTGGCTCAGCTCTCTCTTTACCACGACAGACCGGTACAGCGTCCGTATCACTGCAGAGGCCGTCCCGATCCATCCGACCCAGAGATACTTAAACTCCTCCGCCTGGGGCAAAGACTCTCCTCCGACCTGAAGTGGGCAAGCCACCCTTTTCCAACTGAGCCCCATGGCCTCAGACAAAACTGACAAACTAGCAAAATTGTTACTGCTAAAAATGAAGTTAAAAAACTGTGATGAGCTTTATGCCATCTCTTCTCACACTGCTTTCATTCTGGAATAAAAGTAGTGTTAAAGTTTAGCTTTCCTCGACCAGATGCTGTTTATAAACACTTGACACAGCCGAGGCATCTAAGCCGAGCTGCTGAGCACAAACATGTCAGATGAAGGAGCCGGGGATTTTGGTGTTTCAAAGGGTCTGCAGTGGCAAAAAAACAGAGTGGCTCTAGGGGATGCCTGTTGCAACATTTTAAAAAGTCCATTAGCATGCCTGGTCAAAGAGGAGCGATCGCTGGCTCCTTGTCTTTTACCCAGAATAGGAAATCAATGGTCCCTGTAGTCCTTTAGTTCTTGGATTAGTATGTCAACTGTCTTGTGTCAGTATAATGTAGTCTCAGTCATTCTCACAGTGTCTGCATGGTGCCATTGCAGCAAAAGGGCAAGATGGCATCCAGGATGAGATGTGTCTGTCAGGGGAGGTTGGGATCCTTCTTGCCATCAATGCCACTCAGGCTGCACCCAGGGGAACTCTGCTTTAACCTCAGCCCCACAGAGTTCAGACAAGTGACGGGTCGTCCTGCTGCAGAGGCCGACTTTCCCTCACCCCGAGTCGTCTCTGTCCTCATTGAAGAATCCCCACAGATTAGAGCTTGGTTTCTACTTCAGTTTTCTTGGCAGCTCTTTGGGGGATTGATGTCACAAGTAGAACCACACTGACACCAAGAGACAACAAAAGTTTTGCAGCACTGCTCTGCTACAGTCGGTTCAATTGTGAGCGCAACGATGGAACTACTGGAGTCTCCAGAATCAAAAATGGTTGGCTTACACCTACTGCTTTGAAAATGGGTAGAACTGTCAGAGATACAAAGCACAGCCTCCAGACAGGCCTTCTCTCAGGACTTCTTTCTACAGACAGCAAGTTGGCCAGACTTCACAGAGGAGGATCTATGCAGGATTCAGACAGCGAGACGTTTCTCTGATCGATCTTCTAAATCGCTGCAGGCGTCATCCATCGTCTTCATGTCTGTTTGCAATGGGCTTGAGAATAAACCCAGAGGGCTATCAGTAAAAGAAGAAATAAGCATGCACAGGTGGATTCCTCTTCAGAAGCCTGTTCAGCCAGCATCCTCTGCCCCATGTTAATTATTTAGATTCATCACTGAGGCCCTTTAATTCCCTGACCGCTCAATTCTCCCACAGTCTGGATGCGCATTCAATCTCCTCCCGGTTCTTATGGCCTTTTCAAACGACTCCTACCTCTGGGTCACCTAATCAAGCACATCAGTCTGAAATATGCAGCCATCCCTTCTCCCTATTCTCTCTTTCCCCCTCTTCATACATAAAAGTAAATGCTAACCATCCCCTTCTCCCCTCAATCTCTCTGTCATCAATAATTCAGAGTGTTATTGAGAAACACTACCTGAACCCTGTATTGACAGAAATCCAAGCACTGTCATTCCCTCAAGGGCGTCATAATTGGATACCCCCCGAGGCTACCGCTGCGAAATGCAGAGCGAGAAAGGGAAGGGGAAAGCGGGGCTGAGTGTTGTTGTTTTTCTCTGTGTTTGTGTGTCCATTTCTACCTTTCTATTCCAGGGTCTACAATCTGACCTGAAGTAAATCAATGGATCGATTTCAGGACGATCCCTTGGGGAAGTTTAGAGGTAGGCAAGAAAGTGTCTCAGTCTCCTAACTTCACAGAGGACTGTAAAAAGAATCACAAAGAAATCAGTAGCAGAGCGGATACTGATACAAAACATGACTAAGGATTATATGGGATAAATAATGTACAGTGAAACAGGTATTTTCCCCAGAATGAAAATCGTTTCTCTCCTGCTGACGGGTTTATCCGAGCACATCCAAGAAACACAACCCCTTCTTCACATGCTGGACGCTGCTGTCTCCTCTAATGCTGAAACAATGGAGCAAAAAGAGCTGATTTAATCTCCTGTCCCAGAACATTTTACACACTATTGTGCTGCCGGAGCCTGTCAGGATTCACAGAGAACTTCTGACCCCTTCAAGGGCATGAAGAGAGGCACAGGCTAACTGAATGTAACAGATATCCAGAGAGCAAGTATGCTAATAAAATGTTTAAATATTGAGGAGGGGGGCAGAGGAGGAAAGACAAGGTGAGTCGACAAAAGCAGGAAAAAGACAACGGTTAGTTTGGGGTTTGACATGAAGCCAAGCTAGTGGTGGTGTTGGGTTGAGGTGATGTTTGCTTCCAAAAAGGTATCAAAACAAGCTCCAAGGAAGAGAAGACAAAGACAATTACATCGATGTGCTCTCAGTGGAGTAGACAAACAGCACTCAGAGTCAGTTCTGGCATTTAGGAAGAAAATCCTTGACTGTGTCAGACGAGGGATGTTCTGAAGTGACTCATTCTGACTAATCGACTTGTTTAAATGGAAGAAAAAACACAACAAATGATAAATAAAGTCAGATTGTAGCATCGTTAATTTAACAGGCTGAACACAGGATCACAGAGTATGATGAATAAGCCAAACCACAGTTACCTAAGTGAAACCATGAACTGATAATTACATGTGGGACTAGCCACCCTGGCTTTACCCGTTAGCTTGTGGACTACACCACAATCAGTATCACATTTTAGCCTTCACCATTTAGTTTGTGGAGCCAAGCGAGACACTGTTTAGAGGAGCTGCTGGTATCAATGCCATCCCTCTTCTATGTCTGATTGAATGCTGTGGTAGTGGGTTGATGTGGGCACCTGGAGCATGCCTTCTTTCATGGAGACTTGAAACTACTTATTGGGAACATACACTACCAGTCAAAAGTTTGGACACACCTTCTCATTCAATGGTTTTTATTTATTTTAATTATTTTCAACATTGTAGATTAATACTGAAGACATCAAAACTATGAAATAATCTGGTTTCACCATAATCTGGATTACAACAGTAGTCAAATAGGGCTATCCATTGTGTACTAACCCTACCTCTGAACAACACAACTGATGGTCTCAAACACATTAAGAAGGCAAGTCATTCTACAAATGAACTCTTGACAAGGCTCATGTTAATTAGAAACCATTCCAGGAGACCACTTCATGAAGCAGACTGAGAGAATACCAAGAGTGTGCAAAGCTGTCATGAAGGAAAAAGGGGGCTACTTTACAGAATCTGAAATATAAAACATATTCTGCTTTGTTTAACACTTTATTGTGAATTGAATAATTCCATATATGTTCTTTCATGGTCTTGATGTATTTGGTATTAATCTACAGGGTTTCAAATAATTTAAACAAATAAAACCATTGAATGAGAAGGTGTTTCCAAACTTTTGACTGGTGGTGTAAATGCACAAAGATGTTTAACAAGGTGATAAATCAAGAGAGAAGTTCAGTGTCCTTCTTGTAGTTTGGTCTTGGTAACAAGCTGAGTCGCCCCTGCTGATAATTAGAAAGAAAGTCCGTTCAAGGCACTTCCTTATTGGCTTCATATTTGAACACAAGACTAAATATTCACTTCTTATAGAGGCTGTTGATAAAACTAGATGCCATACAGGGTTTAAAGGGGCTTTAAGGAGATACTTAGAATATATGCAACCTGCTGTATCATGATGATTGATGACTGGTTGAATGTAACAATTGCTCCCTAGTAAATAATGATCTTTTGCTCATTGATTTCCACCAAAAATTGACCAATTCAGGGAAGAAATGTTCAATAAATAAAGTTTTTTTTGCCGTGTAGTAGATACAAAATATGTATGCCGTTGTCTGGCAATATGGGAATTACTTTGGGAAGATTTTGAATGAAACTCAACGTTTAATAGGTTAAAAATGTTGTTTTTATATGTTTTAGTTTGTTTAAAAAATAAGAAATTTAGCACCAAAATGCCTGATTTATCAATCAATCAATCAATCAATCTTTATTTGTATAGCGCCAAATCACAACAAACGTTATCTCAAGACGCTTTTACAAACATAGGAGGTCTAGACCACTCTATGCCAAATTATGAACAGAGACCCAACTTCAAGACAGGGTAAGACTCAGTCTGACCCCACCTTAATCCATCATGAGCATTGCACATCGCAGTATTTAGCTAGTTACAGTGGTGAGGAAAAACTTCCTTTTAACAGGCAGAAACCTCGAGCAGGACCAGACTCATGTTAGACACACATCATGCCTTGACTGAGTTGGGTCTGGAAAGACCCAACTATAGAGGGGAGTAAGACACATATGATACAAATTAAAACTCATGTATATATCTATATATATAGAGATATATATATCTTTTCAAATTTGTCAGAGGTCCAATAAACATTCCATTTTCAAAGAATTAGAATTTTCTTGCAATTATTTGATGGTTCAGGCTTTACAGGGTTAAGATTGGGCTGTTGGTATTCTTGTTAAGAGACCACCTGACAGGCGAATCAAACTCCCACACTACTACAGAAGTGCAACAAGAGCCCTATGGGGGTCAAATTAATTACCCTCCAACAACTAATGTAGAAAAAGATAATGAGAAGGAACCGGACAATCAACTCTTTGTACGGTCACTTCCTCTGATTCAAAAAGACTCGATCAGTGCCATCAAATGCGAAGCCTGCATCGCCAATGACCTGGGCGGAAACATATGTAACTCTGCCACGGCCGAGGACGCTTCAGCTGAGGACCACCACTTTGAGGATTCACTGTGGGTTTTTGTCCAATCACTCAGTGACAGAATAAAAGAGAGCGAGACTTCTCTATTAACACAGCGGCTCTTTGATCTCTATCTCCCCTGTGGTACCAATTAGATTGTTGCGCCGTTTGCATTTCAAACTCTTTGCGCTCCTGACTTTGAAAGACATCCTGCATGATATATCAATCTACTAGAACTTTTTATTCCCTCTCCACGAAAAAGAGAATTATGAGTGGCATACCTCTCAAGTTTGGATCGTGCAAGAGAGGACTCCACAAGCTCTTACAGGACATCAGATACCTAGTTTGCAGCACTGATGACTGTTACCTTCACTCTTTTATTCCATCATAACGCAATGAGGAGGCCTCCAACATTTTTCTGTTAGTCTTAACAAAAGAAGAGGTTGCAGATTCAAGTGTGCCAAAATTGAGCTTTCTACTTGAAATATAAAGGACATGAATGCCGAGTAGTTGAGAGATGATCAAAGGGAGATAAATAGCTTCCAAGAATATTCCACTGCTTTTATCCCTTGTTAGCAGAGGCAATCATGCAGCCGTCACCCAGAAGGATCCATCCCTGTCACATTATCCCAACAAGATTATAAAGAGGAGAGGGAGGAGAGCGGCTACCAAGGGAACGCGAGACACACGGGCATTTTTTTGGGCGAATTTCAGTCGAAAAAAGAACAAAAGCAGCGAGCCTTGCTTTTATAAACGACTGATTTCTGCAATCTGAGTGGTCGATGCTGATGAAGGGAAATATAAATCAAGGGTAAGAGTGAGGCTTCTCGGCGAGACTGCCGCACAGAGATAATGGCATCATCATGCCTGTGTGGTTCGCTGTTCCTGGGAAGATTAAACACTTTATCATTGTCTCTGGGACAAACAGTCGCTGTACGTAGAAGCCTGCATCCAATTATTAGATGCCTTTCATGCTTAAACCCCGACATCCACGCGTCAGCTTCATCACACACCGGAAGTCTAAAGAGGGGGAGATGAAAAGAGACACGAGTCTTATCAGGACAGAGCTACCTTTCAGGGCAGTCGCCCAGGGTGGCAGCTGACCTCACTTTTATTACCGCTGTCTCACACTGATGATATCATCCAAACACGTAGTGAAAGACCCACAAGCTTTCAAGCTCAGTTTATCTCATTTTATGGCTCCAACAACTCCGTCTCTCACAAGAAAAGTCGATGGCTGTAGGCAGTCACACGCTGAGGTGTCACACAGAGTGGCTGCTCTCACCTCATGAGGGTCGACACTAGGGGTGTCAATTTGAACTTTTTTACATGATGGATTTCTGGAAATGTTAACAATCAATTATGATTGATCCAAAAAAAACAAAACATTGAGTTCTCTCAAAAACAAAGCCAAATACTTTGTTTTTACCCTCAATTATATTTTCGACAGCAACAAAGTGCAGTTAACTGACAATATTTAATTCAGGTAACATGTTTAACACGCTGAATTTCAACGATCAGGCTCCTAAGAATAATCTTATATAGTCTTAACTGCTAAGAGAAAAGTACTTCAGACTCACAGTGTCTAGCTTTCTGCCTTCTAGTTCTTCTTGAGAAAAGTAAGTATGTGTACGAGGTCAGGTGTCAGCCGGGAGCTCAACCGGGTCATAATTAGTCCAGCTGCAGTAAAATCCAGACAGCTCTGATGTTGCTGGTCTGCAAACATAGCATACTAGCAATTCTCACAAGTCTCTTGGCTTTGTATCCAAAGGTGGAAATGTCCCAGAACACTATCACTAAAATGAGTAACACCATCACTAACGCCGGGTGTTTTTTACCCATTATAATATACCCAATAAAAAGTACTTTTCATCAAAATATATCAAAATATGACAATACATGACAAATTAGAGTGGTGTTCTTTTATTTTAAATTGTGTCTAACAAGATGAAGAAAAAAAAAGTATCATAAAATGCAAAAAAATGCTCCAAAATCACTGAAAAATTTAGAACTCAGGGCCAAAAATGCATATAACTGACGGTATTTAATACAGGTAACATGTTTAACACGCTGAATATCAACGATCAGGCACATAAAAATAATCTTGCGGACATAGTCTTATGTAGTCTTAACTACTAACAGAAAAGTACTTCAGACTAAGTGTCTAGTTTTCTCTCTACTCGTTCTTATTGAGAAAAATAAGCATGTGTATTTGATCAGGTGTCAGCTGGGAGTGCAACCACGTCATAATCAGTCCAGCTGCAGAAAAGCCCAGATGGCTCTGATGTTGCTGGTCTGCAAACATAGCGTACTTGCAATCCCCACCAGTCTGTTGGCTTTGTATCCAAAGGTGGAAATAACCACCCTTTGAATCACTCCACCGCAAACGGTCACTTCGCAGAGCTCTTAAGATCACCTCTGATCCCACTCCCCCTGCACACTACGCCTTCCAGCTACTGCCCTCTGGGAGGCGCTACAGGACAATTGCCTCCAAAACAACCCGTTTTAAAAACAGTTTTATTCCCCTTGCAAGAATCAACTTTATTAACTCTGAACTCTAAACACCAAGGATTAGGCATGGTGCTTGTATTTATTGTTTTTTAAATGTTTAAGTCTACATGTACAATTATGTTTCTATGTCTATTGTTAAATGTAATGTTGGAACCTGTAGCTGTACTGAAAACAAATTCCACCAGCTTGGCTGTTTGGTCATTAAAGTAATCAATCAATCAATCAATCAATCAAATGTCCTAGAACACTATCGCTAAAATCAGTAACACCAAAAATTCCTAAAAAAGAAAATGAAGAAACTGGAAACTTGGTGTTCTGTCCACCCATTCCTGGGACATTTGAGACTCCCCTGGTGAAAGCAGAGTCTCCTTGACACACAAACAGCTGCAGGAGAGAGAGGGTGAAAATCACCCAAACACGTGCCTGGAGGAAAAAGCGAGTTTTGGAGTAGGGAAACACCCACGCCTTGAAAGACGATGCTGAAGCTACCCAGGGACCCATGACACTCAGACAAATCTAGCTCTAGCGAAAGTTCAGACAGGAAGACTATAAAGCAATCACAGCAGTTGTTTAACTCTCCTCTCCCTCGTTCAATAGCTCACCCGCTTCCAGCTGCACGCTCCAGGGCTGTCATTGGTTAATCAGCGGCGGCTGTCGTCCAATAGCTCAGTGGCACAACCCTTATCTTCAGCCTATCAACTCTCTGCTGTCTTTTTAAATGTGTCTCTCACTCCTGCTAGTTCCTTCTTGCATTGATGGCGTGCACCCCTCCACCTCCCTATCTCCACCTGGTCTCTGCAAGTCTTCAATTCCTGGATTTCATCAACCACCATCACCAGTGTCTGGACTCTAGGGGGATTTCTTCTGCTGCCAAATTCACACATCCTACGCTCACAACATTATCCCCATAGAGTCCTTACGCCAAAGATTTCTGTCAAGTTTCATTATTCATTCAGTTGTAATAAATAACCTTTAATCTTCAAATTGTGTCTCTCCTGATTGAAATGCAACATAATGTAAATCATGTAAATGTGTTTGCTCGGGTGAAAATCACATTGAAACATGCTTTAAATTTGAACCTCCCTGGAAGCTGAATGTAATGAGACCACATGATTTTTGTTCCATGTGATGGAAAATTGAAAACAAAAATGCGTGTTTCAATTAATTTCTTAACAATCAATTAGTCGATACTTGATTAATTTGCATCCCTAGTCAACACTGTGTCATGTAACATGTAGAGGCTGAGAAATGGGACATGAAGAGTCACAGCAGGAGAGACTGTAAATCTGAATGAAGGAGGGGAGGGGAAGGAGCGGGGATGACAGCGTGTCACAGCTCACTGGACTGGAATCAGCCAGACAATCAATTCCAGCTCTGAGATTCAGGCTGGCAGCTCCTGCCTCAACAGCACTTAGCAGCAGAGGCAGCACCAAATTATTAACAGTGTTCATGTCTCTTAATGATGAGCCTGAGCAGTCACATGAAAACATGCGACAGTCAGAAGTAAAACACTGACGGCTCGGCAGTTTCTGCTGGAGACAGGTCACTGAAGGAACACTTAGGTTTTTGATCTACATGACAAATCCCTGACAGTAAACATGAGGGAGTCCATTCTGTTGATTTAAAGTTCCTGAAATAACTCAATGCATTTTGTATTTGCTGACAGAAAGAGTGTCAACAGAGACCAAATGCGTTCCAAGATTAAAAAGTCAAATTCAGCGACTAAAAGAGCAACACATTCAGAAAACTGTGTGTGTGCACTTTTGCAGTGGAAAGCAATAATTATTGAAATTGGCCTTCTTGTTCTGCTGGGTTAAATACTCCTTGTGATACTGAAATTAATCTAAGCTTCAAATTCTCACAGTTTTAGTCCAAATTCAAAATTTGAAGGCAACACCTCCTAAATTAGGTTGATTTGTTCCTTTGGCCGTTCTCGCTGCCTCAGATTGTCCAACGTGAAGCACGCACTTGTTCCATCATATGAAGTCTGTTTGAATGACCCGCACAGTGGCAGCTTGGGTTCAAAAGTTCAGCTCAGACCGTCTCTGGTGAAACAGACTAGCTCTTCTGAGGTGGATTTCACACACTGAAGAGGAAACTGGCTTATTTTTAAACAGATATTTGAACTTCAAAGCAGAATCTGAAGGTAAGGGGAAGGAATCGGGGAGCAGGAAGTGTTTCAGTGTCTGTTCTCAGAATAGAAAGTGTGGTCCAATTAACCTTGAGCAGACTTGTGTTGTATGCAGATCCAATAACTCTGATTTTTTAATAATCTCCTCAGACAATTATGTGTTATGAGTGCAGATAAGAACACGAATGCAACATCCTTGCATCTTTAAATCACTAGTTTGACTGTAAACAATGATACGTCCACAGAAGAGGAAGTTGGCGTGAAACCTGTTAGCATTATGTTTAAGTCTAATATCTTAATAATAATAACCAATGAGTTTCTGGATTGAACACTGGACAACCGTAGGCCCAGTTTGTGTCCAAAGCTGCTGGTAAGACTGATGGGATCATGAACAAGACTGATCTGGTTTCAAAGACACATGCATAAACGAACATAACTGTGCTACATGAGCTCAAACAGATCTGTTGGAGAGACAAAAAGTAATGTTTACATTATTTATGCATGAGTAAAGCCTGCTACAGAGTTCTGGCAGAACTTCAGGGTGTAGTTATCCTTTAAATGTTGATGTTGAGCCGACTCTGCCTGCTGTAGATATACAGTAAAGGGCTACATGACTATCTTCAAGAACATGCTGATTTAGTTGTATTCATGTAGCTTGAGCACCTCAGAGATGAGTTTGGATCCTTTCTCCTGAATTCACTAATCAAGGGACACACCAAGAGACCCATCCTCTCATCCAACAGATCTAATAAGATTAAATTCTTGAGTTGGGATCACAGTCAGGCTGCAACTAATGATTGTTTTTGACAATGGACTAGTCATTGTTTATCTAAACGATAATTCCACTAATGCAATATTGAACTGCATAACAAATTAACAGTTCTTGTTTAGCAATTGAATTTAAACTACTCTTTTAAACTCTAAACAGGCTATTAAAAATCTTAATCCATGTCAGACACATGATTTAGTTTTAATGTGAAGTATGGTAAAAGTTGAGGTACTGAAAATGTAAAACTCACACAGTGTGGCTCTAACTTTGGACCGTTAGGTTGAATGTCACCGGGTCTTATCTTCAAGCACTCGTGCATTACTGACGTGATCCAATAAGAGCAAATTCTGGTTTGCAGATCTTGAAGGTCACTCTTTTCTTTACAGGGTTGAGTCAAATGCTCTCAGACTTGGTGTTGCATCGGTCACAGCCATGCTGCTATGTTTTGTTTACCTTTCGTTTCCAAGCGGCAACCTCTGGTCTTAAAATATGAAGCCAATGCAGAAGTGTTAAAAACTGCAGTTCATTGAATGGCCACTTGAGGCTGGCTTTGGAAGCACTGGAAACCACATACACACCAATTCAAAAAAAGATGATCTTTACAGCAGAAGTAAACATGTTTACAGCGTGGTACGAAAAACAGGTGTAGTCTGGATAGCTCATTTCTCGATCGGCACACACTGTACGGGGGGTGAATTTTTTCATAACACTGCAATTTCAAAGATATTAAGATTACAAGTTTTCTATTATGAGAGGCACAGCTGACTTGATTGACAGGTGGGAACACTGTAGCTGTTGGCGAGGAGGCTCAAAGCCCGCCTCTTTACCTCACACTAGCTCAACAGAAGTTATGTTGAGTTCAGCTTTTCCAATATGGCTGCCGCCGCCGATTGGCTTCAAAACAGCGCTTCAGAAACAGATGGGTGATGTCACAGATTCTGCATCCATTATTTATTAAAGTCTATGGTGCTACACTGCATTTAGCAAAGCTAGTAATGATGCAAGATGTCTCACAGCTAAGTAATTTATCTTGCTATGTTTTGTATATCTGATGCACCCTGGTTGCTGTGTTGCACCCTGGTCGCTGTGTTGCACCCTGGTCGCTGTGTTGCACCCTGGTCGCTGTGTTGCACCCTGGTCGCTGTGTTGCAAGCATCACTCTCAGCAAAGATAGTAAGGATGCAAGATGTCTCACAGCTAAGTAATTTATCTTGCTATGTTTTGTTTATCTGATGCACCCTGGTCGCTTTGTTGCACCCTGGTCGCTGTGTTGCACCCTGGTCGCTGTGTTGCACCCTGGTCGCTGTGTTGCAAGCATCACTCTCAGCAAAGATAGTAAGGATGCAAGATGTCTCACTCCTCAACTATTCAACTCCGGAAAACAATCTTATGTCCGCTCACAGCATGAAAGCGTTTTTTGAACTATAAGGATGAATTATTGCACCCTTACATCAGAAGCATCGATCACTGCTGCTCTGACAACATGGCGCCCTCTCTGCCTCTACCACTCTAAAGTGTTGCTGAGATATAGTGTAAGAAGTGTGAGCTGCTGGAGCTCCTGCAATTTGTCCAGTGTGTCTGCGTTGTGTGTTAGAGCCCGCCATTATCTCAGTTTGGATAATGCAGCCTTTCCAGTACTTAAAGAGGATAAGCTCTTATCTCTGACTAAATCCCCAGCAGTCATTAGAGGCGGCAGGGCCGGCTCAGAAGTCCATCTAATTAGAGCTCGAATCATCGTTCCCTCAGCCTAACATAAAGATCACTGCAACGGACACTGAGGATTATACAGACAGCGCTTTTAGGATGTCACTTCTTGTATCTTGACACTAGAAAACCACCAGAATAAGCTCAAATAAACATAAAAGCTTGAGTTTGGGATTTAAGATTAGAAAGCAGAGAAATGAGAGAGTCAGAGCGTTGCCTAAAATGGTCACCATTTCCCCAAATCAGTGATTACAACAATATCTGCTTCAGATCCTTTCCCAGATAACTAATCCTTTGAAAATCCCCCGCTTCCTTGAGAGACACTACTTTAAAGTTCCCAGAGTCGAGAGTCTTACGTAGAGCTCCATGTCATCGCACAAATAAAAACAACTCTTCTTAGTGGTAGATCAAAGCGAAGCATGTAGTGTTCATCTGTCAAATCCTTCATCACTCCTGAACCCAAGTGTTCAACTCATCTACATTTCTGTGTTTTAGAGGAATGAGCGAAGGAGACACAAAGAGGATGAAAGACGTGAAGAATAGACCGAATCACACCGGGGAGGCTGGGCGGGAGAGGAAGATGGACAGGGAAGAACAAGAAAAACAAAGGCTCCCTCTCGCCAGCAGACGTACCACTAACTCTGATTCTCTCTTCCTCCTCCTCCTCCTCCTCCTTCCAATCCTCCTCTCTCTTCATCTTTGCAGCAGGTTTGACCAAGCACTTGTAATAATAGGAAAGCAAAGGGACAAACAGGGCCATCTATAAAGGCTCTGGATGCTGGTGTGAGCTTGCAGTTGAGAATCGGGTGGTGGTGGTGTCATTAAGTCTGAGTGTGTGATAAATGCACTCTGCTTGTCGGATTTGAGATTCTCATTAGTCTGTGTTCAGGAGGAGACCTGGGGCCATTATTCTTGTGGCTGCCATGACAAGAGGCTGAATGTGTCTGCGTATAAGAGCAAAAAGAAAAGGGTACGCTTCTATCAGGGTGCTTGTATACATAAAAGGTGTTTTAGATGATGTTTCCCGAGCGGAGGAAGGCGGAGGAGAAGGTCTCCAGTACAACATAAAACTTTAGCTCCACTTCCTAGATCACCATGATAGGAGATGACATCTGACATCTGTGTTTGTTTACATCCAGATAGCAGAGCATTACAGCATAATGGCACATGACCGACACTTCAGGTCAAGTATAATAAAAATATTAATTACTTATTTCAAAGACGAGTAAATCTGATTCTGATTTAGTCCAGGGGTTCTCAAACTTTTTGGAGCCAGGGACCCCTTACAGGTGAGAAAATTGTCCAAGGACCCACTCATAATTGTAACACAGATTAAACACAGTAGTGATGTGTCATGATCAAAAGCTGTGGCTCTGAGAGTCGATGCTTTATAGTGAATCAGAAGAGCCGGCTCGCATCGAGAGAGAGCCGGCTCCCAGTTTGTTCCTTTCCCTGCTTAGCTCTCTCAGTGCTCAGCCCCAGCTCTGCTCACAGCAGGACTTTGTTTTGATTGGTCAGCATGGCGGCCATGCGGCCAATCACATGTGAGGATATAGGATACAGGTGATGGAGGGGAGGCTGTGTATCGTGACTGCATCTGTTCCTTCTGAGAGGGTTAGGGTTAGGGTTCTTCTCAAAGACCGGGCAAATACTCACTGAGAGGAGAAACCGGATCAGACCATCCAAGCTGAGGCATCTGATTTTTCTCAATGCCAACCTGAGGATATTAATAATGTTTGCTCCAGTTTGGTTCTGATTGCTTGACTTTGGTTCTGGTTCGGTTTGGTTTGGTTCTGGTTCTGGTCTGGTTCTGGTCTGGTTCTGGTCTGGTTCCATTCTGTTCTGGTCTGGTTCGGTTCTGGTTCGGTTCGGTTTGGTTCTGGTTCTGGTTCTGGTTCGGTTCTGGTTCGGTTCTGGTTCGGTTCTGGTCTGGTTCGGTTCTGGTTCTGGTTCGGTTCTGGTTCGGTTCTGGTTCGGTTCTGGTTCGGTTCTGGGTCTGGTTCGGTTCTGGTTCTGGTTCTGGTTCTGGTTCGGTTCTGGTTCGGTTCTGGTTCGGTTCTGGTTCGGTTCTGGTCTGGTTCGGTTCTGGTCTGGTTCGGTTCTGGTCAAGTCCAATTCTGGTCTGGTTCTGTTTGCATGAGATTGGTTCTGGTCCTGTTTTCTTAAGTTTAGTTCTGGTTCTAACCCTAACCCTAACCCTAATCCTAACCCTAACCCTAACCCTAATCCTAACCCTAATCCTAACCCTAACCCTAACCCCAACCCTCACCAACCCTAACCCTAACCCCAACCCTAACCCTAACCCTAACCCAAACCCTAATCCTAACCCTAACCCTAATCTGAACCCTAACCCCAACCCTAACCTGAACCCTAATCCTAACCCTAACCCTAACCCAGACCCCAACCCTAATCCTAACCCTAATCTGAACCCTAACCCTAACCCTAATCCTAACCCTAACCCTAACCCCAACCCTAATCCTAACCCTAACCCTAACCCCAACCCTAATCCTAACCCTAATCTGAACCCTAACCCTAACCCTAACCTGAACCCTAACCCTAACCTGAACCCTAATCCTAACCCTAATCCTAACCGTAACCCTAATCCTAACCCTAACCCTAACCCTAACCCCAACCCTAACCCTAACCCTAACCCTAATCTGAACCCTAACCCTAACCCTAACCTGAACCCTAATCCTAACCCTAACCTTAACCCTAACCCTAACCTGAACCCTAACCCGAACCCCAACCCTAACCCTAACCCCAACCCTAACCCCAACCCTAACCCTAACCCTAACCCTAATCCTAACCCTAACCCTAATCTGAACCCTAACCCTAACCCTAACCTGAACCCTAATCCTAACCCTAACCCTAACCTTAACCCTAACCCTAACCTGAACCCTAACCCGAACCCTAACCCTAATCCTAACCCTAATTTTAACCCTAACCCTAATCTGAACCCTAACCCTAACCCTAATCCTAACCCTAACCCTAACCCTAACCCCAACCCTAATCCTAACCCTAACCCTAATCTGAACCCTAACCCTAACCCTAACCCTAATCCTAACCCTAATACTAACCCTAACCCTAACCCTAATCTGAACCCTAACCCTAACCCTAATCCTAACCCTAACCCTAATCTGAACCCTAACCCTAACCCTAATCCTAACCCTAACCCTAATCCTAATCCTAACCCTAACCCTAATCCTAACCCTAACCTTCATACTAACCCTAACCCTAATCCTTATCCTAACCCTAACCCTAATCCTAACCCTAATCTGAACCCTAACCCTAACCCTAACCCTAACCCTAATCCTAACCCTAATCCTAATCCTAACCCTAATCTGAACCCTAATCTGAACCCTAACCCTAACCCTAATCCTAACCCTAACCCTAACCCTAATCTGAACCCTAATCCTAACTCTAATCATATCCCTAACAACCCAAACAACAAGTTCTGTGGATCATAAGTTTGTAAAAATGTATCTACATGCCGCCTGTGTCTCCAGCTGACACAATATAAGCCAGGTATCCTAAATGTGTGAGAGCAAAAGGCAGAATGTGTCTGTGAATCTTTATCCGCCCACACTCTGTGACCGTGTATCATGTCAGGTTTTCAAAACAATTTATTTGGGCAGCAAAGGTGACGAGGGACGAGGTGGCTGCCCGTCCTGCGCCTGCCTGCCTGCCTGCCCGTGTCTCCGGCTGTAACAGTCGTCTGGACGTCTGGCCCAATCAATACCCAGAGACAAGCATCTGCCCGGGTCTCCTGTTACTGTACCTCTGTCCTCAGAGCATTCTCAGACTGTTTTCACAGACAGCCACGTGCTGCTGGCTCATATCAGTGACAGAGCTTATCACGGAACAACACAGGAAATGTGATGCCGCGTCGGGCGGCCGCTGACGCTTTAATTTGTCGCTGGTGATGGGGTTTGTCAAAGTGCCCCTGGAGTTCATCAGCCACCTGGCCTCATGTGTTCTCTGTGCTGATGACTTTTCAGCCTCGACGAGCAATCCTCAGCTACGTGACCTTGATGCTGCACCGCTGCATATTTTTCATGATGTACCAGCCTCTGTGGAGCAGGGATCCTGTTGTTCTTCAATCCTAGTTTGTCGGCTGGGTGCTGATTAGACTGTAATTTAAAAAAGGCAGTAAAAAATTCATCACCTCTCAATGAGTGGAGCCATCCACCGGTCTTAAAATAACACATGAGGTATTCTAACTGGTTTTAACAGATGACATCACATCACTCCTGTCCTCTCTTCTCTCCTCTGGCTTCCTCTGCATTTTAGATTTTAAGATTCTACTGACTCCACTTTTAAAGCCCGCCTGGGTCTCGCCCCAAACTACATTGCAGAAATGCTAACAAACTATGAGCCATCTTGCGGCATTTTGGGTCGTACCAAAGTCGAGGCTCAAATGCAAAGGGGGTCAAGCTTTCTCCATCAGAGCCCCTCGACTTTGGAACGACCTCCCTTAGTAGATAAGGCTTGCAGAGTCAGTGACATATTTTAGATCTCTTCTTAAAACCCATGCTATTATGTGACTTCATCCTTCTAACTGCTTTTACTTCTATTTTATTTTTAGCTTTTATCCAACTAATTAATTGTTTCATAGTGCCCTGTTACCCGTCTAGAACTCTACGCTCCCAACATGCAGGCCTGCTCATTGTACCTAAAGTCTCTAAAAGTAATATGGGAGGTAGAGCCTTCAGTTATCAGGCCCCTCTGCTTTGGAATCATCTACCAGTCAGGGTCCGGGAGGCAGACACCCTCTCTACTTTTAAGAGTAGGCTTCAAACTTTCCTTTTTGATAAAGCCTATAGTTAGAGCTGGATCATGCTTGGACCAGGTCTTAGTTATGCTGCCATAGGCTTAGACTGCAGGGGGAACTGGCGCACTGACACACTAGGATCCTATCTCACCCCCTTCCTTCCCCCTAACCCCCCATCACTTACTTCAACTCTCCCTGTCCCATTAAAGTTACTAACCATAGACCTTTCTGGAGTCCCTGAGCTCCCTTGTCTCGTAGACGTCCTCCTGCTGTGGACGTTCCAGACTCCAGCTGATACGGACGGGCTGGACTCCAGCGGCAACAGCTTCTACCACTACTACTACTCGTCTCATCACTATCACCGCTCCCTCTCTCTCTTATTCTCCTCTATCCCTCTTTCCAGACCCAACTCGGTCTCAGCAGATGTGTGTCTAACATGAGTCTGGTTCTCCTCAAGGTTTCTGCCTGTTAAAGGAAGTTTTTCCTCACCGCTGTAACTAACTAAATACTGCAAGGTGCAATGCTCATGGTGGATTAAGGTGGGGTCAGACTGAGTCTTATCCTGTCTTGGTGTTGGGTCTCTGTTCATAATTTGACATAGAGTGGTCTAGACCTGCTCTGTTTGGAAAGAGTCTGAGGACAACATTTGTTGTGATTTGGCGCTATACAAATAAAGATTGATTGATTGATTGAGTGGTTGATTGATTGATTGATTGGTTGGTTGGTTGGTTGGTTGGTTGGTTGGTTGGTTGGTTGACTGATTGATTGATTGATTGATTGATTGATTGTATTTTATTTTATTATTTATTGTTTTTTTTTTTTCATTAATTATTTGAATGTTCCTAATTTATCCTTTTCACTTTTTCTAATTTTCCTGATGTGATGTCATCCTCTTGATCTGAAAACCTCTTTTATTGTCCTTTTAATGTTTTTATTTACTTATCCATTTCTATTTATTTATTTATTTATTTTTATTTATTTTTGAAAACCTCTTAAACAATGATTTATTGGTCTATTATCACACCACTTCATTCTTTTTAATGTACGTGTATTCTTCTTCTCAGGTTTTATTCTGATTTGTTAAAATTCCTCCTCTCTGTCTGTCAAAATGTTTACTTTGTTATTTGCTACATAAATAAGGTTATTATTATTGTTGTTATTATTATATTTTGAAGGCTGTAAAATCTTGAAGCTATGTATCACACACACTAAAAAAACACATACAGAGAAGGAGACTTTGAAGCACACCTCTATATGTTGCAGAACAGAATAATAAGAGAGTAAACACAGAGCCGGGTAGTCTCAGAGACGGTTTGGCTCCAGGAGAAAGTCTCTGGGGTATTTACAGGACTCCGACACCTACGTGTGCGAGAGGTCTGCACATGCTAATTCAAGGTAAAAACAAAAACAAACCCGTTGTGTTACCATAGAAGCAATGGCAGGAGTTTGAAGGTCACCACAAAAGGAATAGATTTGCATCACTTTTAGAGCTTTTGTGCTACAAGCCTGGAAAGCTCCATCCCCCTAAAAATCAGACGTCATAAAAAACCTTCAGCTTCTGAACTTCTTATTCTAAACTGGGACACGCTGCTGCCCTCAGTAATCTTCACTTCATGATACTTCCTGTAAGTGATGTGACTCACAGCGTGTAGGAGCGTTTTGTCTGCTCGCCAACACATAGGTGTTTATGAAAAGAGTGTATGATCACAGTGTGTTATTTTACATCATGATGATGAAGGCATCAAAGGCAGCATCTCTTACTGTGCTCAATAATCTTCTTCATGATCGTATCAGTGAAGTGTTCATGCTCCACATCACTCTTGTTTTGATGTTGCTGCTTGGTCAGAAGTTAATGAAAGTTAATAACCGCTGTCAAGGGGCTGTCAAGGGGTTTTGACCAATCAGAATCAAGCTTCTTACACAACAGGAAGATCAGTAAGACAGCCAGGTAATAAAAACTAATAATCTTTTAATCAATGTTTTTAACAGACTTGTATCAGCTTTTAGATCATTATTAATTGCATCATTTGAAGTAACACCACATCACTCAGAAAGCAGCGTGGGATGCTTCAGAGTTCTAAAAGTCAAACTTGCAACAACAAAAAAAAGAAGGTTTCATGTTAAAGCAACAGAAACAATAAGAAGCGCTGCAGCCGCCTTGACTCTGAGCTGTGAGGGATGTTTGCTTCTGAAAGTGTTGACAGAAACTCACTGCACACACCCAGGACCTGTAAACATTTACTCTTGTGTGAGAATGTTTATGTTGCCTTGAGTTTTGCTCCACTTTGCGGCCTGTGGCCTGGCTGCCGTCCAGGATCAAAACTAATGTGTTTTTTAAAAGAATCAGCAGAGGAGATTTAAATGTGTTCAAGTCCAGATTCAGGCTGAGCAGAAACAGAGGAAACTGAAGGAACAGGGGCTGGAATATTCACCATCCTGGTACTCTCTTGTTGTCTTGAATGGTGTTTTTATAAGGTACATTCTGACTCTAAGAATGAAGTGTCTCCTCAAACTACTCTATCTAACAAGACATTTAACTCAACTGATGCATGCCGGTCAATCAAAAGATACCAGCTATCAAACGATCTCTTCTGATGCAAAGATGTCAAGTTCTTGTTGAGTAGAAATGCTGCGGCTTAAAGGAAGGCTTATTTGTTGCAGACTGATGAAGATAAAGTTTCTATTTCTTCAAATTCAAGCCTCCTTCATGCATGCAATCATGACAAATCCTTGAAAATTGCAGGAGCTCTACCCCTGAATTTTCCATAGATGCTTGTTCACGTGTGTCCCTCACAGTCTGCCCTGTTGGAAACAAGGGCTGGGTTGAAGGGGGGTCTCAGGGGTCAGGGCATGCCATTAAAAGCACCCTGCAAAAGCCCCAAGTGAACAACACTGTTCACCTTGTTATGTATTCCATGTTGCATGATATATCACCCTCACCCACTCACTTACTCGCTTCCAGAATTTTTACCAGGGGTGCTGGCAGGGAAAAGTCTGAGCAAACCCCCAAACCTTGGCTCAACCCCCACATTTTACTGAGTTTTGTACATGTGTGAAAACAGCTGAAGTTTTTTAACAGTGGGAAAATAGAAATGAATGCTAAAGAAGCTTTGGATACCCCTAACTCAGACAGCTGAAGTCTCAGGTTAGCTTCAGATAAATTAGAGAAACATTAGTTGGATCAAGGATTGTAGATTCTGATCGTTCCATATTATAAGGGATTTCATCTCTGGTCCATTCATGACCAGTGTGAACAACAATAAAAAACATGTTCTGAAGTCTGAATGGGCGTCTGAGGTTTAATCCACACTTCACTCATATTGCAGAATCACACACTTGGCGAGCAGATTCCCAACAACTAACAAAGACTGAAGGCGATCCAAACCCACAATCCACGAGAGGCCTTTTCCTGCAAACTTCCAGAGAACACATTCGGGTTGCAGATTTCACAAGTTCTATTTCCAGCAGTTCCGTGTATTACTGGTTGTGACATTTGGGATTTACAATCATTAATCACTGACTTAAACATCAGAAACAAAAGTGTGCAATGATTACTGTATGAAACTGTACTCACATCCTGCAGAGCCAGAAGATTCAAGCATACATAAATCTGTAGCAGCTCCAGAAGATGAATGTCATCTATAAGGGCTCATATAGCCATCTCAGAAATGGTGATATGGCTATGAATACTTCACAGCATGTATATATATATATATGTCAGAGAAGACTGGGTCTGTCAGCCCAGATGGTAGACGTTTGAATTAACAGGACTTTAGTTTTTAACTCGGAGTCTTTCCTTAAATAACTGTTTCACTCCGACATAAATAAAGGAACTGCTGCTGCTCACAAATGAGGCATTTCTCTGAAAGCTTCACTTTAATCTCGGTGATTTCATCTCCTTGCTTCTGTCTCAGTGATTTGGAGATACAGATGTCATCTTTCCGTGCGTAAGCCCTCCGGCCATATGCTCCCGCCACCCGGGCCGTGACACAAGAGGTTTTAATCAGTCCTCTCACTGACGCTGCACGTTCTGGCATTAAAAACACAAAGCTCCCAGACTTGCTTGACTTTCTTGCCTCTGAGATTATTTTTTTTAACTCAGCTAAATCTGAAATAACTACGTCTGCTGCTGCTGCCTTGGCTGCAAGTTTAGAGTAAAGAGTTCATGAAGAGGACTATCATGCAGCAAGATATTATATTTAAGACAGATAAACCCTGATTCAAAGTAACACACTAATAATCTAGGAACTAGCTGCTTGAACTTTAGCCGATTGCAGCTATGCATAGACATAATAAGTGTAAAGACCAAGCTGCAACCTCCAACCACAAGAATTGAAGCCAATGTGGAAGTGTTAAAAACTGCAATTCATCGAATGTCCACTTGAGGCTAGGTCCAGAAGTACTAGAAACCACATACACACCAATTCCAAAAAGCCGATCTTTACAGCAGAAATAAACATGTTTACAGCCTGGGACATAAAAATCAAGTGTAGTCTGGATAGCTCATTTCTCAATCGGCACACACTGTACGGGGGGTGAAACTTTTCATAACACTGCAATTTCGAGGATTTTAAGATTATGAGTTTTCCATTATGAGAGGCACAGCTGACTTGATTGACAAGCGGGAACACTGTAGCTGTTGGCGAGGAGGCTCAAACCCCGCCTCTTTATGTCACACTAGCTCAACAGAAGTTATGTTGAGCTCAACATTTCCAATATGGCTGCCGCCAACGATTGGCTTCAAAACAGCGCTTCAGAAACAGATGGATGACGTCACAGATACTGCGTCCATTATTTATTAAAGTCTATGGTAAAGACACATTCATTTAGAAGTACAGTAAAATTTGGTGTTTACATTGGTAATACCTGTTTTTTCATCTAAAAAGTGGGCTGCCACTGATATACCAGTGCCACCAGTAAACCTGAATAAAATGCAGAGAGAAGCACTTTATTTTGTAGCAGAAGAACAAGACACAAACCACTGCTTAACTGCACAAAACATGCTGCAATACATAGCAGGCCAGCAGCGCCATCAATCAATCAATCAATCTTTATTTGTATAGCGCCAAATCACAACAAACGTTACCTCAAGACGCTTTTACAAACATAGGAAGTCTAGACCACTCTGTCAAATTATGAACAGAGACCCAACTTCAAGACAGGGTAAGACTCAGTCTGACCCCACCTTAATCCACCATTAGCATTGCACATCGCAGTATTTAGCTAGTTACAGTGGTGAGGAAAAACTTCCTTTTAACAGGCAGAAACCTCCAGCAGGACCAGACTCATGTTAGACAGCCATCATGCCTCGACTGAGTTGGGTCTGGAAAGACAGATAGAGGGGAGTAAGAGAGAGAGGTGATAGTGATGAGACGAGTAGTAGAAGCTGTTGCCGCTGGAGTCCAGATCGTCCGCAGCAGGAGGACGTCTACGGCAGCTCAGAGGAACCTACGAGACAAGGGAGCTCAGGGACTCCAGAAAGGTCTATGGTTAGTAACTTTAATGGGACAGGGAGAGTTAAAGTAAGTGATGAAGGGGTTGGGGGGAAGGGGGTGAGCTAGGATCCCAGTGTGTCAGTGTGCCAGTTCCCCCAGCAGTCTAAGCCTATAGCAGCATAACAAAAGCTGGTCCAAGCCTGATCCAGCTCTAACTATAAGCTTTATCAAAAAGGAAAGTTTGAAGCCTACTCTTAAAAGTGGAGAGGGTGTCTGCCTCCCGGACCCTGACTGGTAGATGATTCCAAAGGAGAGGGGCCTGATAACTAAAGGCCATCCCTTCACAGCTTTTCTACCTTGTTAGGTAATTATGGAATAGCATTAAAGTTGGGGTTGGTAGTCAGATTTACCGTAGATACACTGAGACAGAGTCCTGAGGAAATGCTACATTCAAATTCATGCTAGTTTTCCGTGACTACCAACCCAAACCCTATGGAGTGCTGCTTTCACTGTAAAGACTCCTCAGCTAAGACAAAAAGTGACCAGAGGAGGATGATAGCATGATTCTAGGTGAATTGGTCCCATGCAGCAGGTCTCTACCTCATAACTATCAATATTACTGTTGGATGAGCTACTGTAGCTAGCAGGACTGTAAACTCCACATGGGGAAAACAGATGGAGCTAGAAGCTGCACATAAACTGCATGTTGAGGACTTCTCTGAAAACAATGGAAATCATAATGCAGGAAGACAGCTTGAACCCTTTCCCCTCTGAGAGCTCCCCAAAGCTGGCCGTGCCTTATTTACCACTGTGACTGATATTCCAGATTTAACGGTAGTTGTTCCAGTGAGTAATATACGGACTTTAAGACTACAACAGTGTAAGAATAATGAGCACTCTGAAGCCGTTTTACGACAGAAGGATCCACGTCCATCTCCAGATTGGCCAGAAAAAGAAAAGAAAGAAGACAAGAAACAGAAAACAGAGGAGAATAATTCCAGTTGGCGAACACGTGCAGCGAGGCAGTGTCGAGCTGACAAGTGCAAACAGCCGAGAGCTAAAAAACAGAGATCCTTCTCCTTCCCAGGCAGCTATTTTGGACCCCAGCCAGCTGTCCAAATAGATCAATTTTAAGGCCCAACAGAAGTTATCTAAAGGGTGAAACTGACAGAACTTTAATGGGCAAATATTAGAACTTTATTCTAATTGAATTAATTTGGGTTCTGCCCTCCAAGTAAACATTATTCAATGGAACAGATCATTTGCATAAATTAAGCTTAATTCAGACCAAACAGAAAATAAGATTCACCAGTTTTTGACCTTTACATGTTTTGCAGACTAAAATGCATTAACTGTTGACCCGGCGCTCATTTGAATTGTAATAACAAACAGCATGGAGGGCTTCCTAGCTCCCACCTTCACTGACCCCACCCTCATTATCCAAATTCACTAAGTGTCTTCAACTCAGGAGGGGAATACATTTGCTTACAAACTAGATTCAGTCAAGGTTTAGGTAAAAAGCCCACTTCCACAGCACCTCAGTTTTAGTTCTGCTGTCTAGTGTTGTAGTACTAAAGACCACTTATTTAAGCTCTCTCTGTCTTGTCTCGGTCTCGGACTGGGCGAACTCCATATTTTATATCAAGACTGGTTGAGACCACCACTGATGCACTCTGTGTCCCTGTCATTACTGTGATAAGAGAGAACCCCACTTTCTCAATTCATTCATTTTTCTCAATCATCAAAAACAAAAATTAAACTAACGATGACAAAACAAAACTTAATGAGTCAAAACTCTCTCACAGCGCGTCAAAAGAAAGGCAACAAAGAAGAAAACAAACCTTGTTTGTTGCTGTCAATTGTATTTAAAGCAAACTTAAATTAAATAAACATAAGTCTTTTATTTTGTTAACTCTCATCATGATGATTTTTTATTGATATATATGGTCTTGGTCCTGTCTCAGTCTTGCCCTGCCTTGGTCTTGGTCTTGACTCGGTCTTTATCCCTAAATGTCTTGGTCTTGGTATTGACTCGGTCTTTATCCCTAAATGTCTTGGTCTTGGTATTGACTCGGTCTTTATCCCTAAATGGCTTGGTCTTATCTTGACTCTTTCTTTATCCCTAAATGTCTTGGTCTTGGTCTTGACTCTGTCTTTATCTCTAAATGGCTTGGTCTTGGTCTTGACTCGGTCTTTATCTCTAAATGTCTTGGTCTTGGTCTTGACTCTGTCCTTATCTCTAAATGTCTTGGTCTTGACTCTGTCTTTATCTCTAAATGTCTTGGTCTTGGTATTGACTTGGTCTTTATCTCTAAATGTCTTGGTCTTGGCTCGGTCTTTATCTCTAAATGTCTTGGTCTTGGTCTTGGTCTTGACTCGGTCTTTATCCCTAAACGTCTTGGTCTTGGTCTTGACTCTGTCTTTATCTCTAAATGTCTTGGTCTTGGTCTTGACTCGGTCTTTATCCCTAAACGTCTTGGTCTTGGTCTTGACTCTGTCTTTATCTCTAAATGTCTTGCTCTTGGTCTTGACTCGGTCTTTATCCCTAAACGTCTTGGTCTTATCTTGACTCTGTCTTTATCCCTAAATGTCTTGGTCTTGGTCTTGACTCAGTCTTTATCTCTAAATGTCTTGGTCTTGTCTTGGTCTTGGTCAGTGTTAATTTTGGCAGCAATTTTAGATTTAGTATTAGTCTTTAGATGAAAGTGCCTTTTAGTTATAGTCACATTTTAGTCTTTTCAGCCCTTTATAGTTTTAGTCTAGTTTTAGTTGACGGAAACTCAAAACATTATTGTCTTTGGTTTTTGCTGAAACATCTTCACTCTTTAAATAATTCATGTAGTCGATCAGATATCGGTATCAGGGTTGTACCAAGTGTTAAAACTGTCAACACTCCTTTGACACTTTAGCTTGTGTAATATCTTAAGTTAAATAATTCAGCCTGGCCCTAAAAAAAAGTAAAAAGAAAACATTCTCTCTGTGACCACTGTGACTGTATTTTGATTCTCTTGATTCACAGAGAAATGCCATTCAAAGGCTGTATTGCACATTTACGACGGTCCTTGAATGCACCTGCAGCGACAGGCGCACTTGACAGACAGTCAGTTCACGGCACTCTGAAATGCATCTTCATCTTTGATGACGAGGAGTTGATCCAAACTTACTAAATGTGTCTGATGTTTCACCAAACTGGAATAAATCAAGCTGTAGACGCAGAGCTTTTTAATGAAGAGGAGACAGATGCATGGAGGTGAGGTAGAGCTGGTTCATAAAGCACACCTGCTGCAGGTAGAGACCAAGCTAACACTGAGCCCCTCAGATAATAACTCAGCCTGTCACAGGAAGGCATCTTTTTTATTTCTAAAGATTAGACACACAGCGGGGGGAACATGGATTCTTAATGTCCGATGGTCCGCCACTAAAGTTTCTTGGTGCACTCTGGTCTCAGACATGTCTTGGTCCTGGTTGTCGTGCTCTTGACTACAACACTACTGTGCAGAGAGGCTGTGGCCATGCTTGCTGACACTGTGGAAGCAGTTTTTGCTCTTTTAGAGGGATTTCTCCCCCATTAGAGGGATGATTTATTTAAACTCAGCTGCAGATTTGTTTTTGCACTCCTGTGTTCTGGGAGCTTTTCTGTTTTTCTATGAATACGGCGAATGTAAACACAGGCTCGGGTTCTGGGGAGCGAGGCCTGCAGACTGTTTGTGCTGACAGTGAATGAGCTGTTATCACAAACAGAGGGCTGTTTTTCTCCTCGCAGCTTGCTCTCTGTGCTCGCACTATTACATTTTTTGTGTGTTCTTGCAACACACTGGCCCCTGTCCAGCATCTCAGAGTGGCTAATAGCATGTGGACATCTCATAAAAACGCTGCATGCTGTGAAAGGTTTGAGCATTGTTTTGCTAAGCTGGCTAGTTTGACTAGCCGGGGAAGTTGCATGACTTTAGTTTTCCCATGTGAGAGTAATTAGCCGCCGATGAAGATGAAAGTCAGCAGAAAGTTTCTCTGAAGTTTGAATATTAGTCTGAAAGGCATGTTGAGGGAAGTCGATATGTTTCTCTGTGTGGACATCGAGCTCATCAGATTCATGCTGAGCTCAAACAGTGATCAATAACAAAATGATTCTTCTCACTGCTCCAGAGGAAAATCCTGAAAGGGTGTCGAGCATTTGACAACTTTGCTTTTTGTGCTTTCTGGGGTTTTTTTCTTCTCCTTCTTTTTGATCTTTTTCTCTGAGGTGCGGCATGACTCCCACACAGATGACTCTGCAGATGCCTGTTAGGAAGGCAGGGAACACATCTCATCTGCAGATCGATATCCCCTGCTTAGGGCTCGCAGGTTCATGGAATATTAAGAGACCGTGGGAAAGTTATCCCCTCACGTTCCAGGTGAGGAGGGCTAAAGCCGGCAATTATCCAAACCTGCTGCCTGCAGAGCAAATGTAGGTTTTTAATGGAAGGGACTCAGATCCATCTAGAAACCTCCTTCATTTAAAAAAACATGGATTTTTTTTACGGTGGTGCAGTGGGTAGCACTGTTGCCTCACAGCTAGAAGGTTCCTGGTTCGAATCCCCCGCCGGGCGGGTGCCTTCCTGTGTGGAGTTTGCATGTTCTCCCCGTGCATGCGTGGGTTCTCTCCGGGTTCTCCGGCTTCCTCCCACAATCCAAAAACATGCTCAGGTTGATTGATCACTCTAAATTGCCCGTAGGTGTGAGTGTGTGCATGAATGGTTGTCTGTCTCTCTGTGTTAGCCCTGTGATAGGTTGGCAACCTGTCCAGGGTGTACCCTGCCTTCCGCCCGAAGCCAGCTGGGATAGGCTCCCGCCCCCCGTGACCCCTAACGGGATAAGCGGTCAAGATAATGAATGGATGGATGGATGGATGGATTTTTTTTAAATAATCGGATCCATGTGGGGTCATATGTGACCAGGTTTCTCCTGTAAATCATTATCAGCATTATGTGCTGCTTTAGTCTTCTGTCTGTTTGCCTTTCTAGGTAATAGAGAGGCATCAGTATTGATTACAGGCCTTATTATTAACAGTAAGATCTCCTCACAGCAGCTTTGATATATTAATGTGTGTACATACTGTTAAAAAGGGTCTTTGTGAGAACTGCACTCAATGAGTTCTGTTGAGACCAAAGATCAGTTTGAACCAGGGGTACCCAAAGTGTGGGTTGGGACCCCCTTGAGGGTTGCCAGACACAAATGCAGGGTTGTGAGATGTCTTCCAGAATGTTTTTTTTTTCTTAGAATTATCTAGAAATATTACATTTTACCCATTATAGTAACAAATATCAACAAAAATAGTAGCTAAACTTGAAATAAAACCTTGAAAATAGAAAATGTAATGAGTTTTCTGCCTTTCTTTGTTGCCAGATGACTCCTAAGTTTAGGGTTAGTGAACAGTTAATTATCAAAAGCATCAGTAGCAGCAGGTTAATTCATAACGGCACAGGAAACACAGACACATGCTCATATAGGTAGGGTCATTTTCTGCAGACCAGCTAAATGAAGCCACATTAAATCACTTATAGGGACAGTGGGGATCAAGAGTCTTTGGCATCTGTATTTTGGGAGTCGCGGGCCAAAAAGTTTGGGAACCCCTGGTTTAAACCATAGACTGTATAAATAATGGGCGTAGTATCCCTGACATCACCCATTGGTAATGCTGAACTCAACCAAGCTTAGTGTGAGGTAAAGAGGCGGGGTTTTGAGCCTCCTAGCCAACAGCTATGTGTTCCTGCCTGTCAATCAAGTCAGTCATGTCCTTATTTGGGCAAAACTCGTAATCTCAATATCTTCTGAACCGTCGCGTTAGAAAAAAATTCACCCCCGTACAGTGTGTGCCGATAGAGAAATTAGCTCTTTAGACTTGAACTGTTTTTTGAACCAGGCTGTAAAAATGTTTATTAAAACGGTGACCGGGCCTTTTCAATCAGAGCTCCAAGTTTGTGGAACTCCCTGCTACTGACAATTAGACAGTCCAAAACCTTAACTGCTTTTAAATCCTCACTAAAAACATTTTTTATATAAGAAGGCATTTCTCCACCCCTAATTCTTGAATTTACTCTGCATTCAGATGTCTTGTTCTGCTTCTGTCTTTTTCCTCCCCCCTGTTTGCACCGTTTTCTATGCTTTGTAATTCTCTGCTTTTCTTTGTTGTGAAGCACTTATTATTATTATTATTATTATTATTATTATTATTATTATATTATTAATGCTGTAAAGATTGTCTTCTTTGAATGGGTGTGTATGTGATTTCCATTGTTCTTGATGAATTGCAGTTTATAACACTTCCTCATGGGCTTCATATTTTGAGACTGGAGGTTGCCGCTTGGTTAAAACTCACTTCAGCCCTCAAGCTCAACTTTTGAACCTTCACAAAGACAAATGTGACACAGCTAGTCTTTTTCAGCCTGTCATGCTCTCTGATAAAATGGTCAACAGATCCAACGTCAGCCTGTAAAGCTCTTCGTGTTTGTCGCCCTTCAGTAAAATCCATCTCCTGGTTTTGATTTCTCCTTCCTGTGAGCCTCCTCGTCACCGCCCCACATGTTCCCAGCTTACATGGGTGTATTTTTAAAAAATCCCTGCCAGACGCAGCTGTAAAAGAAAACCCAACTGGGGAATATTTTCACATCCCTGGGACTCAGCGTAACGAGCAGTGCCAGTCCTGTCAGTCGAAGTATGATCTCACCAGAAGTCATGTTGCAATGAAAGAAAGAAAAAAAGAAAACACCCATGGGGAATAGTTGAGCCGGAGCAAATCCTCATGGGTAAACATTGCAAAGACAGCAGCTCTGTAAATAGAGCAGCCTGCTTACACATACATCCTGCTGACATGTACAGTGCGTCACTGATGGTATGTGTCTATGTAGTATAGGCTCAGAGAGTCCCAGCAGCCTGCTATTAGTCTGAGCTCTGTCTCTTTGTCAAATCCCTCAGCATCCCTCCGTCTCTTAGAGCTGAGCCGAGCACGGAGCCTCTGACAGTCGGCCAGATCTGCCGCACACATCAGTGATACTAATGGGGATGGAAGGCTGATGTAGGGTGGCACGTGTGTCAGAGTTCGCCGGGGTGTGTGCTCTGCACCCAAAGTCGGGATGACACACGTGGAGCATGTGTGTTTGCTCTGCGGCACCGAGATCAATTCGGGTCTCTGCAGCAAATGGCATGACAACCAGTCTCCTCCCCGTCGCCATCTGCCTCCTCTGTGCCAATTTGTCACAGCACATCCGAGTGTGGCCGTGCCCTCATTTAACATTGAGGGAGAGCAAGAAGACTCAGGGAGGAACATAAGGGAGAGAAGGAAAGGAGGAGAAAATAAGGGCACTGACAAAGACTGCAGCCCACGGGGAGAAACAGCACGAGGGAGAAAGAGAGAGGTCAACTGGAGTTTATCAGAGGGCAAAGACAACATATACACGGGGGCATCCTGGAGGCTCTGCAGGCTCAGGTAATAACCACACACCTACAACCTCACTGGATTCAAATCACATGCCTCACTCTGCCAGTCTTTCTCATCTGAGCTTTTTCATTCAAAGATAGAAAACACCAAAAATGTATTGTAGGGGAAAAAAACGACACAAGCAAACAGAGACAGCTGCAGTCTCAGTGTGGCACAGATTTAGAGGAATGCTTCCTTAATTTGGTAGCAGAAAAAACAGGTGCTTAAACCGAGTTCCTGCAGAGAGGTGGTGGGGAGCAGAACAGGGTGATTGTGTTAATAAAAAACTCTGAAAAACAAGCAATAGAATTTACAAAATACAGCCCTGTGAAGACAGATCTCCTGCAGTTAGCTGCGTGAGGAAATTGTGAGAGTAATCATACTTAAAATGATCTAAAATCAAAGTCCTAACAGCGAGAGCATTTAGTCGTTTTGCATTAAAAAAAAAAAACCAAGGCTTGTGTCTTTGCGTCATCCTGCTGCATGGTCCTTGATGACAACATCACTTCATGTGCAGTGAAGTCGTGTTGTGAAAACGTGAAGGCGGCAAGGGGAAGCCTTGATCTGGCCGTGGGACGTTGTTGTGTGATAATCCTGTTTCAACACGACTGAAATAAAAACCGTAATAACAGCAGCATGAGCAAAATGATTTCTGTAGCCATTAGGTTGGATTGGTTTTAGGAATATTCAACATTTAAAGATACTCCAGGAAATAAAAACACAGAAAGCAAGAAACAACGTGTTTGCATCGTGTTAAGATGCAAGAAGACAGACAAATAAATCAGGTAGTAAAAATAAGTATTATGCATCGCCAAACTCAAATAAATTTTAAGCACGTTAGACCTTGAAAAAGTCATCCACGCCTCCATATCATCATTTACTGCAACTCCTTGTGCTTCGGTAACACTCATACTTCATTATCTCACCTTCAAGTAGTCCAAAATGTAACAGCTAGGATTCTGACAAGGTCAAAAAAAGAGAGACCACATAACCCCAGATCTTTCCTCTCTACAATGGCTTCCGGTCAGTTACAGACTCCATTTCAAAATCCTTCTGTTCATATATAAAGCACTACATGGAACGACTGCAGAAAAAATCATCGGTGTCGACCTGCACCCCCCATCCAGGACTTGTACCGGTTCCGGGCCAGGAAACGGGCAGGTAGCATCACCGCTGACCCCTCACACCCTGGACACAGATTCTTCAAACTCCTCCCCCTCCTGCAGGCGCTACAGATCACTGTGCGCCGAAACAACCCGCCATAAGAACAGTTTCTTCCCCCAGGCTGTCACTCTGATGAACACTAAACCATAACAGTGTCATACCTGTTGGATCAATACTCTCTGTAAATATACATGTTGATACACAATGCAACAATTCTCCAAGCAGAATATTTGTAGGTCTTATTCTTATGCCTTGTACAAAGAGAGCACAGTTTACCAAAGTCAAATTCCTTGTGTGTTCAAGCATACCTGGCCAATAAAGCTGATTCTGATTCTGGTTCTGATTCTGACATGGTTTGGCCCCCTCTTAGATATCAGAACTCCTGTCTCCATGTCACTCTGTCAGAACGCTAAGATCTTCTTACCAAAACTTCCTGTCTGTCCGAATATCAAGGACAAAGAGCTTTGGGGACAGGGCCTTCTCTATCTGTGCCCCAAAAACTGTGGAATTCTCTTCCTCCCCCCACTATCCGGTTCTCCCCCTTTGTCAAGACTTTTAAAAGTCGTCTTAAAGGTGACATATCATGCCAAATGGACTTTATAATGGTTCTCTACCTGAAATATGTGTCCCTGTCTACAAACCCCCCGAAAATGAAAAGAATCCATTCTGCCCCTGTTCTGATTTCTCCACCTTTCTGTAAATGTGTGCTGAAACCAGCCATTTCAGTTTTCAGTGTTTTTCATACGTCACAACGCCAGAGCTCGGAGCTTGTTCAGCCCATAGACTGTATAAAATACAACTCAACCCCTCCTCCGTTTTTCATTCCCTGCACACATGTGTGCTAACAAGGAGCTTAGGAGGGAGGCATGCTAGTTGTAGGCTGTCTTAATAAACACAAAGGTCGGTTTTACTCCCCACGTCTGCAGATTTGAAGATCTAGTGGATGATTTTTATTTTCCATGGATAAGTGCTAGCGCTAGTTAGCATAGCCACATAGCTACATGTTTGTAGCTGTGTACCAAGACACACATCTACATAATGATAAATAAAACAACAAGAAACACTAAATCTGTGACCAATGGTTCAGAAAGGTCCTGCTGCAGGCGCCTCTCCGTCAGGATCAGATTCTGGATCAGATTCAGAGGGTTGAAGTAACGCGGGTCTGTGAGCAGCCGTGTATATTCAGCCAACATGTAAACATTAGATCAACGTGCTGAAGAGCCGAGGCCACATCCACTTCCTGAGGGGGCGTGGTCAGAGAGCTCATTCTCATTTAAAGGCACAGACACAGAAAACAGCCTGTTCTGAGCAGGGCTGAAGAAGAGGGTTTTCTAGGCAGACCAAAATCTGATTTCAAAGTGTTTTTTTGAGCATAAACTTTAAAGACATGTTTTGGGGACCTCTTAGACCAATATATGTTGATGAAAAAGAGCCTAATATGTCACCTTTAAAACACACTTTTATTCATTACCTTTTAACTTCCCCTAACCACCCTGGCTCAGATGCTTCACTGCACTGTTAATCGTCTTTCTTGTTTTGTGTTACCTCATTTGCTCTTTGTTTTCCCCATTCTCTGCTGTAAAGCACTTTGGATCAACCCTGTTGTGTGTACAGTGCTTATAAATAAAGTTTATTGCCTTTGATTTAATTTGATGAAATGAAATATCAAAAGGCTTATGTGCTCTGGTTGCACGAGTGATAATATTTAAAACACTTAATTACTAAGACTTCAAATATTTCAAGGAATGTTTCATGAGTAAATGTTAAACATGGTTGTAAACAAGTCCAACTTATGAGCTTTTCATGACAATATTTCCAAACTTTCATCTCATATTAAAGTTAATGAAGTGACATCATCTTTTAATTTAGCTTCAAAGGTCTCAGAGATAAAAAAGAAGCCACAAAATGACACAACAATAAATCAAATTCACAATGTCCTCACTGTCACATACTTACAATTGTAAAAAGCTTTGGATACAAGAAGGCACGCCATTAAAGCTTGATATATTAATCATCACTGAGTTGCTCAGAATAAGACAGAGGGCAGGTTTACAAAGATCTCTCTGATGTTTTGGTTTCGGAGCACAAAGATGTCTTTTGTTATTCCTCTGTTAAGAATGTGGAGGCCATGAACAAGTATTCGTACATCCAAAATATGCATCAAGCTATGCTAACGAACACAGTGCCTGCATTGTCAAGTGAGTGGGAGACAAGATATGAGAGCTATGCCACTCACTCACTCACTCACTTTCTGCCTCCATCTCTCTCTCTCTCACATTTTTGGCACGATAACACCTCGATTCAACTCAGTGGTCTGATCATGTTTCACGCCTGTGCGCCTGCATTGACTGCCGTCCTGTCCCATTTCACCCCCCTTTGATACGTCTTTGTTTCATCAATAATGACAGGCAGAAAGCGGCTGTCCACACCGGGGGCCCCCCTCATGCCACCGCGGTGCCAGCAATGCAGTTCAACACCTCGCTCCTATATCCTCCACTGTCTTAACAAACCGCCGTGTATTGTTCCCCCCCCCCCCCCTGCTGTCAGCAGGGAGCCATGCAAAGTGGTGGGCTTCCATTCACTTTGACTGATGCACAATACTCCATAATGGCCCCCGTGTTGAACATATGCACAGCCAGCCAAAAGAGGGATCACAGCACAATGGTGACACTTTGAAAAGGAAGGAACGCATAAAAAGATGGCCCCGACGTGAGCGTTTGTGCTGTCACATTGCTGCAAATAAGAGCTCATGGGGGACAATGCCCCCCCCTGCAAGCGCTGCAAAAAACAATGTGTTTCTGTTGCATGAAGTACGTCTACTTGGTTATTTGTCTACCTGGGTGAGTGAGGTCGAGCAGTGATTGAAAGCTCTCAAGAGTCTTTCTGCCACTTTGGAAAAACACTTGAGAATCATGACCTGCGCTGGCTCATACAATCAGGTGCGGCTGTAATAGGGGAAAGCTATTAACCTGCAGACAGTTTCCTCTCCATTACTGAGGCCAATCTGAGTCTCAGAGGGTGTGAACCTGGAAATGTAGTGTGCAGATATGTCATTATTTGCTGCATTCATCGTAGTGACCCAGAGTATTGTGTGAAATATCTTACATGAGTGTGTGAGTGTGGGGGGAAAATAACACGGGGAGTGAACTTATTAAAGTATGATAAGTAGCCTGAAGCTGGCTCAGATTGATTTCAGGATTATGCTGTCTGATTTGTCTGATCCATAGACTGCATAAATAGTGGATGTAGTATCTGTGATGTCATCCATCTGTTTCTGAAGCGCTGTTTTGAAGCCAATCTTTGTTGGCAGCCATATTGGAAATGCTGAACTCAACCTAACTGCTGTTGAGTGAGTGTGGCGTAATGAGGCGGGCTTTGAGCCTCCTCGCCAACAGCTACAGTGTTCCCGCCTGTCAATCAAGTCAGCTGCTGTGCCTCTCATTGGAAGACTCGTAATCTCAATATCTTTGAAATTGCTGCGTTATGAAAAAATTCACCCCCCGTACAGTGTGTGCCGATCAAGAAATGAGCTATCCAGACTACACTTGTTTTTTGAACCAGGCTGTAAACATGTTTATTTCTGCAGTAAAGATCTTTTTTTTTAATTGGTGTGTGTCGTGGAATTTTCATAGTCTTATATATATGTATGTAAGAGTGTTGAACTCTTGTATTCTTCCAGTCTAAGTGTCAGGGGCAGAGTAACGTCTCCTATGTCAGCTGTGGCTACTGGAGGGGATAGATGAGACAGAGTCAGTGTAGTAATCAAGGTCTCTCCCTCTGTTCCTGTCTTTATCTGTATGTTGTGACCGACTTACTGTCTCCATACTAGAGCACAGCTCTTCTTCCCAATTGTTTTGTTTCCTATTGTCCAAATATGGGTATCTAACTGTAGTGTCGTCTTTGGGGGGAGTAAAGGTACATGCCTGGGGATTTGTCTGACAGAACTAACTTGGCATTGCGCTGCACTCCCCTGCCCGTGTACTGTTATGTTATTTATCCTTGGCCAAGTTCTACATATACTATTTCAACGTAAGCCGTCAGAGTCTAATGAGTCTTCTGTGTCCAGTGTCCAGTTTATTTATGAATGCCATCACAGTGTGTATGTGGTTTCTGGTACTTCCAGATCACACCTCCAGTGGATCCTCCACGAACTTCAGTTTTTAGCACTTCCTCATTAGACTCATATTTTTAGACTGGAGGGTTGCCGCTTGGTCTGATACTAAAGCTTTTGCTCAACATGTTTGCAGAAGAGGAATGCTAACTGCATTAAATAGCAATAGAAGAAGAAAACATCAATGACAGGTGCAGCACTGTGAGATTTGGAAACAGAAAAAAATGCAGAGACTGTGTATGGCTGTAAAACATAAACATGCAGACCACGCCGCTGCGTCATAAACACCAGCACAAAGGTCGAGACCGACGCTCGACAGCAGCCCCTCTCTCTGATACTGGTTAACACTGCTGCCATACAAACGGACCGTTAACAGGATGGATGTCCAGCGGAGCGTTTACTTTTAGTGTCCACACCTGCAGCGCACACAGTGGAGTGTTGTGTGAGGCGCTGTTGTCTCTACTTCTCCTGTCAGAGCCGCTGTCAGAGAGGCCGGACACGCAAACACAGACTTTAAGACCCAAATCACAAACACTGAGATTGGATGACAGACTTTTCAGTTGATGCTCACAGAAACACACAATATAGATGCCAGTGCTTTGGCTTGAAACTTGAATCCAATGCAAAGCACCCCTATACTCTACATCTCTCTTAGGGTTAAAGAGCTTCACATTTCAGCTCCTTATTTTAATGTTCAAAGCCAACTGAACAAAATCTACTTAGCACAAAACAGCATTACAGATATCCTCCTCAGAAGATGCAAAAGACCACAGAAAGAGGAAAACTAGGGAGGAAATTGGAGTAACATTCATCATTCATTCATGCTCTGATCTCTCTGAATGAATGCTCTATTTGTTCTGAATCGGCTGAATGTGTCAGTCAGAAGCTGTTTGCTAAATGTGCAGCAGCATAATATGCAAGTTGTTCTTGTTGTCAGACTTAAAGCAAATCTAAAAAGGTGTTATTGAAGAGGTTATTAAAGGTGCATTTCGGCGGAGCTCGTCGGTGTTTCGGTTTAAACAGCGACCCTGTTAACTGGAGACTCTCAGCCGGATGCATTAAATATCTGATGAGGATATTTTGAAATCTTAATAAAAACTAAACTAGTTTGCATTCCCAGGAACTCCCTCTGTGTTTCAACAGCTGTGTAAACTCCACAAACACTGACATGTTCAGCTGAAGGGCTCCAGTTTACAGGGTCACTTTTAAAATCGGAACACCGGGAGGAGAGATGCATTCATGGTGGGGCTGAGAGAAGACTACTGTTACAAGCTGCTAAATCAAGAGAATCACAGCTTCTTCTTTTGAAAAGTACACACACATACAAAAAAGATAGAACAAATAAAAACTAATGAAAGAAAGAGAAATCAAGAGAATCACAGATGTGTGTGATGTTATTGTGGACGGAGGGCGGAATAAAAACACTGCGGTTAATCTACCAATCAGACATGTTCAGCATTGCAGGCTCTGCCCCCTGAAAGTCCCGGGACCTTTGAAAAGTACTACCCGAGAGCAGAGGCTTTTTAGAGGGGGAGATTATCTACCCCTGAACTAAATTTAGACCCTGGGTCCACCAGTTGAAAACGCCTTAAGAATTCCAATGTGACAGAATGTAGGTGAAGTAGGTTTCATATTTCCAAAGTCATTAAATGGATCCAGCGCTGATTGAAAGTGTTATATAAATTTGAATTCACACAGCCCACTGCTTACTTCAGGTATCTGTGTTTGACATTAATGATTCCTGACAGAGTTGGAAACATTAGAGCTCTTTAAAAAACACATTTCCATATTCCAAGTGTTTTTTAAAAGTGCTCTGTTTCAGCGTCTCTTATTCGTGTCACCGGTGGTCACTGTTAGAGCCTCCCTCTCTCACGGGGAGGATATGAAACAGAGTCATTGACTTTGTCATGAACAAATTCTATAATTAAACAGAGAGTACTTTGAGATACTGTGTTGATCCCTGACTGATAAGACAAGTGTACTAATGAGATCTACAAGAAAACAAATCAACAGAATAACAGTCCAAGCTCAAAATAGCTGAACAGAGGAACTAGAAGTGAACTTACAGACAGGCTTCGTCACGTCCAATGATGCACTAATCCACCGATCTTTAGCTCCTCCTACTTCTCTCAGAAGGTGACCGCAGCAGGGCGGGTCTAGGAGGTGAGGATTTTGAAGATGGGGTGGTTGAAACCTCGTTTTAAGATTCGCTTCAGTCTTCAGACAAACTTCCTGTAAGAGAAAAACAAAGACAACAAACATGAGACGGGACAACACGAGAGGAACAGCTGCTCTGCAAACACATGGCTAAACAACCTCCAGGGTTTTTTTGCTTGAACGGGGCCACTGACCCTCAGAACCCTCATGAAGGGGAGGTCTACGAGCGCTTAGTGTAATCTCTTCAGTCATTCCGCTGTCATAACATCACAGCAACACACGCAGGGAGGCCGTGAGAGAAGCCAGATGTGCAAGGCTGTGAGCAAACATGGCGGAGGAAGATGCCTCAAAATGTTTTCTTCTTAATAAATACTGTCAATGTGTGTTTCTGTGTTTTAATACCCAATGCATGTCTTCGTGTTATGTGACTTCTCCATGATTTAAGGATGCATTTGTGTTGGAGTTTCTTTATTCAGACAACAAACAGACGAGCCATGAGTTCTTCATTATGCAGTTTCCGTGTACAAAGAGTCACCCACACTGTGTGTGTTCATGTTGAGAGTCAGCAATCTTTCTGCACACCACATGCATCACGTGGTTCAACCTACGCTTGTGGTAAACTCTCATCCAAAACATACAACATGGAGGAATTACAGCGTGGAGTGAAGGACTGATGGCAGCTCTGGATTCAAGCTGTACAGAGAAATAAAGGGCTGAAGTAAACTCTTGAAAGCAGCAGTGGAATAGTCCTATATGGGACTTCCACCAGATCCGTGTCCGGTCCGTCTCTGATCTGCTGCTGTCCTGCTCTGTGCTCTCTTGTCCGTCAACTACCAATGGTTGCATTTTTGGAACTTAGCAAGGAGCAGGACCGCCGGACAGCTGGAGTCATGTGACCGAGGTTTTCCCGTGGCAATCAATGAATAGAGGATTCTCCTCCTCCTCCTCTCCTCATCCACATTGTCTTTATGGTCCCCTGAAAACCTCTGACCTGTTGACTCCAGGCCTTCCTCAGCTCAAAATTACATTGAGTGTTTTATTCTGAAAATGAACCGGATGTTTTCATTTTGTTTTGGTGAAACCTGACTTCCTGTCCCGCTCCATCTGCTCTGTTGAGCTTGATGCATCGTGCTCCGGCATCCAGCAGAAACAGAAGTCTTGCATATCTGATCCATTGCCGGACCAGAGACACAGCCAGAATGCAACAGAGCGGATCCAGTGGAAGTTAACACATTGACTAGAATAGAAATCAGATCCGGCGCTGTGACGAATTGGAGACAGACCAGACACAGATCTGGTGGAATTTGGCCGTTTGTGTAGATATCATCCTGCTAACTAGTCCTCACTATTTCTGGCCCGTCTTGTTGCAGATTTCCAGCTTTTCTTTTAAACCAAGGCCCTGAAGGTCTGAATGACTTATAGGTTCATTAAATGTGGAGTTGCCTCAGAGGATGGATTCAGACGGCGGGCAGGAAGCAGACTGTGATGTAATAGAAATGCAGGGTAAACCTTTCTGTCAAGGTAAGATACTTATTTTGAACCAAGAGGAGTCTTTAAAGCAACCAGACTCCATCAACAAAACTGTTATTTCACCTCAAAGTGCTGCAAAAAAAAATCACTGAATTTTCTAAATGTTATATTTTTGAGCATTTTTGTCTTTAATGGATAGGACAGTTGAAGAGAGGCAGGAAATGTGGGGAGTAGAGAGAGGGGGAAGACATGCAGCGAATGGTCAAACAGAGATCATTTTCCAGGACATTTTCAATGATGATCAAGCTGGTATGACAGTCTAAATTTAGTTCCTAAATAGTCTAATGTGTTCCTCTCAGTGGAAGTCTACATTGAAAGATGTGTAGTGTATGGCTATCGATGAAATCATCTCTTACATGCTTAAAAAACGATGGCAAATTGATTATAGAACAATGCAACCACAGATGTACAGCAAGTAACAATGATGGACAACTCTCATCTCAGATTTCTCTTTTCTCAAAAAATATAAAATGACTTTAGTAAAAAACAAAAGAGTCAGCAAAGGAATCTGGAAGCTGCCTTACTGAAATAATAGCATTGCTTTGTATATGGGGCGCATGCTTAGACCGCTTGGCCAAAGGCGCCCCCAATCACTGAATTTTCTGAACCACTAAAATGTCTCTGAAGAAATTATTCAGCATCTTAAACCTGCAATGATTATTTCACATATGGCTCCAACTAACAACTACCGGTTGACTAGAAATATCATTACTGGGGGCCGGCTCTTAACAAGCCCCCAACAGAAGACCACAATCAACACATTACAGAATTAACGACCCATGAACTTCCTGGAAACACACACACACGCACACAAACTCCCGCACACACACAGGTTATTTCTAATGATCATGGTGACTAATAGCATGTGTTCCATGGATTTTCTGCAGCCAGGCTAACCCCCCTTTTTTCTTTTTTCAGCCACACACAAGTGAGAAAGAGGGGAGTATGTGGAGAGGGGGGGTTGGTTGTGACCACAGAGTGATTCCTCACATCCTATTGCTGTGTAGAAAGCCTGCAGCTCACTGACTCACTCTCACAGCAGATGAGCTGCATTTCTTTCACAATCCCTCCTGAATAAAGCAGCTGACTGCAGCTGCTGTGAGCTCAACACCAGCGCCGACTCCCATCGTGGCTTCATAAAAACCACTGAAGGCCTGTAAATACTTAACAACCCCAAGCCTTCTGCAAATTAAGCAGAGCCGTGTGTGTGACAGCGTCGGCACGCAGGCTCACGGAATATAACCTGCGTGGTGTGAAGACGGACGAGGTGTGTGGAGCTGCAGTCACACACCGAGGCTGGTTAGTGGACAGGTTATGGCTGCTGCGCCAAAATGACTCCAGGTCTTAGTCATGGGAAGCGGTCTAGTGGAGTGAAGAGGGTGATGTCAACTCTGAAGTTGCATTTAAAGATTAATAGGCTCCATTACACAAACCTCTGACCGCTTACTTCCACCTTCCCACACATTGGTCACATTGTGGACAGGCCACAGCTGTTTTTCTTGTCAAACACCATCACTGTCATCTCGGCTGTGACACAAGGTCAAAATCAATATCACACTGCTGATAAGAGTTTCTTCTCGAGGTAAAAATCTCACTCAGGATTCTGTCAGAAGAATTGGATTTGGCAGCTCAACATTAAACTTTGACTATTCTGTCTTTTTGTTCAGTTTAGTGTAACCTCACACTCCAACGTGTTTTACCTTCAAACTGTGGGTTCAACAGAGCAGTTATTTTGGATTACGGCATGCGCTCTGACACAACAGACAGGCTGTATATCCAGAATGATGTGCAGCTACTAGCACACAAATTGGATGAAGTAGCGTTAGTGGACACAGCAGGAGGCCCTTGTGACCAAAGGGACTTTACCACTGAACTATGTACGTTTGAACCGGTGGACCCAGGGTCTAAATTTAGTTCAGGGGGAGATATTCTCCCCCTTAAAAAGCCTCTGCTCTGGGGTAGTACTTTTCAAAGGTCCCGGGACTTTCTGGTGCAATGCTGAACGTGTCTGATTGGTAGATTAACCGCAGTGTTTTTATTCCGCCCGCCGTCCACAATAACATCACACACATCTGTGATTCACTTGATTTCTCTTTCTTTCATTAGTTTTTATTTGTTCTATCTTTTTTGTATGTGTGTGTTCTTTTCAAAAGAAGAAGCTGTGATTCTCTTGATTTAGCAGCTTGTAACAGTAGTCTTCTCTCAGCCCCACCGTGAATGCGTCTCATCCTGGTGTTCCGGTTTGAAGAGTGACCCTGTAAACTGGAGACCTTTAGCTGAACGTGTCAGTGTTTGTTGAGTTTACACAGCTGTTGAAACACAGAGGGAGTTCCTGGGAATGCAAACTAGTTTAGTTTTTATTAAGATTTCAAAAAATCCTCATCAGATATTTAATGATCGTCTAAAGACGTTTATGAGGGATGCATCCTGCTGAGAGTCTCCAGTTAACAGGGTCGCTGTTTAAACCAAAACACCGGCTGATCTCTGCCATGGCTTTTTGAGTTCAAAAGGATTTTAAAGCCGTGTTGAAACGTCTTTGCTACTCGCGCTTATCTCCTCTCACGTGTTGATTCATTTATTGCTTTTTCCATGTTTTTAAACACAGGCTCAAAATTTTCAAATTTGTTCATGTTTTTCTGCTTTTTGAGCACCATTTCAAAATTGAGGAAAATTATTTTTTTTCGACAGGCTCCGAGTCAACTTTATTGTCGAATTTATTTTTGTCCCAAAAAAAAAAAAAATCATATTTTTTTTTTCGATTTTTTTTTTCAAATTTTTTTTCAAAATTTAGTTTCAATTTTTTTTTTTTTCAAATTTTTTTTTTTTCAATTTTTTTTATCAAACTTTTTTTCAATTTTTTTTTTCAAATTTTTGTTTCTCAATTTTTTTTTCAAATTTTTTTTTGTAAATATTTTTTTTTAAATATTAGTAAAAAAAAATTTTCAAATTTTTTTTGTCAATTTTTTTATTCAAAAGGATTTCAAAGCCGTGTTTAAACGTCTTTGCTACTCGCGCTTATCTCCTCTCACGTGTTGATTCAGTGAATCCATCTGTGATGAAATATAGCACCATCTAAAACAGCGCCAGCTGAGTCTCTTCATGCTAACAGGCTAACTGTTGTGTTGCTCATAATGATACCTGCCTGTCCGTCTGCTTCTATGGTGTCATCTGTGATGAATGGCATTCCTCTTTGACTTACTGCCCTCTACTGGTCTTGTGGTGTAGTGCATTTACTTGTTTTTCCCTCCATACTTCACTGGCCTGATTTGCACAATCTACCCGGGACTTCAGTCCGCAGTCGAAACGCAGACAACAATGGGGGCACAGGAACCTTTTAGTTAAAGTAGTTCTGGGGACTAAAAGACCCCAGAACTCTTGGTCGAAATGCACCTTATGTTAGACAGGTTTGTTTTATTCAGTCATCCCTCCACACTTCACACTCAGGGTAGTTTCCCATATCGATTTGAGCCGCTGAGATCAGCTGGTGTGAATGTTATTAAGCTCTGTAACTTCAGCTGCTCCATCTATTAGACTGGGTGCTCATATAACGCATGGGGGATGAGGGTAATGTTGCTGTGATTGTTTCACTGCCACACAGCGATCATTGTACCCTGGTGCTTAGTGGCATCCTATAATTTCTAATCTCATTTTCTGGAAATAGTCCCACAGAGAGGCCCCCTTATCCTGCCATAATAGTTTTGAGGTGAGCCTCATTAACCAAATGAGCTTTTTCAGAGCACAACATTGCCATTAACAGCACTCAAACGATCCCTCATCTCCTTCAAACACACACCAAGAGCTTCCCCGCAGACCTCACGTACCACCAAGACAACTTCTCGCTCTCTGGGTTTTTGATTCGGTTCAACCCTCCCTACGAGCAAACTTGGCAAAGTCCTTCCATTTCCTAAAACTACCCTAAAGCCCCCTCAACAGATTCATCCCACACAGACAATCCCATCTCCAAATCTCCACTCCTACTCCCCTGGATATTTCCCTGTGGGCCTCTCGGTGCTCACTGGGTTGTGGTAGTGATCAATGGCCCCTGGCTGCGGGCGTTGGGGGGGCCCTGGGCTCCAGGAATGGAGGTATTAATAATGCAAGGTCCAGGCCTGTCATATCCTCCATTAGCAGAGAGGAGGCGAGAGGCCCAACGGCTGATTGATTACTAATTAGATTAATTGCGTTCTTTTAGAAAGGAGGAGAATGTAATGGACTGGGGGTCTGGCATGTGTGAGGGTAGAGGAGCCCGGCCGGCTGAAATATATCCACGGAGGCAGTTTAAAAGAAGGTTTTCACAGATTAGAAATGCACGTTTCTCCTCTGGGATGAGTGTATGACTCAGGAAAGAACAGCCAGTGCGCTTTTGTAATAAACAAGAATTCAATCACAGTCCAGCTGACTACCTATTACTTGAAAAATGTCTGATAAATTGCTCAATTCTCTGCAGGCCTCTCTCTACAATGCACCTGTGTCCGACTAAAGAAAACAACTCAGTTGGACTGACCGCACTACAAACTGAGGGAAACACGGCTGTTATTCGCCGTTTCATTTAAACCCTCCTCTCGCACACGTTCCCATGTTGTGCACTTGTGTCTCGTTTGCTCCTGCTATCTAAATAACGTGACATAATAAGAGGAACTACTCCACAGATTGTGGGTGAGTGTGTTGTGATAACGTTTAACACAGACGTTTGTTAAAGGCTGCAGAGGTGTTGGGAGATTGAGTTCCACTTAATCTGCTCTCCGTCTTTTTGAGAGAATTAATGAAACATTCAATTTGTGGGAAACACATTCGAGGAAACTTTATTTATAGATGTAACAGACATTTTTCTTAGGATTTGCCTTTTCAATGCTTAAGTTTGGACGCCTGTCTTTTTATATATTGTCATATTGTCAACAGAGTCCTGATTATTTGATGGTTTTAACAATTACTGTGTGAGGTCTGTGCTCTTAAAATGTTAGGGTTGCATGTACACTACCAGTCAAAAGTTTGGACACACCTTCTCATGCAATGTTTTTTTATCTATTCTAATTATTTTCAACATTGTAGATTAACACTGAAGACATCAAAACTATGAAATAATCTGGTTTTGCCATAATCTGGATTACAACAGTAGTCAAATATAGGGCTATCCATTGTGTACTAACCCTACCTCTGAACAACACAACTGATGGTCTCAAACACATTAAGAAGGCAAGTCATTCTACAAATGAACTCTTGACAAGGCTCATGTTAATTAGAAAAACCATTCCAGGAGACCACTTCATGAAGCAGACTGAGAGAATACCAAGAGTGTGCAAAGCGGTCATGAAGGAAAAAGGGGGCTACTTTACAGAATCTAGAATATAAAACATATTCTGCTTTGTTTAACACTTTTTTGTAAATTAAATAATTCCATATGTGTTCTTTCACAGTTTTGATGTCTTCGGTATTAATCTACAGTGTTTACAATAATTTAAATAAATAAAAACCCTATAAATTTAAAATTGCAGATATTGAACGTGTTGAATATCTATAATTTCCTGATATGTGAGGGGAAACCCAGAGGACAGCTGAGCCCTGAGCTGTGGATTATCACATGGATCAGAATGATAGCCAATTAGGAAGTAAGCTGACTGAAGGCGGAAGCAAAACAAACACAGCCATGACAACAACAGCAAACATGAAGCATGAACAGCAGATGGACATTTAGAGGAGTTGAGGAGTGATTGCTATCTCAATGCATGCTCCAGGTAGCTCAGCATTTAGCAACATGTAGCTTGACAACCATCCTGTCATCAGCCATGTCTGTTTAGACCAATGGAAGATTTGCAAGATTTCCAGTTTTAAGACTGAGGACTCTGGTTGCTGGTGGATTAATCTGTTAGTGTGTGATATGCTGTGCCGGTCATATGTTGCTCTCAAGAGGCAACCTCCAGTCTCAAAATATGAAGCCCATGCGGGAGTGTTATAAACTGCAGTTCATTGAGGATCCACTTGAGGCTGGCTGCAGGAACACAGGAAACCACATACACACCCATTCAAAGAAGACGATCTTTACAGCAGAAATCAACATGTTTACAGCCTGGTTGAAAAAACATATACGCAGGGTGAATTTTTTTCAAACGTCTAGCCAGTTCAGAAGATATTAAGATGACAAGTTTTGCCCAAATTAGGACATGACTGACTTGATTGACAGGCGGGAACACATAGCTGTTGGCTAGGAGGCTCAAACCCCGCCTCTTTACCTCAGACTAACTTTGGTTGAGTTCAGCATTTCCAATATGGCTCCCACCCATGATTGGCTTCAAAACAGCTCTCAGGAACAGATGGGTGACGTCACCATTACTACATCCGTTATTTGTACAGTCTGTGGTGGGTTGAAGATCAAAAGGCTTTGGATTTACTCTTCTATGTTCACTTGAAGAGGAAAAAACTCCCACAGGACTCTGAAGTAAAACTGATACACAAATTCCTTTAATCCACGGTTTTGTTAAACAATCTTACTGGATGATTCAAAGTCAAGTTTTTCTAAACAATGAACTATACCATGGTGAAGAAACCATGTGGCTTGGTCCTTAAAGCTGGGGTTGGCAGTCTCAGAAAACCAGGATGAATTTGAATGTAGCATGTCCTCATGACCCCGTCTAACCCCTCCCCTCCTCCCTCGGAGCTCCTCCAAAACGACGCCCCCCCGCTCACATGCACGAGCGCCGCTGACTTGCGACCATATGATGGTGACTGATTCAAAACCGGTCCTCACCAAAACATTATCATAGTGAAAGTTAAAAACACAAACAAACATGGCTGCTGTTAGTACTCACAACTGTCATGCTAGCATTATCCAGTTGTACTGGTGACACGATATCAGGAGAAAAGTTATAACACATATATAATACTGTAACAGCTCTGCTGTTTGTTAAACCTGTTCAGTGTAGATGTTCTTAATTCCTACAGTGTTGACAGTTAGTGAAGGCATCAGGAGAGGTGTGGAGTGTGTGAGCGGGAGAGAGGAGAGACAAGAGGAGAAGTTCTTCATTCATTCAAACATTGATTGTTGTTTTGTTTGTTGTCGTGATCACGGCCGACAGTGACCGGTTATTAAAACTCAACGTGTTCACGAATCGGCTCGTCATCACTACAGCGTCCGGACGGACGCTACAATACATATACATTTTCTGTAGGACTTACTGAACGTCATTAATTATTCTGCTTGTCGGTGAGAGCTTTTTAGACTCTGATCCGGACTACAGTCCTGAGCAAAGCACCTCATCAGGTCAGAGGGGACAGGCCCGAGGACGAGCGAGAGGGGCAGTCAGTAGAGTCAGGGGAAGTAGAGGCAGGAGACGGGGACTCAGAGGAGTGCACGCCGGGGAAATGTACGAGCAGGAGGCGGGCAGAACGGCTGGACGGGATTTGATTGGTTTAAAATTTGGGGAGCCAAAAAACGGTGATTGGTTGGTGTTTTCCCAGGTTTACTCCGGCTGTAGATAGCAGCTTTTCCTCACTCTTTTTTAAGAACACATTATGTATTGATCATTTTAACCAGTATAACAAAAAGTGGATCTAAATCTGATTACCAACCCCAGCTTTAATTGATCCTTAACTGTCAGCCTCAGTCTCACCCTAAAGAGCTCTCTCTCTCTCTCTCTCTCTCTCTCTCTCTCTCTCTCTCTCTCTCTCTCTCTCTCTCTCTCTCTCTCTCTCTCTCTCTCTCTCTCTCTCTCTCTCTCTCTCTCTCTCTCTCTCTCTCTCTCTCTCTCTCTCTCTTAAAGTGACAGTAACCTAAATCACTACTGAGTTAGGTTACATGAATTAAATCAAATTACTTTTAGCTGACTTTTAACACATTTTATAACTTAACTTATACAATGAAATCCCAATATTAGAGATTAACTTTCAACCCAAAATTATACAGATTATTTACGTACTTTTAACATGTATGAACATAACTTTGCCCTTACACAGTCTATTTGTTGCTCTCCATACACTATCTAAATCTGTCATTATTCTCCATCATGTGTGAAGTTTTAAAAGTGTTAGAGTCTCCAAAGATTGGGGCTTTGAAGTGGATTTGGTCTGACGGTGTTCCAGACTGATACTCGCCTTTGATTAAAAGTCAATTACGGTCCACTTAGTGTTACTGTATAACCTCGAACGTGATGAATGTGAGGCGTTTTGTTTTCAGGACATATTTATTGCAGAATTGATCACAGCTCAGCTGGCAGACTTTATGAGTTGCAATACTTAAGACAATGATTAATTCTAATTATCCTTCGTTTCAATTAACAGCGCGAGTGTCTCATGGTCAAAAAGAGTTTTTGGAACATTTCCATCTTGAGATTGAAAATATTGGAACACTTCATAAGAACTGGCAGCGGGCTTAAAAATCCATATCAGTCCTGCCCTGTATCAACATCACTGCTGCAGTTATTTCCATCCTAATAATACCGTCGTTCCTAACAAGAGGCGAGGCGGGCATGTATGTATGATATTCTGAGAACGAGACTAATTGGCACATTGGTATGGCCACACTCATTATATACACCCACACTCATCATAAATAGCCTCACACTTCTGAGGGGATAATTCCTTCCAAACAGGGAGCTGCGTTTATTTGTCTCAGCCTGCCTCTGAAGCAGACCACCATCAGTCCTATCCTGCTATCGCTGGCTCTCACCCAACCTCAAAGGAGATGCATCCCACTGAGAATTGGTACATTTGGTGCGATAACTAAACCATTACAGCTTCCAGAAATGTATATATAAATATTCTCTGTCTTCATTAGAAAGCTTGGTGTTCCAGTAAAGGCTGATTTATACTTCTGCGTTGAATCAACGGCGTACCCTACGCCGGGGGTCCCTGAGCTCCCGTACCTACGCTGTGGCCTACGCACGTAGCTGACGTGCACCTCCTCCAAAATGTAACTCCCCGTAGAGCCGACACGGACCGCAAGCTCTGTGATTGGTCCACTCGGCGGCTTTACAACACTTCCAGGATCCCGGACATCGGCCGCACATCGGCCGTGTATTTCATCTCCTCCTCTCTATTCTTCATGTAATCATGTCTGTATGATAAACAGCAACGTGTATCAGCTGTAGATTAACATAACACGCTCTGAAACTCTGTGGAAAAGTAAACAGAGATCGTAGCGGGACAGGAAGCAGGCGGCCGGCTATCAGAGAGACCACACTGCCCTCAGGCGTTTCGGCGGAGAATTGCTGCGCGACACAGACACACCGACGCACAAGCACTATGTTTTTTGAAACATCTTTTTAATTTTTCAAAAGTGAGTTAAAGCTGGGGTTGGTAATCAGATTTAGATCCACTTTTTGTTATACTGGTTAAAATGATCTTTATGTCCTGATGGTAATCAATACATAATGTGTTCTTAAAAAAGAGCGAAGAAAAGCTGCTATCTACAGCCGGAGTAAACCTGGGAAAACACCAACCAATCACTGTTTTTTGGGTGCCAAAATTTTAAACCAATCAAATCCCGTCCTGCCGTTCTGCCCGCCTCCTGCGCGTACATTTTCCCGGCGTGCACTCTGAGTCCCCGTCTCCTGCCTCTGCTTCCCCTGACTCTACTGACTGCCCCTCTCGCTCCACCTCGGGCCTGTCCCCTCTGACCCGATGAGGTGCTTTGCTCAGGACTGTAGTCCGGATCAGAGTCTAAAAAGCTCTCACCACGGGGCTCTGACAAGCAGAAGAATGAATGACATTTAGTAAGTCCTACAGAAAATGTAGATGTACTGTAGCGTCCGTCCGGACGCTGTAGGGATGACGAGCCGATTCGTGAACACGTTTAGTTTTAATAACCGGTCACTGTCGGCCGTTACCACGCCAACCAACAAATCAACAATCAATGTTTGAATGAATGAAGAACTTCTCCTCTTGTCTCTCCTCTCTCCAGCTCACACACTCTACACCTCTCCTGATGCCTTCACTGACCGTCAACACTGTAGGAATTAAGAACATCTACACTGAACAGGTTTAACAAACAGTAGAGCTGTTACAGTATTATATATGTGTTATAACTTTTCTCCTGATATCGTGTCACTGGTACAAATGGATAATGCTAGAATGCCAGTTGTGAGTACTAACAGCAGCCATGTTTGTTTGTGTTTTTAACTTTCACAATGAGAATGTTTTGGTGAGGACCGGTTTTGAATCAGTCACGATCATATGGTCGCAAGTCAGCGGCGCTCGTGCATGTGAGCGGGGGGGGCGCCGTTTTGGAGGAGCTCTGAGGGAGGAGGGGAGGGGTTAGATGGAGTCATGAGGACATGCTACATTCAAATTCATGCTAGTTTTCCGAGACTGCCAACCCCAGCTTTAACTGTTTTTTCAAATTAACTCTTCATTTGATCTAAGCTCAACCGAGGTACGGCTACACCACTGAGACAAACCAAACACAAGTACGCTAACAGTTTACGAGCTATGGGATCTGATTTCAGAGAAGAAGATTCATCAGCTGACTTCAAAGATAAAGTAGTGAGTAACTAGAGCACTGATAGGAATGTAGTCGAAGTCAAAAGTATAATATTTGTCTTTAAGTGGAGTAAAAGTAAAAAATAATACTCATGTAAAGAACAGATACTCAAAAACTGTCCTCAAGTAATTTCACTTGGTTACTGTCCACCACTGCAGACGTGTAACACTCCTCAGACAATTAGAAAGCTGGATTTACAGTACAATCATTCCTGCCTTGCTATCAGCTGCGTTGGCTTTGGTTTTGGAGTGTCTGTTACAGTCAGTTAGTCTTCAACAAGGCTCATTAACTCTCACCTTCCACTGCTTCAATATATGTAGCTGTAATTGTAATTTAAAGTGCTCTTATCTTCTTTTTTTCTTCAACTTTTAGAGTAAAAGTGAAGTTATAAAATAAAAACTGCTGTAAGTTCTTTTTTTTTCTCTTCCTTTTTTAACAAGAAGCCTGAGGAAGACGTTTGGCACAAAAGCAAAAATGTCAAGGAAGGCTATTATGCAGCACTGACGTCCGTATCCATCTCAAACTCTGACATAATGATGTCATCACTAATGGGAAGTGGACAGCCAATGATGCACTGGCTGCTTTTTTTGGACCTCTTATCTCCTGTCATGAATCATAAGGAGGCTGAGCCGTTATCAGTATCGGAATGACAGTGAGATGGGTCTTTATGCTTTCTTGTCACAAATGAGGTCTTGAGGGGCTGTCAGGATGAAGTGGTATATCAGACCTATTAATTATACCGCTCCTCCATCCCGCTGGGAGGCAAGTCTGACTCAGTCCCTCATATCTGACAAAGTTCATCTCTTTCTCTGACTTCACCGCCGCTAAAGCAAACTGTCTGAAGTTTGGTTTGGACTTGCCAGCGCTGAGATCTGTTGGCGCGTCATCCTAAAGAACAAATGCAGCCAACTCATTTAGAAACTGTCAAGAGTTGCTGTTGGCCTTGTAACGTCTTTAGGACTGTGATCGTAAAAACAAGAAAGCTAGAGAGAGAAAAAAAACCAGCACAGAGTCTGAGAATCAGGCCACAAAGTGCAGAATGTCTCAAAATAAACAAAAGGACAGTTCTTTAAAAGAAAGCAGCACAATGAACAACAGCAGCACAAAGACCTCACTGATCACTCCGCATTAACTCTGCTGCTGACTGATTGTTGACTCTTCTTGTCTTTGCGCCTTCAGTTCTGTCCATCTTTGTCCATACCTGCCTCCTTTCCTTAAGCCCAGAGCTGCCTTCCTCCCCTTCTCCTCCTTCCTCCTCCCTCCCTCTCTCAGCCCCTGCGGCTCACTGCAGTGATGACATGCTGTGCTAATTGAAAGCGACCCTGACTCGTCCTTTTTCCAAACCGCTCTGGCTGATGCCCCGTTGTTTTTCCCTCCACCGGCGGTTGACAACTGGCCTTTCTGCTGAGGCGCTCTGCAGTGTGAACTCTGGCCTCGCTGTGTCGGCCCCTCGCCTCCCTCCCTCCCCTCTCTGCAAACACAAGGCCAGGTCCAAAGCCACACCGAGCGGTGGAAGGCTGCACACAAGGCACCTTTTTCTTCCTGCAGTACTGTTCTTTAAGTGAAGCACAGCTTGGTCTTGGGGAAAGATTGTTTTAGTCTAAAACTTGAGGCCGGCCTCGAGAGGTTAAAAAACTTTACTCAGGTTGGGGTTCCTTCATGCAAGATGCATAATGCTCTTTACACAATAAAGAGAGGTCTACAATTTGAAATTCAATGAAGATGCAAACAATTTCAAGCCACCCCCCTCTTGAACATGCTCTGCAAACTGTGAAGGACAAAAGCACAGCCTAATAGATGAGCCACAGCAGCAGCACAGACAACATGATTAGATTCTGTTCATACTTAATTCCTTTATCAAAAAGCAGCGGTATTCCACTAAAACAAAACGCTTGTACCTGCAGAGATTCAATAGGGGTGGGCTGCTCTTATCACCCTCACTGAATAGGACTGGGGCCCATAATGTAATAGCCTCGCAGCGCGCTCATAAATCACCTGAAGAGGCTGTATGCCACATGCACTGACACTCCCAATCTGGCAACCTGTGTCTTTATTAAAGAGCACATTATACTGAAAGGCGGCCTTTTTTTTTCTTTCCCTCCACAGTCAGCCTGCTATAAAACCCCTCAACTCATATATTTATGCAAACATGAGGAAACAAATACTTTCCTCTGCAGGCACAGATACTTCTCTCCAAGGTTTCACCGAAAGGAAGCGGAGACAAAAACAGAGAGCGGCATTGTTTTTACATCTCGTCGTCACCCTGCTGCATCACAATTACAGCGATTGTCTCCCTCCCGCCACGAGAGACGCATCAATTTAGACGTATAAATGTCCATTCATATTTGATTTGCCTTATTGAATATCTAAGATGTTCTCGGTCTGTAGGGTACAGCACACAGTGTGAGGTTTCTTTGTGTGTGTGTGTTTTGCTCGGTTGGTATGTTGTGTATCTTTTTCCTCTTCCTGTCCCTCGAGCAGCTTTGACAGCTAAATTGAAAAATGTCAGAAGTAAACATCATGCAAGCTGACAGAGAAATGGCACTGAAGCAAGATATGGCATCAATATAGGTAGCGCCTATGCAATCACAAAGCGGTGAGATTCAGCTCTAATATTTGCAGGTTTATCTGTAGACTCAAGGCAAAGGCCAAGCATGGACATGTTTTAAATACTATGCGTTGAAGTCCTCGGCCTGAGAACAGATTAAAGGTGACATATCATGCTTTTTTCATCAATATATATTGGTCTAAGAGGTCCCCAAAACATGTCTTTAAAGTTTATGCTCAAAAAACCACTTTGAAATCAGATTTTGGTCTGCCTGAAAAGCCCTCTTCTTCAGTCCTCCTCAGAACACTCTGTTTTCCCTCTGACCACGCCCCCTCCGGAAGTGGGTGTGGCCTCGGCTCTCCAGCACGTTGATCTAATGTTTACATGTTGGCTGAATATACACGGCTGCTCACAGACCCGCGTTACTTCAACCCTCTGAATCTGATCCAGAATCTGATCCTGACGGAGAGGCGCCTGTAGCAGGACCTTTCTGAAGGATTGGTCACAGATTTAGTGTTTCTTGTTGTTTTATTTGTCAGTATGTAGACGTGTGTCTTGGTACACAGTTACGAACATGTAGCTATGTGGCTATGCTAACTAGCGCTAGCACTTATCCATGATAAATAAAAATCATCCACTAGATCTTCAAATCTGCAGACGTGGGGAGTAAAACCGACCTTTGTGTTTATTAAGACAGCCTACAACTAGCATGCCTCCCTCCTAAGCTCCTTGTTAGCACATGTGTGCAGGGAATGAAAAAACGGAGGAGGAGTTGAGTTGTATTTTATACAGTCTATGGGCTGAACAAGCTCCGAGCTCTGACTCCGTGACAGACCGGATATTGTTGTTACGTAACAAACACATGGAAGTCTGAAACGCCTCGTTTCACACACATTTACAAAAAGGTGGAGAAATCAGAACAGGGGCAGAATGGATTTTTTTCATTCTAGGGGGGTTTGTAGACATGCCAGGGAAACATATTTCAGGTAGAGAACCATTAAAAATTCAATTTTGCATGATATGTCACCTTTAAGGTAATGAAAGTGCCCCACGCAAGAGAGTCTAAAGAGAGGAATCTGATGTAGTCAACAATGCATTAAATGAGCAAACTGTCCATGGTAAGCTCTCTCACACTCAGTGAATCACAGCAGTCTAGTGTGTGAGTGCAGATTCAGCAAACCTAACAGATTGTTAAGGTTAACTCAATAAAGTGAAACTCAGCACATTTTCAACAATAATTGGAAAGACACCAGAAATAAAAATGGGTTCAGTGTATTTCAGTCTCCATCTTTGGAGGGGAGACACTCTAGACTTTTCTGGACTAATGTCCCAGAGTAGAATCTGAGTAGTGTTTCTTGTACATTGGCTTGAATGACGTCTTACGACCAAATTCCACCAGATCCGTGTCCGGTCCTCCTCAGATCTGTCACGGCAGCGTATCTGATAGGTTTCTATTCTAGTCAATGTGTTAACTTCCACTGGATCCACTCCGTTGCGTTCCAGCTGTGTCTCTGGATCACATACGCAAGACTTGTATTGGTGCCGGATGTTGGAGCACGACGCATCAATCTCAGCAGAGCAGATGGAGCGAGACAGGAAGTCAGGTTTCACCAAAACAAAATGAAAACATCCGGTTGATTTTCAGAATAAAACACTCTGTGTTATCACCAGATCGTATTTCACTTAACTACAACAACAAAATGTCATTTTGAAGGGAGCCAGGCCTGGAGTCAACAGGTCAGAGGTTTTCAGAGGACCAGAAAGACAACATGGATGAGGAGAGGAGGAGGAGGAGAATCCTTGATTCAGGGATTTTCACTTGAAAACCTCGGTCACATGACTCCAGATGTCCAGCTGACGGACGAGAGAGCACTGAGTCGGGCTGCAGCGGATCAGAGACAGAGCGGCCACAGAACTGGTGAAAGTCCCGTGTTAGAAAAAGTTATGCATTAGTTTTCACTCCAGAGGGATGCTAAGGGCCTAGCGGTCTAAGCGCCCCACATACAGAGGCTACAGTCCTTGTCACAGGGGTCGCCGGTTCAATTCCCAGGCCGGTCTACCATGTCCTGCATGTCTTCCCCTCACTTTCTACTCCCCACATTTCCTGTCTCTCTTCAGCTGTCCTAACAAATAAAGGCAAAAAGGACACAAAATATAACTTCAAAAAAAAAGTTTTCACTTCAAAGACACACTGGGTTTCAATTTCATGTAATGTAGATTCAGCTTCTGTTTTAAGGTACCCTTTAGTCTCTTATGTGTCTGCTTAAGCACCCTTAAGTGTAAGTTTTAAGGTAACTTTTACTGTCTTTTCATAAAGTCTCCAAACACATCTGTTGAGGGATGTTTTCTTCTTCTCTGCCATGTGGTTACGTCTGTTTTCAGGTACCTCTTATTGTCTGTTCAATCTCCTCTCCTGCATATGACAAGCCTTAAACCCTCTGTCCACACACATCCTAGTGATTATAAGGCCAAAGCAATAACTGGGTTATCTTTCCTCAACACATCATAGTTCAATTCAAGCTGAGAATCTGAAATGTAAATGCACAACTGCATCATATAAGACGACTTAAAAAGGCTTCACAGAGCGCCAGGAGGATGTTAATGCACCTTTAGATACTTTGGTCCATACAGGTTTAATGAACACCGTCTGTAATCACACTGTCAGAGAACCACTGCTCCACTCAGCATGGAACGCTGCTCATCAACTTCTGCTGTGTGTTCAGTCCTCTGAGACAAACGGTTGACATTCATATAGGACACACACGTACACTTAGACACACACAAATATACATAAAGGACATGCCTTGTTGAGGAAACCCGACATGTCAAACCTCTGCCTACACTCTGAGCTGTAGGACTATTTATGCCGACTAAATATGACTAAAAATTCTTCAGGCAGCGACAGTGCTCCAAACCAAAATCATGCAAATCATGACAGGAAAAAAACACTAAATCCCTTTCTCCCACTCACTCCTTGCAAACACAAGATGTACCCCTCGGTAAACACCGGTAGCAGAACACTCGGTGCACAGAAAGCCTTGACTGCTGAGAGACGGGAGTGTAAACAGCTCGCAAAGTCTTGGAAAAGAAGTCGTTACGTTCAGGACGCTCAGAAATACAGCGTGGAGGAAGGGGGACTTAACAAAGGGGGTGTGTCAGGAGAGGTTTTTCTCCTCCTGTGGATGTAATCAGACCAGTGGCAGGAGTCCAAGTCAATCTCTGAGGAGCGTCCTCAGCTACAGACCTGCTGATGTAGATCTCAGTCCATGAACACAGTAAAGCTGAGCTCAGTCCAAATCTGTCCTCCACTCTGCACTGAAGATGTTGAAATGCAAAGAGTGCATGAAATTATACCTTCAAACTAATCTAGGGACAAAATCTGCGTTTGACAGCTTAAGATGGAACAAAGGAACTCAACAGCTGCTAAAGTATGAGCCGTCTTGGAGTGAAAACACAAAAAAAGAAGAAGTGAGCTCATGAGTAAAAAGAAATGAGAAGAGGAAATAAACTTCAAACTATGTCAAGGTAACTGCAAGAACTAAGTAATGCAGTTTAACTTGATATCATGTGTTGACTTATCTCAGTCACAGGTCTTCATTACGGTGCAGATGCATACCAACCTGAACTAAAAGTCCCTCAGCTCTGAGTTCCAGCACAATCACAAGACACAACACACTCAGCATGCTCAGCTCGTCACGACAGACACAACAAACGAGAAGATCATCCCCCTGTTTGGGAACACTTTGTTCCCCTGTGAAATACAACAATGCACAGCCAACATTGTTCTGGAGCGATACGTTTCTGGCATCGTGTCTAACATGTTAATGCATCTGAAACAGCACAGCACGAACATACTGTACATATCACTGCAACGCCATTGTGCAAGCTCAGCTCCTCTGGGCATTTAAACAGCCTTTTACTGGTGAGTCTGTGCAGGGAAACAGCAATAACATATGCTACTGGTGCTCCTGTCGCAGCAAATCTGAGTTCAGTTGTTGCACACAGGGTTTAAAGATGTTAAAGGGGATTGAGTCAGGATGCAAAACTCCTATTCATACACATTTCAGCTCGACTTGTCCAAGGTATCTGCTGTAGCACTCATGACTGAAGGGTAGGGATGTGAGGATACAGTTGTGCCCATAAGTTTACATACCCTGGCAGAATTTGTGATTCTTTTTTTGCCATTTTTCAGAGAATATGAATGATAAGAGAAAAGCCATTTATTGTCAAACAACTGTGTTTACTCTTTTTATATCACAATGAGAACAGAAACTACCCAAGAAATCATAAATTCTGCCAGGGTATGTAAACTTATGAGCACAACTGTATATCACAAGACAGTAAAAAATGGATACAAATCAGGGTGGATTAAAATCGATTCAACAACATTTGGATTGCAATATTATTTCTAAATAATAGAAGGCGCTATCTGCATTTCACTCTGCTTGTTCAGCATCATGAAGTCTCTAGTGCTGCTCTCTTGTAACAGACATGGAGGCAGCAGGTGAAGACCGAGGAGTTCAGGACGCACCTTTGTGTTTCCAGTCTGAGGTACTGCAGCATGTTGGCTTTCCCTGATGTTCCTGAAGACAAACATGTCAATTCACAGCCCGGAGCAGAAGCTGCACTTCAGTTTATTTAAAGAGATTTACCTTATTTGTCTTCATATTTAATACTTTCATTTGGGAATCGTTCACTTTCCATTTCTTTAGAATTGTTCTGAAATTTTCCAACAAGGTATTTTTGTACGGTCATTTTGAGTGTTTTTTGCAAGGTGCTGAAAAAAAGTGTGCAATGGTTTTATTTGAGTTACAGCACACCTTAAAAATGAAAACTTTACACATACACACACACAACCGCACGCACACACACACGGCCGCACACATGCGCTAATCCACTCCCTGACTCTTGCCTCCTTTTGTTATTATTTATCTGCTTTTTCCTTTTTTTTTGTATGTATATATTTATATATTTTACCCTGTGACAGAGTTAAGTTATATCTATCTTACTTGGTTATTTGTATTGTATTGTTGTGCTTATCCTTGTAATCATATAGATACAGCTGTAAACAAAAAAGGAAAAATTAAGAATTGTGAATACTATTTTATAAATTGTTGAATTTGGAATAAAAACTGAGTTAAAAAAAAAAATTAACTTTGTTTACAAATACATAAAATTGAAAAATAAATATTGCAATCGTCCATATCTGAGAATTGAAATCAAATAATACTTAGTTAAATTTTGAGTTCAATCCAGTTTTCTTGAGAATGGAATCGTGGGTTGTGTGTATCCTTACATCCCTACTGATGGGTGGACATTCAGAGCTTCTTAACAGTGACTGTGCATCACATCACCCTGAGTACAGCACAGTAAGCCATGCTCAGAAAGTTCAGACAAACTTGTGTTTTATTTAACTTTTAAAATTTGGAACCAAGTGTTCCTTTAACTTCAGGTAAAAGCCTGAGAAGAAAGATTTCACTGCATGCTGTGAAATCCAAATTTGCTCCAGACAAAAAAGCATCTTTTTAAATCCTGGCTCTATATGCACGCCTTCTTTACATCTCTATAATGTGATTCAGCTGTAGATAAGGTTTGTATTCTGGAGTGCAGCAGATATGTGTGATTTTGTCTCTGTGAGAGCTCATGGTTGCTAATCCTCCATGGTTCAGGATGTCATCTGCATGACGTAGAGCACCATCTTACCCCTGTACTTGCACGGCCTGACTCTCACCTGTCGCCTCACCGCACATCCTGTCACACACCGGTCAGCAGAGGATGAGCGGAGGAGGGACAGTGAGTAACTACACATTTTGTATCTTGACAAACAGGGATCAGACGCAGACTCACAGCGGCGGAGGCTGAGCCGCCGTTTGTTATCTGGTACTGACGTGGAATGTGCGACATGCAGACGCACGGCGAAGGGAGAGTGAAGCAGACAGGTAATCCAGGATTACAGCGACGACATGTCATTTCCATGGACGTGTTATTTCTGCTCAGGCGTCTTTTGTGAGAAACGCAGGGTGCAACCCCATCTGTCTGCTCCAAACTCTCCTCTGGCACCCATCAATGGCACGCCGTGGACCAGCATAGACGACGAGATAATGAGCTCCCGTTGCCTTGTCAACGCTATCCCTTATTTCCTCCCCGACAGCCACGCTCCTAAGCTTCCGTTTGCCAGTTTTTCAGTGTGCAGAGCTCTTCGGTAAACAAGGAATCAAGGTGGCAGATGAGATTTCATATGGTCTTAAAATCCCTCCAACAAGCAGCCACAGATGGACAATCCAGACACAAGTAGTTTGCTGATTGCTGGAGGGCGAGGTAGTTAAACTGCTAATGAGAAACACTAATTTGTACAGCGAGACAATGAAAACAGATTTGAAAAGTCCATAACTGGTAGTCCGAGTTCATATACATCCTCAATGCAAGAAGCTGGGAATAACTGGAGTGATGATAATGTCCTCTCTGTCTCAGACACCAGACACACCGGCTTGTCTTGCACTTGACATGAGTGGCTCACAGGAGCCAATTAAAGTCATTCACTGCAAACCTTATTCCACAATAATCCTCTGACTTTATATTATAGGGACTTATATATGCAACAAAAAGTACAAGGCGTTAGATTCAATCTGTTTAACTGCTGACATTTACACAAACTCTACTCAGATTGGATTTTAATCATAGGATTGATTCTACCAGATGTTTGTGAATAAAATTAGGCAATTAGCTCCTCAAACAGCATTTTTCTGTCTGTAGTAAATGACACTTTATGCTCATGAGCTACATTTTCAGCATGTCTGTCTTTTTCACAAATAGGTGCATCTGAGCAACCACAGGAGGGTTCTGGTTTATTATGGCTACATGATCATTTTGTACATAACCACTTAGGTAGGTAAGAGAAAATGTTGAGTGAGTGAGTGGTGATGCAAATTAGAAGCCTGATAGGGTGAGAAGGACCCTGATGTGAGGCAGAGAGGTCTCAGGAAGCTTCTCACATCTGTGCCCTATAACTATCATCAAGTCATGTCTCTCAAGACCAGCCTGAAACAGACACTACAAATTATGCCACAGTGTCAACAGGCAGAGGTGGAATTTGTTAGACTCCTTTGCAGATATTGACTAGATATGATGTTTGTGATCAGGTTTTCCCTGGCATAATCAATGTTACAGGGTTTTGACCAAGCAGCAACCTCCTGTCTAAAAATTTGAGTCCAATGCAGGCTGGTTGGATCCACTTGAGGCTGGCTCCGGAAGTACCGGACACCACATACACACCAATACAAAAAAAGCTGATCTTAACAGCAGAAATAAACATGTTTACAGCCTGATACAAAAAACTAGTGTAGTCTGGATAGCTCATTTCTGAATCGGCACACACTGTACTGGGGGTGAATTTTTCCACAACACGGTAATTTCAAAGACATTGAGATTACCAGTCTTCCAATGAGAGGCACAGCTGACTTGATTGACAGGCGGGAACACATAGCTGTTGGCTAGGAGGCTCAAACCCCGCCTCTTTCCCTCACACTAAGTTTGGTTGAGTTCAGCATTACCAATATGGCTCCCGCCGACGATTGGCCTCAAAACAGCGCTTCAGAAACAGATGGGTGACGTCACGGATACTACGTCCATTGTTTATACAGTCTATGGGAGAGATCTCAAGCTGCTCTCACATCTCTGCCTGCTAACTCTCATTATCTCCTGTCTCTCAACACCAGCCTGAAACAGACACTAATGTCTTTGCCAGTGTCAACAGGCAGAGGTGGAATGCTCTGGACTCCTTTGCTCAAATTGACTAGATATGGTATTTGTGATCAGGTTTCTGGTTTCCCCCGTTGTTTCTTGGTTTTGACCAATCAGGGGCGAGTATGTAAGACAGCCAGGTGATAAAATAAAAGTTATTCTGTCCCCTTTTGAGTACGAGGATGCAAACAAGCCGTTGTACCAAATGTTGATCAACCACATCTGAGCAGTCTACAGGAAGGGTCTTAACAGTTGTTCTTGAACTGGGTTTCTCCAAAATACACATTAACTTGCATTCAAATACTTTATGAGACTAATCTTTAAAATATTACGTGCAAAAATATTCCATTTTGCCATTAAAAAGGATTGTTATGTTTTTGATTGTGATTGCTTCTCTCTAAATGTAGTTTCAGTCCGGCTGCATCATCTATATCATAAAGGACTTAAAGGCAGAAAAGGCCAAATGGAACACGTTTAATACATTTCCAATCTCTTTTATGCTCCCCTCCTTTTCTGTTTAGCACATGGTTCAATTCCTTTGAAAGATTTCCCCCCCATTATTCCCTCTCCTCCTCCCCAATCCTCCTTTCTCCCTCCAATTCTTTTAGTGTGTAGAGTCTGTGCTCATTTATGTGACAAATGTGTGGTCATTTTGTCCTGGACTCCATCACAAAAAGGAGATTTCCATCTGAAAAGACCACCCTGGTTGAATAAAGGTCAGACAGAACCTATAAAAGTGGGAGAAAAAAAGTCTACTCCATTATGACTTCAGGGTTTATAGGCTCTTTAAACAGGCTGACCTGCTCATCTGTATACATGAAGCCTCTGGTGACAGCCTCCGTGTTGTTACTGCAGAGGTTTTTACTGATTGTCTTTGGAGTCATTTGTTAACCCTTTGTTAGGAACTAATCAAACATTTTTCAACACCCCCAAAACATTTAAAAGCAACATGGGTGTCTGTTTTATCAGCATACGTATAACTTGTAGCTTCTATTATATTAATTCATGTTTAGTGGTTAAACATTTTTAAATCATGTATTTTTAACATGACATGCAAAATCCTTAAAACTACAAGAGTGCTTTATGTCAACACAACCTAATGGGTTTAGGTAGGAATCCCATCTGCAATACCTCTCCAGAGCAGAAGGTGGCAGTAACGTGCGACAGGCCCCATTCATCAGCCAAGGTAGCATGCTTCTGGCAAAGAAGAGCCATTACAGGGAGTTGGGAGAGATCGCCTGTGACCGACTGCAATTGGGGCACTGGTGGCCTAGTGGTCTAAACGCCCTACGTATTGAGGCTTGGCTCGCCGGTTTGACTCCCAGCCGGTCAACCATTTGCTGCATGTCTTCCCCCTCTCTCTACTCCCCACGTTTCCTGTCACTCTTCAGCTGTCCAGTCAATAAAGGCAAAACAGCCCAAAAAATATAACTTTAAAAAATAAAAATTTAAAATAAAAATAAGCTATCCATAATTATAATATACAAGTTATTGTGACCCAAGACAATGAAGTCAGATCCTACCTTAGTAAATATGTGGAAACAACCTTTACAAATTAAGTTGGACCCAAACAATGCAAATAAGAAATGGTAACATCAATACTTTATGTTCACTCAACATATTTACAATTAGTTGGTTAGTGTCTCACTAAATGAAAGCATTTTAATTAAGTGGTGCGATTTTATGGTATATACAATTTTCAGAAGTGTCAAGAAACTTCTAAACTCATTAAGCTTTTTGTGAAATGAACGTTTATTTAATCCAGGGGTGTCAAACATATGGCCCCCGGGCAAAACCGGCCCACCAGAGGTTCCAATCCGGCCCACGGGATGACTTTGCAAAGTGAAAAATTGCAGGGTAGACATTTATTTAAATTTTTCAATAAAAGTAAGTGCTATTTCAAATTTGTCTTTGGGGGCTTGGGGGTGCATACAATGAAACGGCTGATGGAGTGCACCTGAATGGCGCTCCAGGACTTTTCTTATATGAGGGGGAAAAAATAACATTTGCAGTATTTAGAGCTCTTCAAGATCAAATCAACACTAAATGTTACTTGTATGTAGGAGTGATGGATCCACTATTTTCGAAAAAAAGCCTCATATCGTGCATGTGCTTACGTTACTTGTGGGTGCGTCAGAGGTGCGCTACTTCACTACTAACACTAGCACTACTGTGTCAGGTGACTGGAAAACCTGTGTGCTTGGTGTGTTTGCAGCAGGGTTCAGTCCTTAAAGAATATCATATTGGGCCCCACTCTGAGACTCATGGCGAAAAATACAACAGCAGTTTATGTAAAAAAGATAGTTCATGTAATGTGAACATTTTCAGAATGTACTTGTACTTCTTTTGCACTAAAAAAAAAGGGAAGAATTTGCAATTGTCGTTATTTATAGGGTTATTATGTTATGATTTTACTGGTCCGGCCCACTTGAGATCAACTCGAGCTGTATGTGGCCCCTGAGCTGAAATGAGTTTGACGCCCCTGATTTAATCCCTAATGATATTCTTCTTCTCTGTTGATTTCTACATTTGAAAATAAATCTATTTATACCAATAATTTATATGCTAAAGTCTTATGTTTGAGGGCGAGATTGGACTTAACCCTAGAACTCTGACATCAGGGTTATGTGATTTCATTATGTTGCTGCTGTCTGAGTTGCATGGGTCCCTGGTTAGCTTCAAGCTGCTCTCTGATGTCACCCAAAGTAGGCCTGTTTCCCTTCTACCATCCCTGGTTCTTTCAGCAGGCACATATTCGAGTGATTTTCACCTGCTATTAGTAATTGAGAGTACATTATTTGTTTATCTGTCCCACAGTTATCACTGATCCAGGGAGACTGTGCCTTCCCTGGATAAGGCTCATGTGTCCCAGGAATGGGTGGCCCAAAGAACAAGTTCCCAGCTCCATTATTAAAAAAAACAAACATTTATTATCATCAATGATTCCCTAATTTTGGAGCATTTTTATAGCGTCCCACCATGATACTTTTTTGCATTTTATGAGATGTGTCATCCTAGGGAAATACAAGAGGAGTACTTCAATTTGCAGGGGATTGTTGTACTATGATATATTTTGATGTGAAGTACTTTTTATCTGGTATATTATATATCAAGTAAAATATACCTGATATCAAATATCTACCATTTAATTTCAATCTGCATGATATCAAGGGTGCTTTGCAATCACGTATAAGATTTAAAAGGCTGTGATTTCAAGATATGCCAAAGTTGAAATACCTCATAAGATCTGTCAGGTAAAGATAAAGAAGATAAAGGATGAATAATGACTTACTTGAACCCCTTTTGCAGTTCCACTTGTCTTAAATCACAGGTTAAGTCCAAAGGTTGGTGCATTTTAAAGTTTTTTCACTTTGCGCAGTTTCAGTCTGGTTTCTAGTTTAAAGCTCCTCTTTCTGCTGCGCTTCAACAAATGTGCTTTGTCTGAGAGAGAGAGAGAGAGACAGACGGGACACATTCCTCATGATATATCTGCATGTGCATCATCACATTTCCTGTAGAGTAGCATTCTCTCTCCCCCCCACCTGCCCGTCTGTCACTGCGGCAGTGTGTAACACAGGAGTGTTAGATTCCCACAAACACAGAAAACCCACACACACACACATGTGCACTCCAAATGAGACAACCACTCTCAGCTCCAACATCAGACACTTCAGGATGTGTTTTGTTTACCGCTCGCTATACTCAAGCTGGAAAATGACGCCAATTTCCTCCTCGTATATAGCAGAAAACATCACCGCAGTATTCCACTCCACACTTCCAGCTCTTTTTACGAGCGTTTAAGCGGTGTTGTGTTGTGGACTTCAAACAAGCAGCGCCAAAGTAACTCAAAGCAACTGGTTTGTTAATGAAAGGTGCATTAACATCCAGGTTTCTCCCTCAATATGCATCATCCATCCAAACATCCTCTTGGAAGACAAGTTGTTAAATCAAACATGACTTCCAACACATCCCTGCAAACACCATTCAGTGTTATTTTGCAGTAAGTGTAGAAGAAGAGTTCAGGCACACCGTTGAGACAAGCTAACGTTTCTCTCCCCCCCGTCTGCCCTCGCTCCCAACTGACTCTTTAGTTCTCTTTGAACAAAGAAAAAATACATATTTCTTTACAAAAGCAGCTGCTAAAACAAAGACGGAGCAAAGAGAAGCACACTCGTGCACATCGGGGTCTCTGTGGAGCTCAGCTGAAAGCAGGAACGCTCACCTCTCACCTGGTTTTTAGAGACAAAAGCTCAAAAAGGCGGTTTTGGTCTTGTAGGTGCAAAGAGAACATTTGATTCCAAGTCAAATGTATTCAGAACTGGCGTGTGTCCAGCAGCGGCTCAAAAAGACTGCATTATTACATAAAGGAGAAAATGTTCAATCCCTGGCTGAAACAACTTTGGCTTCCCACACACTCTAATTTAGCGAATGATCATGTTAGGAGCTTTATTCCACAGAACATCTGCTATACGTCGTCTAATTTCTATCCTGAATCATGACATCAGTGTTGACAAACTATACACACTGGGATGGAAAATACATAATGCCAGTCAAAGCGCTTATGTTCTACTCCTACATATTCCTCTGCCAACAGCATGAGTCACCACAGTTACAGGGGAATTATCATATTTTTAAACCTTGGCTCTATTTATACATTTGTACACATATTTATGGCTCTAAAGGCTGATAATAAGGAGGAAAGGCTTTAAATGACTCCAGGTTATTACTTCAGGACAGGCTGAAACATACACTTTGGACAAATGAGCCCGATCAGAGTGTTTGTTTCTGCCTCTGCAGGCTCTGATGGTGGGTGTCTACACTGTGCACGGCTGAGAGGATCTAAAGACACAGACCTTTTGTTGAGGTAACATCCTCTTCTTAAAAAAGAAACAGCTGCTGCACAAAAACCACAGACTCCATTGATAAAAGTGTAATTTCACCTCGCAGAAGGCCGGACTTTATTTATTTGTTATGAGACTTTGGGTGTTTTACACGGTTCAGATAAAAGAGGATATCTGTAGCCCAGAGAAAAAACAAACTAACAGATGAAAGAAGAGGAAGACAAAGAGGTCCTGTACTCTGCAAGGTGTTACTACTGTTTGTCACTGGAGTTTGTTGGCCTTGAGGAGAGAGGTTTTCAGATTAAAAAAGGGTCGGCCTCCCTGAAAAGTCAGACTTATATGAGGCAAAAGAAACTATCTTAAATTGATTGCTCAGCCTTTCCCCCAAGGATTACAAATTTAGGGATGTGCTCTTTTAGCAAACTTTACCATTAAACGCCACCACATTCACTAGGTTGTCACAAGGGTTGGGCAATGATTTTCCTATGTTTGAATATTCGTTCACTCTGTAAAAATCAAAGAGTTACTTTGAATATTTTCTTATTTTAAAGTTATATTTTTGGCTTTTTACACCTTTATAGATAGAGGACAGGACAGTGGATGGTGTAGGAACCTGGGAGAGAGTGAGGGAATGACATGCTGGAGGGAGGCTGCAGGGTGGATTCGAACCCGGGACGCCCGCTACATAGGCGTGCAACCATAGACTGTAAAAAATATGGGCGTAGTATCCGTGACGTCACCCATCTGTTTCTGAAGAGTTGTTTTGAGACCAATCGGCTGCGGCAGCCATATTGCTTCTGTCGAGCCAGTGTGACGTAAAGAGGCGGGCTTTGAGCCTCCTAGCCAACAGCTACAGCAGCTGTGCCTCTCATTGGAGGACTAGTAATCTCAATATCTTCGAAATTGCCGAATTAGAAAAAAATTCACCCCCCTCACAGTGAGAGGACGTCGAGAAATTAGCTATTCAGACTACACCCATCTTTTGTACCAGGCTGTAAACATGTTTATTAATGCTGCAAAGATCGTCTTTTCCCCATTCATGTGTATGTGACTTCCGGTACTTCCGGAGCCAGCCTCAAGCGGATCCTCGATGAACTGCAGCTTTTAACACTTCCACATTGACTCATATTTTTAGACCGGAGGTTGCCGCTTGCGTGCAACTTAACCATTAGGCTAAAACTGCAGTTCATCAAGGATCCGCTTGAGTCTGGCTCCGGAAGTCCCGGAAACCACATACACATCAATTCAAAAAAGCCGATCTTTACAGCAGAAATAAACATGTTTACAGTCTGGATAGCTCATTTCTTGATCGGCAGACACTGTACGACTGTTTTTTCATAACGCTGCAATTTCAAAGATATTAAGATTGCAAGTTTTCCATTACGAGAGGCACAGCTGACTTGATTGACAGGCGGGAACACTGTAGCTGTTGGCGAGGAGGCTCAAACCCCGCCTCTTTACCTCACACTCGCTTGACAGCAGTTAGGTTGAGTTCAGCATTTCCAATATGGCTGCGGCCGACGATCGGCCTCAAAACAGTGCTTCAGAAGGAGATGGGTGACGTCATGCATTCTACATCCATTATTTATACAGTCTATGGTCTTATCTTTCATCTATTGCAGTGGAAAATGGTTGGATCAGTGAGTCGTGCATCACAGCTATGGACAAAAGTAATTAAATGTGTAGAAATAAAGTATTTTCAAACACGAGTGGAGTTTGATTTGTTGCCACAAGAGCAGAATATGAATCAAACAGAAGGTCAAGAAGGTCCCTAGGTAATACTAATCCAGTGTGAATAGGGCTTAAGCTGTCGAGCAGCCACTTGCAGTTCTGTTCTCTTAACTTTGGACTAGTCAGTCAGGGTGTAAAGTTAGTTGCTTCAGAATAACCATATTCACATTGTCTACAAGCCTGCTGCTGGTTTAACCTTTCAAAAGTGTTACAATCACCACCTTTTTAATTAAACTACAACCCCACCACTTCATGTGTCTTTGTAACTTTTGTTAATTAATGACTGGGACCCTGCCCTGTGTCCTCATGCTGTCTGGTTATAGAGAAAGCTAGCAGGGATATGAGGTGATGCTAACACCTACCGCCATGTCCTGGCCTGGCCGGGCACTGGCATGTGCTTTGGAAAAGAGTCTCATGGAAATCTGCGGGGCTTGGCTCAACATCACTCCTGCCTCAGCCTGCTAATGGCTTTCCAAGTTTGGGGCTGCCATTTGTCAGCCTGACTGATGTGTGCGCCACGAGGATCAATCACTTTCCATCATCCATCTCTTCTCCATCAGAGGGAAAAGTACAGCGCTGCGACGTGCTGGGCAAAAAGCAGCATGGATGTGCTTTTCTCAGAGTCAAACTTCACAAATGAAAAAAGAAAACACCTAAACATAGAAAGGAGTGGAAGTGGACTGAGTATTGTGAGGATAAAGGAGAACATTTACTGCAGGAGTGAAGAGGAAAATAAAAAGACTTCGTGCTCTCATTTTGTACAAAATAGAAGAGCAACAGACATGGGCTAAAAAAAAAACCCACAGAGAGCAAGGAGAGCTGGTGAGCTAGGCCGTTTCTATCTCTGGATCATCTTCAGTGGCCGAGGAAATACCAGGAGTCTGACTATCATCTCCCACAACATTAAAAGATTCTAACTGAAGCCTCACAAGAAGGATGCAAAGGAGAGATCTGCAGAACTCTGGAGATTTAGGACGCACAGAGGCAGAGGAGGCAGAGAGCTACGAGGGAGGAGAGCTGGTATAAGAAGACAGAGGTTTATGGAGAGGGGATAGAAGCCGTGTCTCTCCTCTCTCATCATGGGCAACGTGAGACCTCTGGATAATAAGATGGACGAGCTAACAGGACTAGTCTGGAGTTTCAGGAATGTAGCATGGTGTGCTTTAAGGAAACGTGGCTGCATCAGGATATTCCCGACCACCACGTCTCCATTGACGGTTTCCAGACTGTCCGATGGGCAGACCGGGAGAGCACCGAGAGCGCTGTGGGCCTCCGACCATATTATCTGCACAGGGAGATCTCACATGTCATACTGGTAGCTGTTTACATCCCCCATCTGCCAACCTGACAACGGCGTCCAACGTTCTCAACGCTGCCATAGCCAGACTCCAGAGAGACCACCAGAGTGCCCTCTTCCTGATCTCCAGTAGGGGTGCGAATTGATAAGATTTGATCAATGTCAAGGCCATTGTCGATTCTGCTTATCAATCCAATTCCTTATCAGTTCTCCTAACGATTCCTGAGTATTTTTTTAAGGGGGGGAAAAGTAGTTCTACACAGTCTTCCACACCAAAAGGAACTGTTTTATTTTTCCCCAAATTATGTCTGCACAAGACTGAACATGAACATATTCAACTTGAACATACTGAACAATAGGTTGACCTCATCCTCTGCGGCGTGAGTCCGGAGGTGGACCCTTGAGCCTGGAGGAAAATACTTTGAATTTGGAGAGGAAAAACGCTTGTCCTCCAGGGGTCATCTCAGTGGTATTTTACCCGCTCTCGCTGCCTATTTTTTGTCCGCAAGAGTCCGCCCCTCGAGCCTGGAGAAAAATATTTTGAATTTGGAGAGGAAAAACCTTTTTCCTCCGGGGTTCATCACGGAGGTATTTTACCCACTTTAGCTGCCTCATTTTCCGCCGCCTGATCAGGACGTGTGCCCTGGACGTCCTGGAGGAAAGTACTTTGAATTTGGAGAGGAAAAACGCTTGTCCTCCGGGGGTCATCGCGGAGGTATTTTACCCGCTCAAGGTGCCTCATTTTCGGCTGCGGGAGTCCGGACGTGGACACTCGAGCTTGGAGGAAAATACTTTGAATTTGGAGAGGAAAAATGCTTTTCCTCCGGGGGCCATCGCAGAGGTATTTTACCCGCTCTAGGTGCCTCATTTTCGGCCGCGTGAGCAGGACGTGCGCCCTGGACGTCCTGGAGGGAAATACTTTGAATATGAAGAGGAAAAATGCTATTCCTCCGGGGGTCATCGCGGAGGTATTTTACCCACTTTAGCTGCATCATTTTCCGCCGCCTGAGCAGGACGTGTGCCCTGGACGTCCTGGAGGAAAGTACTTTGAATTTGGAGAGGAAAAACGCTTGTCCTCCTGGGGTCATCGCGGAGGTATTTTACCCGCTCTCGGTGCCTCATTTTCGGCCGCGTGAGTCCGGACGTGCGCCCAGGACGTCCTGGAGGAAAATACTTTGAATTTGGAGAAGAAAAATGCTTTTCCTCCAGGGGTCATCGAGGAGGTATTTTACCCACTTTAGCTGCCTCATTTTCCGCTGCCTGAGCAGGACGTGCGCCCTGGACGTCCTGGAGGAAAATACTTTGTATATGAAGAGGAAAAATGCTATTCCTCCGGGGGTCATCGCTGAGGTATTTTACCCGCTCTCGGTGCCCCATTTTCGGCCGTGTGAGTCCGGACATGCGCCCTGGACGTCCTGGAGCCTGGAGGAAAATACTTCCTCGTGGTTGAATGAGTTCTGTGTCGCGTGTGTGATGTAATGCAACGTACCGCGACGTGACGTGGCGTCGTGCTGGGAAATGAATCTTTAAGAAGAATCGATAACATTTGAGGTGTACAAATCCGATGGAATTGATCGGGATCTGGTTTTCGATTCCCACCCCTAATCTCCAGGGACTTCAATCATGTATTTATTTTCTACATCACTTATTATTGTATTGTATAACTTAAAGAGAAACTGTAATGACTGAATTTCCCCCCTGTGGGCTAAATAAAGTATTTCTGATTCTGATGATTCTGATTCCATCTCTGGAGAGGCAGAAAGCAGCTCTATCTATGAGAGAGTGTGAATGAGGTTTGGTGTGTGTGAGTTTAAAGCAGAAAAAGGAGGAGGGAAGTGTAGATGTTAGGAATCAAACACACTTTAAGAGCAATTGTGTGGAGGAAACAGCTGAAAGAGGTTGCAGGGCCGCAGGTGAGCCCTGTGGTGGGTCATTTCACAGCCCTGCAGACTGACTAACACTGACAGGTCAGCTGGAAGACTCGCTGCCAAAGAGAAACCCTCAACGGGAAGAAACAGGGCACACACAGTAAAGCTGTGCAAACACACACAAACACACACACACACACACTTCTGCCTCCTCCAAGAAATAATTTCCTTTTTAATCTGCCGCACAATAACCGAGGCACTGTTTATTGACCTTTACCATGATGCTTTTCACCAGGCAATCACTTCTTTGGCTCGAGGCGCAGACACGGAGCTCCGGCTGCTCGACTGCCGCCGATTAATCCTCCGTCGTACAGCTGCCTTTCTTACGCTCACAGCTCAGGATGTGCGGCGGTGGGCGCCTGGGGGAGGGAGTGCCTTGCCTTTTTTTTCCTGACAGCGGCGATGATTGGATCATCAAATCAGACAACTGGATGTTATAACCGTCATTAGTGCAGTAACAAATCAATTAAAGGGAATCACAGCACTAAAAGCCCGTGTTCACATGAGTGCCTGAGAGGCGTGCGCTAACATGGGGGGTGTTCACAACATAATGTGATGTTACAGTCTAATTCAGAAAGGAAGCCGGCTGTTAGTGCTGTCCGGATTCACAGCAGAGTCAGGCTGGGAGTTGTGTTTACATTAAGGGCCTTAAAGCATCAAAGTACACTTATAACCGGCCCTTCTTGAGCATACATAGGCTGCTTTATTGAGTGTGAAATGTCCTAGTTAGTTTCAGTCTCCATGTGTTTCCTCAGGCTTGCAGGTATCTGGACGTGGCATGTGGGTGGAGCTGGGAGGGGTGGTCTGATTTACCTGCCCAGCTGGGTGGGGCCTTCAGAAGGAATAAAAGGCCTGCCTCTCAGCGGGGCCTGCTACTCCATCCTCATCCTGTCTTTCTTGGTTTGGAGCATGCATCACTACCATCACACAACACTTTCACTCATTAGTATGGTTCTGAAAGTTAATAAATAATCATTTTGAACACTTTATCTGTGTGTGGCCTCCCTTCTTGTTACCTGCCTTGAGTCAGGTGATAGCATGAGACGTTAGTTTAGTTAGGGCCAATATTTGCTATCACACATTTTACATCATGGGATGTTTCCCATTATCCATTCAAAGATTGTATGTCTTCCAACTAAATTCTAATCATGCAAAACAAGCCATAACTAGATATCAATATCTGTATTCTACACCCTGAGTCATAAGATAAATATGCACCTTTAAGAAGGCTGGAAAAAATATGTTATCTCTGAAATATTCTGACCCCATGTTTGCACAACAGGAAAGACTCAATGGAAATAAAAGATGTCAGTATGTTTGGGTCAGAATCAAGCGACAACCTCCAGTCTAAAAATATGAGTCCAGTGTGGAAGTGCTAAAAACTGCAGTTCATCAAGGATCTGCTTGAGGCTGGCTTCAGAAGTACCAGAAACCACATACACACCAATTCAAAGAAGCTGATCTTTACAGCAGAAATAAACATGTTTACAGCCTGGTACAACAAAAGGAGTGTAGTCTGGATAGCCAACTTCCTCTTTACGTCACACTTTGACTGGTTGAGTTCAGCATTTCCAATATGGCTGCCTCCGAGGATTGGCCTCAAACCGGCGCTTCAGAAACAGATGGGTGACGTCACGGATACCACGTCCATTAATTATACAGTCTATGGTCAGAATGAGCAAAAAAAAGTTGGAAATCATCAACATATATTTCCATACATATATGCTTATACAAATATACATTATGCATCCGTCAGCCTAGCATCCTGAGAATGCAGAAGCAGAAAGCCTTCACTGTTTCTGCAGCCCACGAATGAAAATATAGCTCTACTCAGCCATTTGAATTCACTCCTGTAGTGACACAGTGACATGAGTGATTTGCATAGGCATGCATGCTAAACCACTCCCACTCCTCAAGCAATTCCCCTTCCTCCTACACTACTTGTGGTTTTGCTTCGGTGTTGCAGAGTCAAGATGTCAAAGGTTAGAAGCAGACGTGCCCACTGTTCTATTCTCAATTGCAAAAGCCAAAACAAATGTCAAACCACTGAATGATTGAAGAAAGAAGACGTTGCTGTTGACAGAAATGTCAGATACAGCAATCAGTAAATGTCGCCACTTATATCAAGAAATATTTGGCTTGGTACGACCCCGTAGGTTCTTCTGGATTGCCTGCGATGTGTGTTTTGGTGTTTTTCCACCTCTGCATCAGCAGCCAATCACACGATGCCTCATTCTCAACCATCACTGCCCAATAAGATTACTGCATGAATACTGGGGCTGCAAACTGAGAGGTTGTGGATCCACTGAGACTGAATTTTTGCAACTGACTTCTTATATTTGCTTAAAAGATAACTGGGACATGTTGTAAACAGCTGGAAATACCTTTATATTGGACCCTTAAAGGTTAAAATGTGCATCATACCTTACAAAATTTCAATGCAACACCTTGGCATTGCTGTTTTGGGATGCCAAGTCCAAAACCCTAAATATCAAGGACATAAAACAGACAAGAATCCAGCATGTACTCAAATGTCTTGCCTAAAAACAACAGGGCCTATTTATAGTAGATATTTTTGTCAGTTTTTTTTAAAATAAAGCTGCCATTTATTCCAGTTGTCTTGCAAAAGTGATATCTTCATGTTTAGAGTCTATTAGAAAAAAATCAAAGTAAGGAAAAAAAAGATCCACTGCCTCACAGACTGACACTCAGAGCATTTTTCCCGAGACGTTGAATTCTTTGGAGACTTTTACATTCACCATTTGTTTCAGGAAGATTTGGATGCTCTCCATGCTTCTAAGGGATTCAGAATTAGAAGCGCTGAGGCAGTTTGCAGGGGATCCATCGAGGTGGCAACCTTCTGCTGCCAAACGAAAGCCTGTGACAGCGCAGGTCCTATTTGGCTGACGAGCAGCGGGGAAGCAGGTGGGCAGGCTGAGGCTTATCTGCCAAAACAGCCGGGGTTACAGCACACCTCCCGCCGCAAGAACTGCCACGACTCAACGACCGCACGCAGAGAGAATGAGAGGGTAGCAATGGGAAAAAGAGACAAGGGAACAGAGAGGTACAGATACGGACGGTTCTGGAAACAGATCAGCGCCACACACACAAAAAAAGCAGCAGAATTGCTGGATCCTGTGAGCTAAAAGGAGGTTCTGTCTGTGGGGAAAAGAATACAGGTATTTTATGTTTCAGTGTGGGCGGACTGAATAAATCCTATTCCTAGGACATGTTTCTCTGGGACGCCACATGTCATGGTAAGGGGAGTGAGGACATTTCTACACACTTGAGCATCAGAATATGATGTTACCAGACAGTTTATCTATCCCTTAAACTCAACTCTTAATAAGAGGCAACCTGCAAATATTTAAGCTTGCACTGTTATAGGCACATATGATTGCTCCTCCAAATGGACTGTGTTCCAGCCATTAGACCAGACATGTCCAAAGTACGGCCCGGGGGACAATTGCGGCCCCAAGCTTCTATGTTAAATTGTGCTATTAATAGCAAAGAAATGAATCACCTTCTGAATCATCTGTACATTTGCAGTTTCTTTCAAGCGCAAAAACAAAACTAAGGTCAATTCAGAAATGTCTCAAAAAGCTTCATATGGACTACCTGTCTAAAGCCAAAGCAATGGGAATTCTGCAAGATGGCAATAAAGAAGAAACACAAGCACTCTTAAAGTTGACAGGTTTTCAAATTCAAGTTTTTATCATGATGTGAAAATGTTCTTGATGAACACTAAAAGTTCAGAAGACACAAAAGAGGACACAAGACAAGATCATAATTATGAAATTGTTCAGAAAAGGCAAAAATTTGGTGAATAAAAAATGTTCAGAACTCAGGAAAATAATTATTTTCTTCTTAAAATGTTGTCTGCTAGAAGAAGACAACGTTTGCTAATGTTTACATGGCTTGTGGAGAACTGAGGACTTCCTAGTTACTGTTTTATTGAGAAAAGATTTTAAATAATTGTTATTAAATAGATACTTCATATATAACTTTTAGGATTCCTAGGTCTCAGTAGGAGCCACTGGCTCTGAAGTATTCTGACAACATCATATGTGGCCCTCTTTGAAAAAAGTTTGGACACCCCTGCATTAGACTGTACAGAGACAGATGAGAATTTGGCAACCAGCTTTAATGTAACCACTTGCCAGTCTACTCAGCTGTACCCATATTCTGAAAATTAATAAATAAGTCTTTATATAACCTTAACGGATGTGTCATAAAAAAGTTACCCCCAGTACAGTTTGTTCAAATAGAGAGCTGTAAACTTTTATGTTGGCTGTAAAAATTGGCTTTTAATATAATATGTAATATGGGATCTAATGGGGATTCATTGGCTTTCAAGGCAAACTACAAGTGGACACTCGTGGAATTGCAGTTATTTGCACTCACATATTAGCTGCTTTTGAGTCCCATACAGCATCGCAAAGGTGTGTTGACACTATCTTACACATCCTATCCAAGAATATGTGACTTAATATGTTACATAAACAATATTAATCAAGAGCAGGATATCAGTTTCAATAATGGTTCCAAAGTGATACCAGTTCTCTAAATTGACCTCATAAAAGAAGCTTTAAGAACAAGAAGCGTCTTTTTCAATGACTTCCTTCCAGTCTTTTTTTTAATGTAATGAAATTCCTCTGATCTCTGAAGGCAAGCAGCCATGCATTGAACAGGAAGCAACTCTTAAATACTGACTATATTTGGCATTTTCTCAACTCTTCTGATATAGGAAGAGACATGTAGGATCAAGGAATGAACCAGACTGATGCAGAGTGACAAGGCTTTCAATACTTGGCAGTCAGGTTCATGATTGGCAGAGGTTCAACATCAGAGCTAATAAAATGACTTTATAACTGGGAGTAATCACTGGGCTATATTCAGAGTCAAATAGAAGAAGAAGAAAGAAAGGTACTTTATTATTTTTTTTAATTCAATTTTTTCACTCATGCTATTTTTGGACATGCTACACGCACAGTTTTTTGGTATATACATACAAATGCACACACATGCAGTGATCATGCTTAGGGAGAGATGTCAGAGTGAGGATACTGCCGTCAACCAGCGCACCCCGAGCAGTTGGGGGTCCGGCGCCTTGCTCAAGGGCACCTCGGCAGTGCCCAGGCAAGTGAACCAGCACCTCTCCAGCCACCGGTCCACTTGCCAAACTTCGTCCATACTGGGACTCCAACCGACGACCCTTCAGTTCCCAAGCCAAGTCCCTATGGACTGAGCTACTGCCGCCCCCAAGATTTGTGGAGATGCCGGGGATTGAACCCGGGGCCTCATAAATAGTGAGAGGTTCTAAAATTATGTGAGTTCGTATCATTCTGTGGACATTATTTTAAGATCATTTTAAAGGAATGTTATCTTCCTGTGCGAGGACACTCAGGTTATCTGAGAGAATATGTCACTAAAAAGTTTAAGTTGTGCTTTTAAAGCTCAATTAAAGCTCACATTACACTCAATATTTATAAAAGCAAGCTGGATATTTGATCATCTGTTTCAAAATTAGTGTTGAAATTTCAAAAGTGCTAGTTTGAAGGTGGTAAGAACAAAAGGAGAGTGAAGGCAAAACAGGAAGTATGGAAACATTATCACTCCTCTTGAGTTTTCTCCACCAATCATCCCGAAATGACTCCAGCCTCTTTCACCTGGATTTGCCCCACAGACCTCTTCTGCTCTAATCTCACTGCGACCTACCCACCGTGCTGCAAAAACACCATCATCCCACCGGGGGCATTGCACCGTGCCCCGAATCATCTCCAGGGCTGCTGAAGTGTTGACTAAGCAGCGGCAGGCTCACTGTCAGGGAGCTCTGCTGGGCTTTTGTGAGGAAGTGTGAACGTGCTATCCCGAGTGTCACTTTAATTGAGACCTTGATATTGCAGTCAGAGTGAAACGAGGAAATTGCAGGGCATATGGCAACTTTATACCTGTGTGAAGACAACTGATTACACAGTGGGATAACTCTGAATGAAGCCCAAAACAAGGGCTTCATCCGCCTACATGTTTCATTAATGCGCTTTCAAGTCACGTTTCTCTTCCATCACCGAGGGGGAACTTTATCCAAACAGCTCAGAGAGAAAGGGACTCACTGCTGCGCATAAACAAAGGCTCCTCCTTTTGAAGCGTAACAACATTACCGAGGTCCTCCTTCTGATTGATGAAAGTGCCATGTCTGCAAGCGCCTCTTTTACATAGCAGAGAGCATCCCCTGGAGCCTGCAATTCATCATCTGACAGTGGGACGGCTGCATTCATCTTAATGCATCACGCACCCAAACAGGTCCGAGGTCACACTCTGCCTGCCATGAATCCCTGCGTCTGATTCTTAAAAGGGGGAGGAGATGAGATCGCTGGGGATTCTGGGGGGGCCCGGAGAGAGAGGAGCGGGACAACACTGTCAGTTTGATGTTTGTATGAGCTGACTGAGCGTACCTGCATCTGGACCGGTCATTAATACAGCCGGCCCTATGAGACTGCAATGTTAAACACATTAACCCTGTCATGAACAGCTACTGGAAGCACATGCTGCATCTCTGAGCAGCCTTTGTTGTAAGACGGTGGTCTGATGTAAATGTCAGATTGAGATCATGAGGAGAAATGTTGAATAGCATCTTCTGTGCCTCTGAAGAAACTCTGGCAGAGCGCCGGCATCAAAGACCATGATTAGTGTTTATTTTAACTCTTTAATGGACTGCAAATGTTAAGTGGACAGAATCAGTATCTCAGTTGTTTGTGTCTCTAATGCATAGATGACTGTTTCTTAAAACATGACATCATATCTCCATTTTGGTTTTAGATCAACTCATCCTACTTTTGTGCAACTTTGTTCACCTCTTTCCTCCATCTTTCATCCCTCAGGCGTTTGGCGTCAGTCATGAGTGATACACTCACTTTACAAGTAAGCAGCACCCTCTGTTCTGTTTGACATTGAACTACCAAACCCTGATTAGAAGACAATCACACTTTTTTATTGGATGTGTTTCCAGGTTAAAAATCCTGTCTTATATTCGGGTCAACATTTGGGTATTTTTGTCTGATCCCCAGCTCCTCTCCAAGTCCATGACTGGGACTTCACAGGGTCACCTCTGGCTTTAAAAATAAATTAAAAAGGGAACAGAAGATGGCCCAAATGTCACACAAGATGGCTATATCTACTTCTTATACTGTTGTAAGTGAAATTGCACCAAGAAAAGAAGGTCGACTGCAAAGACACTGTTGCTTGCGTTCTGGAAAAGTCATGCATGTAATGAGATCAATCCATCCATCCATTACCTTGGCTGCTTATTCCATTTGGGGTCACTGGGGGCTGGAGCCAATCCCAGCTGACTTTAGGTGGAAGGCAGGGTACACCCTGGACAGGTCGCCAACCTATCACAGGGCAAACATGGACACCACTCACACCTACGGGCAATTTAAAGTCACCAATTAACCTGAGGAGCATGTTTTTGGACTGTGGAAGGATGCTGGAGTACCTGGAGAGAACCCATGCATGCACAGGGAGAACATGCAAACAGACCGGCGACTCGAACCAGGAACCTTCTCGCTTGTGAGGCAACAGCGCTACCCACTGCACTGCGTGTAATAAGATGTTAGGTTATATTTTGGTCTCAACAGGTTTGACTTCCACCAGTCTTGTTTAACTGTCTTTTCCAGTGTGACACTTAAAACCTGGAGCAACATTTAATGTAATGTCACAGAGGGATTACTCAGCAGCAGGGCATCTTAATGCTTGTTTGTCAGCAGATAACAGTCAGGAAGAGGAGAACCATGACGGTGCACTGGTCTTCATCAGTTATTTTCACTGCTGCAACGGTTTGACCATGTCAGAATGTTGCTGCTGGTGTGAGCTGTGCAGGAGCAGAGGTAGCTGAAAGGGGAAATCCTTAAATGTAATTTAAATACATAATAATGCAATACAGCCAGGGGGAAAACCTGAGTCGGGGGCACAGCCATTATTTACAAAAGAGCTCACAACTTCACACACATGCCTTTGGGCTGTTTACACTTGTGCACCATGTCTGAAAGCGCCCTGATTGAAATCCAATAATGCTGACTCTGCTTGTTTTTACACCAAGAAAGTCCCTGCACACGAGGCGACGCCGCTGCACTTTGTGAAATGATGACAACTTACAAAGATAAGAGGATACGGCTTTCACCCTCAGTGCATGACACACATGCATGCTCTCCGTGTCTATAACAAGACCTTTCATTGATGGGTTTGAAAAGCAAAGGGAGCAGGTTCAGTGTCGAGAGGAAAACACTCGATGCAATAAAAGACCTTCAAAAGGAGGATATCTAAAGTCTAAAGAAACGTCAGTAAAGCTGCAATCAGACTGATTATCTGTGGTTCTAGCGGCCAAATTCCACCCGATCCGTGTCTGATCCATCTCCGATCCGTCATGGCACCGGATCGGATAGGTCTCCATTCTAGTCAATGTGTTAACTTCCACTGGATCCGCTAGTTGCATCCTGGCTGCCTCTCCGATCCGGCAGGTCAGAACGCAGAGGATCAGATACGCAACACTTCTATTCTTGCTGGATGCTGGAGCACGATGCATCAATCTCAACAGAGCAGATGGAGCGGGACAGGAAGTCAGGCACCAAAACAAAATGAAAACGTCCGGTTAATTTTCAGAATAAAACACTCTGTGTTATCACCAGATCGTATTTTACTTAACTACAACGACAAACCAAAGTCATGATGAGCGGAGCCAGGCCTGGAGTCAACAGGTCAGAGGTTTTCAGAGGACCAGAAAGACAACATGGATGAGGAGAGGAGGAGGAGAATCCTTGATTCAGTGAATCCATGACTCCAGCTGTCCGGCGGTCCTGCTCCGGACCGCAGCGGATCGGAGAGGGGCCGGACACGGATCTGGTGGCAGTCCTGTGTTAGGTTTTAATAATCAAAAGCTCTGAATATTTGCTCTTTCAGATACGTTCAAAAACCAAATCGTGTTCTGTTTGGATTTATGACATCACCATGAGGTGCTCACTGCTGGACTAAGTTCACCCCCTTCACCAGGAACTGTATCTGGATTAATTCTCAGTGTATTGATGACCAGTTCTCAGTTTGGTGACCTGCTATGTAGCTTCTTATCTGTGCCAGAAAAATCTTGGATTCTTGGTATTGTTCTTGTTCTTAAACTCTTCTGTGGCAGTAGCTCAGTCAATAGGGACTTGGCTTGGGAACCGAAGGGTTGCCGGTTCGAGTCCCAGTATGGACGAAGTTTGGCAAGTGGACTGGTGGCTGGAGAGGTGCTGGTTCACCTGCCTGGGCACTGCCGAGGTGCCCCTGAGCAAGGCACCGAACCCCCAACTGCTCGGGGTGCGCTGGTTGACGGCAGTATCCTCACTCTGACATCTCTCCCTAAGCATGTTCACTGCATGTGTGCATTTGTATGTATACACCAAAAAACTGTGTAGCATGTCCAAAATAGCATGTGTGAAAAAATTGAATTTCCCCCCTGGGGATCAATAAAGTACCTTTCTTCTATCTTGCCACCAGGTTATGAACTCAAACAGATTTTGTTTTCCTTGTATTGCAGTTCATCAGTTGGACAGATATCTAAAGAAATACACTTGCATTGATTTGTGCAAGTTTGAATTCTGCAGGATGAAACAAACATGTTTAAAGAGTGTTTGGATTGGTTGATTCTGATGCAACAATCGAATAAGAATCTCCACAAATGATGCAAATTTGAATTATGCACGACTTCTGTCAGCTCCGTGGATTTGTTTTTGTGTCCTTTCACATAATTCACTTTGACTTTGTTTGTGAAACTGAAGGAAAAAAAAAAGGAGAGGAGGTGATGAGAGAAAGTCTTCAGTGAAATTAATTCCACCCCTCAAAACTATTATTTGACATTCCTTGGGTTCAGTTGTTTCATTGCTTTGCAGAGCACGTACGGGGTATTTTGTGCGGTGAGCTCAATAGTTTGAAGACAGATCTGAAGCCTACACACTACTTATGAAACACAAGAAGAGGTTAAGATGTCAGAGATGTGGAGGATCAAGCAGAAATTGCTGCTATTAGAAGTACACTTATGCCAACAGTCTTCACAGGAAAGGAAAATTACCCTGACAAGTATAATCACATTAACTCAGGGGTCATCTGTAGGACACTACGCAGCGTAGCAGCCCTGCTACCTCTGCCACAGAATAACAAGGACACTAAAGCTAAATGTTTGCCTCAGCAAGTGAGCAAATACTCCTTTATTTTCTGCCTGCTCTTCTTGGCAGTTTTCTGGGGGTAATTGGCATGCAAGCTTCAGCAGGGCGGGTAGATGAGCCAGGTCCTAAGCTCGGGCACAAAGAACAACGGCTCCGCTGTGCCCGCAAAATTTGTTTAAAGCGGTGATTCAGCAACAGGCAGAGACCTGTACAGTGCCACTGATGCCATCCATCACTGCAAATCCATTTCTCTGGCAGAACAACTGAGCCACACGATCACCCCACCAACTCCCACATGCAGAACAGCACAGCAGCACAGCAGCAGGTACACGGATCTGTTCCAGGGGGGGAGGAGGGGGTTCTGCTTTTACAAGGTCTGACTGATGCTGATGCTTTTTTTGGGGATGAGGCTGCACACGGATTTGATAATCATTCAGGATCTGTACAGTAAACAACCTTTATGCCAACAATTATTCAGTATGTGCAGCAAATATTCATCTTTGAAGATAAAGGCAAATCTGCAACAACATTTACATAAAGCACAGAACATTATTTACCTTGCATGTATGAAGGCTTTCTGTTTTTTGCTCTTGTCAAAGTGATGTTAGCAATTAATTTGAAGCTAGCTCGGTTGTTTGCAGGAAAACAGCTCTTGTTGTGGTGGTGGATGAAATGCAATCCAGGGAACTGCTCAGCTATCATCAGACAAAAATGGAGCTTTTTATCACACCCATGTTTGCATAGTGCAGATTACAGGTGTCAGCAATGAATCAAGTATCGATTAACCCTCCTGTTATGCTGCGGGTCAAATTGACCCTTTTTAAAGTTACATTTTCTTTTTGTAATTGTTAAAGGTGACATATCATGCAAAATTGACTTTTTAATGGTACTTTACCTGAAATATGTTTCCCTGGCATGTCTACAAACCCCCCGAGAATGAAAAAAATCCATTCTGCCCCTGTTTTGATTTCTACACCTTTCTGTTAATGTGTGTGAAACGAGCCGTTTCACACTTCAGTGTTTTTGTTACGTAACAACAATATCCGGTCTGTCACGGAGTCAGAGCTCGGAGCTTGTTCAGCCCATAGACTGTATAAAATAATACTGAATCCCTCCTCCGTTTTTCATTACCTGCACAAGGAGCTTAGGAGGGAGGCATGCTAGTTGTAGGCTGTCTTAATAAACACAAAGGTCGGTTTTACTCCCCACGTCTGCAGATTTGAAGATCTAGTGGATGATTTTTATTTATCATGGATAAGTGCTAGCGCTAATTAGCATAGCCACATAGCTATATGTTCATAGCTGTAGCTGTAGCTGTGTACCAAGACACACGTCGACATACTGACAAATAAAACAACAAGAAACACTAAATCTGTGACCAATCCTTCAGAAAGGTCCCGCTGCCTTTCTGGCAGAGGTCGGTTTTACTCCCCACGTCTGCAGATTTGAAGATCTAGTGGATGATTTTTATTTATCATGGATAAGTGCTAGCGCTAGTTAGCATAGCCACATAGCTACATGTTCGTAGCTGTGTACCAAGACAAACACTAAATCTATGACCAATCGTTCAGAAAGGTCCTGCTACAGGCGCCTCTCCGTCAGGATCAGATTCTGGATCAGATTCAGAGGGTTGAAGTAACGTGGTCTCTGAGCAGCCGTGTATATTTAGCCAACATGTAAACATTAGATCAACGTGCTGGAGAGCCGAGGCACATCCACTTCCTGAGGGGGCGTGGTCAGAGAGAAAACAGACTGTTCTGAGGAGGACTGAAGAAGAGGGTTTTTCAGGCAGACCAAAATCTGATTTCAAAGTGTTTTTTTGAGCATAAACTTTAAAGACATGTTTTGGGGACCTCTTAGACCAATATATATTGATGAAAAAAGCATGATATGTCACCTTTAAAAGTAGTAAATTCTTAACAGGTGAAATGAATATATACAATTAAAATGATTGATTTCACATATTTGCAACCCCCCCCCTGCATGTTTATAGATATAGATACTGTTTGTGGGTCAATTTGACCCAGCAGTCAAAGTGGAGGCTAAAAGGAGTCAGAAGTGTCAAATACTAATTGTTTCTTTGCATCTGTGTGACAAAATTCACCCCAATCATACACACAGGCACACACACACACTTTTAGCATGAATTAAAAAAAAAAAACAAGTTAGATACCTCATTAAAGTATGATCCGTGAGGATTAAAGAACACTATTGCACTGAATATTGATTTAAATGGTTAGTAATGGAGTTAATAATGAGATTAAAAAAAATGTTTATTGGAATTTTTTGGGGTTCTGACTCTTTAGGATAATTATATATGCCCCGGATTAAATTAACCCAGGAACATTATTGCTGTTCCTGAGACAGGAGGGTTAATTGATGGTTTAGAACTCACTCGAACACATTTTTTCTTTCGGTTTTCTATCACGTGGAACAAACATCATGTGGTCTCATATTTGGTTCAGCTATCAGGGAGGTGTTTTAAGTTTAAAGCATGTTTGGATGTGAATCAGCTGACTGAAGGTGTTTCTCACAGCGGAGACACTCAGCTGAGTGACAGGTCTCCACGAGCGCTTTTTTCCCCCTGCCGCCGGACTGATTATGACCCGGTTGCTCTTCCGGCTGACACCTGACGACGTTCACATTCTTATTTTTCTCCATAAGAACGAGTAGACAGAAAACTGGACACTGTGAGTCTAAAAAATAAGATAAGATAAACTGTATTGTCCCCGGCGTGAAATTTGTCATGGACATAAGTGCAGTGCTGCTCACAAACAATACATTCATTCAACATAGCAACATACAATAACATGCCAAACCATGTCACTGTGGCATACCAATGACACAATAATACCAATAATACAATAAATAACAATAAGACACCAGTAAAAAGCAATATCATGTTAACATTAGTGCAGAGTAGGTGAACCCTCATACTCATACAAGAGCGTTATGTTAGTGCAGATTGTTTGTTGGGTAGAGTGATGGAAGTAGGGAAGAAGGAAAGCTTGAAGCAATTCTGTTTCTGTTCTGTTCCCTTGTTGCAGTAAATCCACATGTTGCATCCTGAGCCTACACTTTACATGTCTGCATGTCCGCGGATGTTTCAGAGGCTCAGGGAGTAAGGGGTTAATGGTCATGCATGAGTCATGCAGCTCGTTAAGCTCCGTTCAGAGTGTGCATGTTTGGGGAGAGACGGGCAGAGCAGTAGTTTGTGTGCCTAGTTGATAGTTTACCTGCTCCTCCTGTTCCTTCCTTTCACTGTTTTATTTGAGTCGCTGACGAAAAGTAAGTGTTTTGATTTCGTGTATAAGTATTTTCATGAGTGTGTGTTTATATCCCTTTATGTCCTATACATTTATACATGTCAGTGCATTTTCAGTTTACTGTGTACCAGCGCCTTATATGTTTACTGTGTGTGATTTTTTTCCAGACTACTACAATATACCTATTTAACTGTGTGAGGAAGGAAATAAATACTGCTGGCCGTACGGCAGCTAAGTGCACGCACCGTCTCCTCATCCTTCCATGTATCCTGATCGATACACCGTCCTGAAAACTGCCTACACTAAAACAAGTTAACGCTACCTACCTTTACCTCTTCAACGGCGTAAATTATGAGCCTGCTCCACATGTTGATAATCAGTGTTTTACATTTTGTATGCGTAAATATGATGTTTAGCTTTTTCATCCCACCAGTTCTATACATTGTGTCATGAAGGAAAATTTGATTTAGGGGGAAAAACACATTTGGCATTGTTTTTGAAATGGAAAATGTTGAGTTTTTTAATGATTTCTAAAGTTATATTTGTTGGCCTTTTGTGCCTTTATTTTATAGGACAGCTGAAGAGAGACAGGAAATGTGGGGAGTAGAGAGCAGGGGAAGACATGCAGGAGATGGTCAACCGGACGGGAATCGAACCGGCGACCCCTGCGACGAGGACTGCAGCCTCTGTACGTGGTGCGCTTAGACCGCTAGGCCACCAGCGCCCCAGGTTTTTTAATGATTAATCGATGATTGATCGTTACCATTTCCAAAGAGCGATCACTGAAAATACTTGAAATTGACATCCCTACTGCAGATAGAACATTTGACATTTAACTGAAGATGCTGACTCTAAACTCTGACATGTCTGTGAAGGTTCTCAGTCATCCAGGTCATGGTAACCCAAAGCTGGATCTGGAAGGCAACTGGACTGGTAGAAATTCTTGATGACCTTTCACCTCTCCTCCGAAAGGCTTCTTCAGTTCTGAGCTTTGGATAATCTCTGACTTAAACTCTGCTTGCTCCGGAGCTATAAAAAGAAAGGAGTCATGGATATCAGGCAACATTTATGCATAAATAAGCCGGCTACTCTTAAAGTCCGGAGATGATGACTGTGAGCCTCGGAGGCTTATTTGGCCTCAGATGACGGCCGATGGCTTTAGGGATTAGAACATCACTATATGAAGTTCAAACTAGTCGGATTAGTTATTAAACTCAGTGATTTAACAACGACAGAAAGAGAGCATAAGATCTGGATTCTACCATTTAGATCTATGTTGCTTCGGTCAGGGTGAAACTCCACTCAGGTCAAAGCCTGAGGTGATGAATCCACAAACAGGTTGTTAAAGATGTCTGGGATTTAGAGTGGGAGTACAGGTCAGGGCTGACTAGCCACTGATCAACCGTGTGAATGAGTCAAAGCTGACATGGGAGAAGACAAAGGGCTGGGATAGAGGACAGGGATGAGGAGGAAGGTGGGGGGTTTCAGCTGATCGAATCTTCTCATTAACTTTGCCCAGGCCTGGGGAGAGCTTGAAGAGGAGGAGGAGGAGGAAGAGGAGGGAGGATCGGTTTAATGAAGACTCCTGCCGCGAGGGTTCGTCTTTCCTACTGTGCCGCTCTGTGAATAAGCCCGGCAGACAGATGGGCTGAGGAATTGATCAGTGGAGAGACGGTCCACGGAGACCCGCACAGACTCAGAGGCTGTGTTTTAGCTGAGGTGGAGTACACAATCAAGGATATCAAAGACCGTGAAATGTCACTGGGATTTACCAGCAGTGGGGGAAAACTCCACCTACAGTAAGATGCAGCAAAGCGAAGGCACATCGTCTGAGCTGAGTTTCATGTGAACTGACGGAGAGAGGGAGGAGGGGTCTGAAAGATCAAAACCAAAACCCTCAGGCTTATTATATGTTGACCTGGCAAGGCTTGAGTATGGAACCAGAGGACTGCTGAATCAGTCCAGATCGGCTCAGCTGATTCCGTTGCTGCCGACTTGTAGAAATAGAAGCTATTTGATCAATCTCACCCCCTCGTCTTTGTGTTGTCCTTCGGAGAGCTGTCCCACTTTCAGCCCAGGCTCTGTGTGGCATCTCTCTTTCACACGGGGTGACAACACCTCCCAACCCCGGGCTGCCACTCTCATTTTCACCATCTATTGTTCCAGGCTCAGAGATTCAGGCCGGCACAGCAAGCCCAGCAATTCTGTCATCTCTGCTAGCTCGATACTCGCCTGCGCCGCTGATAAGCAGCCAAACGCAGAGGTGATGAATAAATCACAATACAGCGCTACACACACTTACTGACCAGGGGGAGGCCGATTTATGTGCTGTGTTCTGGTTATTTTGGAGAATTCTGAATCAATTCTGGTGCACGGCTTCATGGTGTATCATTTGATGGAGGTTCAGAGATCACTGCAGGCAGAAATATGTGTTCCGTTTCTGAGTGTACGGACTGAAAGACGCTGAACAAAGTCAAATATTTCCACATTCTTATGTAAGAACAGCTATTTTTAAGTAACTGGGTTGAAGCAGAGGTTCAGTCCTTTGATAAACACTTGGACTGAAGTAGAGCCTGGACCATATTACCTTTAGTTCATATCCTCAGCAGACAGTGGTGTACACTACAGTGGTTTAAAAGTGACATATCATGCAAAATGGACTTTTTAATGGTTCTCTACCTGAAATATGTGACCCCCCAAAAATGTAAAGAATCCATTCTGCCCCTGTTCTGATTTCTCCACCTTTCTGTAAATGTGTGCTGAAACGAGCCGTTTCAGTTTTCAGTGTGTTATTCATACGTCACAACGCCATCCGGTCTGTAACAGGAAGTCAGAGCTCGGAGCTTGTTCAGTCCAAAGACTGTATAAAATACAACTCAACCCCTCCTCTGTTTTTCATTCCCTGCACACATGTGTGCTAACAAGGAGCTTAGGAGGGAGGCATGCTAGTTGTAGGCTGTCTTAATAAACGGGTGGCAGTAACCATAGGGACTTTGCTTGGGAACCGAAGGGTCGCCGGTTCGAGTCCCAGTATGGACGAAGTTTGGCAAGTGGACTGGTGGCTGGAGAGGTGCTGGTTCACTTGCCTGGGCACTGCCAAAGTGTCAATATTCTCTGTGGCCACCATTATTTTCCAGCACTGCCTTAACCCTCTTGTGCATGGAGTTCACCAGAGCTTCACAGGTTGCCACTGGAGTCCTCTTCCACTCCTCCATGACTACATCATGGAGCTGGTGGATGTTAGAGACCTTGTGCTCCTCCACTTTCCGTTTGAGGAGGCCCCACAGATGCTCAATAGGGTATAGGTCTGGAGACATGCTTGGCCACTCCATCACCTTTACCCTCAGCTTCTTTAGCAAGGCAGGGGCCGTCTTAGAGGTGTGTTTGGGGTCGTTATCATGTTGGAGTACCGCCCTGCGGCCCAGTTTCTGAAGGAAGGGGATCATGCTCTGCTTCAGTATGTCTCAGTACATGTTGGCATTCATGGTTCCCTCAATGAACTGTAGCTCCCCAGTGCCGGCAGGACTCATGCAGACCTAGACCATGACTCTCCCACCACCATGCTTGACTGTAGGCAAGATGCATTTGTCTTTGTACTCCTCACCTGGTTGCCACCACCCACACTTAACACCATCTGAACCGACTAAGTTTATCTTGGTCTCATCAGACCACAAGACATGTCTTTAGCAAACTGTTTGTGGGCTTTCTTGTGCATCATCTTTAGAAGAAATGTGAGAGGTGTACTCACTTCTGTGAGATACTATAAGTTGAATGTTGGAGAAAGGAGACATTTGAGGAGTAATGTGTTTTCATTGTGGAGCAAATTCTTGACAGAGCCCACATTGAGCAAAAAATCTCTCCATCAGCAGAAATTGAGTCTCAAATAAATGAGTTTCATTTCGATTCATGGATCAAATAAATTGCATGTTTCATAAAAGAGACAGCAGGAGAGAGAGAGTTCTTTTTTCTCCTCTGATCTGGGCCACGAACTCTCAAGCATTGATTCTAAATCTTCTTTTCTTTTGCCTCATGCCTGCTGAGTCTCTTTTTTTTCCATCTCTATCTAAGACTTCTCAACCTTTACTTTAAAAAAGCTTTTCTACAGTGTTGCATGATAAAGTTGCAGCACAAGAGGGATGCACGAAAATAACACACTGTCCCATCTTTCTTTTGTTGTCTGTAATTTTCTGCCGTGCGTTTACTTTCACTTGGAGCCGCTGTACCCCGTCGTCTCTCCGCTCTTTGTGTTGGAATGCTTGATTTATTTGCTGCTTGTGCTCGCAAGTGATGAGAAATGAGAGGGGGAAACATCTTTTATGTGTAATTGTAAGAACAAACAATGCTGACATTAAACAAAGTAGGAACAAATATGAAGCTAACTGACAATCCTTGGCTGTATGAAATGTTGTGGTTATTCTCTGAGGATATTTAGGATGTCTTAAATGAGGTAAGGCGTTTTTCAACCGGTGGACCCAGGGTCTAAATTTAGTTCAGGGGTAGTTAATCTCCCCCCTGAAAAGCCCCTGCTAGGGGGGGTACTACTTTTCAAAGGTCCCAAGACTTTGGGGGGGCGGGGCCTGCAATGCTGAACGTGTCTGATTGGTAGATTAACAGCTGTGTTTATATTCCATACATTACACACATCTGTTATCACTTGATTTCTCTTTCTTTCATTAGTTTTTATTTGTTCTATCTTTTTTGTATGTGTGTGTACTTTTCAGTAGTCTTCTCTCAGCCCACCATGAATGCGTCTCTCGCGGTGTTCCGGTTTTAAAAGTGACCCTGTAAACTGGGGACCTTCAGCTGAACCTGTCAGTGTTTGTGGAGTTTACACAGCTGTTGAAACACAGAGGGAGTTCCTGGGAATGCAAACTAGTTTAGTTTTTATTAAGATTTCAAAATATCCTCATCAGATATTTAATGATCGTCTAAAGACGTTTATGAGGGATGCATCCGGCTGAGAGTCTCCAGTTAACAGGGTCGCCGTTTAAACCAAAACACCGGCCGATCTCTGCCACGGCCTTTTGAGTTCAAAAGGATTTTAAAGCCGTGTTGAAACGTCTTTGCTACTCGTGCTTATCTCCTCTCACACGTTGATTCATTCATTGCTTTTTCCATGTTTTAACCGCAGGCGCAGAATTTTCAATTTTTTTCATGTTTTTCTGCTTTTGGAGCACAATTTCAAATTTGAGGAAAACTATTTTTTTTTCAAAAGGCTCCGGGTCAACTTTTTTGTCAAATTTATTTTTGTGAAAAAAAATTCCATTTTTTTTTTTCAATTTTTTTTGCCAACATTTTTTTTTTTTCAATTTTTTATTTTTTTATTTTTTGTCAAAAAAAATTTTTTCAATTTTTTTTGTCAATTTTTTTTTTTCAAATTTTTTGTTCTTCAAATTTTTTTTGTCAATTTTTTTTGTCAATTTTTTTTGTCAATTCTTTTTTGATAAATTTTTTATTCAAAAGGATTTTAAAGCCATGTTGAAACGTCTTTGCTACTCGCGCTTATCTCCTCTCACGTGTTGATTCATTCATTGCTTTTCACATGTTTTAACCGCAGGCGCAGAATTTTCAATTTTTTTCATGTTTTTCTGCTTTTGGAGCACAATTTCAAATTTGAGGAAAACTATTTTTTTTTCAAAAGGCTCCGGGTCAACTTTTTTGTCAAATTTATTTTTGTGAAAAAAAATTCAATTTTTTTTTTCAAATTTTTTTGCCAACATTTTTTTTTTTCAATTTCTTTTTTTAATTTTATGTCAATTATTTTTGTCAAAATTTTTTTGTCAACATTTTTTTTGTCAATTTTTTTTTTTCAATTTTTTTGTTTTTCAAATTTTTTTTGTCAATTTTTTTTTATAATTCTTTTTTTTCAAAAGGATTTTAAAGCCGTGTTGAAACGTCTTTGCTACTCGCGCTTATCTCCTCTCACGTGTTGATTCAGTGAATCCATCTGTGATGAAATATAGCACCATCTAAAACAGCGCCAGCTGAGTCTCTTCATGCTAACAGGCTAACTGTTGTGTTGCTCATAATGATACCTGCCTGTCCGTCTGCTTCTATGGTGTCATCTGTGATGAATGGCATTCGTCTTTGTGTTACTGCCCTCTACTGGTCTAGTGGTGTAGTGCATTTACTTTTTTTTCCCTCCATACGTCACTGGCCTGATTTGCACAATCTACCCGGGCGGTCGAAACGCAGACAACAATGTGGGCACAGGAACCTTTTAGTTCCAGGTGAAGTAGTTCTGGGGTTGAAAAGACCCTGGAACTCTTGGTCGAATAACAGGGATGTCTGTGGTGCAGAAATCCCAACAGGCAAGTCATTTCATGCCAGATTCCTCTCTTCTGTAGTTTAACCAAGCCACACAACCAGGTTGTCATACACGTTTCTAGACGGTCTCTCTCAGAGGAGTCCTTGTCCTCAGCAGCTGCAGCAACTTTGAGGCTTGAAATTAACAATTGCATAAGGAGAAGTTAGAATGAGTTTAACAACTCTTCTAACTTTATCGACAGTTTCTAGAAGGATGTCACAACCGCCCACTCAATGTGACACCTCTCTGAGAAGTGCAGTACAATAAAGCAGCGTAACAATGTCTATCTGTGGAGGGATGTCACCCACATTATGGAGGATGGGTTTTTTATTTGTACAGTAAATGGAAATCACCTCCCAGCATGCACTGCAGCGCTGAGATGAGGTAGTTGGACTTGTGAAACATTTTCTCTGACATTTGTCACAGGACTGGAACCGACCTGGCAGAGAGAGTGCACAGAGCAGGACAGATTCTTGTACTTAGATCTGTGCAGTGCCCGGGAGGCTCCGACACCTCCAACAATCCTGGACCTAACACAGTCGCTATGGTTACCAGTGCCTGACACCTCTGGCAATGGCAAATAGACTGACCACAGTGGAACATTTGAGAGGACACTGGCAGAGACCCGTGTGCATGGTCGCACAATAAAGACCTCAGGGCAGGAGGGGACAGTGACTGAGCCGGTTAGGTTTAGAAAAGGAAGTAAAAGAAGTCCACGGACAAACAGGACTGAGGGTGAAAAGGGGACCAGCTCTGGCAGGGGTGTCCGTCCCCCAGCTGGCATGTTGTGGAATGTTAATTAGGCCTGCGAAGACAAGACACCTTCTTCTTAAATGTCACAGTGTCGTGAGGAGAGCTGGGGACGGCGGCAGGCGGCGGTGGCGGCGGCAGGCTTGGTTGACTTCTGTCATGCGAAGGCTGCCGCGGTTTGTTTGCCTTTTAGTGGCAATTTCATTCCTGTTCCTGTTCACCCTGAGCCTTTCTCTTAACATTCTCCTGCTCCTTCTCTCTGCCCTTCTGCTACGCTGTTTACTCCGTGATGAATGGCTCTATTTCACTTTCTTTTTTCTCCTCCCCCCTTCAGCCGCAATAGATTACAATCTGTGCAATTGTGCGGAAACAAGATTGATCTTGCTAAAATAGCATAGGGGGAAGGAGGAAGGAGAATATAGACTGTAAGAGCACTTCGCTTTAATGTAGAAATATTCAGAGGCGTTCCTTAGATGAAGGCTTTTTAGACTCCTGCAGAAACAGGTCTTGATAAGAGGGCTGGGAGGGCAGATGAGGGCTGTAAACAAACGTTAGCGCTGGTTTGTAATGAGACATGACACGGTGAGAAAGCGGTGGCCTTTTAAATGGCAGGCCTTGTTATCGGCCCGGTTTCACAGCGTCAGAGGGGCACAGACTCAGATAAGGGGGCATCAGTAATGAAGGGTTGGACAGTAGACCTGCTGGAGACTAAAATGAGGTTGCTCAACCATGAGTTAATGTAACATGGTAATTGTACACAGTGCAGATTGGTACCAAGGACCGGGATTAATTGGTACAGTTTCCAGAGCGGTCAGTTCTGGGACTAAGAGTGCTGTAGGCTGATGGATCAACATCCATCCTGGGTGATCAGATCACAAATGGACTGGTCCAAACACACCTCAATGCATCCTGAGCATGGACAGCCTATCTATTGTTACACTCAAGTGGCAACCTCCAGTCTCAAAACATGAAGCCCATGCAGAAGTGTTATAAACTGCAGTTCCTCAAGCGTCCACTAGAGGCTGGCTGCAGAAACACAGGAAACCACATACACACCCATTCAAAGAAGACGATCTTTGCAGTAATAATAGTCATGCAGGATTACGAGTTTTTGCCCAAATAAGGACATGATAGCTGTTGGCTAGGAGGCTCAAACCCCGCCTCTTTACCTCACACTAAGTTTGGTTGAGTTCAGCATTTCCAATATGGCCCCCACCGATGATTGGCTTCAAAACAGCGCTCAGGAACAGATGGGTGACGTCACGGATACCATGGGTGACGTCACGGATACCATGTCCATTTTTTTCCACAGACAGAGTGCATCTCTCTCTCTCTCTCTCTCTCTCTCTCTCTCTCTATCTCTATCTCTCTCTATCTATCTCTATCTCTATCTCTATCTCTCTCTCTGTCCACCTATCTCTCTCTACCTCTGCATGCACCACAGTTTTTTGGTATTTGATGTTTCTTTTGAAGTCCAAAGATGATGAACAGGCCTCCGTGTTTATTTGCATACAGAGCAGGAAGTTGAGATGCCATCACAAGAGATCACTGAGACACAGTCAGAGACGCACGATGATACAAAGTTTGAACTATCACACTTTGAACTCACTCCTTGAGCTCTCGAAACGGCGAGACATGTTCCACTGGCTCCAACAATTTGTCAATGAAAATCCACAATAAGTGTGGGGCATCAGTTCAATGAAACAACAGCATCCACAAGAAACACAAACACATCAGTCCTCTGATCTGGAGCAGCCCAGCGTGTTTTGACCGCTGCTTATGCTGCATTAAACTCCTCACACTTCACCCCAAACTCAAATTTCGTTGCTAGGAGAAAGTGAAAGTGCGTCCTGATCATTTTAAGGTGTCAAATAATTCCACAAAGAGAGACAGTGTAGTGCCAGGCAGCTGACAGAGGATGGATGAAGAGCAGGTAGTAACAGAACCACCATCTGGTTCTGAAGTGGTTTAGCTGCAACAATGACAGCCATCACTGGAGCAGAGAGGCGTCAGAGCAGCCAGCAGAGTGGCGTCTACCCTGCTGCACACTGATCGACTCCATGCCACCCTTCTTTTTTATCACCTCTCACCGCCTGTCACTGTAAGATTTGTTTGTGTTATTTAACCAGATGAGATCAAGACCTCTTTTACAAGGGCAACCTGGCCAAGAGGTCTACAGCACAAATAGTACAATTGAATTGACAGTACGTAGAAACAATCAATAATTTAAAAGTGCAACTAATTTGCTAATTTGGGGTCTCTTTCTTTTAAGATGGAGCCAAAGGAAGTGAAATAAGATCAGGCAATTTCAAGTCCTTTTAGTCCCTGGAGCGTATTCCAAGCAGTAGGTGCAGCAAAACTAAATGCTCTCTTATGGTGCTAAATCAGGGCTGAAAGTTTTGATCATTTCAATAAAAAAAAAAAAAAAGGAGTAAAACTGCAAGTTCAAGTTTTGAACTTGAACTTTGGAAAAAAACATCAATGTATTCAAAATAAAAATGAGTATATGGCAAGTTTGTTTAAGTTATATATGATTTTGATTCAATTCTGAAATTATTTTGAATAAATTATTTATTTTTTTAATTTTCACTTTCATATATATATTTTCTATATTTGAGGTCTTATTTTTTTCCGTTGCAGATTTTACAATTCAGCTTCATATCCAGATTTTTACAGTTTCAAATTGTGTTGATTCTATTTTGAACACGGGGAACACACATTTGTGAAGTGTCACAGGAATGCAAGGCATAGTGGCTTTTTGATCTTTGTAGATACACACACAAATACGTTGGGACCAAGCCAAGAAGGGATTTATAAATCAGACTTAGACTATGTGTGTGCCTGTGTACACATAAAGCTGGGGTTGGTGCCAAAATTTTAAACCATTCAAATCCCGTCCTGCTGTTCTGCCCGCCTTTTGCGCGTACATTTCCCCGGCGTGCACTCTGAGTCCCCGTCTCCTGCCTCTGCTTCCCCTGACTCTACTGACTGCCCCTCTCGCTCGACCTCGGGCCTGTCCCCTCTGACCCGATGAGGTGCTTTGCTCAGGACTGTAGTCCGGATCAGAGTCTAAAAAGCTCTCACCACGGGGGCTCTGACAAGCAGAAGAATGAATGACATTCAGTAAGTCCTACAGAAATGTATATGTACTGTAGTGTCTGTCCGGACGCTGTAGTGATGACGAGCCGATTCGTGAACACGTTGATCTTTAATAACCGGTCACTGTCGGCCGTGATCACGCCAACCAACAAAACAACAATCAAAGTTTGAATGGATGAAGAACTTCTCCTCTTGTCTCTCCTCTCTCCCGCTCACACACTCTACACCTCTCCTGATGCCTTCACTGACTGTCAACACTGTAGGAATTAAGAGCTTCTACACTGAACAGGTTTAACAAACAGTAGAGCTGTTACAGTATTACATGTGTTAGAACTTTTCTCCTGATATCGTGTCACCAGTACAACTGGATAATGCTAGCATGATAGTTGTGAGTGCTAACAGCAGCCATGTTTGTTTGTGTTTTTAACTTTCACTATGATAATGTTTTGGTGAGGACCGGTTTTGAATCAGTCACCATCATATGGTCGCAAGTCAGCGGCGCTCGTGCATGTGAGCGGGGGGGGGGGGGGGGTCGTTTTGGAGGAGCTCCGAGGGAGGAGGGGAGGGGTTAGACGGAGTCCTGAAGACATGCTACATTCAAATTCATGCTAGTTTTCCGAGACTGCCAACCCCAGCTTTAAGGATGGCCAGTCAGCTTTGGCATAAAGTTCTCAGTGATGAGTGAGGCGTGTGCAACCCGTGACAAACCTCAGAGCACAGTGATGAACACTATTTAAGGACTGCAAACGTTTAGCTGAGGCTCCCAAATACAACACCATAATCTATCAGAGGCAGAAAAGCTGCAGAAGTTTCCTCACTCTGAGGGAGAAACAGGATCTATTTCTGAAGAAGAAACCTAGTTCACTAAAATGTACCTGTTAAATTGGTATCAATAAAACCTGAAAGATACCCACTCCTTGTCTGAGATCATGTGGGTGAACCGCCGATATGAATCCCCACTGAGAGCAACACTCTCCTTCTTCCAGTCTCTGGCCCGGCTCGTTACAGACTTTCCTATTTTTCATGATTTATAGTTGATACAGTGTCGAAAGCATGGCCTTGGGTAACCATTGAATATTAAGCAATACCTAAAATTACTTGAAATAATAATTGCCTCCCTCACAATTCAAGCAGAATTAATCACACAGAGCAAGTGGATTGGAAAATGAATCCTTTCCGCCGAGGTGAGAAGAGGACGGTGATTTAATGCAGGGATTCAGGGCGGGTCTGGCCATGACAGTTCAAATGAAAACTAAAGAAGTAAAGTTTTAATAATCTATGTGGGGGCACATTCATTCAGGGGAGTAAAAAATAAATACAAATGCAAGTATTTAATTAAATGACTTACTTAAAAGTCAAAAAGGTACTGGAGGAGGAGGGCGGATGGGGAGTAGTAGGCGTAGTCGGTGCAATAACTCAAAAGCCTTCAGGTTGCTCTCCTCCTCTTTGCAGGAGTAAAAAGAGAAATGGTTTTATTCTCCCCTCTAGATGCCAGAGGAGAGTGAAAGGAGTGAGGAATGAGTCTTATGGAGCACAGAAAAAAAAAAAACCTGTCCGAGGTCTGGGGAGTTGAATGGTTTACACGCCGGCTGCCAGCTTACGTTTCGTCTTAGTGTCACAATTTGTTGGGGAGCATCACGGACGCTCTGAAAAGGAACGGGCGCTCTCCCAAAGCTTCCCCCGGCGGCTGAAGAGTTGCTAAACGTCACTCAACATCATTCAGCCACTGGAGAAGGGAGAGAGAGTAAACATAGGAGAGTAAAAAAAAGGACAAAATGAAAGAAAGAGAGAGAGACAGTGACAGAAAGTGACAAAGAGGGGGAGGAAAGGAGAAGGTGGTGGATGGTGGGATAACTGATAAAATAGACAAGAGTAAAAAAGTCGAGAGACAGAGAGTAGAGTGAAGAAATACTCATGCATGCTAATCCTTGTCTCCTGTGGCGTGCTGTCTACTGCAAGAAAAGGCTGCAAAGCTGCAGAGCTTGGAACTGTCAAGGGATTGGACGTGTTTGCAATCCGAGCAAAGCACAAACAAGAACGGGGCATCCTGGAGTCTACCAGCTTATGGACATCTTACAGCGGTGCCCAGGTTCTGCTGCCATGTTCACAGTTGGAACAAAGAGATGGAAAAAAAAAAGAAGTTTGTTTCTGTCAAACTGTTGCCGTCTATAGGATTTTCATCTTTCCTTCCACTGGTAGCAAAGAGCGTGGGAACTGCTTTAGAGCAGCGAGCGGAGGCGGAAGACTGACCCTGACATATCGACCGGCATTTCATAGTGCACATCTTCATGCCTAATGTGGCCGCGTGCCAAAGACACAGTTGGTTTTAAAAAAAGGAACTTATTGATTGAAATAAACCTTAATGCTAATTTTCTCCACCAGCTTAGAAAGTATAGATCAGAGGGGAAGTTTAACCAGAGTGTTCGCTGTCGAGGTTTTCAAGGAACAGTGAGATCGTCTTTGTGTTTTGGTGCAAACACAGAAACACAAACATGGAGGTATAGATGGATTAGGCTATTCACTTGGACCACTGTCCTCGTCCTGGTATACACACCAGGCCTGAATTGTTATATTGACAATAGCACGTCCACCTCTGTTCCAGTAGGTGGCGATACTCCCCATTCCAGCTAGTTAAGGACCTTCTTCCAGTTCTCCCATTACATCACGGACCAAAACAAACAACAAACACATTAGCAAAAAGCTAACTTGTTGGATGTCGAACAGTAAAAACATGGACAACTGCACAATAAAAACTCTGGAACTTGCTCTATGCTCTTCTGTACTCAAGAGTTGGATGGTCTTCCCTGTCGTCACACAGGCAAAAACATTGGCATCTTCTAATCCAGGGGTTCCCAAAGTGTGGGTCGGGACCTCCTGAGGGGTCACGAGATACCAATGGGGGGCCGCGAGATGTCTTCCAGATTATTAATATCTTTTAAAGTAATCTAAATTAGCTTATTTTACCCATTAATGTAAAATATAGACACACATAGTGGTTACATTTGAAATCGAACCCTGCAAATAAGTACATTTCATTAGTTTTCTACCTTTCTGCCAGATGACTCCTAAAGTTAGAATTAGGGTTAGCTAACAGTTAATTAACAAAAGGATCAGTAACAACCGGGTAATTCAGGTCAGGACTGAACTTGGAAAAAAAGGCCTTCAGGTTTGCTGCTGGAACAAGGATCTGAAACTTTGTGGTCTGATCACTTTGAATGCTTTTAAGCAGTCCTTAAACAACCTGGAGGCTGAAGAATCTGTCTGCAGATGTTTTGTTTGAATGTAACTCATGCTGTTTTTCTGGAGGTGTTGTTGTGTAGCTGTTGTATGCGTCTGCTATTTGTGTACAGTCTACTGTAACTCTGTAACTGTGCTGCTGCCTATCTTGGAAAATATTTTTTTTATCTCAATGAGCATTTCCTGGTTAAATAAAGGTTCTAAATGAAACATAAATAAATCTTGCATTCACCATGTTGATTAATTGTCTCGTCTACTTCCTTTCGTCTTCCTCTGTTGAGGTTTGAACTCGACTTCCTCCAACACTTTTATGGTATGGCAAAGGTTATTGAATATTCGTTCACTTAGTAAAAATCGAAGAGTTACTTTGAATATTTTCTGATTTTAAAAGTACAATTTCTCATCTTTTTCACTGGTGCCTGGTTGTAATACAGTATTCCCGCCAGACGGTGGCGATAGAGTCTTAAAACTGTTTGCTAACTGCATTTAGTAGCAGAAGAAGAAGAATGCTAACTGCATTAAATAGCAGAAGAAGAAGTAAATATTGGCGACAGTCACTGCGATTTTCTCAGTTTCTGAATCTCACACTACTACACACGTATTTCCAGAGACAGAGCATGGCTTTAAAATGTAAACATACACGCCACACCGTGTCACAGAAATACTGACACAAAGATTGAGACAGACGCTGTCAGTGCCCGCTACTAGCAGCACCTCGTCCTGCTGCTGGTTAACGCAACTGCAACACAAACGGGCCGTTAATGGGACAGGTGTGTATGTGTGTGTGTGTGTGTGTGTGTGTGTGTGTGTGTTCAAATAATCGTCAAATAGAAGCCAATGATTATCCAATAGTATTTTGGCTTGAAATGCTCATCCCTAGTTTTTAGTTGGACTAGCATGATTATATTTATCTTAAAAGTCCAGTTCTGGGGCGTTGGTGGCCTAGAGGTCTAAGCCCCCCACGTGGAGGCTATAGTCCTTGTTGCAGAGATTGCTGGTTCGACTCCCGGCCGGTTGACCATTTCCTGCATGTCCTCCCCCACTCTCTACTTCCTTCATTTCCTCTCTTCAGCTGTCCTTTATTCCTTTATTCCTTTATTCATCCCACAATGGGGAAATTTAAAAATAAAGGCAAAAAAGCTCAAAAATATAACTTTAAAAAAAGTCTAGTTCTAATTGGACTAATGCAATGAATCCATTTGTTTTAACAGTATGTAAATGGACAGTTCACTCAATATGTACTAAGCTGCAAATGAACATGTAAATGTACTCTGCTGGGTCAGCTGCTCAAACCTCAACCTTTCATTTGAGTGGTTAATGGAACGCAGCAACACTTCTTCAACACTTCAATTCAACATTGAACCTCCAGCATTCAAGGCTGTGGTTCCTTCATAGTGAAAACCCCAGCTGCACATCCAGGCAGTGGTTGCTGTTGAGTCTGATTCACCTTGAGCAAAGGCTGAGATCATCTCTTAAGAGCCGGCTGTGAAGAGGAGCCACAGACTGCCTCGGTGCCTCCCTCTCAGTGTCAATCAGTCTTAAGATACGGGGGCCTCCAGAGGTGGCCCAGTGCACCAAGCACCACAGCCACAGCATGCCGGAGTCTCCCTACAGCCACAGTGAGTGACAGCGGGGCTCTGAAGAGGCTCCATTCTCCGCGCTGACAGCGCTGATTTGAATATCAAAACATGATGTAAAACGGTGATTAAAAGCCAATTACAGCTCGAGTCAATGAGAAGTCAATTAAGTGTTTCGGGGGCATGCAAACTACTTTTTTATGCAGCGGTAACGACATGGGGGGGGGGGGGGAGAGGAACAAAAAGAAGACAGAGGGATGCAAAGAAGAGATTTAAAGGAGGAGAATAAACAGCTGGGACAGAAAACAACGTCGCACAGTCAGACGTGTGGAGATCCTCTGCTGGGGAGACAGGATTTCTCCCGTCCCTGTCACCAAGCACTCATGAATTATGAACAATTTGCTTACAGGCAACATTCAATTAAGAGCCCAATCCTCTGGGAGTGGATGTGGGAATGCTTTCTGACAAAACCCCTTCAAAAACAAAGCCACCCTCCATCCGCCCCCCTTATTTAAGTGACTCCATTACGAAGTCCTACAGCGTCCCTCTTGGCCAAGTTTCAGCTGATTGATCCTGCATTACTTATTTATACACCAGTAATGAACGGTGCATATGAAGAACAGTTATCCAGGCGTGGTGCGTGGAACAGCTGCCAGGGATTTGATCACCTGCCTGGAGCGTGTCGGAGCAGCCGGGCTGAAATGCAGCGGCGGAGTGACTCGCTGTTGCAGCAGCTTCAACGCCCCCGGGGTTGAATGCTCCGCCGCTGCTGTACCTTCATGCAGGGGAAGCAAGTCTCTGGTCCCACAGGGCTCCCCCCCAACAGGAAGAAATAAACAGCTAAGAGGCAAAGTAGTGCTTTAATTATTGAGAAACGCCTCAAAGTGACACAATGCACAACACACTCAACTCGAGAGGCTTGTTAGAGAGTAATGAAGAGGTTTTGGAGCGAGAGGGGATCATTTTAGAGAGGTGCCAAACTGTGTCAGTGCTTGTCGGTCTTTCCTGTTGTTGTGCAGTCAAAGGCCTTGAGAACAGATGAGTAATGTGTAAAAAGCTCTAGTCCAGCCTTTTTAAACACAACTGCAGCCCTACAACTTGGCAGTCAGTGACTCCACTCTGCCTTGGTTTACTGCATCACTCACCAGTTTGCACAAATCACCACCAATCAGCTCTGACATTCCACACACTGACACAAATATGCAACTGTAATCAAGCACACAACCCAGTGTTTACAGCAGAGTGTTTTTCTTCCCAGATCTGAGGCTCTGAAAAAAGGGAGTCTAGCGATAAAGAGCGGAGTTACTTTAAAGGGAAATGTTGACAGCGTATCACTCAGGGTCAGTGACACTTGCGAGGGCCAGATGGTCATGGAGTCTGGCTTGTCCTCTCTCTCGACAGCCCCTGTACCCAATTTGTTCAGCGTTAGTTCCAGGAATAAGCACTGGATTGTTGTGCTTTGCATTTCCTCTCCATGAACTCTTGGCAGTCTTGGCCTCTCTCACAGCTGAGAACACGTAGGCGAGTTAGGAGATTTTGTAACAAAAGGTTGTTTGGGAGGAGCTGTGAACATGTTTTTTGCTTTGAGTGATTTGAGCAGGGATTAACAGATTAACTGACAGTGGATGGTAAACAGGTATTGGATGTTTTGAAGGGTTTGGGAATCAGCCAGGAGCTGCTGTAAGTGTTTGATTAACGCACGCGCCTCAACTCGTTATTTATGCTTGTCAACATCAGAACACAAGCTTTCATTTTAATGTTAATGGAGTGGGCCGACGCCTTCATAAACTGGTCGGGCTGTTTGTGAAATCAATGTTGCCAAGACTGTGCCAAGAGCCCGGGACATCACTCCCGTTTGCTGACCGGTGCTGTTCGTGAGTTTGTTTTATTATTGTTGTTCTGTGCCACATAAACTTTTAATAAACATTGGCAGCTAGCACGGAGCAAATGCATCTGTGGTCTGATATAAAGTCATCGTCCAATATGGTCAAAGTTAAACAAAGAGACCAACGCTGTCTCATCAAAAATCTTCCAGCACCTTGACATGATTATAAACCTCAACCACTGAGCCACAGACACAAACAGAAAAGTACTTATGTTTGCTGAAAACAGAGCTACAGTCTGGCTTTAGAGAAGATGTTCACATTCACATGGAAAAGATGTGTCATCCATCAGATTTCTGACCATCCATTCAGTCTCTGCAAAGCAACATGCATGCATGACTTTGCATTAAGACCCCTGCTCTGTTCTTTAACAGGACTTCACAAAAACAACATTTCAGTGCTCAGATTTTGCAGAACAAATCAGTTTGTAACACTTTATATTAACTACACACTTTTAAGCATTAATTAATACATAACTCATCATCTGTAAAGCATTGTTCATACATTAATACTCATTTATATATCATGTACAAACACAGTTATAAATGTTTTATTATTCATGAATATGACTCTATAATGTGTTAACTAACTCTTTGTTCATACTTTAAAAATGATGGATTCACCAATTACAAATGAGCTATTATGGTCATTATAAACCAGTTATAAACACATTTACAGGTTATGATTCTAACATTTAGTAAGGGTTAGTGAACACCTTATTACATAGCAAATTATGATTAATTAAGGTAGTCACAAAGGACTTATAAGCTGCTTGTTCATGGTTTTGTGAGCTGATCTAAAGTGAGGACTTTTTATGCTTTACAAAGCATTCATTAATGGTGCTGCTGGTCTTAAATCTCATTAATGAATGCTAATTAATGCTTAATTAATGCTTAACTAATGCTTAAAAGTGTGTAGTTAATATAAAGTGTTACCAATCAGTTTGTGGTGCAACATGCCCCTGCAAAAACAAACGTCTGCTGTTGTATCTTCTGAAGTCCATCTAATGCTGTGTATCTCAGGATTTTAGCAACACTTCATTATAAATACTTTGCAGATAATCTGTGTGATGCTCAATAATAACTTATAAGCGGCAAAAACACTCCAGGTGTAATCTTCTAAAGGACTAGTTTCATATGTTTATGCTCACAAACAAACAAAAGATAAAGGGAAATGAAGATATCCAGTAAGTTACCGGTCTCATATAATGTTATTCCTGCTGTTTGCAACCTGTTCTTGTTGTCCTTTAAGCAAGGTTTTGAATTGAGTCTTGTTGAGCAGTCCAAGGTGAAGTGGTTGGCCCACAAAAAAAGGTAGCAACAACTGTAGCTGTCAAAGCGTAGTTAAAAATGAATGAGCAGTCAGATGTTTTCTTTGGTCATTCCATGCTGGGTCAGAATACAGATATTTGTTTTAGTTTTTGCAACCAACAACAGATCAGTTGCATCGCCTGGCTCTAACCTTTGACATTTAAGGCGTTTTTCAACCTGAGGAACTTTACCCAGGAACTATGTGCATATCGACCGGTGGACCCAGGGTCTAAATTTAGCTCAGAAGTAGATAATCTCCCCCCTAAAAAGCCCCTTCTAGGGTGGTAGTACTCTTCAAAGGTCCCAGGACTTTTGGGGGGGTGATTTCAAAGCCGTGTTGAAACGTCTTTGCTACTCGCGCTTATCTCCTCTCACGTGTTGATTCAGTGAATCCATCTGTGATGAAATATAGCACCATCTAAAACAGCGCCAGCTGAGTCTCTTCATGCTAACAGGCTAACTGTTGTGTTGCTCATAATGATACCTGCCTGTCCGTCTGCTTCTATGGTGTCATCTGTGATGAATGGCATTCCTCTTTGTTTTACTGCCCTCTACTGGTCTGGTGGTGTAGTGTATTTACTTTTTTGTTCTCTCCATACGTCACTGGCCTGATTTGTACAATCTACCCGGGACTTCAGCTTGCGGTCGAAATGCAGACAACAATGGGGGCACAGGAACCTTTTAGGCACGGGGGAAGTAGTTCTGGGGGCTAAAAGACCCCAGAACTCTTGGTGGAAATGCACCTTTTGATTCTGCATCACAGACGTAAAAGCAGAATAGCTCAGAAATCACAGAATCACGGGGCGCTGGTGGCCTGGCGGTCTAAGCACCACCACATATAGAGGCTACAGTCCTCATTGCAGAGGTCGCCAGTTCGATTCCAGGCCGCAACCATTTCCTGCATGTCTTCCCCCGCTCTCTACATTTCCTGTCTCTCTTCAGCTGTCCTATCAAAGAAAGGCAAAAAAAGGTCAAAAATACAACTTTAGAAATCACAGAATCACTTACTCCTGCATTTCAATTCTCCTTGTAGGAGCTCTTTTTTCACTCAACAACGCAGAAGCTTTTTCAACCCCACATTCTCAAAGTAGCTCGGCTGGAGGATGACTAAAGTATTGATGTATAGGCATTTAAATCTCAGTAAAAGCAAAGATACTAAAAAGGAAAAACGTCCCATGTTGATAGTTGTTTTTAACGTTGTTTCTCTGCTGCCTAAGAGTCTGTGATGCGTTGCTTTAAAGCTAATTGTCCATTGTTCAAAGCAGCCGAGGATGTTTTTGAATTTTCATCTCCCATTCCCTTCCCCTTTGTTTAAGTAAGGAATTAATCTATATATAGAACTAAGGGAAGAAAAACGCTACAAATAGAAGCATTAAAACAAATGTTATTAATAATGCGTGGTGCATAAATTGTTTTTCTTTTCGTAATAGGCACCCTGGAGAGTTTACTTCTCTGTTTTTGTGCAATCAGGTTAACAAATCGCTGCCGTTTTTTTATTTATGGTGCATCTGTTTGAACTCGGTTTGAAAAGTATTACCTGTTTATTGTCTGGCGGCTGTGCTGACAGCTGATGCTTGTGGAGTAAATGGGGGAGAAATGAACGAAACAATGGAAGACAGTTGCATGCAAATGAATGACTCGTCTCTCTGTAGTTTGTGTGTGATCATGTGCTCGTCTCCCACAAACCAAACACGTCAAGAGAGCAGACTCGCTGCAGCTCGCCCGTTTGATCGTCATCGCCTGTTCTCTGGCTAAACGAGCTTTGATGAGAGGGGAGGGGTGTGGAGGGGTGTAGGAAGGGGGGTCGGTGGGGGTGTTGTTTATGTTGCAGGAGAGACAAATTTCATCTGTTAACTTTGTAATAGTTTAGACAGTTGTTTGCACACTCGCTCGCAGAGGAAAAGGCAACATCGCCCACAGATCACTGCTGTTTTTTTGGGAGTAGAGAGCAGGAGGCCAGGGTAGAGAGGGGGCTCCGAATCTGGATTTTGTTCCATTATGCATGATAACAAAAGCCAGAGAGCCGTGGTTTGTTGGGGGTTAGCTGCTGAGTCTGTGGCCAGAATGTTTCAGCCACGAGGAAAGATCCTCTGTGCCTGCTGAGTCCAACCTTAGAAAACTCTGCAGGACGGTCCATAAATTTCTTCCAACGAAGAGAGAGTTCACTTCTAACCGAACAGCTCCAGCATGGTTCAGTGCCATTACCATTTGAAAAGGCAGAAGATGAGTGCAAGTAGCGTGGAGAGGGGTAGACCAGTGTGCAGAAAGAAAGGATGGAGGGGAAAAAGAGTGGCTGACTTGTTGAACTTGGCGCATGGATGGGCTTCATTTGTCAACAGACCATGAGACCCAGCTCCCTGTTCAAGCTTCGCCCTCCAGACTATACGCTGGGCTGCTCAGAGTCCGCATCCACAGCACTTCTGAGCATGTGTGGGAAACACAGAGGAGACAACTTCGGAATAAATAATCCTCCCACCTCGCCAAACTCGTACACACAAACTCCCACGCTGCAGGTTTACATACTCCTGCCTAACAGTGATACGAGACAAGAAGGCGATAAAGTTCGGCTTTTTATAGCTACAGTGCCCACTGTCTGAATTATGCATGACCGTGACCTTTGGGTGGGAGTAAAATGATGCCTAATTTATAAGGTTATTGGATCGTAGAGAGCTGGGGGTATTAGAATAAGACCCAAAGGAGTAAGGAGCAACTAAACATAAAACCCTGTGTGGTGGAAGTCATAAAGGAGCGGGGCAGTGGTCGGTTTTCATCGTTTGATCTTCAAAGGGATATTTCAGTTTTCTTGAAGTGGGGGTCGTATGAGTTACATTACACTAGTGCTCCTGCAAGCTACAGTGAGTGCCGGTGAGCTCTTCCCCTTTAATGAGAAACTTCCCAGATGACCGGCAGGCAAGCTATAGGCTATTTTCTCTGCAGACGGGGCCTCCTATTTCACGTAATTTCGCTAAAGTTAAGAAAAATGGTGCAGGCACTCATCATGGTGCAAATGCATGCACCAGTAGAAAAAATTGGAGCTATTCAGTTTGCCGCCAAAAAACGTCCCCTTTGTTTTAGCACTATTGTTGGATGCACCTCGCAGACCGGTGTTCTTCTGCTGCATGAGCATGGATACACAACGACCCCACTTAAAAAAAAACTGAAATATCCCTTTAAGCTGAACCACAGCATGGCTGAGGTTAACGTACTGACTTTAAACTTTAACTCAAGTCAAGTCAAGTTTATTAATACAGCACATTTTAAAACACAGCAGAAGCTGACCAAAGTGCTGTACAATACATAAACATATTAAATCCATAAATACAATACAATAAAAAACAGAATGTAGGACCAAACCAAACAATTATTTGAGAAAGAGAAACAACAAGGAAACACAGAATTGGGAATTGAAACCAATTCAGGGCTAGAGGACTCAAATGCTAAAATATAGAAGTGTGTTTTCTCTGAGTGTTTTTAAAAGTAAACTTAAGACTTACCTTTTTAATCTAGCTTTTAATTTAGAGCAGTTTATTTTTAGCATTATTATTTTTATTATCATTTTAATCATTTCTTTAACATATATTTATCTAATCTAATTATTTATTTATCTATTTATTTATTATATTCATCTGATCTTGTTAACTCTACCTTATTTTTAACTTTTCTTTCCACTATTACTTGTTTTATTAATTTTACTGTGTTGATTTCATTTCATTTCCAAGTATTTTATTTATAATCATGCCTTTTATGATTTTACTATTGCTGTTGTTTTCTGTCTCTCTGTTATTCTGTGAAGCACTTTGGGCTGCATGTTTATTTGTATGTAAGGTGCTTTATAAATAAAGTTGAGTTGAGTTGTTTTAAAGCGAGTCTTAAAAGAGTCAACAGAGGGGGGCGGCCCTAATTGAGGAGGGGAGGCTGTTCCAAAAACGTGGGGCCTTTACACTAAAAGCGCGGTCGCCAGGAGACCCGTGTTAGAAGTTCTCAGAGGACCTGGAGGTTTTGTAAGGGTCTCAGGAGGTCAGTTATATAGGCTGGGGTCAGACCATTCAGAGCTTTAAAATCAAAAATCCAAAACCTTAAAATCAATTCTGAAGCAAATTGGAAGCCAGTGGAGGGAAGCCAAGGTGGAGCTGATGTGATCCCTCTTCCTGGAACCAGTCAGAAGCCTGGATGCAGCATTTTGGAGCAACTGCAGGCGGGACAAGGCTGACTGACTGATTCCAGAATACATGGGGTTACAATAATCAAGGCGGGACGAAACGAAAGCATGGAGGACTATTTCAAGGTGGTTTGGAGAAAGAACTGGTTTTAACTTTGAGATGTTTCTGAGCTGGAGGAAACCACTGATTTACCTGTGAATCAAAAGTGAGTGCTGACTGCAAAATTAATCCAAGGTTTTCAACAGATGGTTTATCTCAAGGTTGTTTTTATTCATATGGGCTGTGCTTTGTCCAACATAGGAGTATGCGCTTTCCATTAACTCTCCATTAAACATCCTCATCCTTGCTCGTCTGCTCCAGAATCACTCGCTGGTTAAACATGTTATTAATACGTCCCCATTCTGCCTCCAATCAGAGGCGGAACGACTCTGCTCCACCATAACGCCTCCGTGTTACACATTACAGACGAGGCGTGACCGGGGTCGTAAATATCCTGTCTTGAAATGGGAGTATGTAAGAGCCTCATGAGACCTGGTAATGACATGTTTTCAACCATCTAAACCTGTGACTAAAAGTACAGGTCCTCTCTCTTTCTGTCTCTCTCTCTGATCACCTGCAGCAGAGCATGTGTCAGAGCTGCAGGTCATCATGTTTACTACGCTGATTGTTCCATAATAAATACGTGTCCCATAAAACTGTGTTTATTATGTATGAAAGCAGCTAATCCAAGCAGAGCGGGCTCTAAATTAAAGTGGCAGCCTGTGAAACTGAGCCCATTTGTAATTTTCAAATGTCCCGCAGCGAAGGCCAATCATGAGTTTTCCAGGAACTGCAGCAGCGTAGTCTGCGTAGAAACCACAGTTCAACAACAGAACACAGAGACTACCATATATACAATACTTTCATCACACCAAGTGTAAATGCACCTTCAGTCCAGGGACTCGCAGAGGAAGTTTCATAATGAGTTATTTCCAAACCGCAGCCTGTAAACGTTGTGTTGGAACTCGGGTTTAAATCGATTCCGGGGGCTCAAATGAGGAGAAGTGTGCTCTTCTGAGAGTCAAAGAACCCTCTCAAAGTGAGGGAATGGAAAAATAACACGCTGCACTCCCATGTTGATGTGAGACTGTGCTGCTTATTCAAGAACCGGTTTGCTCCCACCTTGGGGCAGGTGCTCGCAGCCAGGTAGGTAGGTTGTGACACCTGTTTCCACCTGCTGGGTCGAGGTTGCTCACTCTTGGCAGTTTCCTCCCTTTCTCCCTTTTTAGCAACAGTTACACGCTTGTTTGGAACCGAATGGAGCTGCACACACACACACACACACACATTCACACACATTCACACACCCACAAGGCTGTAAATTTAGCCAAGCTATTTCATGGAACGCTGAAGCACAAATACTGGGCACAGAAGGTGGAGGATATGCTGCCGAATGGAGAGTGATAACAGTTGGTTGGGCTTCAGCAGAGAACATTTCCAGGGCCTTTGGGTTACTACTATGGAGTGAAAGCCGCTATGCTAACATGTACACACTCATTTAAATGTCATGAAGGAATTCATGGTTAACGCAGAATGACAGAGGAGCCTTATGAAACAGTATTTAAATACATATGTCCCTGTATATAAGCTGTGAGGCGGCTTTCTGAAGTGATGTGAGTCATCGTCTTTGAAAATGTAAAGAGGAAGGTACAGGAATCTGACAAGGCCTTTGAGGATGTCCCTTCAGACGTGTGCTAGGACATTAAAATCCCCCGCTTTATAAATGAACTTGAGTCTGGTATAACCTTTTAAGAATAAAGTTACCTCACTTAAAAACTCTGAAGGGCACCTTTTCTCTTTTAGCATCATTAAGACATCCAGAATCCATAAATATGTAAGAACAGTCTTTCTAGAAATACAAGACATGACATATGGTGCGTGCAAGTTTTCAGTTTTGGAGGAGCTACTTTGAAAGCACACAATCAAGTCACATCATCCACTGGAAGAAGGATCAGTCCAGTCCTGGTCCAAGTGTTCAAACTGTCTTCAGGAAAGAAACTGAATTGAAGACGTCAATCTAAATCCTTGCATTGCTTCCCAACAGAAAACCATCACTGTGTGTGAATGGGTTAAAATTAGCTCTTGGATGGGTTGACACCTTGTGTAGAAGCCACTGCAATCAGTGTGTGGATGTTTGTGAAAGGGTGAATGCAGCAGAAGGTAAAGTTTTAGTAGTCCGACGCCTGAAGAGGCACAAGATGAGTTCATTCTAATAACAACTTGATTTAACTACAGCAAAGTTCCCCAAAGGAGACATCTAGTGCGGTTAACTAACGGCCAAATTCCACCAGATCCGAGTCTGGTCCGTCCCTGATCCGTCACGGCACGGGTCCGATAGGTTTCTATTCTAGTCAATCTGTTAACTTCCACTGGATCCGCTCTGTTGCGTTCCAGCTGTGTCAGATACACTAGACTTCTATGTTTGCAGGATGCCGGAGCACGACGCATCAATCTCAACAGAGCAGATGGAGCGGGACAGGAAGTCAGGTTTCACCAAAACAAAATGAAAACATCCGGTTAATTTTCAGAATAAAACACTCTGTGTTATCGTTAGATCGTATTTCACTTAACTACAACAACAAACCAAAGTCATGATGAGCGGAGCCAGGACCTGGAGTCAACAGGTCAGAGGTTTTCAGAGGACCAGAAAGACAACATGGATGAGGAGAGGAGGAGGAGGAGAATTCTTGATTCAGTGATTGCCGTGGGAAAACCTTGGTCACATGACTCCAGCTGTCCGATGGTCCTGCTCTGTGCTATGTTCCGAAAATGCACCTGACACGGATCTGGTGGAAGTCCCGTATAAGGCTAGGTTTACAAGTCAGTGAGACATCTGTGTCCAGGTGGGGGATTGCATGAAGCAGAAATACTCAGCAATACCATCCAAAACTAATCTGAACAGTGGTGTATAACAAGCAATGATTGGAAACCTAAGACATACTGACCACAAATATAATCCCATCAAGTTTCTCAAAAATCATAGTCCTATATTTGTGCAGGTGATCTGACAATCCAGCCTTCTGTTGAAGACAAAACCTGCATGTAGGCTTTCACAAGGATAAAGTGCATGCAGAGTCGACTGCAGCAGTAGTTAGAAGATCTTGATTTTATACATTTTGGGTCATAAAACTAAATCCAGACAAAGACTGAAACCACCAATACACAACTTACACTGCCCCCCTTTAAGGGCTCATATGTGACGCTGTGGAGCTTCAGTGAATCCACCACCTGTGATACTTTTGTTCAAACTTGGTTTTTAAATTGATTCCAGCACTGTGACTTCTAATATAGACTTCTAGGAAGCAAATAACTCTCTCCAAACTGAGGGGCCGGGATAATAACACAGTGCTCATATTTGTTGCTTACTCAAGACCCAGCTTCCAGCTCAGGGCAGGCGCTCGGAGCCATGCAGGTAGCAGATGAATAAAAGCTATTTGACTTCTTGAATCACAACAAATATTGGCTTCTGAGCTCGATTTGCTTTCAGAAAGTTCTGCATGTGCTTAAACCCAGAGCTGAGAAGACGTTGGCTGATGCAGTGTGTGTGCACCCACTGCAATTCACCCCAAACTGCAGCCTCCCAGCAGACTTGTGGTCACTTTTTAATCCAAATATCTCCACACAATTGTTGTTATTTGACAGTATAACACCTTCTCTAATTATGGATGCTGATGGCAGAAGAGGAGAGAAAATAAGGGACTGTTCTGCTAGGAATCCCAGCATGCTTTGTGCAACACATCAGGTTCAGTCCTCAACAAATGGGGTGATTTTTCTCACACCTAACTTCACTTTTCTGCAGTCAGGCTGCAAACATTCAACTGACCTCTGACTCAAAGCAGTCTGTCACTTTTCATCCCACGCATAAGGTGCTACTTCCCAGAACTGGTTTGTAACAGAACCCGTAGGTGTGGCATTATATTCATGTTTAAGCAGGACAGAGCCGAGCGGATGCAAACACTCCTTTAGGAGAAACGACTTGTGACGCCTCCTGAGGAGAAATGGCCCCCAGGTGCTGATGACTTGACCCGAGGAGCAGGAACAATCTGCTTTTCTTGAAAACCCAGAGGGAGCCCAGAGCGCTCAGAGTTGGACACCACCGCCGCAGCTAAGGCGTGCTCAACAGGGCCGGCTGTTTGGCAGGTTTGAGTGGCTTTTTGGTTTGAAACACTCCTGCAGTCAGAGATGCTTCAGCTACTTCTCTGGCACTTATGACAAAACACTCGGCTCCTTTCCTCTGATCATCCTCTCTTTTTTCTCTTCCTCTTCTTCTTCTTCTTCTTCTTCTTCCTCCCCCAGCTCAGCGAGGCAATCATCACAGCCCCGCAGTGCGAGAGAGCGTCTTAGCGACGGCAGATAAAGGCTGGGAGATTGTCAGTAATGACGGGTCCACCAGTGCTGAAACTTCCCAGAGCTGCTTGTTTCAGCAGTAATTACGACGGGGGGAACGGTGCACCATGACTGCCTCTAAAAAGCTTACAAAGACTTTTGCTTGTGATTCCATGTCAACTTCTTTTTTACAGTATGCAAGTCAGTCAGAGGAGTAAAGAAGGGAAGCCTGAGTGATCCACAAAATGCATGAAACAGAGGAGGCAGCAGAGACGTGAGGGCGAGAAAAGCGAGAGGGGGGGAAGTGCTCTGAAGTCCATGAATAGGTATGAGATTGGATCATTGCTCCTCAGTGTTCTCCAATCACAGCTCCGTTGAAGAAGCTGAAGGGTGAAATGATAAGACAGGTGAAAAGGAATACAAAAGAGAGGACCTAACAAATAACAGGGAAGGATGCTCCAAGGAGAAAGAGTGATTGAAAATAACCGCAAAGAGGAAGAAAGGACCGATAAGTATGTCTGTGTGAAAAAAGACTCTGCTGTACCACAGAGAGAGAGAGAGAGAGAGAGAGCGAGAGAGAGTAAAAAATCTCCCTGCTTCCCTTGTGTCACTTTCTCTGAAGCGGGCCCTTAGTAATCACCTTCTTCACCCTCTCAACTGCCTCATCCTCGCCTCCCGCTCACCTCCCATCCTCCCACTCTCATCCCGCTGATCTCTGAGACGCGCATGTGCTCACGAGGAGAGCGCTCGACCCCCTTTCTTTGGATGAGCCCCCCTGAAGGTGTGCTGATGTGGAGGAAAACTCAGGGTATGAAAGGAAGCTTGTGTGGATGCACGGGGCTGGGGAATAAATCAGGATAAGGGATCGTGGTGAAGTGAATTCTTCCTCTCTGATATCGGGCCATGAATTCTTAAAGGTGATATGGAACGATGTAACTTGGCTTACCATGCACCCTTTCTTAACATCAACAAATATATACAGAGAAATAATGTGATACAACTTTTTATCACCAGGTTAGAAAGTGGAGAATAACTGAGGAAGAAACACGGATGAATAAAACCGACTGGATGAGATTTGTTAGACGAATCCTTCTCGTTCATGTCAGTTTCAGACGGTCAAAGACAAAGATTTGCGACGTGAAACTGCTGCACTTAAGTCATTTTTGTTGCTTTTTAATTCCTTTCTTGAAGCTGCTGTGAGGAGCTTTTAGCTTGTATTGATTATGGCGCCCCCTTGTGGACAAAGTGATACCTCCTATCTCTTGTCCTGTACATGCAAAATAATGTCTTCAGACAATTACCTCATCCTGTTGTCTTTTAACTTTTAGACTTATCTTACAATGTGATTATTTACCATGAAAACAGCCAAAAAAGGGTGTTTCTAAAGCGAGATGTCAATCATCTGTTCTGACACCTACCCCCTCAGAGCAGTTTTAGACATTAAAAATGACAACAGAGAAGGTATCAGTGTTGTTGTAGATGGTCATGTTTGCTTTTGAGGGTCATAAAGAAGCATCGGTATCAGTTTCAGTCTGTTTCTCAGCCAGTTGAAAACTCCTCATAGTGCCTTTAAGAGCAGAAGAATCTTGCAGGTAAATGTAAGTGATGGCTAAAAACTGAGGGACTCAAGTGGAGCTCCTGCAGGCGTCACAGAAACATTGACTCAAACACGAAACTGATGAAGACACACAAAAGCCGCAAAAATATACGTTTCTGACAGCATCCAAAAGCAACATGGAGGACATTAAAATATGTTGAAATACTCTCAATCTATAGGGCATGAAACTTTGGATCGAGGGTTAATGGCTGACCAGTCACCAGCAGAGAGAAGAAGATGAGTAGGAACAAGTAGGGAGTAGGGATGGGACATGATTTTCGTATATTCGAATACTCGTTCACATGCGAATATTTTCTCATTGTTTTCACCGGTGCCTGGTTGTAATATTGTATTCCTGCTAGACGGTTGCTACAGAGCGCCTTAAAGCAGTTTGCTAACTGCATTAAATAGTAAAATAAGGAGAAAACATTAGTGACAGTCACTGTGATTTTCCCCGTTTCTGAATCTCACACCACAACACACTTATTTCCAGAGACTGCGCACGGCTGTAAAATGTAAAGATAAGATAAGATACTCCTTTATTCGTCCCACAACAGGGAAATTCATGGAGTTACAGCAGCAAACAAAAAGGTGTACAGTACAAGAATTTCAACAAGAATATATATAGAAAGAAGAAGTCCATCAGAGACGACAGCTTGGCCCTAATTCTACTGTCGGCCACCACCTCCACAAGGTCCAGGACTGAGCTGGCCTTCTTCACCAGTTTGTCAAACATGCCATAGACTGTATAAATAATGGTCGTAGTATCAGTGACATCACCCATCTGTTTCTGAAGCTCTGTTTTGAGGCCAATCGGCGGCGGCAGCCATATTGGAAATGTTGACCTCAACATAACTGCTGTCCAGCGAGTGTAACGTAAAGAGGCGGGCTTTGAGCCTCCTAGCCAACAGCTACAGTGTTCCTGCCTGTCAATCAAGTCAGCTGTGCCTCTCATAATGGAAAACTAATCTTAATATCTTAAAAATTGCTGCGTTATGAAAAAATTCACCAGAAGAAGAAGAAGGAGAGAATCATGGAGTCAGGTCTGACTCTAGGTTAAGCTCTGACTCTTGGTTCAGGTCTGCCTCTGTGTTCAGGTCTGACTTTGGGTTCAGGTCTGACTTTGGGTTCAGGTCTGACTCTAGGTTCAGGTCTGACTCTAGGTTCAGTTCTGACTCTGGGTTCAGCTCTGACTCTAGGTTCAGGTCTGACTCTAGGTTCAGTTCTGACTCTTGGTTCAGCTCTGACTCTAGGTTCAGGTCTGACTCTAGGTTCAGGTCTGACTCTGGGTTTAGCTTTGACTCTAGGTTCAGGTCTGACTCTGGGTTCAGCTCTGACTCTAGGTTCAGGTCTGACTCTAGGTTCAGGTCTGACTCTGGGTTCAGGTCTGACTCTAGGTTCAGTTCTGACTCTGGGTTCAGCTCTGACTCTAGGTTCAGGTCTGACTCTGGGTTTAGCTCTGACTCTAGGTTCAGGTCTGACTCTGGGCTCAGCTCTGACTCTGGGTTAAGCTCTGACTCTAGGTTCAGGTCTGACTCTAGGTTCAGGTCTGACTCTAGGTTCAGGTCTGACTCTGGGTTTAGCTCTGACTCTAGGTTCAGGTCTGACTCTGGGCTCAGCTCTGACTCTAGGTTCAGGTCTGACTCTAGGTTCAGGTCTGACTCTAGGTTCAGGTCTGACTCTAGGTTCAGGTCTGACTCTGGGTTCAGGTCTGACTCTAGGTTCAGGTCTGACTCTAGGTTCAGGTCTGACTCTGGGTTTAGCTCTGACTCTGGGTTTAGCTCTGACTCTAGGTTCAGGTCTGACTCTGGGTTCAGCTCTGACTCTGGGTTCAGGTCTGACTCTGGGTTCAGGTCTGCCTCTGGGTTCAGGTCTGACACTAGGTCGACCAAATTGAAGAAAACAGACTCAAAGAAACCACAAACTGCAACATTGGTAAACTCTACTGGACCTTAGATGGCGGCTGCTGTTATTTCCTGCATCTGACTTTACTGTGAATGAAAGTGTTCAGCGTAACACTACAGCAGGCTGATATTAAGACTTTAAAGTGGATGATAAATATTCAGTTTAATGTTAATCTGACCCGCAAGTAAACTGATAATAACACTGTTGCCTTGGAAGCTCTACCAAGTGTTTAAATGAAGGACTTTTTGTTTTAAGCTGCATAAATAAACCGTCTTTAAATCAACACTTAATTTGTTTGTATTCTCTTACAGTAGTTGGGTAATAAACAGGATCATGTATAGTGAGCAGGTGGTTGTGTCATATATAATCCTTTCAGGGTGGACAAGCCCTTGACCCAACATACAAGACATTATCCCTGACCTGATGAACCGCACTTTACGGTATCACCACAGAACCATCTGAAGGTTTCAGGCCTCTCCTTAACCTCTCATTATGAAATGATGTATTTGTTAATCATCCATATAAGTTATACATGAAGAAATATGAAGCCCGCACACATGTAGGGCTAAAACTGTGGTCGATACTATATATAAAAGCGCTGTGTGGTGCTGGGAGTCGGGGGGTCTTTGGGCAGAGGGTGATTTAGTGAGCATGTCCACCTGTGTCGGCCACCATAGAGAAGTCATCTATCACAGGTCAGTCACACAGAGCACGGCCCGGTCATGATAAAGGGCCACTTAATTCAAGTCATGCTGCTGTGGAGAAAAGAAACGGCATGCAGATAATTGCATTCATCGCAGGCGCAGAATTGAGGAAGTAGGAGGTTATTTATTGGTTTATATGGACATAAATTTACACGTTTACTGGAGAAAAAGCCCCACAAGGCCTGCAAGGGATTTCCATGCATCTAAAACCTATAAATGATGTTTGATGGCGTGCTTTACTGTCCCTCTGCTGAAATCCATCCAGGGCGAAAATTATTTACATGCATGCTCGGCTGCCTGTCTGCAGGGGCTAGACACTACTAGTGGTGGAATATCGAGTGAGTTAACAGGTTATCTATGACGGGAAGTTATTAACATAGTATTGATTTAAAAAGGTAAAACGTCAAACGTCTTCAGGTTACAGCGATGTGTTCATCAAGGAGGATAAGACTGTCATGCCCTTCTCACTGGACGTCTGAAACAATCCATTGATTAACTACAAATAATCCTGAACTCTGCTGCTAGGCTTCATTAGCGAGAGCAAGACAAGAAAATCAAATCAGCGCCGGCTCCTGGTGTCTTTCCACATTGATTTTTGAGTCAGTTTACGTGTTTACATGGCGCATAATGGTTCAGGACAAGCTTACATTACTAATTCATTGTGTTTTTATAATCCTTCACAGATTCTCTGTCGTCAGTTTTGTAAATACAGCTGTGAAAATGTGCAGCTCAGTCTTTATTAACTAAGCACCAATAACATAGAGCTCTCTACTGAAGGCTGCAGAACATTCAAACGCCACCACTACTATAGACAGACTCATTGTTTCAGCATTCAATCCTTTGTTTTAAAGCCTCTGGTAACCCAAATCAACAAGAACGTTCTAACTATGATATTTCAGACCATATGTAAATACTAAAAACTATGTAAAAATATAAGGACCAGTTCACTAACTGTCCCCAGGACCGGTTCACTAACTGTCCCCAGGACCGGCTCACTAACTTTCCCCAGGACCGGTTCACAAACTTTCCCCAGGACCGGTTCACTAACTTTCCCCAGGACCGGTTCACTAACTGTCCCCAGGACCGGTTCACTAACTTTCCCCAGGACCGGTTCACTTACTTTCCCTCAGGACCGGTTAACTAGCTTTCCCCAGGACCGGTTCACTTCCTTTCCCCAGGACCGGTTCACTTCCTTTCCCCAGGACCGGTTCACTTACTTTCCCCAGGACCGGTTCACTAGCTTTCCCCAGGACCGCTTCACTTCCTTTCCCAAGGACCGGTTCACTAGCTTTCCCCAGGACCGGTTCACTAGCTTTCCCCAGGACCGGTTCACTAACTTTCCCCTGGACTAGTTCACCATCTTTCCCCAGGATCGGTTCACTAGCTTTCCCTAGGACCGGTTCACTAACTTTCCCCAGGACTGGTTCACTAACTTTCCCCAGGACCGGTTCACTAACTTTCCTCAGGACCTGTTCACTAACTTACCCCAGGACCGGTTCACTAACTTTCCTCAGGACCGGTTCACTAACTTACCCCAGGACCGGTTCACTAACTTACCCCAGGACCGGTTCACTAACTTTCCCAGGACCGGTCCACTAACTTTCCCCAGGACCGGTTCACTAACTTTCCCCAGGACCGGTTCACTAACTTTCCCAGGACTGGTCCACTAACTTTCCCCAGGACCGGTTCACTAACTTTCCCCAGGACCGGTTCACTAACTTTCCCCAGGACTGGTCCACTAACTTTCCCTCAGGACCGGTTCACTAACTATCCCCAGGACCAGTTCACTAACTTTCCCCTATACCGGTTCAATAACTTTCCCCAGGACCGGTTCACTAACTTTCCCCAGGACCAGTTCACTAACTTTCCCCAGGACCACTTCACTAACTGTCCCCAGGACTGGTTCACTAACTTTCCCCAGGACCACTTCACTAACTGTCCCCAGGACCAGTTCACTAACTGTCCCCAGGACCAGTTCACTAACTTTCCCCAGGACCACTTCACTAACTGTCCCCAGGACCAGTTCACTAACTGTCCCCAGGACCAGTCCACCATCTTTCCCCAGACAGCTCAGAGTTTAGACAAACAGCTCCGTCTGACACCCGGAGCCGAGCTCCTCTGCGTGCACATACTACCCTTCAGCCTCCTCTGCTCCGGGCGTCCCATGGTCCTGATTGTGAAGTATTTCGTGACTCAGCACTCAGAGACCATTTGAAATGAATATTTTTCAGATTCTGGAGTTTTGATGTCTTTAGATTCAGAGTCAGACGGCTCAAACATGCAGGCTGTGAACTCTCTCTTGACCTGTCAATCAAAGAGTTTTTTCAGAGTTATGGATGTTTATTTTCACTCAGATTTTTGTTGAAGCTTGATTACAAATTACATTTTGATATTCTATATGAATTTTAAATATTCCATTTACGTTTCCAGAGGCTTTAAGGCTCACAAATATCTTTGTTTTCCAGTACCTTGTTGTTTTAGCATAAACCTGTTCTTGCTGTTTGATGACTGTTTACTGCGTCAGTGATTTAACACTTGGCATTCGTTACACAACATTTGCACTTGGTTTAATGTGTCACTTTTATTTGTTTCCTGTTCTGCTCTTATTATCAAGCATAATGAGCCATTTGCCATGCAAACAAGGTGTAATATGTGTCAAATTTAAATAAAAATACTCTTAAAATGCATCATAAACATGAACAAGTCACTTTAAACTAAGGCACAGCATAATCAATGATGAAACATTATTGTTTTGTGGTGTTAATTCTCTAATCCCTCTGCTCTTTGTTTCAGTACTTGCAGTAAATGTTAGCATGTGTCTTTTAAAGATAACATCCAGTTAAATCTGTGCGGCTGTAAAAAGTGCAGCAATCACAGAAAGACACATTGACTCCTTAAAAGCAGAGGGCATCAATTTAAGCATCTTAACTTGTCAGCGGCCAGCACCTCAATAAACAAACTCTATTAAACCCACGCTGAGCATGTTCACATTCCAGCAAACAGCCTCCAATTACCCATTAAGACGGCATACGTCGGCAATTAATACAGCAATCTTCTTTAATGCCCCACCTAGGGAATTTAAAAACATCAATTATAAGAAATAAGAGTGCCTCTCAGATAAACAGCCGCACGCTCCGCAGCACACACAGCACGATATTAGCAATAAAATCTTTTTCAGAAGCTCACTGGAAGCTATTATGATCCATCTCCAAATCAACCACCTCCACCAAATCATTTTCAGAGGGAAGGAGAGTGTGGCTGTGGGTGTGAAAACTCTCCCTCCCTCCCTCCCTCTCTCTCTCTCTCTCTGACGGGTGTATGAGGGGGAAACTGCTCTTATAAAAGTTAGAGGAAATCACAGAGCTCCACAGGCAGCAGCTCCTGGTCAATAAGCACAAACTGCATCAAGTGCAGCCATAAACCACCGGCTTTTATGGTCAATACAGTCGGCCTGAAACATCGTCTTCACTGACCTATGTGGGGGGGTGAGCCGAGTGTACAGGCAGCCTGGACAGGGCGTACCCATTATCTGTTGTCCAGTGGAGACCAACAGGTATTGGCATTATTGATTAATCTGCCAATTATGCTCTCTTTTAATTGGTTTATTGATAAACTGGTGGAAATGGGGTTAAGTTATATGTTTTCCTCGTGCCTTGTCTGAACATGACCTTGGTCTCATTGATGTCTCTCACTTGCTTCTGAAACAAAGATGGCGGTCACCATATTGGAAAAGCTGACCCCTACTAACTTGGATGTGGAGTTCAGGCCATTGCCTTGCTGCTTTGCAGCCTGTCAGTCAGGTCAACCATGCCCCTAGTTATGCATGCAACTCTTAGTCTTAATATAATGTAGATGGATGGGTTATATAAAACAATTATCTCAACATCCAATTTATTCACAACAAAAAAATAAATAAGGCAGAGACCAAAACTGTCTCTATACTATAACTCTTCTGTGAAAATGGGCAGTTTAAATTTGAGCTCAGATGGAGAAGCTTTGGTTTTTGGAGCCAGCCTCAGTTTGACATTTGAGGTACTCAAGTTTTCTGGACCCTCATTATTTAAATTTTGCTAGATTTTGCCACAATTGGAAAACAAAACAAACATTTCTAGATAAATGTTCTAACAAGAATTAGTATTAGCATTTGCCTTTGGTGACCTTGAATCACCATTTACGACTTCTGCATGAAACTACATGAATAACAGAGCCATTAACTTGTACATCAAGTCAAAAAGCAACACCTCCCTCCACAGTTACTGCTCAAATTCAAAGACGAAACATGAAAAATCACCAGATGGATTTTAAATCCGTGCAAAAACACTTTCCTGTAACACCTTAAAGCTGGGGTTGGTAATCAGATTTAGATACACTTTTTGTTATACTGGTTAAAATGATCTTTATGTCCTGATGGTAATCAATACATAATGTGTTCTTAAAAAAAGAGTGAAGAAAAGCTGCTATCTACAGCCGGAGTAAACCTGGGAAAACACCAACCAATCAGCCTTTTTTGGGTGCCAAAATTTTAAACCATTCAAATCCCTTCCTGCCGGTCTGCCAGCCTCCTGGGCATACATTTCCCCGGCGTGCACTCCTCCGAGTCCCCGTCTCCTGCCTCTGCTTCCCCTGACTCTACTGACTGCCCCTCTCGCTCCACCTCAGTCCTGTCCCTTCTGACCTGATGAGGTGCTTTGCTCAGGACTGTAGTCCGGATCAGAGACTAAAAAGCTCTAACCACGGGGCTCTGACAAGCAGAAGAATGAATGACATTTAGTAAGTCCTACAGAAATGTAGATGTAGTGTAGCGTCCGTCCGGAAGCTGTCGGGATGACGAGCCGATTCGTGAACACGTTGAGCTTTAATAACCGGTCACTGTCGGCCGTGATCACACCAACCAACAAAACAACAATCAATGTTTGAATGAATGAAGAACTTCTCCTCTTGTCTCTCCTCTCTCCCGCTCACACACTCTACACCTCTCCTGATGCCTTCACTGACTGTCAACACTGTAGGAATTAAGAACATCTCCACTGAACACGTTTAACAAACAGCAGAACTGTTACAGTTTTATATGTATTACAACTTTTCTCCTGATATCATGTCACCAGTACAACTGGATAATGCTAGAATGACAGTTGTGAGTGCTAACAGCAGCCATGTTTGTTTGTGTTTTTAACTTTCACTATGAGAATGTTTTGGTGAGGACCGGTTTTGGATCAGTCACCATCATATGGTCGCAAGTCAGCGGCGCTCGTGCATGTGAGCGGGGGGGGGCATCGTTTTGGAGGAGCTCCGAGGGAGGAGGGGAGGGGTTAGACGGAGTCCTGAGGAAATGCTACATTCAAATTCATGCTAGTTTTCCGAGATTACCAACCCCAGCTTTAAAGAAGCAACTATGGTCAGAGTTTGTCTAAAAGAACTCAAATCTGGACTGATCCCATCTTCAGGGTTGCTCCCTCTATTACTGGTTTTATATAAACAGCAGTACCTGTCTGCAACCACTGATACTACATGTGTTCCCTCTTTAAGGTTTGTGTATGTTGTTTTCTTTTCTTTTAAGATGTGCAGCTAAAACAGAAAAAAACTGTGTTACTTAGGTGTGTTGTATTTTAATGTTTCTTTATTTTAATGTTTTAACATTAAAATAAAATTTAATTTAAAATCAGTTTCAATTAAATAAAATAATAAAAGAAATAAAAAAATATTTAATTTTAAATCTAAATAAAAGAATGAAATACATTTCAACATATTTTAACATTTTTCTATTTTAATGTTTATTTTAATGTTTCTTTATTTTAATGTTGTCTTTCCTGTAAAAAGTGATTAATTGAAATTAAAATAATGCAGATTTGTCAGTTAATGTGACACAAGCATTGATCTTATATGAAATCATTACAGCTGAAAGTTGGCATTTACAGTTTGTGATGATTCCTTATCATCAAGTGTAAAAACTTTGATTAACACTTTGAATCTTTAATCGGTTTTCTTTTCATTTTGATCTTTTTTGAGCATTTGATCATAAAAACAGATCCAAGATTTCTATGAATACTTCCACTCGTTACACTCGCCGCCTTAATTCCCACAGAAAACAAAAGCTGGAGGTGTGAGAACAATCAAATCTCATTTCCGAGTGTTGCTCTCGTGCAGGTTTGTAGCTCTGCTTTCTCCGCCGGAGGTCAGTGATTACAACAAAGTTAACTTTTCGGCTCCACAGTAAACAAACTGCAGGTCTTATTACGCCCCAGCACAGTGATATCATCTCCTTCCTTTATAAGTGAGCGCTACTAATGACATCAGATGAAACGAAAGAGATAAAGCTCTATCCCAGCCGCTGCTCAGGAAGGAAGCCACGGTTAATGACATAATCCTCCTTTTTGAGCTAAAGCTAAACTAACCTTTACGAAGGGTTACCCCGGGGTGACGCTTTAAATGGCTTATTGACATCTAACACACACATGATGGAATCTGTGTGTGTGTGTTTGCATTGACGTCTGACTGAGTCCCCCTCACATCGACTGCACACTTTCTGAACATGGAGGAGAATAATGTACAACCCCAAAACCCCAGGAGTCCACTTAAGGTAATTACTGTGCAGCAGACACAGACGGATCTGCTGAACAAAAGGGAAGATGGCAAGGTCGCAGCTCAAAGAAATGTGCAATCATACTTCATTGTAATCACGGCCTCAGATAAGTGAACCCTTTGAATGGTTAACATAATTACCACACTTGATTAGCTGCACTTAAAATGGCAAAATATAAATAGCGAGACTCCATGGGCGAAAGCTCTCAACTGCCTCTTAACACTAAAAAAGGCACATGGATGTAAACACTTCATTTTGAAAACAGATTAAAGTGACGGCGGCGGCCTGGAATTTTGACTCAAACTGCGGCAATCAGGTTTGTAAATAAAAGCTCTTAAACCCTCCATGAGCTGATGCTGCATTTAAATCGACAAACTCTCAGCACATGATCTGGTTTTAAACTGCTGGGGAAACTATCATGACATGTTTACACTTGTAGTCCTTCTAAATGTCACTCTGGATGTGTGTGTTTAGCTGCATCAACCTCATCAGTTAGCACCAGAATTACCGGTCAGCTGAATGAGTGACTCATCATTCTATTGCTGTAGGCCAAAAATGAAGGTTAGCTCATAGACAGTATAAGTAATGGGCTTAGTATCCATGATGTCATCCATCTGTTCCTGAAGTGCTGTTTGAAGGCCAAACATCAGCGGCAGCCATATTGGAAATATTGAACTCAACCTAACAGCTGTCAAGCGAGTGTGATGTAAAGAGGCGGGCTTTGAGCCTCCTAGCCAACAGCTACAGTGTTCCCGCCTGTCAATCAAGTCAGCTGTGCCTCTCATAATGGAAAACTAGTAATCTTACTATCTTCCAAATTGCTGCGCTATGAAAAATTTGATCCCCCATACAGTGTGTGCCAATCAAGTGGTAACCTCCTGTGTAAAAATATGACTCCAATGCAGAAGTGCTAAAAACTGCAGTTCATTGAGAGTCCACTTGAGGCTGGCTCTGGAAGTACCGGAAACCACATACACACCAATACAGAAGTAGTCTGGATAGCTCATTTCTGGATCGGCACACACTGTACGGGAGGCAAATTTATTCATAACGTGGCAATTCCAAAGTTATTGAGATTATGAGTCTTCCAATGAGAGGCAGAGTTGACTTGATTGACAGGCAGGAACACTGTAGCTGTTGGCTAGGAGGCTCTAAGCCCGCCTCTTTACGTCACACTCACTTGACAGCAGCAATATGGCTGCCGCCGAAGATCGGCCTCAAAACAGCTCTTCAGAAACAGAGAGGTGACATCACGGATACTACGTCCATATTCTATACAGTCTATGGTCCGCACCAGAATTATCGGACAGCTGTACAAGTAACTCGTATTTTCTATTGCTGTAGGCCCAAAAATTAAGGTTAGCTCATAGACTGTATAAATAATGGACTTAGTATCCATGATGTCATCCATCTGTTCCTGAAGTGCTGTTTGAAGGCCAATCATCGGCGGCAGCCATAATGCTGCTGTCGAGTGAGTGTGAGGGAAAGAGGCGGGCTTTGAGCCTCCTAGCCAACAGCTACAGTGTTCCCGCCTGTCAATCAAGTCAGCTGTGCCTCTCATAACGGAAAACTAGTAATCTTATTATCTTCCAAATTGCTGCGCTATGAAAAATTTGATCCCCCATACAGTGTGTGCCAATCAAGTGGTAACCTCCTGTGTAAAAATATGACTCTAATGCAGAAGTGCTAAAAACTGCAGTTCATTGAGTGTCCACTTGAGGCTGGCTCTGGAAGTACCGGAAACCACATACACACCAATACAGAAGTAGTCTGGATAGCTCATTTCTGGATCGGCACACACTGTACGGGAGGCGAATTTATTCATAACGTGGCAATTCCAAAGTTATTGAGATTATGAGTCTTCCAATGAGAGGCAGAGCTGACTTGATTGACAGGCAGGAACACTGTAGCTGTTGGCGAGGAGGCTCTAAGCCCGCCTCTTTACATCACACTCACTCGACAGCAGCAATATGGCTGCCGCCGAAGATCGGCCTCAAAATAGCTCTTCAGAAACAGAGAGGTGACATCACGGATACTACGTCCATATTCTATACAGTCTATGGTCCGCACCAGAATTATCGGACAGCTGTACAAGTAACTCATATTTTCTATTGCTGTAGGCCCAAAAATGAAGGTTAGCTCATAGACTGTATAAATAATGGGCTTAGTATCCATGATGTCATCCATCTGTTCCTGAAGTGCTGTTTGAAGGCCAATCATCGGCGGCAGCCATATTGGAAATGTTGAACTCAACCTAACAGCTGTCAAGCGAGTGTGAGGTAAAGAGGCGGGCTTTGAGCCTCCTAGCCAACAGCTACAGTGTTCCCGCCTGTCACTGCAAGGACCAAGGACCTGTCACTGATGCTGAGCTGCAGCTAGTTTCTTTCCAAGGATTCCCTCTCTGCACAGGTCTCATATTGGAAATATAACACAGTAGGAACCATGAAATAAGTTGTGTAGTGTTTCTTTATTGCTTTTCTGCATCATGCTGTCAGGAGAGGCTGAGAGCTGAGCTGCTCAGAGCTTCAGTGTCTGTTCTTATCGTTTCTGGCTCTTATTGATTCTGGTTTTTATCGATTTCTGTGTCTGAGAAATTTAGAACCGGTTCCAAAACGGAGCTGGTTTTCGGTACCCAAGCCCGGTTCTTTAATGCAGTTGGAGGGCAAATGTCTGTCTCTGCACAGATAGAAAGAGTGAGCAGTGAACAGCAGAATCTGCCTCAATCAGGAGGCTCCTGCAGAGAAGGTGACAGAGGGCAGGGGGACACAGAACAAGACATACAGCCGTAACAGTGTGTATGTCGTTTCTGGTACTTCTGGAGCCAGACTCAAGCGGACACTCAAAGAACTGCAGTTTTTAACACTTCCACATTGGCTTCAAGTCTCCCGGCCACTCACTGAGGCTGTAGCTCCAGTTAATGGTGACATCCATCATGCTACAGTGCTCTACTACCCGGATGTAAACAAGCACAGACGGCATCTCAAAGCGCGGTGCTCTCCAGCTCCAAACTTCCTCTCTCATTGGAGGAGTGAGCAACAGTAATAGAAATGCAATGCCTTAACTTGAAGTCTAGATTATTGTGGTTATTGGATTATTTTCACATCATTTTAAAAGTATCATAAACAGCACAACCAAAAGGCTGCATAATTAATGTTGCAGACGCTGCAGCGTTTATGTTTTCATACATCTGAAGGTCGGTTTCTCTGGGTTAATATTCACATTAAAACCTGCTTATGCCGACAGTTCCTTGATTTATATTTCATGTCTTGAAAAGAAGAAAAATGCACAAAGCAAAGAGTCAACTATCTCTCATAAATATGCAGACTGAATATGTCCTTCATCTGCTCATAATGAGCGCTAATCTTCACTCATACCTGCTTCTGAAGACGTCTCCACCTAATGACAGGATTTGCGGCACAGGAAGTAATCCTGGATTGATTTATCATCACTGAATCTCTAACAAAGGCATGTTTAATGACAGAGCCCAAATCCTTTAGCTAACAGTTATCCTGTGAAATCCTGCTGAATAATGTTCCCTGATGAGATTACCCCAGACAAAAGAAGAGGAAGAAAAGAGTTCAGAACTTTGTCAAATTGAATGAACTTGTGTAACAGAGGCAGAACTGTCAGGATAATCTTGGGTTACTGACCTCTCAATAACCTGCCGTGGAGTTGAGCTGCAGTTTGCAAAAATAAAAGAGAGTTGGCTGCAGACCTGTCAGTGTTCAAACGCTGCAGACGGGAAGAACACAATAAAGATGTGTAAGCTTGTGGGATATTTCACCCTGAGTCATGCAGCAGTTTTTCATGTTCAGTGTGTTTGTGTTTCCTGCCTCTTCATTTGGTCTTGGTCCTTGCAGAAGCTTATTGTCTTGTGTTTATTTCTGTGTAGCGTCTGACGGACTAAAAAAAGCAAACTTCCAGCAAAAGCTCAGCAAACAGAACCAACCAGCTGATCTCCAGAGACACATGGCCCCTTCTTTTCCAGTCAACACACAACCACAGCTTTCACCTCGGGGGAAAAAAAAATCGGAGGTAAAGTCCCCTTGCAGACCGTGCTTGCGGCAAACCTCATTTCTTGCCACCTTCTCAAGTCCCTGTATCCCTGCAACTTTGAAGTCCAGGCCAGAGAAGGGCTTTGAAAAAGCCTGCAATCTCCCCCGCCATGACCAGGCAGAGGATTAGCCAAGCCCTGCAGGAGCGAGTGGAAAAGAAGGACGGGAGAGGGCTGGAGGAGGAGTGGCGCCATTTCCACAAGGGGCCGTGTATGTGCGAGCGGCTCTCCCTGCGGCCAGAGCTGTGGGGGGATTAACAAGCAGTGAAGAAAGTGGAGAACAGACCTCCAAGCCCCCTTTTTCATGAATGCCACGGAAAGCAATTTACAATAGAGAGGCGAGAATGCAGCGGCATAAATTCTCCCTCCTGTTTCAACCCCTCTGTGTGTTTGTGTGAGACGTCAAAGTGAAGCAGCATGCATCTGCAAATATCTTTATTATTGATGCTGAACTGTAGTTAACCAAAAAAGTCACATTTGAAGTCGCAGCGTAGGGAACCAAAGCAGTTAAGCCTCTAATCCCACAGTCAGACTTGATAGGATCAGTCACGGGGGAAGTCATGCAGCTGAAACTTTGTTTTCCCATGTGAGCCAAAACAAGAGAGATTATTGATATTATATCCAATATTTGCCCACACTCTGAGCTGTAAACATGTCGTAAACCCTGCAGTCATGCATTCCCCGGCTCATGACCAAAATATATTAAAAACAGTATATACACAGAATGCTGTGCTTGACAAGCGGACGCATAGAACATTTGTTATTTCAAGCAGAAAAGGCCTTTTTTGGTTTCTTCTCGAAGGAGTTGTTCCAGTATTTCTCAGCGTTGGACATATTTGTAGATATTTAGGGATCAAATGATTAATTGGGACAGAGAGTTTTGGAAGTGCTCCATTGTTTGTGGGAACATAAGTGAGAAAAATAACTTCTGTGAGCAACAGTCGATACATGACTCACTTGAGAGTCAGCAGACTCTAAGGATTAAAGGGTGATTTCACCCCCGTGTACTACAGAAGTTTCTGGGCTACTCCCTTTTTGTAAGGATAAGGGTTTTTATGACTCACCCAAATGTTGTTTAGGATCTGAACACAGTTTTCAACACCAAAAAGATCAAATAAAATCTGACAACTTTAACAAGGCAATGTTAAATTACCAACTAGCAGTCCCTCCAGGAAGTCAAATTCAATCAATCAGCACAACTTTCCTGCAAATTTGACCAATTATCTTAATCTCAGCCCCTGTACGTCATCGGTTTTGTCATCAATTTGACTTCATTGGAACATAAACGTAAGTCCTCACTTGATCGGCACTTTTCAACAACAAAACACGCACAGAGAACGGGTGAAGAGAGGGGACAGCAGGCAGGACAAACCGTAGCCTGCGCTCAAGTAGCCTTATCAAACTCATCCCACCCAAAGCCCGAACCTCCTTTGGACGCACCTCCTTCCAGTTTTCCGCTGCAAATGACTGGAATCACCTTCAACAATCCCTAAAGCTGACATCTCTCATTCCACTCGCCACTTTCAAAAAACTAATACACCCCATAACTCAACATCACTGCACTTGCTTTTAAATTGCTTTTAAGTTGTTCACTGCTGTCATATTTTTGTATTGTATTGTTCTGTCTCTAGGTTTCTATGTATGTCCTCTCTGTTTCTTGTTTTGTCTTTTATTTATTGTCATGCCACCTGTGTTGCCTCCTCGCCCAGGTCGTTATTGCAAATGAGAATTGGTTCTCAATTAACTCACCTGGTTAAATAAAGGTTAAATAAATAAATAAAGTGACAATGACAACGTTGCTATTTATAGATACTAGAGTAATTATTTGAGGGCCACAGTGTTAGCTTGGTCTCTACCTGCAGCAGGTGTGCCTTATGGACCAGCTCTCCTCACCTCCATGCATCTGTCTCATCTTCATTGATGATTTTTACCCCCCGGTGTGCGTTAGTGACAAAGACACAACCGGGGGACGTCTGTTTAATATTTGAGGTTTGACGTTGTTGCCGTGGTTACCGTAAAAAGCTCTGCATCTACAGCTTGATTTAATCCAGTTTGGTGAAACATCATTACATTCAGTAAGTTTTGATCAACTCCTCGTCATCAAAGATGCAGATTCGTTTCAGAGTGCCGTGAACTGACTGCCTGTGCCTCTGTCACTGCGAGGTGCATTCAGGGACCATCGTAAATGTGCAATACAGTCCTTTCATGGCATTTTTCTGTGAATCAAGAGAATCAAAATACAGTCACAGTGGCCACATCAAGAATGTTTTCTAAAAACACCTGTAATTTAGTGTATTTACTTGCCCCTGAGATGTTATTGGGGGGAAAAAAGAAAAAAAAAATTGCAACTTTCACCGCAATTTTTTCAAAAAGCTGTCGCAAATTCAGGCTTTTTGGGCCGCAACAATCACAAAAAAATCCCGTGAAATCATGGAGGTACTGAACTAGGGCTGGGCGATAATTCGATAATGATAATTATCGTGATATAATTTTTGTTAAAGCTGCAGTTGGATTGGGGTAAAAAAAACTGTACTTGTTTTGTGCTGTGTTTGTCACAAAAGTCATATCACTAATCAACAGCCATCAATAAATGACGTATTCTGAGATTATGGCAAGATCTCTGTGTTTTCCTCTGCCTCTTTATCCAGGTATCTATAAATTCCAATTGCTCCTGTCAGCTCTCACCAATCAGAGCCTTCCTCCTGATTGGTCCTCCTACATGTACCTGGTTGAGCGTGCACTATGATCTGTTTGTGGGAGGGGCTTACAGGAGCAGAGAGGGCGGGGTGTCGTGAGAGGGAAATCTTGTGTGGTGGGGTAGTGTTGACATTCCAACAGCAGCTTTAATATAAATATAACAAATGTTCAATAAAAGTTTGATATATCTAAACCTGAACTGAAACTACTCTTCATTACTGTTGAACATTTATTCACCAGTTATTTTAATTCAATAAAATCTGCAAATGTAAGTATGCAAGTGTAGATATTAGATGCTTCACATTCTGTTTAGCCGAACAATGAAGGAAATTTAAAGATGTTTAAAATCAGCAGGACATCTTCTACATTTGAAAAGCTCCCAAAAATGAATCTGTGCAACCTCAAGATATATATTTGAGAGTAGGGCTGAGCGATAATTCTAGCATGCATGGTAGAACATGGGACAAATGCACACATCGATTCTGAGTTAGAATAAAATCTATTTACCAAAAATTACAGTTCTGACTTTAATTTCCCTGATGAGGACATTTCATGTAAGTTTTGGTACTTTTTTTTATAACATTTCAATCTAAGGTTGGGCGATAATTTGAGTGATAAATATCATGATATAATTTTTCTCAATAAAAATATAACAAATGTTCAATAAACATTAGGAAGAAGAAGAAGAAGAAGAAGAAGAAGAAGAAGAAGAAGAAGAAGAAGAAGAAGAAGAAGAAGAAGAAGAAGAAGAAGAAGAAGAAGAAGAAGAAGAAGAAGAAGAAGAAGAAGAAGAAGAAGAAGAAGAAGAAGAAGAAGAAGAAGAAGAAGAAGAAGAAGAAGAAGAAGAAGAAGAAGAAGAAGAAGAAGAAGACATTGAACAGCCAATCATGTCTCAGGGTGAGAAGTAGGCGGGGCTTAAAGACTTTGTAGCAGAGTGTAAACACAGCTGAAATGAGCGACAAGGACACTGAAGAAGACTTACACATCTTACTTACTTAGCGCCGTCAGAAATGAAGGATTCAAGAAGCTTATCAGAAAACTAAATCCAGATACAAGCTAACAAACTTTCTTCAACTTTCACTCAGGAGCAAAAATCTGCCTTTGAATTTAAATAAGATAATGATTTGATATTTATGGTGATAATTATCGACATCGACTGATAACATGATTTTCAATATCGCCCAGCTCTACTACCAACTCCCTTTCTGCAAGGTAAAATAACCTGTTTGTTGAATGGAGTCTGGCAGTGTTGAAAAAGGAGAGGTAACATCAGTGTCTGGGTTTCAAAAAGCGATGTGACAGAGCTCCAGATGTTTTAAAATACTAGTTTGTGTCTACAACGAAGAGTGAGAGAATTCAGGGAGGTTATCAAGCAGGTAAGCCGTCAAACAAATTGTTGGTAATCTCAGTGAAGTATAAGTCAGTCACATAATCTGCAGTGTTTCACAACACACTACGACAGCCCTATCAATAAGTGATAGCAGCCTCGCCTTGAAGTGAGGAAACAGGGACAATAGGCGTTGATTTCGAAAAGAAAACACTACTTTGCTGCCGCCTCCCCATCAGTGCTTTTCAAATAATGGGGTCTTTTGTCTTATCTGTGATGGAGAGGAGCTTGAGGACTCTGCCCTTCATCCCTTTGTTGTTACAGAGTCTCTGGTGGAAATGGAAGATTGGCCCAAAGGCGTGGGTGTGCGAGGAAGAGCTCGGCAGCAGCGCAGGCACATCAGACTTGAGCTGTCTTAATAAAGCTCCCCTCTATCCACCCCAGAGATCTCCTCACCCCAATTATACGCCTGACACCTCCACCCTCCCTCCATCTCCTCTTATTTCTCACAGCCCCCCACCCACTCACACACACACGCTGTCTCAGCATCCGGTTCCCAGCTCTGATCATGGCGCTCCCTTTGCTGTGCTCAAAGCCCCAGAGGCCTGCACATCATCAGGCTGCTGGTGGCGTTTGCTTCACAGTCTGCTGCCTGAGCTGCACCAGGAATGTATCTCTTCTGGTATCGACAAAAGATCACAACTGTTCAGCCTCTCAGCATCAAAACTTTCACTCCAACTTTAAAAATAATGCTCCCATTTCTGCAGAACCAAGAGTGACAGGTTATATTTGATGGGATTTACACCTGTGCATTAAACCTGTGACCTGTCAGTGCTGCTTAACCCAATGATTAAACACAACGAACGGTAAGGTGCAAACCTGCAGAGACATGCCTGCGAGGCTCTCAGAGACGCTTTAAACGATCAGAGGAGCAGGTCTGACAACTCGTGTGATCGTCAAGTCTGAGACTGAAGCATGTTCACATCATTTATCTCCATTTAAACGAGACGACTGAGGCTGAAAGAGAGCGTCAGTCAATCAACAGGTGGGCTGACAGAAAAATTACAAGAACACGTTTCTTCATTTATCAAAGTTGAAAAGCAGAAACTTCATCTAGAGAGATTTCTTAAAGCAAGTCTGTCACCTCAACACAGTTTAAATGGTACCCAGCCCTTTCTTCAACACACAGCACTTAACGTCTGTTCATTTAATAACGACTTAACTGTCAGTGTTAAGAATCTATTTCATTTCATATAAATGCAAGTTTCTGTTACTTGATGTGATGTTTCACCAAAAGTACAAGACAAGATTCTGTCTGGAAATTCAGTCATTACAGGGATCTTATAAACGGTATGTAAGAAGATCAAAATATGAAAAGAAGAAGAAATAAAATAAATTAAAATGTAAATTAAAATAAAATAATGATCAAATAAATAAAACAAAATAAAGATCAAATAAAGAAAATAAAATGAAATAGAATAAAATAAAATAAATAAAGATCAAATAAAATAGAATAAAATAAAATAGAATAAAATAAAATAGAATTAAATAAAATAGAATAAATAAAAATAAAGATCAAATAAATAGAATTAAATAAAGATCGAATAAAATAGAATTAAATAAAATAGAATAAAATAAAATAAAATAGAATAAATAAAAATAAAGATCAAATAAATAGAACAAATAAAGATCGAATAAAATAGAATTAAATAAAATAGAATAAATAAAAATAAAGATCAAATAAATAGAACAAATAAAGATCGAATAAAATAGAATTAAATAAAAAAATGATAAAGATCAAATAAATAGAATGAAATAAAATGGAATAAAATAAAATAAAAATAAAATAAGATGAAATAATAATAATAATAATAATAATAATAATAATAATAATAACAGTAATGATAATATCAAATAAAATAGAATGTAATAAAATAAAGATCAAATAGAATAAAATAAAATACAGATCAAATAAAATGAAATAATAATAATAATAATAATAATAATAATAAAAATTATAACAATAATAATAATAATATCAAATAAAATAGAATGTAATAAAATAAAGATCAAATAAAATAAAATAAAGATAAAATAAAATGAAATAATAATAATAATAATAATAATAATAATAATAATAATAATAATAATAATATCAAATAAATAGAATGTAATAAAATAAAGATCAAATAAATAGAATCAAATAAAATAAAATAAAGATCAAATAAAATGAAAAAATAAGTATAAGTATATACAAAAGAGCTGGGAAAAAAAAGCCCTGGGAATGAAGGTGATCTATGTTATAGATGTTTAAGTGGCAGGGATATTGCACATGAAAGAATAACATTTCACTTTTTCTATACTCCTAAAAACGACACCTTCACTGAGTTTGTAAACCTGAATTTTCCACGTCAGACTTCGCACAAACCGATAGAGCTACAAAATGCTACATGAACAGATAAAGACACACTATGTAAAATAATCTAGATGAGTCCATGATGCTCTGGATGAGTTTATCCGACTGTTATTTGATGTTTTGAACTCTCTTCAAAGACAGATCCTCATATTTTCATGGAGAGAGTGAGAGACAGGACCGGAACAATTTCCAATTAATAAAAGCTTTGTGAGTCTGAGTATCTTGTTTACAAGCCATGGTTCACTTACATTTCAACAGTATGATATAAAACAAACCAAATTAGAACACGCCACAAAAGGTTAACTTCTCTGATGAGGTACAAACCAAAGACAATTAACCGTACGCGTGATCACAAACTCTAATCCAGCAGAGTAACATCCACCGGCAGAGCGGCGAGTCTGAATACAGAGCAGCTGGATCGTCTATTGTCTCCACTTTTTGAGGCATTTCTCTGCGTTGACCTTCAGACGCCTTCATGGTCACAGCAGGCCTGCATCTGCCCAGCCATCTGTCTCCAGCCGTCCCATGAGGCGGACTGTCAGCAGCCCTGTCCTCTACTGTCCACATGCACGCTCCATGGGAAGAAGCCTGGCTGGACACAATAACTCCTCATTGATCGTTCAGGTCTCTGACGCGGTTGTTTTTCTGCTTCCACAACCTGAAAGCTTCTCTCCTGAGCCGAGTGACTGACTGACGGACTGGAGAGCCTTAACAAGATGTGTGTGTGTGACATTAAGAGGGAACGTAATCACAAATAATCACCCAATCAATCCTTTAGAACTCATTAGCTCTGAAGATATTAAGGTAATGTGTTTTACATAATTAGAGGCATGGCTGGCTTGACTGACAGGTGGGTTGTCAGCATTTTCAAGATGGCGACTGCCATTGATAGGCTTCAGAACTCTGCTTTGGAAAGCAGCGAGTGATGCCACTGACAGCCAAATTCCACCAGATCCGATCCGTCACGGCACCGGATCTGATAGGTTTCTATTCTAGTCAATGTGTTAACTTCCACTGGATCTGGCATGATGAGCGGAGCCAGGCCTGGAGTCAACAGGTCAGAGGTTTTCAGAGGACCAGAAAGACAACATGGATGAGGAGAGGAGGAGGAGGAGAATCCTTGATTCAGGGATTGCCGTGGGAAAACCTCGGTCACATGACTCAAGCTGTCCGGCGGTCCTGCTCCGTACTGCGTTCCAAAAACGCAACCGGTGGGTGTTGATGGACGAGAGTGAAGGGAGCCGGACCGCAGCGGATCAGAGACGGATGTGGTGGAAGTCCCATGTGAGACTACCTCCACATTTTAAACATCACATATGGCTGCACAGTCTGGTACTCCAGCTGCTCTGCAGCAGACAAAAAGGACCTTCAGTGGATTATCAAAAGGGCACAGTGGATTGTAGGTTCCCCACAACCATCACTCAGGAACATCTACTCAATCAGACTGCACAAACAAGCTTCATCCATTATGAGGGACTCAACGCACGGACAAACTGTGTACTGTCCTCCTAATGGTGTAGCCTAACCAAAATTAGACAGCCAGCCAAACTCCCTGAATATACAACACAAGAGTCAGGATGTAAGGTTCTAGCTACAGTTTTCATTTGGACCCTTGATGAGCATATTGGCAAACAAAAGGAGTAAAAAGGCAATGCTTGCGATCGGCCAATTCAAACGGATTGCAACTGATTGTCCAGCAATGCTGAGAACCACTGATCCTGCTCCCTAGCTCTCAACTGCAATATCCTGTTAATCAGTAGGCGGAGCTAACTCAACAGCATGAACTGCTTGCAGGGCAACAAACTGACTTAAGAACAGCTTCTTCCCCAAAGTGGAAGAACATGTAACCCAGCCCTACACCCAAAAAAACAGTTTTCATTGACTCCAGCCACTTTGCTGACAACACACTGTACATAACTGTCAGTTATTTAAAGCGACAGACGCACATATTTATATTTTTAAATAGGTAAATATTTTTAGTAGTTTTTTTAATTGTATTTATTGATAGATTGAAAACGGCTGCACGGTGGTGCAGTGGGTAGCACTGTTAGCTCACAGCTAGAAGGTTCCTGATTCGAATCCCAGGCCTGGCGGGTGCCTTTCTGTGTGGAGTTTGCATGTTCTTCTGTGTATGCATGGGTTTTTCCGGGTACTCTGGCTTCCTCCCACAGTCCAAAAACATGCTCACCAGGTTGATTGATCACTCTGTGTGTGTGTGTGAATGGTTGTCTGTCTCTCTGTGTCGCCCTGTGAATAGGTTGGCGATCTGTCCAGGGTGTACCCTGCCTTCCGCCCAAAGCCAGCTTGGATAGGCTCCAGCCCCCCGTGACCCCAAATGGGATTGTAGTTTTGTTGTATCTCTTTTTGCAATGACAATAAAGTGCCTATCCTATCCTGTCCTATCCTAAACAGTCTGAGCTTCAACCCCAGTGAAAACAGCTCACAAAAAACACAGATCTGTCCCACTCAGCAAAAAAGTAAAGACAAATAAAGCACCTCTTAAAAGAACTCACCACAGTCTTCAACCACAACAATGCCTTATACGACTCTGACTCTCCTTACATGCATCCACTCGTCTCACTCTCAGCCTGTCCTTGATTCAGGAGAGACTCATTCACAAAGTGTGCCAAATATTTAAAAGCCATTTCCTGAAATTTGATTAAAACGAGCAGATAAGTAATTGAGAAGACGATATCTAATTTAAAAAAGCTGCTTTAGTTGCAGTATTTCCTCAAAGCTTCCATTAATTAAGTGGTCCCAGTGGATGTTTCCCCAAAGTAGTCCTGACTGCGTTTTAAAGATCAGTGAGCAGAGACCCCAAGACTCCTCAAAATCAAATCTTCTTCAACTTTTAATTACAGACAATCCACTTTAGGAGGAAGAAGAAGAGGGTTTTTACTGTACCTTGTTCTTCAAACGATGATCCACTGTGCAGGTAAGTGCAGCAGGTTGATGCAGGAGGGTGAAGACAGCAGCTGTCAGCGTATCTGTGGAGGAAAGTAAGAGATCATGATTACATCTGTGTCTGTTTGTGACATAATGCAGAGCAGCGGCGTGCAATCATGTTTTCAGCTTCCTTCAAAGAGCTCTTTTAGCCGTAACAATAACACACTATTAATACGGGATTTACATTCACTTTCATCAGGGAAAAATGCAAAATACACGCCATTACAAAGTCTGGAGAAGATGCATCGGTTTGTGATGTTCGCATGACAGCAGGTTGCTTTGATATAAGCGAACAAAATCTTTTGACAAATCCCAGAGCTCAACCCAAATCTGATGATGGCATCTCAGCGCACAATCTGCTCTGGCAATCTGCTCCCAGGAAGAAATAATGTCTTCACCTTGCCAGAGCGCAAACCTACAGCGAGTTTAAATAACGTTACAGATTCATCTGCAACACTCAAATCATGATGATAAAAAAAAAAAAAGTGAATTTCTGCAGAAATGAAAACCCACACTGGGCTTGATTAGCAATTTCCCCTGCTCTTGAAGAAGCTGACTCCTGCACGTACACCAATGTATTTAATTTCCTGCTCCATACAGTCACTGCTGATTAGTTTTCAATTGAACATTAAGCATAAAAAAAGCAATCTCATGCATATTCTCAGAGGGACTTCTGTGCCAAATTGTGATTGAGAAAGACATCCCAATAAGCATGCACACTATTTGTCATTTTAGAAACTCATTAACCTGACCATCGTTCTGGAAAATCTTTGACTTAGCAACTTTCAGTGCCGGGTGTCCACACCATGCATTGAACTTCTTTAGGGGGGGGGGGCGCTATGAAATGTAATGACCTCATTGGATCCTGACCCACACGGAGATTAATTCAGACAAATGGTGATGATGGTAGTTTTGACCTCACATATCAGGAGTCCAGCAAGACTTGCAGAGGCAGCATCCTCAGGATTAGCGAGTGAGCACACCAGCTGGCAGCCACATGCTGATGCTGGTTCAGTTAAGGTTAAGGCAAAGCCCGCTCGCCAGCTTATTTTCTTCCCTCATGCTCTCGAGTATCTTTGTTTTGACAGAAGAAGAAGCGCAGCCCCCCCCTGGATGGAAAGCACGGCTGCTGTGTTTTCTATCAATAACAGCGTGATGCCGGTGGACGTACGGCCATTATCCTCTTGTTCTGAGGTTTACAGTGAGAGTTGGTCCGTCCGTGCTCCCCCGTTTGTAGGACCTCTAACAGATCAGCGCTGAACTTACAGTACTGCCTGAGAAAAACAGAACATCAAAGAGACAGATAAGGCCTGGTGGAAAAGAAAATTGCAATGCAGGTTGAACAAAGATCGCAGACTATCTCTAAAGGCACTTAAAGCTCCCAGACCACAAATTGCTCCTAAATGCTTCGTGATTAATTTATCTGAGTGCTCTGTGCTTAAAGCAGGACCGAGCAGAGTTTCAGACGGTGACGTAGATCAGCCGGACAGCTGCTAGAAATGTGCCAGCGTGTCCTCCATCATAATATACTTACAATTTAGCATGAAGGGGGACATTAGAGCACGGCTAAACCGAGAGCACAATGCGTCCGTTAGGTAATGGAGCCTTTAGCAAGAACGGATCTTTATGTTCTCCAATATGCATGAGGATAGAAACTCATTTTACAGAACATAAAACTCTGAGAAGGATTCGTCTCCAGACTATTCAGCAGAGCGACCTCCAGCTCCGTAGTGAACAACACACTCAGCATTGTCTGCAGCATGTTGCTGTGCACAAGGTTAAACTCATCTTTGTTTAAAAAAAAGGGGTCCTTCAGTAGTTACATAACATCTATTATTGCAAACATACACTTGGAAATGGCCAACGTTCATTGCATCCATTGAACTCACCTTCTGTAAACTAATACCGGTAACAGGCTGATATCTGGAAGGTTCCCAAGCAACTATTTATAGAGACGAGCCATGATTTTCAGATATACACAAAATAGAAAAAGTTTCTTATGTCTTCTTGCTTTTAAATATGTACTTTGTCGTTTTTAACAGTGCCTCATTGAAACGCCCTACAACCACCAGACAGTGGCTGTAGCACATCCTAACACTGTGTTTGCTGCAATGTTGAACACTATATAGTATGTTGAACCCATAAACTGTATAAATAATAGACTTAGTATCCTTGACGTCACCCATCTGTTTCTGAAGCGCTGTTTTGAGGCCAATCATCAGCAGGAGCCATATTGGAAATGCTGGCATAAAAAGGCGGGGTTTCAGCCTCCTAGGCAACAGCTATGTGTTCCCGCCAGTCAATCAAGTCAGTCATGTCCTTATTTGGGCAAACACTCTTTATCTTAATATCTTCTGAACTGTTGCGTTAGAAAAAAATGTGTGCTAGGGGTGCAACGGATCAAAAAACTCATGGTTCGGATCGGATCACGGTTTTGAGTTACGGATCGGATCATTTTTCGGATCAGCAAAAAAACTTTGTCCTCCATTTATTTTGTAAAACACTTTGCCCATTAAATAAAAACAAGATTCAACTCAAAATGTACAGCTTGTGCAAAGCACCCCATCTGTGGGCCCAGTCCTGCCTCATTCACTGCATTTCATGGCATGGCAAGTGAAGGAGCAGAGGAACTTCAAAAGTTTCACTCCATTCTTCTTTCAATCGCTGATTTTCACCGTCCACTTTTCTTTGAGCTGCAAACTGTGATCACACCGTTTTCGTGCATTCTAGGGTCCTACAGCTGGCAAAGTGCCAACATGTGAACTGCTCCATAAACCAAAGTGAAAGTTAAAAATTTCACTCGCAGCATTGAACTCTAAGTGACCCAGTAACAGCCTGTCTGCGTATCTGACATGGAGACAAGTCCCGGTAAACACATGGAGACCCGACCAAAACACAGAGTGAAGGAATTACAGTTCGGGTGCCATAAATAGGCGGCCGGGTGCGGCCCGCGGCTCGCGTATTGACGGCCTCTGGTCTAGTGGGTGCGCAACGGAGTTTCATAACGTGGCTCAAGCACATTCAGCATTCACTGTATTTCACAGGGAAACCCAAAATGCTCCCATACATGTGACTTACAAGTTGCAGGAGGGTTTTAAAGTTCCTCTGCTCCTTCACTTGCCACGACTACAGCTGCGCTTGACGAGTGAGTGTGGATTGAACATGCGGTCATCACGTGAACACACGCAACTTTTTTCATCAACCGATCCGCGGACCACGTCCGTGCCGAACCGCGGAGAGGCATCCATACGGATCACGGATCAACGATGATCCGTTGCACCACTAGTGTGTGCCGATCGAGAAATGAGCTATCCAGACTACACTCGTTTTTTTGTACCAGGTTTTTAACATGTTTATTTCTGCTGCAAATATTGTCTTTTTTGAATGGGTGTGTATGTGGTTTCCGGTGTTTCTGCAGCCAAGCGGACGCTCAATGGATTGCAGTTTATAACACTTCCGCATGGGCTTCATATTTTGAAACAGGAGGTTGCTGCTTGGGTAAAACAGGGATGATGTTGTGAGAGCTGGAAAGAAATGAAGACTTCCGCAGCCATCAAAAGAGTACTATGTGGCATTTCTTTGAAAATAATTATCAATTATAAGTTTGATTGCAGACTTTTCCAGGCAAAACTAGTATATTTAGATGATATCTATGCATAAATCTAATCACCATAGCTACAACAAATATGCACAGTCATGGATCCCTCTCTCTCTCTTTCTCTCCTCAATTGTGAGGAGGTTCACTATTCAAACAATCAACAGATGTTTCCGCCTTAATATCACTGCTCTGTGCTACAACATGTCATCTGTCGTCTGTGCATGTTTACATCCGGGTGATAGAGCATGATAGCATTATGGCAGTAGCCTCTAAACAGAAACTGCCAACTACAGGCTGGTGACTGAGCTACAGCTTAGACATAATATGTGACCAGCATATCAGGCCTATGATCATTACTAGTACTTCTGGTGCAGACTAGCGAGGCTGACGACATGTTAGCATTCAGTCGACTAAACGTGCACATCTCTAGTCCATATCCCCTCCTACAATCAGCCTTGGTCTTGCCAATCATATTCCAGTTCTAAAAAAAACGTCATTTTGCAATCCTCAGAAGTTAATACCAACGTTTGATACTCAAAGAAAAAGTATAAACTGCCTCCAGAGCCACAAAAAAAGAGACATTGTGTTTTGAATTTCACACAGAAGACAAAAAAAACCTCCTGATATAAAGAAATCACTACAGAGAGGTTTCTCTGTAAGAGTCTGAATCTGACCGAGTGAGCAGAAAGACAAAGGAGAACAAACCTGACCAAAGGGATCTGGTCCAGCCTGGACTGAAGAAATACATAAACACCATCCTTCATCTGCACAACTCCAAACCACAGCTTGGAACCACTACTGAGAGCGTAATCAAGTAAGCGCCTGGCCTCTGAACTCCAGGACCTGAGGTTTCTTTCCCTCCGTTGCTTTTCTTGGGCTGAAACCTCGAGCTCTTATGAAACCTGAAGACATGTTAATGGGGGTCTTGACTTTCCAAACCTCACAGTTATGAAATGACTTTGCTATTGATTTAGTAAATGGATACAAGAAGGTGGGACAGGAGATGATACCACAACCTCTCTCAGGTTGGTTCTGTCAGCTTCTATTTACAACTCATATGACGTGATAAAGAATTCAGGGAGGGAGAAGAGAAGCTTTTAAATGCTGTTTTAAAATGCAGTAAGACTTTAGGCTGGATTTGTATCAAAAAGAGTTTCACTCTGCACAATCACGCAGAGTCCCCAATCCTTTAATTCTGCCCTGGAAGCAGCTTGATTAATCAACGCGGGCTGCTGAGGGGATATTTAGTCACCCATCATCCCGGATCATAACACCAGGGTGCCTGTTCTGGCACCATGATGAGCTTTGAAGCATAGTGGGATGATGCAAAGTAGAAAGCCCATTTAGACACACTGGTCAGCCACTCTTTTCATGCAACTTTTCCTTTGAGCTCTTATTTCCTCTAGGCTACTTGGGTAAAGCTAAAGCTCTGTGAAATCTGCAGGACTGAAACAGAGTAGACCTAAAGTCTCTAAAAGTAGTATGGGAGGTCGAGCCTTCAGTTATCAGGCCCCTCTCCTTTGGAATCATCTACCAGTCAGGGTCCGGGAGGCAGACACCCTCTCTACTTTTAAGAGTAGGCTTCAAACTTTCCTTTTTGATAAAGCTTATAGTTAGAGCTGGATCAGGCTTGGACCAGGTCTTAGTTATGCTGCTATAGGCTTAGACTGACACACTGGGATCCTGTCTTTCCCTCTCGCTCCTCTCTCTGCCTGTCTCTCACTTTAACTCTTCCTGTCCCATCAAAGTTACTAACCATAGACCTTTCTGGAGTCCCTGAGCTCCCTTGTCCCGTAGGTTCCTCTGGATCTCTGCTGTAGACGTCCAGCTGCTCTCTCTCTCTCTCTCTCTCTCTCTCTCTCTCTCTCTCTCTCTGTCTCTCTCTCTCTCTCTCTCTCTCTCTCTCTCTCTCTCTCTCTCCTCTCTCTCTCTCTCTCTCTCTCTCTCTCTCTCTCTCTCTCTCTCTCTCTCTCTCTCTCTCTCTCTCTCTCTCTCTCTCTCTCTCTCTCTCTCTCTCTCTCTCTCTCTCTCTCTCTCCCTCCCTCCCTCCTGCAGCAGGACTCAAATAAACGATGCATTCTGGGAGGAATGTTATTAAACTGATTGCTCAATCGATTAAATGGAGTGCTATGACTTCAGTCCAACTGTAACCAAGACAAACAGCCAAACAAGTTGCAGGCTAGTTGTTTGGCTTGGGATCAAAACATACAGAGATGCAGCCGGAGGGGGAGATCCAAAAATAGATTCTGCAGAAAAAGGCTGAGATTAAGGAAAAACACTGGAGCACAAAAGCACGTAGAGTTTGACACACAGAAGTATTTTATGGATTTGTTGAATGTCAGTTTGGATTAAACATCCTTACTTTCAGGCGTCTCTGTGTGTCTTTTGGGGTTTAGTGAAAGGACACAGTGATCCTGCAAAGTTTGATGTTTCTTCACGCAGAAAGAAAATTGTCATCAAATATCAGCGTCACCTTGATGGAGGAAATTTCAGGTCTGAGGGTGATAATGAGTTCTGTGTTTCAGTCTTATTGCTGACCTTTTTCCTGTTTTACTTGAGGAGATGTGAGACCTTTAAATGGCATCGTGCCATTACAGAAACTGGATGGGAATGAACTTTTTTATTCCTAATTACAGCTGTCCTCTGGAAATACATCAACATGAGACACCCGTAAGCCTCTTGTCTGCGGCTTGAATATCATAACAAGCCAGCAGTTCTGAAAAGAAATCAACCAGAGGATCAGGAAACAAAGACATGCTGGTGCTGCTTTACAGTGAGGGATCACTGCAGTGAAAAAACATACTGGTTTATACTGTATGGTTTTAAAGTGAGCCACAGAGCTCGTCTGTGGAGTGTGATGGATATCTGAACGGACAGTCAAAATAATAAGCTCACCACTGGCTTTCATTTTCTCCTCCAAAGAGAAGATTTGTTTAAACTATGAAAATAAAACTCCAGCAGGCCGCGGCAGGAGATCACTGTTTGCATTATCCTGTTTCAACTGATCCAAAATGAAAAACTCGATTAGCACAGCTCTTATTATTTGGAGAGAGAGGAGCTGAGACTTTCTCTCTGTCACTACTTTTAATTTGATTTATCACACCGTGACATTTTTTACAGACGCTAAAGAACACAGAGAAAAACGTGAAAGGCAGCCGGCCAATAACCCGCCATGAAGGATTGATGCTCACATTAATCCTGACTCGACTTGATCTATTATGAAAATACAATAGAGTATCAAATACTATTTACTGAATCTTCAGATAATTAAGAGATATGAAACATCTGGAGATGCTCCAGGAAATCACGTCATGATAGCAAGACTATCAGTCACTGAATTTCTGTTGCAGATAAATTAACCTGCAGATCTTAAAACATGATTAACTGATTTATTTCAATATGAATTATTGAGCTTTAAAACCTTCCATAGTAGTCCTTGGCAGAAATATGAGACATTTCAAAATACTCAACCAGCAATACACCAGTGAAGAATCAGAGGGACCATTACTGCTGCTTTATTCTAAGGGTTAAACCTTATAGAGGGTTAAACCTTAAATCAGGTCTTAATATTTATCTGGATGGTGACCTACTTCGTGAAACGCCATCATAGCATGATCATTAAGTCCCAAATAGAAATATTCTTGTGAGTGACTTCCATGTAATTACATTTTTAAAGTAAAGATGCGATCAGCTGCAAGTTCTTGGGTGACACAAATAACATGGATTGCACAGCATGAATTGTGCAAAAAGTTAGATGCAAAGATGACACAAATTCAAGACACATTCACTAATTTGCAAGAGTTGAAAAATCAGATCTTTGGAGCGCTGGTGGCCTAGCGGTCTAAGCACCCCACATACAGAGGCTATAGCCCTCGTCGCAGAGGTTGCATGTTCGATTCTAACCTCGACCATTGCTGCATGTCCTCCCCCACTCTCTACTCCCCACATTTCATGTCTCTCTTCAGCCGTCCTATCAATAAAGGCAAAAATACCCCAAAAATATAACTTAAAAAAAAATATATATATCTGATCTTTAGCAAATCATTCATGCCGTGATGGCCAATCAGCATGAAGATCATCTGGTGATTTATAATGTGAAGAACGGACCGGTGGAGGTTCATTAATCTGGAAAATGGAGGAACAATTGATGATGTCTGTGTGCAGCAACCCCGAACTGTTTGACACTGTCTGTGTTTTTTATTGAAATGGGAATAAAAAGGAGCTCACTCAGAGGAAAGTGAGAGAGGAGGTCGAATAATTTGTTAAATTGTGAAAACCTTGTCTGTTATTTGGTTCCAGCTTGGCACTTTCCCAATTAGTATAACTGGCTACGCATCTTTGGGTACTCAAATAAAGCGAGTTCATTCCATAGACTGTGTAAATAATGGACGTAGTCTCCATGACGTCACCCATCTGTTTCTGAAGCGCTGTTTTGAAGCTAATCGACGGCGGCAGCCATATTGGAAATTTTGAACTCAACGGCCCAATCTCAGTGTCCTCCCTAAGCCCTGAGCCCTTCTTGACTTAATTGCGTCCAGCATGACGTCACCAGCTCACCTTAACAATATTAGGAATTTTTATTGCACAATTTTTACTTTCCTCAAATTGAAGGCGCTTAAAGCTGGGGTTGGTAGTCTCGGAAAACCAGCATGAATTTGAATGTAGCTTTTCCTCATGACTCCGTCTAACCCCTCCCCTCCTCCTCCAAAACGACGCCCCCCCCCCCCCGCTCACATGGACGAGCGCCGCTGATTCTCGACCATATGATGGTGACTGATTCAAAACCGGTCCTCACCAAAACATTATCATAGTGAAAGTTAAAAACACAAACAAACATGGCTGCTGTTAGTACTCACAACTATCATGCTAGCATTATCCAGTTGTCATGGTGACACGATATCAGGAGAAAAGTTATAACACATATATAATACTGTAACAACTCTACTGTTTGTTAAACCTGTTCAGTGTAGATGTTCTTAATTCCTACAGTGTTGACGGTCAGTGAAGGCATCAGGAGAGGTATAGAGTGTGCGAGTGGGAGAGAGGAGAGACAAGAGGAGAAGTTCTTCATTCATTCAAACATTGATTGTTGCTTTGTTGGTTGGCGTGATCACGGCCGACAGTGACCGGTTATTAAAACTCAACGTGTTCACGGATCGGCTCGTCATCCCTACAGAGTCCGGACGGACGCTACAGTACATATATATTTTCTGTAGGAGCTTTTTAGACTCTGATCCGGACTACAGTCCTGAGCAAAGCACCTCATCAGGTCAGAGGGGCCAGGCCCGAGGTCGAGCGAGAAGGACAGTAAATAGAGTCAGGGGAAGTAGAGGCAGGAGACGGGGACTCAGAGTGAACGCCGGGGAAATGTACGCGCAGGAGGAGGGCAGAACGGCTGGACAGGATTTGATTGGTTTAAAATTTGGGGACCCAAAAAACGGTGATTGGTTGGTGTTATCCCAGGTTTACTCCGGCTGTAGATAGCAGCTTTTCTTCACTCTTTTTTAAGAACACATTATGTATTGATTACCATCAGGACATAAAGATCATTTTAACCAGTATGACAAAAAGTGTATCTAAATCTGATTACCAACCCCAGCTTTAAGGGATGACTGACTGCCATGTGATCCAGACTCTTACCATACAGACTACTTAACCACTAAATTTAAAATATATAACTATAAATATATTAATTATACTGTATACACATATTTGTGAAGATGAATAGATTAAGGCTGTTTTCTATATTTATACTTACAGGCAAACTTTTTTGCCTGTAAATTTCCTTGCAACTTTTAACTGTCGCATTTTTTTAAAATTTCCATTCTTCCCCTGGGAATCCCACGTCACAATTTACAACCAGGCTGTAAACATGTTTATTTCTGCTGTGAAAACCTGCTGTATGAATTGGTGACTATGTGGTTTCTGGTACTTCTGGAGCCAGCCTCTAGTGGATCCTTGATGAACTGCAGTTTTTAGCACTTCGGCATTGGACTCATGTTTTTAGACTGGAGGATTCATTCACATTTATCCGTGCCAATCAAACAAGTAGTATTCAAACGTTCAAATATTCATGAATAAGCGTCCAGTGTGAGGACAACATTAGAGATTAACTCAGTCAACACAAAGCTGTTCATATAAAAATGAATGATAGGCAAAATAACTAAAGATAAGACTTTAGTGTAATGAAAGTTGAGTATCCTCATGCCTCTAAGTCACATGTCCAGCACTTTGAACTGGACTGACTGAGTGATTGATTGATTGAAATGTCAGTGGCCACTGTGCTTGAACATTTTTGTGCAACAACTAATAAATCTAGCTGAATAACAGTTGAGTGTGGCCTCTACTGTCTTCCTCCAAATGCCAACATCCCACTGATCATCTGGCAAACAGACCGCACTCCTGCCCTTTCTCCACTCAGCTGTCTATTAAAGGAAAACATGTGGTCCAGTGTCTTGTTTCAGGGAAAGTGAAAACGCACACCCGCTGAGGTGCACAGTCCAGCAGAGGAGTCCGGCGTGTTGTAACTTGGAGTGTCTTCCTCCTCGTCCGTTGTTCCACATTCCCTCGCTGCAAACTGCCACAGGGGGTGAGGGTAAGTGTCCTGAACCCGTCCCTACTATCACCCTCGCTCCCTTGACACCCACTCAGAGAATCAATCAGTATACAGGTCATGCTGCACAGACGCCTCCCTCCCCCCCCTTTAACACATGACCTCTGACCCCAGCAGGGTTTCTCCTCTGAGAGCGTGACAGGGATGTCTGTGCTGCCAGTGTGTGCTCCGTGTCCAGCGCTAACAAAGTCCTCGTGTTGAGGAAGAGGGGAGGGGAGGAGAGCGGCCTGACCCTGTCCACCTCTGACACAATAAATCCAGCTGAGGAGTTCAAGGTGGCCTGACCTGTATCCAACCCCGTCCCTGGAGACACGGTTGTAAGCTCCAGCTGAGCCTCGCTTCCCCCTGGGCATTTACCCTGGAGCTGACGAGGGGAACAGAGATTGTGCCCAGGTTTCACAGGCAACAACACAACTGACAGAGAGAGAGAGAGAGAGAGAGAGAGAGAGAGAGAGAGAGAGAGAGAGAGAGAGAGAGAGAGAGAGAGCGAGGAGAGAGAGAGAGAGAGAGAGAGAGAGAGAGAGAGAGAGAGAGAGAGAGAGAGAGAGAGAGAGAGAGAGAGAGAGAGCTGGGCACAAAGAGAGCACTAGGATGAAGATACTTCTGTGTGAAGCCTGTGGTAAACAGACGGCTCATTGGTTGAACTTAAGAGTAGACTTTTACAACATGTTGCACATTTTAAAGCTGCATTTTTGTCTCTTTCTATAAATGATGATTCAAAGTGGTGAATACAGAGAAAGAAGCAGAGTCACAACGACAAATCAACATTTCTCAGAGTCTCTCCTGCAAACATGTGAAGAGACGGGGGGCTGTGAGCTGAGCTTCTGTCAACAACAATGGCCCAGTTTTTTAGATTAGGATGTTCAGTGCTTCTCTTTCTGCAGGTTTTTTCCAGAAGCCAAGTTATCACCAAACTCCTCCTCTCCAGAGAAACAAACTTAATAATTCAAAGCAGTAAAAGAAACACTAAAAGCAGCTATTTCATGGTAAAAATCAGTGTTTGGGCTTCGCATTAGGGGCTGCAAGCTGAGCCTCTGCTTCCTTTATTTCAGCTTCAATGACTCAAATCTCTCATCCACTTAAAAGACTGATTTTAAAACTACCACAATGCCAATCAGGCACAAAATAGTCCTCTGAAAATATGTTTAGTCCTGCATACAAAAAAACTGCAGACTAGCCGAAGGTTATTGCAAAGCTTTGTGATATTTTTGCTGTTATATCTTCACGTAGACTCAGACCTTAATTTCAGCAGCCACATTAAGACAGTCACAAAGTCAGCCTACTATCACTTTAAGAATATATCAAGGATTAAAGGACGCATGTCTCAGCAGGATGCAGAAAAACTCCTCCATGCATTTACCTTTAGAAGACTAGACTACTGTAACGGGGTCTTTACAGGACTCTCTAAAAAGTCCATCAGACGGCTGCAGCTCATACAGAATTCTGCTGCTCGAGTCCTAACAAGGACCAACAAAGTAGACCACATCACTCCAGTTCTTAGATCTCTACACTGGCTTCCTGTCTGTCAGAGAATAGACTTTAAAATCCTGCTCATGGTTTATAAAGACCTGAATGGTTTAGGCCCAAAATGCATGATGATCTGCTACTACTGTATGAACCATGTGGACCTCTGAGGTCATCATCAGGTACTGGTCTGCTTTCAGTCCCTAGAGTCAGAAGGAAACATGGTGAAGCAGCGTTTAGTCATTATGCTCCACATATCTGGAACACACTCCCTGAAAGCTGCAGGTCTGCTCCAACTCTCACCTCTTTTAAATCAACGACTAAGACTTTTTTATTTGCCACTGCCTTCCTATCTTTGATTATTTTGACTCAATATTTGTCATTATAATCCTGTTCTTTTATGCCTAACAGTCTTAATGTTAAGCACATTGAGTTGCCCTCGCTTTCAGCCACTATGCTCCTTAACTATGGAACAGCCTGCCAGAGGATCTGAGGGGAGCTGATGGAGATATTGAGACTTTTAAATGTAAACTAAAAATGTATTTATTCAGTCTGGCTTTTATGTAGGGTTACTTTTTACTGTTATATTGATTTAAATGTTGCTTTATTATTTTATTAATTTTTACTCTTTATCTTATCTTATTTTATTTTTAATTATTTATTTAATTAATCTACTCAGTTTTAATTGATATTTTTGGCCTTCATTTTATTTTCAACTCTTATCCTTACCCTTTTAAAATGTATTTATTTTAATATTTATATTCTTAATACTAATTTGAAACAAATAAAGCTGCCTTGCCTTGTAAAAGCTCCTGTGAGGAACTTTCATTTGTGCTTTGGATATGGCTTCTCTTCTCCTCTTCATTTTGAATTTCTAATATGCAACTCACAACAAATCTTTGCCAAGAAAAATGTTAAAATGCCTCCTCTGCAGGGTGCTTTTAATCGCCTGACATGTATCTGCAGTGAGGATAATAATAATAATAATAATAATAATAATAATAATAATAATAATAATAATAATAATAATAATAATAATAATAATAATAATACATTTTATTTATATAGTGCTTTTAAAAAACTCAAAGACACTGTACAATTGTTAAAATCAATACAAGCAAAATAAACAAATAACAAATAACACAGATCAAACAAAACAACACAACAGTACAATCACAAATGAAAAGCTAACTTAAAAGGGTGAGTTTTTAAAAGAGATTTGAAAGCTGAAGGTTCCAGAGGGTGGGGGGTGGCTACTGAGAAGGCTCTGTCCCCCCAGGTTCGGTGCTTGGTTCTGTGAGGTGGGGACAGGAGGTTGGCATGTGAGGAGCGCAGGTTACGGGAAGGAGTGTGATGGTGGAGGAGGTCAGTGAGGTAGGAAGGGGCCTGGTGGTGGAGGGCTTTGTGGGTGAGGAGGAGGATTTTAAACTGTATGCGGTAAGGGACGGGGAGCCAATGAAGATGTTGGAGGACGGGGGTGATGTGTTCACGGGAGCGGGTGCAGGTGAGGAGGCGTGCAGCAGAGTTTTGAATGTATTGCAGTTTATGGAGGACTTTGGATGATGTGCCGTACATGATGCTGTTACAGTAATCTAAACGGGATGTGATGAATGCGGGGATAAGGGTTTCTGCGGCAGAGAAAGAGAGGAATGGACGGAGGTGGGCGATGTTTCGGAGGTGGAAGAAGGCCGTTTTAGTGAGCTGGGTGACGTGGTGTTGAAAAGAAAGGTTGCTGTCAAAAATGATTCCAAGGTTACGGATGTGAGGTGCAGGAGATAGAGTAGAGTTATTTAAAGTGAGAGTGAAATTTGGAATGGGATTTGTGAGGGACTTGGGGCCGATGATTATGAGGTCGGATTTGTCGTAGTTCAGTGATAGGAAGTTGGTATGCATCCATGTTTTTATTTCAGAGAGGCAGTTTGTGATAGTGGAGGATGACAGAAATAAGAAATACTCAATCTTCTTTTTGATGGTCAGGTTTCCTCCTCGAGTTCGCAGAGACATCAGAATTAATTTTTAAAAAACTCCTCAAAAGAGTTTAAAAATGGACAAAGTGTATCATTGTAATCACAAGTTCTACCAGGATGCATCATGGAGAATGTTCAAATCAGCCTCACATGCACTCTCAAGTTTCTCAGAGTAACACTCGCACACAAACTAAGTACTCACATTGCACTTAACCCCACTGTGCGACATCCAAACAGTGGGGAAGCTGTGTTTCTTTCAATGGGAGTGCATGGTGGGTGGGGGGCAGCGGAATTAGCATAGCGTAATTACACCGGGGAATGATCCAAACTCCAAGGAGCAAGACATAACCCGTAATTTGCCATTGTGCTCCCTTTGCAATTGACAGTCGCGCTATGATATTGGAGATAAATGTCGGAATTCAGGCTGTTAGTTTAACTGATGGTGCATTCAGTATGATAATAACCACGCTCTTGCACACCGTGAATCTGATGAGCAGGCCTGCAATAGCTCTTCAACACTTTCCCTCCCCTCCATAGGGTATTATCATGCTAATCTAAAAGAAGAAGAAGGAGGAGGGAAAAAAATACATTTCAGTGAACGAGGAAGAATAATAGGAAGCCGGGACCTCTGGAACTGCGAGGAGACAAAGGAGGGTTTATTCATCCAGCTCTGCCTGAGCAAAGCAGGAGTGACAAATGGACACAGACATTATGGTGGCTGGTTAATTAAAAGAACATAGCCTAATTAAAAAGATCTTCCTGCTGAATGGACTGCCTGGACGCAGTAACTGACCTGTGTCTCCTGCTCATGTCGAGCACAGAGAAAGCCAGACTCTCTCTTTTTCATGCATTTAATTTTCACATCAGAGGCGCTTTGACTGACGAGCGGCAAACACCCGAGTGGAGCTCGCCGCAGGAAGTACGCCAGATCATGGTGGGGGTGCCGGTTGCCTGTTAAATGACTCATGATTTCCATTAGACTGTCAATGAAACTCGCACAAGAGATTTGATTAAATGTAATTCCACATTTCTCGCACAAAACTTTTTCTCATGAATGTCATTGCAATACATTATTCTGTGACTGCAGCGCTGGACATTTTTCAAGGACATTCTTCTTTCCATAATTTCAATGCGCAGGTTGTTTGCAATGCTTCCAGAGAGACAGACTCAGGGAGGATGGTTGAAAGACACAAGGAGTAGTGGAAATAACTGGATTTGACTTCTTTCTATCACGCAGTTTGAGCACATATGTTGATAAGCTTAAAAGGTGACATATCACGCTTTTTTCATCAACATATATTGGTCTAAGAGGTCCCCAAAACATTTAAAATTTATGCTCAAAAAAACACTTTGAAATCAGATTTTGGTCTGCCTGAAAAAGCCCTCTTCTTCAGTCCTCCTCAGAACACTCTGTTTTCTCTCTGACCACGCCCCCTCAGGAAGTGGATGTCCCTCAGCTGTCCAGCACGTTGATCTAATGTTTACATGTTGGCTGAATATACACGGCTGCTCAGAGATCGCGTTACTTCAACCCTCTGAATCTGATCCAGAATCTGATTCTGACGGGGAGGCGCCTGCAGCAGGACCTTTCTGAAGGATTGGTCACAGATTTAGTGTTTCTTGTTGTTGTATTTGTCAGCATGTCGACGTGTGTCTTGGTACACAGCTATGAACATGTAGCTATGTGGCTATGCTAACTAGCGCTAGCACTTATCCATGATAAATAAAAATCATCCACTAGATCTTCATATCTGCAGACGTGGGGAGTAAAACCGACCTCTGCCAGAAAGGCAGCGGGACCTTTCTGAAGGATTGGTCACAGATTTAGTGTTTCTTGTTGTTTTATTTGTCAGTATGTCGACGTGTGTCTTGGTACACAGCTACAGCTACGACATGTAGCTATGTAGCTATGCTAACTAGCGCTAGCTCTTATCCATGACAAATAAAAATCATCCACTAGATCTTCAAATCTGCAGACTTGGGGAGTAAAACCGACCTTTGTGTTTATTAAGACAGCCTACAACTAGCATGCCTCCCTCCTAAGCTCCTTGTTAGCACACATGTGTGCAGGTAATGAAAAACGGAGGAGGGATTCAGTATTATTTTATACAGTCTATGGGCTGAACAAGCTCCGAGCTCTGACTCTGTATCAGACCAGATATTGTTGTGACGTAACAAAAACACTGAAGTCTGAAACGGCTGGTTTCACACACATTTACAGAAAGGTGGAGAAATCAGAACAGGGGCAGAATGGATTTTTTTCATTCTCGGGGGGTTTGTAGACATGCCAGGGAAACATATTTCAGGTAGAGAACCATTAAAAAGTCCATTTTGCATGATATGTCACCTTTAAATCGCTGCTGATATCAACATGTTCTGATAACAGTGCTTGGTGATGTGCTCCTTTAGGATGCACATTTCATTTAGCTAAGTCTCAATGTTTGATGTTAGAATGAATGTGAGATGACTTTTAAAAGTAAAGTTAATATTTAAAAAGTCTGCAGGCGGAGCTACAGAGTACGCTTTGTCAACATTTGTTTTCCTTTATGTGAATGAGAGTATCCACAGAGTCAACAAACCAGTTAAAGAGAAAACAGTGGAGAGCGCCTTACTACGTGTTGATTTTGTATTTGTTCTCCTGAGTTCATTCCGGTGTTCTGTCAAATAATGCTTCCTATTCATGGCTGCTCAACGGCTGCTGTGCATGCTGTGCAGGTATGTTAGCAAATATCAGACTATCCAGGTACGCCTCGAGTATCAAAGCATGTTGGTATTCCTGTGACAATGCAAATGGACAGAGTGGTGGTGTTTCCATAGACTGTATAAATAATGGCGAGGTATCCGTGATGTCACCCATCTGTTCTTGAGCGCTGTTTTGAAGCCAATCGATGGCGGGAGCCATATTGGAAATGCTGAACTCAACGTAACTTAAGGCTGATTTATACTCTGGCGTCGAATGGACAGCATAGCCTACACCGGAGGTTTGCATAGTTCCCGTAGTTACGCAGGGGTCTACGCATGAATCTGACCTGTGATTGGTCCGCTTGGCGGCTTTGCATTTCTTGCATTTACAGCACTTCCTGGATCCCTGCTCATCGGTCTTGTATTTCATCTCCTCCTCTCTATTCTTCATGTAATCATGTCTGAATGATAAACAGCAACATGTATCAGCTGTGGATTAATATAACACGCTCTGAATTGCTGTGGAAAAGTAGGGGCGATGCAGAAGTATAAAACAGCCTTAGTGAGGGGCTGGTGGACCTAGTGGTCTAAGCGCCCCACATACAGAGGCTACAGTCCTCATCGCAGGGGTCAACGGTTCGATTCCCGGCCGGTTGACCATTTCCTGCATGTCTTCCCCCGCTCACTACTCCCCACATTTCCTGTCTCTCTTCAGCTGTCCTATACAATAAAAGGCAAAAAAGGCCAAAATATATAACTTTAAAACAGCCTTAGTGTGATGTAAAGAGGCGGGTTTGAGCCTTCTAGCCAACAGCTATGTGTTCCCGCCTGTCAGTCAAGTCAGTCATGTCCTTATTGGGTAAAAAAACTCATAATCCTAAAATCTTCTGAACTGTCCTGTTAGAAAAAAAATGACCCCCTGTACAGTGTGTGTCATTAGAGAGATTAGCTACATAGACCCAGGCTGTAAACATGTTTATATCCCATTCATGTGTATGTGACTTCAGGTACTTCCGGAGCCAGCCTCAAGTGGATCCTCGATGAACTGCAGTTTTTAACACTTCTGCATTGGACTCATATTTCTAGACCGGAGGTTGCTGCTTGGTTATACCAGCATCCTGTGCAGATTTATTAGCAAACATAAGGCCTATAAAAGGTACGCCTCTAGTGTGAAAGCATGCTGCTATTCCTGTGACAATGCAAATGGACTGAGTGGACTGAACACATGCTCGCCTGATTCTCCCAGCACAGTTACCTCTGTTTGTGATCTGAAAACATTAGCAAATAGCACAAACTGTCTGACTCTGCTATCGATTCACAGCTGCAGTTTGCAACCAAGCAGCAAAACTAGGCACAAAGTATGAGCATCATCACCCCTGAGTGCTCACTCATGAGGGCGTTTTCCTGAAGATTTCCTGCAGCGCTCTCACATGAGCGAACCCTGACTCTACCCCAAAATTATGCTCGGGGGGGTTGTAGGACTTGTTACGGGTGAAGTTGAGCTGAAGAATTTGGCCGTTTGTGTTCACGCATGCAGCTCAAGAACTGTGTGCATGTTTGAAAGTGGCTTTACTAACACATTTACAACAATGCCACCAAAAACACAACCACTGGAATCTCTACAAAGGTTTGTAATGCAACAGAATGGACTACTGTGCAACATCATAATTCATGTGACCACTCAGCATAAGGCTTAAATCAATGTTTGAATGGCCTGCACTGCTGAATCCATCAAGCAAATACATGCAAAGAACTACACAAGAGGGATTCTGTGGTAGCTTTTGGCTTTTTCAACTGTTCACCTTGCAAACATCCAGATGCAAGAGAAAAACACTGCTGTCATGAAAACTTGCAAAGCTTTAAAGCGTGCCTCGGAGCAGTATAAACAGCTGTGCAGTGTTTTATGTCTCATAGCCTTTAAGCAGGACTTCCTGACATTTCATCCCTCCCGCTGCCTGTAGCAGCAGAGCCACAGTAATGCAGACAGTCTGTGTTTTGCTGGAGGGCAACTGTCACCCCTCTGACATGGCCTGAGAGTGAAAGTGTGAGTGTGTTCATCCCTTTCTCCCAGCCACCTGTCATTGAGATGTGACATTAAAGTCATAGTGTGGTTCAGTGGTGTGTGCTTGTTTACTCGGAGTTAGTTTTCATGCTGTCAGTCAGCAGAACGCCGTCCCTCAGGGGGGGAGGCAGAGGAGAGAGAAATGAGGGGAGATCAAACAGCCGATGAGGATTCATTGGCTGGAGCGAGGGAAGTGGCTCGTGTGACTGAGTGGGAGGTGTTTTTGTTGTGTTTGGGACTCTCTTATGGTGGAAATAAGTTTACAGCCTCAGAGTAAAATAATGAACATGTTTTTTTTCCAGCCCCCGAGCAAGCTTCATGCACAAGACACACACAAACACACACACACTCGAGAGGCTGCACAATGGTGGCTGAAATTATCATCAGCAATTACTCTGAGGTTGTGCTCATATTTGGAGGATCACAGTTTGACTCTGAACCAATTCTGTGGAAACAACTTTGCCCTTTTGATCTGCTGCAGAAATCCAGCGTACAAAGCATGCTTCTGTGCAGAATAGAATAAAGACTGATGTATAAAGTCACATGTGCAACTTCAAGCGACTTATCCTTTGTGTTTCACTCACGGTGCCTGCTTTTTTACCGCCCATATTCATAATTACATTAGTGCCAATATCCATTACAAGATAGAAGACTGGAGTATCATCCATGTAACATGCTTTTTGGCCTTGAGGTGAGTTACACAACTGAGCCATTCATTTATTTTCATCCATCCATCCATCCATCCAACTTCCTTCCCCCCTATCTGGGTCCGGGTTGCAGTCTCAGCAGGGAAGTCCAGACACTCCTCTCCCCGGCCACTTCCACCAGCTCTTCTGGGAGGATACCGAGGCGTTCCCAGGCCAGCTGAGAGATATAATCTCGCCAGTGTGTCCTGGGTCTTCCCCGTGGCCTCCTCCTGAACGTCTCCCTGGGGAGGTGTTTCAGGCATGTCCGTCTGGGCATCCTGAGCAGACGCCCAAACCACCTCACCTGGCTCCTCTCAATGTGGAGGAGCAGCGGCTCTACTTTAAGTCTGAGCTCCTGACCCTCTCTCTAAGGCTGAGCCCAGACACCCTGCAGAGAAAGCTTTTTTCAGCCGCTTGTATTTGCAATCTTGTTCTTTCGGTCATTACCCACAGCTCGTGAACATAGGGGAGGGTTGGGACATGGATTGACTGGTGAATTGAGAGCTTGGCCTTCTTGCTCAAGTCTCTCTTCACCAAGACAGACCGGTACAACGTCCGAAACACTGCATCTGTCAATCTCACGCTCCATCTTCCCCTCACTCGTGAACAAGACCCTCAGATACTTCAACCCCTCCACCTGGAGTAAAGACTCTCTTCTGACCCGGAGTGGGCAAGCCACCCTTTTCCAACTGAGCACCATGGCCTCAGACTTAGAGGTGCTGATCCTCATTTATTTTCAGCTTTGGTGAATTCAAACACAAAGTTATTAAGATAAAAGTGCATCATGTTGGGTTTTTCGCTCTCTCATCCTCTTCCCCTCGAAGCACTCCACTGTCTCCCCATCCTGAAAACCCTCCATCATGCTGCATTCACATGCACTCAGTCAGACACCACCTTTACTTTGTTCCTTGCCTCCTCTCCTCCCTTCGATGGGAGCTGAGGTGACGTGAGAAGGGATGAGTGGAGTGATAAACTTTTCAGGGAATGAGACATCTGTGCTACGCTGCCGTCACTTTGGACAGATGTCAATAAAATATGATGTGTGGCACATCTGTCTTCAGTTCGCCTACAGCCTCCTCCTGGGCTTTATGAAGTGTGTCATAACAGCGTTCATGGCCACTTATATTTTAATGTATATATATATACACAGTATATGATTTGTATGTTCCAGCTGCATGCCAGGCCGTCTTGATACAGCACAGGTGTGGGTTTATTTTTTGCAAAAGGATAAAACCAGTTCATCATCTCCAGCTCCTCCGGCAAGCTTCCTCCCTTCTTAATATTCATTTTAGAAACTGAGATGTCAAGATTTCAAGATGGCGCGCTGAGATCTGCTCCCCGAGCAGGAGAGAGGAGACGAGGAGGCACAAATTACAGGAATGAGAAAAGCTCCTTCATGGCACTGTAAAACAAACGAAGAGTGGAGCGGTACAGTCGGAGCGCCGGGATTATTTGCTCTTATTGTCCGGGTTGTGTTTTCTGCTGAGAAATATCTGATTCATCTGTCAAGTGAGGAAAAAAGGTAAAAGACTTTAACTTTAAATGAGCTGCAGATACCTGGTACCAGGACTTTCTGTTTGCTCACACTACTCAGCTCTTGTCCACATTCATCTCTCTGAAACCACAAAGACATTTACTGTAAAACCTGGATTATAAACTACACAAATAAATACAATGCAGCCTGTTTTGGGGGTTCCTCTGAGGGGGAAAGGGTTCAACCTGTCTTCCTGTGTGATGATTTCCATTGCAACCTGCTGGTGCATCCACATTCTTGACATCGTACCACCATAACCAACTTTAGGAGTTTTATCCACAGGGTTGCACCACAACAATTATCTGCACACGCACCAATGCTCTCAAATAGAGCTGGGCGATATTGAAAATGAGGTTATCATTATTTCATTTAAATTCAAAAGGGAGATTTTTGGTCCTGAGTGAAAGTTGAAGATGGTTTGTTGGCTTATATCTGGATTTAGTTTTTTGATAAGCTTCTTGAATCCATAATTTCTGACAGCGCCTAAAGGCTGATTTATACTTCTGCGTTGAATCAACGGCGTACCCTACGCCGGGGGTCGGCGTAGCTCCCGTACCTACGCCGAGGCCTACGCACGTAGCTGACGTGCACCTCCTCCAAAATGTAACTCCCCGTAGAGCCGACGCGGACCTCAAGCCCTGTGATTGGTCCGCTCGGCGGCTTTGTATTTCCCCCATTTACAACACTTCCGGGATCCCGGACATCGGCCGCACATCGGCCGTGTATTTCATCTCCTCCTCTCTATTCTTCATGTAATCATGTCTGTATGATAAACAGCAACATGTATCAGCTGTAGATTAACATAACACGCTCTGAATCTCTGTGGAAAAGTAAACAGAGGTCGTAACGGGGCAGGAAGCAGGCGACCGGCTATCAGAGAGACCGCACTGCCCTCTAGTGTTTCGGAGGAGAATTGCTGCGCGACACGGACACACCGACGCACAAGTATGTTGGGCTCAAGTCCGTGTCAGCTCCTGCTGCGTAGGGGAGACGCGGAAGTATAAATCAGCCTTAAGTAAGATGTGTAAATTTTTTCAGTGTCACTATCGCTCGTTTCAGCTGTTTAATAACAATAATAATAATAATTCATAGCATTTATATAGCGCTTTTCTAAGTACTCAAAGTGGCTTTACGTAAGGTGAAACTAAAAAGTAAAACATATGAGGGGTGAGCCCGACTAAGGATTTGCTTAGTCGAATCTGATTCATCAGATTTTGCCCATAGTCGACGAATAGTGGAATGTTTGTTGTTTTTCCTTATTGACCCAAAGTCTGCATGATGGTGACCGCATGACAATATTACACATAACCCTTTACAATTAAGAGACTCGTAGCTTAAAGTAAAAGGGACAACAGAATATTATAAGTATAAAACTTAGATCTTTTAAATCTATATTGCAAAAACAACGAAGTGATGAAGGAGAGAGAACTCAAATAAGGCCACCATCCGTTAAACATGGAACAACGCGCCGTTATAGAATAAGGAATCAGGAGATATTTAAACAGTGTTCACACAGCAGAGAGCAGCACTGCAGAGGGTAGTTTGTCCAACTTAAGGCTAAACATTTGTATAATGTTCAAAATCAAACCTGAACCAGCTAAAGGGTTTTTAAATCTCTTAACAGAACCTTTTAAAACAGTCTTTCATCTCGTCTTTGTCCGCTTGAGTCTTTTCAAATTGTACGTGAGGAAAACCATCGTGTGTACGGGCAGAAGTGCGCTCCTGTCTTTGTTGACTGTAAATCCTGTCTTTGAGAATATCCTCTCTGATGGTGTGGAGGTGGATGGGATGCTGTGGATTTTTTCTGAGGCTTCTGACAGCTTTGGGTATCCCTCCTGGTTCTTTTGGCCCCGTACAGTTTTTGTGTGGTCCGGTAATCCTTGATCTCACAGTCCTCTTCATGAAGCTGCTCCTCATCTTCATCACTATTTTTTAGGATCAACTGAAGTTTTATTTTCTGACATGTTGAGCTGCTATGAACGTAGATAGATTTAAAGGCCAGCTGAGGTACGTCTGCTCCACAGGTCCCCGCTAAATGGGAGAGTCCACCTTTAATTACCAGGGGAGATTTAATTACCCCTTTAAGGAGATTTAACACGTCAAGAGCTGTTCTCAGAATTACATTAAATAAGTTTATATTTATATCAAAATAGGATATATGAGACGCTATTTTTACGGGAAACAGGAAAATAATGTTAAAAAAATTAGACATTGAGCACCCCCATGGTTTGAATGGAATGATCCACGTTTCATATGCAAATATTCAACTATGAGATTGGCAGTCGACTAAGGCTCGTTAGAACGAATAGTCGAATATTCCACTATTTGGGGTCACCCCTAAAACATATAAATAAAACAAAACAGGGACAGAGGTGGGGCGGGGGGGGGGGAGGTCATGTGTTGTATGCTTTTTGGAACAGGTAGGTCAGAGTTGTGGATATGTGGAGGGAGAGAGTTCCAGAGAGTGGGGGCAGCGATGGCAAAGGCTCTGTCCCCCCCAAGGTGCGGTGCTTGTTTACATTCCACTCTAAGCATCTTTAAGCCCCGCCTACCTCTCACCCTGCAACATGATTGGCTGTTAAATGCCGTCATCTTCTTCTGTCTAATGTTGGGTGGCAACTAGCATTAAAGGCTCATCAGCGCCCATCCCTTTGGTGGTACTGGGGGTTGGGGGGTGTAACTACAGGTTTAAATATATCAAACTTTTATTAAACATTTATTATTTTTATATTGAGAAAAATCATTTCACGATAATTATCATTATCAAATTATCGCCCAGCCTTAGTTTGAAATGCATAAAAAGTACTAAAACTTACTTCAAATGTCCTCATCAGGGAAATTAAAGTCAGATCTGTAATTTTTGGTAAATAGATTTTATTCTAACCCTGAATAGATGTGTGCATTTGTCCCATGTTCTACCATGCATGCTAGAATTATCACCCAGCCCTACTCTCAAATATATTTTGAGGTTGCACAGACACATTTCTGAGAGCTTTTCAAATGTAGAAGATGTGCTGCTGATTTTAAACATCTTTAAATGTCCTTCATTGTTCGGCTGATCAAAATGTGAAGCATCTACATTTGCATTCTAACATTTGCAGACTTTATTGAATTCAAGGAAATGGTAAATAAATGTTCAACAATAATAAAGAGTAGTTTCAGTTCGTACATGTCCTCACTGTGTTTCTGTTTGTCTTCTGAAAGCACTATTTTAAAATCCAGATTAAGTCTTCTGTGCAGCAAAGCCGAGCTGGACAACAGAGACTCATGATGCATCTATGAAGAATCAATTCCTGACCTCTTTCCCACTCACCACACAGACACACACATTCACACACACACACAAAGACACAGCTGCAGGGGTGAGTCAACACATGGTTAATAAACTGACACACATACACACTCCTCTGGAATGGGAAGAGTTCAGGGCACTGTAGGGGAGTAGGAGGAGGTGTGTTTTACTCACCCTGGACCGCTGCCCGGTTTGGATTCATATGACACTAACTGAAACCCCCCCGATAAACCCCCCGCACTCTCCCTCCCCCCCCCCAAAGACTTGTTTAAAAATAGCCTGGATTCGATGGAAAGCAGCCCGGAGTTCTGAGAAACACAGGATAAATGACCAGGCTAAGTGTAGGCGAGCAGACTTATCTTGCACCAAGCCAAGAATCCACCGCACATATGGTGACCGTTATAATATACACAAATAATAGCGTGAGGGTTTCAGATTATAAACAGCCCACATCGACGCAGGTAAAACACTGCATACACGAACAAGCTCGGGGATTCAAAGAAGAGCTGCAGGTTCTAAATTTAACACATTCCAGATTTAAGCACACCGGCATGCAGAGTGTTGTTTGCAGATTGGAATAGTGGCTGATTTTCTTGCTGAGGACTCGCTGCATGCATAAGGAATCAGATAAAAAGGCCTCAGGGACCGGGAGAGAGTTGGGAATCCAATCTGAGTTTCAGACACCATTGATGAACCCTTTCACCTAAAAGTACAGCTTCAAGAGTTTCACTCCACGCCGTCCATTCAGAGCGCGTACAGTCAGAGCGGGACGTGAGGAGGGTTCCCGGCCAACTTTTGGACTAACAAGGTCAAACGGCTATTTTGGGAAAGTTTGGTAATTAGATGCAGTTGGGCCTCTCATTGAAGAAAGCACGTCCCATTACGCTGCAGAGAGGAGAGCGCACTCAGAGGACCTGTGATGGAAAACTGCAGCAAACTTTCTCTGAACGCTCCTATAGATTAGACCTGTCACTTTGTGAGCATGTGCGTTGTGCAGGGCATGATGGGATACGATGGGGCATTACAGTGTGAAGAGTGCGACTGTGGATGAAGAGGACAGGAGATGGGGGGGAAAAAAAAGAGGCTTATTTTAGGATTTTAATTTCCTGCTTCATTTCACGTTTCAGCACCATAAAAATTCTCATTTCACAAAATCTGCAATAAGCAACAATGAGACATGATCATAACTCAGAATTACTCCTATAGTAACTAAGCAGTAGATCCCCCTCCCCTCCACCCTCCTCCACCCTCCACCACGCAGTCAGCCTAATTGCTTTAGCCAAGATGTGACAAGCCAGACAATTGCTGTGCAACAGATTATCAAAAGAGAAACAGAAAACAAATCAATCAGATGTTCAATCAGTCAGCCTCGCTCTGCCAAAAACTCCAGAATCCCACAATGCATTGCATCACCCTCTGGTCTAGATCTGCTCTGCTGTCTTGGGATCAGCTCTACTCGTCCAATCATAACATTGCACTTTGTAGAGTTTGTGTTCGGCTGGATTTCACAGTTTGACTGTGATAACAATTCAATCTGTCCTCACTCTTTATGAGATAATAAATCAATAATCATAATAAACTCATGCATCAGTAATCATCAATGCCAGACTTTTCTCTTTTAATTCTTCATTGAAAACTTTGCAGGATGAAGGTGGAACTAGTCAAGGAAGTACTTATTGTTTTTACAATATTGGGACACTTTTAATCATTCAGAACAAGATATCAATAACTAATGTCGTCCAAGGTGAGTCTGTTTTATGCAGCCGTCTGCAAAAGTCCAAAAACATTTTCTCTATTTTTATATCCGACAAAGAAAAGCAGCAATTCTTCACAAATAGGATATCACTGATTTTCTGTATTAATATTTGCAAGAGTTGTTCTGCACCCTGATCATGAACTTATCACTTCAAATGGACTCATCGTTTGAGATGCAGGTCAGTCTATTAAGATAAATATGGGAAACATCTGAGGCTCTATAACAAGCAGCAACCTCTGGCCGTGAGAATTGAAGCCAATGTGGAAGTGTTAAAAACTGGAGTTCATCGAGGATCACAAATTCAAAAAAGCCAATCCTTACAGCAGAAATAAACATGTTTTCAGCCTGGTTCAACAAACGAGTGTAGTCTGGATTGCTCATTTCTCAATCGGCACACACTGTGCAGGGGGTGAATTTTATAACGCAGTAGTTTCAAAGATTATGAGTTTTCCATCATGAGAGGCACAGCTGACTTGATTGACAGGCGGGAACACTGTAGCTGTTGGCGAGGAGGCTCAAAGCCCGCCTCTTTACCTCACACTCGCTTGACAGAAGTTATGTTGAGTTCAACATTTCCAATATGGCTGCCGCCGATGATTGGCTTCAGAAACAGATGGGTGACGTCACGGATACTACGTCGCTTATTTATACAGTCTAAGCTCTATAAACATATGATAGAGACTTGATGCATAAATGCTCGTTTATTACAATAATGTCACATGTAGTGATACATCACTTCTTTAAAGTGCTTTATCAGTCTTTATGACCATGCAACAGTTCTGTATTTGTACTAATATCATACTTCTTCTCATTTTTATCCTCAATGTGTAGCTCCACAGTGTTTGATGTTCCTTAGGAGAACATTTTCACCATGATATGATTCACCTGGTCAAGAGTTCACAATATGAGATTTTGCAAAGTTACTTGTGTGTTTGTATATTTTTGTTTGGGACTGCTGAGGGTGTCTTGTCTTTAATTGACCAGATCAGACCATGCATCAGTTTACTATTTTGTTAAAGGTGACATATCATGCAAAATGGACTTTTTAATGGTTCTCTACCTGAAATATGTGTGTGAAATGAGCCGTTTCAGACTTACATGTTTTTGTTACGTAACAACAATATCCGGTCTGTCACGGAGTCAGAGCTCGGAGCTTGTTCAGCCCATAGACTGTATAAAATAATACTGAATCCCTCCTCCGTTTTTCATTACCTGCACAAATGTGTGCTAACAAGGAGCTTAGGAGGGAGGCATGCTAGTTGTAGGCTGTCTTAATAAACACAAAGGTCGGTTTGACTCCCCACGTCTGCAGATTTGAAGATCTAGTGGATGATTTTTATTTATCATGGATAAGTGCTAGCGCTAGTTAGCATAGCTACATAGCTACATGTCGTAGCTGTAGCTGTGTACCAAGACACACGTCGACATACTGACAAATAAAACAACAAGAAACACAGAATCTGTGACCAATCCTTCAGAAAGGTCCTGCTGCCTTTCTGGCAGAGGTCGGTTTTACTCCCCACGTCTGCAGATTTGAAGATCTAGTGGATGATTTTTATTTATCAGGGATAAGTGCTAGCGCTAGTTAGCATAGCCACATAGCTACATGTTCATAGCTGTAGCTGTGTATCAAGACACACGTCGACATACTGATAAATAAAACAACAAGAAACACTAAATCTGTGACCAATCCTTCAGAAAGGTCCTGCTACAGGCGCCTCTCCGTCAGGATCAGATTCTGGATCAGATTCAGAGGGTTGAAGTAACGCGGGTCTGTGAGCAGCCGTGTATATTCAGCCAACATGTAAACATTAGATCAACGTGCTGGACAGCCGAGGCCACACCCACGTCCTGAGGGGGCGTGGTCAGAGAGAAAACAGACTGTTCTGAGGAGGACTGAAGAAGAGGGCTTTTCAGGCAGACCAAAATCTGATTTCAAAGTGTTTTTTTGAGCATAAACTTTAAAGACATGTTTTGGGGACCTCTTAGACCAATATATGTTGATGAAAAAAGCGTGATATGTCACCTTTAATAAACACTTTTAAAATAGTAGTGATTAAATACCTGCTAATGAGAAACATAAAAAAGAGAACTCTTCATAATCAGATCGTTACAAAGACAGTTTCCCTACACATTTCTTCAGTTAATTAAAATGCATTATCCTGTTACACGTATTTAAATACACCTCAGCATATTGTATTAGAACTCCTGTACATTGACTTTACATTGAATGATTCCTCTCAATATCAAGCCCTTTAAGATATTTCTAACTATCCAAGCATTGCATCCACCACATATAGCGTTAAATAGCGCCTGACGTCACATATTGATTAAAACAATCCTCGCTCACAGCTCTAATTCTGGTCTAAACTTCAGGAAATCAATCAGTGTCACAACTCCACCGCTGTTCAATCACACCCAGGACTTTGAGCCTGTCAGCAGACGGCCTTCACAAGATTACCTGCATTAAAACTACATGAAAAAAAAAAAGTTTCCTTATCTGAAAAGTGCACAAAGCAGGGGCTTAAGTGTGCAGCTGACTCCTATAGCAAACCCAAATTAAAACAGTCTGCTGGAGAAGTTTGTTGGAGGCGTTTGCTTTTTAAAAAAAACAGATTTAGAAGCAGAAAACAGGAAAGTGCCAGAAAAGACAGACAGCAGATTTTCAGCCGTCATCAGCCAACTTGAATAAAGCCAACCTGCTTCTCTATCAATGCTGGCTCAACCTTATTTTCTCTCTATTTCATCACTCCATCAGTTTTGAGATTCCAATCTCTGTCAGGGTTTGTTGTTTTATTCATGTTTGCAGCCAAACATGCTATCCCATTAAAAAATCATCAACAAGCCTGTGTTTCTTTCGGGATGGGAGATGTTCTGATACAAGACAGCACGAGTCAGTAACCGGATCTCATGCTCGAGACAAGACAAATGTCTGCAGTGCCAAATGTTTCTTTCTAAGACTGTACAGCGTCCCACAGAGAGGCGCTGAGAGGCTCCCGGTCTGTGGTAACTTCTTTCCAGGGAAATAACCGCTGGCACCAAGATGGATGGTTACATTTCCTGCAGCAACAACAGCCGTTTGTTTGGCGGAAACAGGAGAGTAACTGGGCTGTTAGTACAAGCTCTGATAGCCACCATGGCTGACCGGGCAAAGAAAATAACCCCACTAACGGAAACGAAAACTTCACAAATTGAAAAGTCTGAGAAAAAAAGGACGTTACGGGGCGGCCGGCGGCGCCTGATTGAGAGCCAATCTCTGGGAAACGAAGCGAGGAAGCAAAGACATCGACAGAGCTCGCCAAAGACGATGGGGATTAAAGGAGAAGGTGAAGTTACATTAGCCGAACTGAAGTCATCAACAGGAACTAATACGCATGCACATCGTCGGGGTGGAGCGAAAACTTCTAAATCTGTTCGCCGCAGCTTTCTGCTGACTCATCACTGCTGGTGATGAAAAGAGTCTGCATGAAGCCAAGGTGAGCCGATGTGTGATGGCAGCAGGTAAAAGTCCAAGTTGATGAGAGCAGAGTTTCTCTGTTATGGACACTTCCTAATATATGAAGTGATACTAACACAGAAACAGTCACCTTTATGCCTTACTACGGCAGGAGGGGCGGCAGTAGCTCAGTCCATAGGGACTTGACTTGGTCGCCGGTTCGAGTCCCAGTATGGACGAAGTTTGGCAAGTGGACTGGTGGCTGGAGAGGTGCTGGTTCACTTGCCTGGGCACTGCCGAGGTGCCCTTGAGCAAGGCACCGAACCCCCAACTGCTTGGGGTGCGCTGGTTGATGGCAGCATCCTCACTCTGACATCTCTCCCAAAGTGCATGTCCACTGCATGTGTGTGCATGATTGTATGTATATACCAAAACAAAACTGTGCGTGTAGCATGACTGAAAAATAACACAAGTGAAAAAATGTAATTTCCCTCTGGGGATTAATAAAGTACATTCTTCTTCTTCTTCTTCTTCTTCTTCTTCTTCTTCTTCTTCTTCTTCTTCTTCTTCTTCTTCTTCTTCTTCTTCTTCTTCTTCTTCTTCTTCTTCTTCTTACCCCTCAGGTGTCCCCCCTGACCTTTACCAAACAATGTTGTGGGAGCACATCCGACAAGACAAGAACAATACCCCGCTGAGAGGTACATGGATGTCTTGGAATGATCATGTGTGAAAGAGGTTATAGTAGGGCTGGGCGATAATTGGACAACGATAATTATTGGGATGTAATTTTTCTCAATGGCAAATGTTCAATAAAATTTTTATATAAATAAACCTGTAATTACACCAGTGGCGGCTGGCCAATAGGGGCGCTAGGGCGCCGCCCCACCACTCACCACAAGAGATTTAAAAAAAAAAAAAAAAAAAAAAAAAAAAAATTAAATTAAATAATAAAATAATATTCTGAACTGTATGTATATATATATATTTTAGATGAGCAAGATTAATATTATATAGTTAAATAATTATTAGTAAAGCTGTTTCGTTCATCTGTGTTGTCTGATTGGTGACGTATGTTCCCCATGGGTTTTCCCCATAGACTGGTTTTCTCCGGTTTTCCTCCGGGGCGCAGAAATCTTTGGCCATAGACTCTCGTTAAAAGTTGTACATGCGCAGTAGCTCCTCTTCAATACAAGAGATAGGGCCGTGTCGGGGCGCACCTTCCCTGCGCCCAGAGCTGAATGCAGCTTAATTTACATACCACCACCCTCCCGCCATAGGGCCGACGTCACAGCTGTCTGTCATAAAGCGCGGCTGATTGACAGCTCGAGCCGTGGGAGTAGGAGACGATCGGACAGAGAAGCAAAATGGAGACAGAGAAGTTAAATAATTCAGTGAAGTCACTGAAAACATCACCTTTTGAGAGGAGAACGTACCAGGAGAAGCTCGGTGTGAAAGAGCGTGGACCTGATCAGCCCAACATCATCATTAATCAGCAGTCCAAAGACAGAGGGAGACAATACACCCGGTCTTTTTCCAGGACCTGGTTTAGCAACAAGGCTTGGCTAACTGCATGTAGTGATGCTAATGCATTATTCTGCTTTCCCTGCCTCCTTTTCCAAACGTCAGGATCTGACCCAGCATGGATAAAGACAGGTATCACTGATTTAAAGCACTTTTCAGAAAAGTTAAAGAGGCATGAACAAACTGGGATCCACATGGAAAACGCACTGCGATTAGCAATGTTTGGAAAAATAAACATATCATGTCAGCTTGATGAAGGCTACAGGATGGGGATCCGTAAGCACAATGAGGAGGTTGACAAAAACAGGCACATCCTATGTAAAATAATAGACTGTGTCAAGTTCTGTGGTGCATTTGAACTTGCCCTGCGTGGCCATGATGAAAGTGAGAGCTCAGAAAATCCTGGTGTTTTTAGAGGATTGGTGGATTTTGTAGCATCACTGGACACAGTTCTACATGAGCACCTGCAGACTGCCACTGTGTTTAAGGGAACATCTAAGACTGTACAGAATGAACTCCTTGACTGCATGCTGTCAGTTTTGAGAGAGTGCATCATTGAAGAGATCAGGAGTGCAGATTTTATCTCCATCCAGGCTGATGAAACAATGGACATTTCCACTCAGTGTCAGCTGGTGCTTGTGATCCGCTACATTGACAAAGCCCATGATGTCCAAGAGAGGTTTTTTGAGTTCATGCCTCTCCAAAGTGCCACAGCTGATTCCATTGCCACAGAACTTCTGGATAGATTGAGCTTCATTCTCCCCGATGACCAGAAGAGCAAGCTCATCGCCCAAGCATATGATGGTGCAAGTGTCATGAGAGGAACCACAGGTGGTGTGCAGAAGAAGGTCCAGGATGTATATGTGAATGCACACTATGTCCACTGCTATGCTCATCAACTCAACCTTATCATGCAGCAGGTGACTTCCCATCTTTCAAAAGTGAGGAATTTCTTCTCCGACCTGGCTGGATTCTCTGGCTTTTTTTCAAGATCTCCAAAGAGAACCAGTGTGCTTGATAGAGTGGTGGCCCACAGACTCCCAAGAGCAAGCACAGTGAGGTGGAACTTCCACAGCCGAGCTGTGAACACTGTTTTTGAGCACAAAGAAGACCTGCTCCAGTGTTTTGAAACCATCAGGGACTCAGGAGAGTTTGATCCTACCACTGTGAGAGAAGCTGGAGGGTTTGTGAGGCTACTGGAGGATGACAGTTTCAGCTTCTTCCTGAAACTGTTTCACCTCATCATGCCTCATGTGGACATTCTCTACAGCCAGCTCCAGAAGCGGACCATCGACTCTGTGTTTGTTCAGGGAATCACGCAGCAGTTCACAGACAACATACAGAAGATCAGGTAAATTAATTTGTATGTTGTGCTGTTTAATATTACTGATATTGTGTTAATCTCTATGATGCTTGAACAACTTAACATTTCTTGTTATTTTACCTGGCATCTAAAGCTTAACTTTTCTCTTCTGGTTCTGTTCAGAGATTCCCTCCCTACTCTCTGTGGAGAAAACATTGGCAGTGTATCTCAGCTGGCCAAGAAACGCCGCACACTGGGCCCAGGTGAACTTCAGAGGGTCGCTACAGAGGTGAGATAGAAGCTTCTACAAATAATAACAATACAGAAAGATCTACAGGCTGGCATAATATTAAAAAGTATATGAATTATGTTACACCATAACAAACTAGAAACAACACTAGTGAACTGGCAGGAATAGTAATGCTATTATTTGACAGATTATTTGTTAACAAGCATTATACACAGTGTAACAGTGCCCTCTGCTGGCGAGCATGTAACATTATTACTACACACACATTAATTGGTGATACATGAATAATATCTACACCTCTTTAAATAAGTACTGAGACAATGATTAGCTTACACAGCTTATACAAATGGTAAACAGAAATCTTATTAATCAATGATCTACTGTAGCTATTTAGCCTACTGCACCAGTGGTAGCATGAATACTGCAGTCATGAGACACCATCACCATGGTCACTTATCTATTACAGGTGATGCAGCAAGACAATTGAATCGAATCGACCAATATTAGCATCATTCTTACTGTAACACTACAACGTGAATTACATATAAAACAACTGTCCTGCAGAAGTTGATTTATAAGATAATTTCCTTGGTGTATGAAACTACTCACAATACTAGAATAACAGAACAGGATAAATATAATGCAACTAAACAAGTGACTCACTTTAAACTGAAAGACGCACACCAAAAGGCACAAGATGATTACTACTTATAAACTTCTGACTGTCTGTAGGAAAATGCAAAATCATCTCCTGTCTGCAGGGGCGGATCTTAAGCGCTGCAGGACACCACTCATCTAATTATTTGATTGACAGCTCCGTAACAATTACATTTAAGAACAACTGAACATAAAATCAATGAATCACAATTTGAAATCTGATGCCTACGCACAGTTTTGTACAACTTTTATAGAGGTGATATGTTAATTTGCATGGTTGCTATTAAATGAGCACATATATTCATACAATAAATAGTTTTTAGATATTATTACTAAGTCATATATATATTGGAAAGCTGATTTATAGCCATCTCCATATTGCATTAAATTGGTGCGTTTATTTTTTAGGTTTGTGACACTATCTTGGGCCATGCAAGAGACCGATTTGCCTTCACAAATCATCTGATCAGTGCTACACTGCTGCAGGCAGACAGATTCCAGCAGTACCAGAGCCGGTTCCCTGAAGCAGCACTGAACACCACCATGGAGGCTTACCCAGTGCTGAACAAAAACAAGCTGAAAACTGAACTGGCTCTAATTTACGGGAATGATGAGTTCAGGAGCTGCAGTGGTGCTGTGGCTCTGTACCAGCTCTTCATTGGGAACAATCTTCAGGACACCTTCTCAGAGACTGTGGCTCTGCTGAATATCCTCATCACAACTCCTATGACCACAGCTGAATCTGAGAGATGCTTCTCAACACTGAAGAGAATCAAGACCTTCCTCAGGAACACAATGTCACAGGATCGTCTCAATGCATTGGCCATGCTCTCTATGGAGAAGAAACTTGTTAAAAGCATCCCTGACTTTAACCACAGAGTCATTGAGAAATTTGCTTCTCTCAAGGAAAGAAGAGCAAAATTCATGTACAAAAAATAGAACAGTACATGACATTATAATGTTTCTTTTGCTGGTGTGATACCTCAGACATTTACCAAAAAGCAAGCAAACTTTTCCTATTTGGAGTTATAGCCCCCCCTGGAGAAAACTCCACCAGCCGCCACTGAATTACACCCCATAACCACTGGAAAGTGAGGGGCGCTGATGAGCCTTAAACGCTAGTTGCCACCCAACATTAGACAGGAGAAGAAGACAGCCAATCATGTCGCAGGGTGAGAGGTAGGCGGGGCTTAAAGACATTCGGAGCGGATTTACACAGCTGAGACGAGCGACAGCGACACAGAAGGGAACTCAAAACCTACCAGCTCATAGCAGAGTCGTTACTCTGACACTGTGTCGACTCTATTAACTTAATACACTTCATTAAATCTACTCTCAGGATGATGCATTTCAGACACGTTTAATGTCCAATGCGACCGTAGGACAAATGAACACTGAATAACCGTGATGCATTCACTGCCCTGTGGGAAACAACATCACTCTGCCCATAAACCTTAGTAATTGATTTGTATGTTGTGTGTGTATGACAGTGTTTTTTTATTCCTGTATTTATTACTTTTTATACCTGGATTGTTGTTTTTGTCTCTTTTAAATGGCACCTAATGAGGACTGCACCTTTCAATTTTGCTGTACTTGTTGCAATGACAATAAAGGCGTTCTACTGTATTCTAATCTTAAAGGGGAGTGTTCTCCTCAAAACAAAACTCTATAAACTGATACACAGAATACAATTGGATTTATCTTTGTTGTAAATTTAAATCAAATTATGGAAATGACCTCAACCTGAGAAAAATAAGAATCTACAAACTGAAACTTCACAAAAATGTCATCTTACATTAAAGACCTGCTTCCTGTTAGCACCGTCAGAAATGATGGATTCAAGAAGCTGATCAGAAAACTAAATCCAGATACAAACTAACAAACTGTCTTCAACTTTCCCTTCAAAAATCTGCCTTTGAATTAAATGAAATAATGATTAGATATTGATTGTGATAATTATTGATATCGACTGATATGAAATGTTTTATCGTGATAACATAATTTTCCATATCGCCCAGCCCTACACTGAATAACCGTGATGCATTTACTGCACTGTGGTAAACAACATCACTCTGCCTGTAGCTCTTAGTAATCTTAAAGGGGAGTGCAAAACTTAAAAAATACTGATACACAAATTGATTTATCTTTGTTTTAAATTTGAATCAAATTATGGAAATAAGCTCAACCTGAGAAAAATAAGAATCTACAAACTAAAATCACAAAAATTTAATCTTACATTAAAGACCTGCTTCCTGTTAGCACTGTCAGAAATGATGGATTCAAGAAGCTCATCAGAAAACTACAGATACAAGCTAACAAACTGTCTTCAACTCTCACTCAGGAGCAAAAATCTGCCTTTACATTTAAATGAAAGAATGATTTGATATTTATCTTGATAATTATTGATATTGACTGATAACATAATGTTCAATATCGCCCAGCTCTATTTCAAACCATAAAAATATGGTTACTGATTCCAGGATTTAAAAGTGTCTTCTGGTGTTTGTGAATCTCCAAATAAATGAGGGATGTGTTTTGAAAATTGAGACCACCAGAGTCTGCGATTTCCCGCCTGCCTCTAAGAAGGACAGGAGTTTGGGGAGTCTGGGGGGCGATTTGCTCCACTTTCAGCCTGGCTGCCTAATCAATGACGCGGGAGGTCTGCCCTCATTATGAAGTGATTAAGGGATCATTTAGAGCAACAAACCAGCTCACTTTGGCCACCAGGGCCCCCCCACCCCCTTCCCCAGCCAACGCCACTCCGAGTTCACCAATCAATACGTCGTATGTATGGCCCCGGGGTTATTTACAGAGACACTTGTTTCCTTATTTCAGTCACTTCTCCCCCATTAGACACCGGAGCGGGGAGAATCGAAGTGGATTTAGAGGATGAACTTCTGCCTCTGTACTCTCTGCTGTGGCGCGAGGGAAAAAGTGCTACGATGTCTGTATTATCTTAATCTTCTGGGAGTTAATATTATGCTACTGAGCGTCTAAGGTTTTTAAAATAAACAGGATTCTGGGGGATTGTGGGTGACGCCGCTGAATGGAGGTTTTTTTTGGAAGATCTTTTGCCGCTTAGTCATCCGCTAATAATCCCTTAAAACGATGAAAATCCACGCACATATGAAGCCGAATTAGCGGCTCCTTCACATGAAATATGCATGAAAAAACGACGTGGATTTTGGGATGATTCATTTTCCTTCCTTTCAAGAGAGAGATCCTTTTTTGTTGTGCGTGAAGCTTTCAAGCTGCCCTGTGGGTTCCACGCACATCCTCCTTGTTATAAGTCTCAGAATGTGTGTGTGTGTGAGTGTGTGTGTGTGTGTTATACTATGGGGTGAATAGGTTCTCTCTCCATGATCTATAAAGGGCAAAGGATACAGGAGTGAGGTGGGTGAAAATAAGAATCTACAAGTGTTGTTGCTCTGTAAAATTCAGACACCAACAAACAAACACAGAAACCTCTGAGCATGGATATAAAGAGTCAGACTCTTAAAACATGAACCAACTGAGGTTTTAATTCAAAACAAAGATCCCTTCATGAGACTGAGGACCCTCTTTGCTTGAGACGATAAATCAGAGACAATCTGCTGACACTGCAAGCTACAGGTTATGTTTCCCTCTAATTGCTGGACCTGGTCCACAATGTGCTTCACAAAGCAGAACCAGACAGCCATGCTAGTGTCCCCCCCCTTGCGCTGCTTGTGGCCACGCTGGGGTTTGGTAAGCGGAGCCAAAGTCCATGTTCGACAAGGGGTTAATGTTTCTGAGGAGCAGCTCGACAAAACCGCAGGAAGACAGCCAGTCTGGACGGACCGAGCGAGGCCTGTCACTTGTCCAGTTTTGTGGTCTGCCGCCTCCCTTCTTCTTCTTCTTCTCTCCCTCTCCTTCCCCGTCGTAGCCTTTCACTGAACTCCAAAAGCTCTTCCTCACCAGAATTTTACACACTCATGTGCTCGGCTGTAATTTCCAGCCCAGCGTTAACCAAAACCAGGACCGCGGGAGGGAAGCCACAGCACGCCTGGTTTTGGAATCAGGAGTAATTACAAGCCTGCCAAGGACTAAGGAACCTAATAGCTGATGATCGGACGAGTGTGAGAGAAGTTTAGGAGCAGTGAGAACATCCAGTGTCTCTTTGTGTACAAGTGCTGCCAAATAAACACAGACAAAGATACTCTTTCTATACGTTTGGAGGTGAAGGTAGAGAGTCTGTCGCTCCTGTTGAAGATAAACGAGAGCAGACACAAGTTTGCTGTCAAGTTCACCTTTTTACATTCAGACTCCATGGCAGTCCTGCAACAAAGCTGCTGTTACTGCACCGCTGCACCACAGTGAACATCCCAAAGACACATTATTGATGCTTCAGAATGTGATTTTCTAACCTTACAGCATTCTGGGAACAAAAGAGGCAGCCCCGATGTTTGAAGTGACATGTTTCACCTAGTGCTGTGCGATATTACGATATAAATCGTAGTGCAATATAAAAACGTCCACCGTACGATATAACCCTCTGTCGTTTATATCGTTATTTTGATGTGTAGGGTATTGGTCTAGCTCTGTTGCTTCACTCATCAATCAATCAATCAATCTTTATTTGTATAGCGCCAAATCACAACAAACGTTATCTCAAGACGCTTTTACAAACATAGGAGGTCTAGACCACACTATGTCAAATTATGAACAGAGACCCAACACCAAGACAGGGTAAGACTCAGTCTGACCCCACCTTAATCCATCATGAGCATTGCACATCGCAGTATTTAGCTAGTTACAGTGGTGAGGAAAAACTTCCTTTTAACAGGCAGAAACCTCCAGCAGGACCAGACTCATGTTAGACAGCCATCATGCCTCGACCAAGTTGGGTCTGGAAAGACAGATAGAGGGGAGTAAAAGAGAGAGAGAGGTGATAGTGATGAGACGAGTCGTAGAAGCTGTTGCCGCTGGAGTCCAGCATGTCCGTATCAGCTGGAGTCCAGATCGTCCACAGCAGGAGGACGTCTACGGCAGCTCAGAGGAATCTACGAGACAAAGGAGCTCAGGGACTCCAGAAAGGTCTATGGTTAGTAACTTTAATGGGACAGGCAGAGTTAAAGTAAGTGATGAAGGGGTTGGGGGGAAGAAGGTGAGCTAGGATCCCAGTGTGTCAGTGTGCCAGTTCCCCCCGGCAGTCTAGGCCTATAGCAGCATGACAAAAGCTGGTCCAAGCCTGATCCAGCTTAACTATAAGCTTTATCAAAAAGGATCACTGACACTGTATGAACGATGATGAATGCAGGTTAATGTAAGCTGCAGCACCGCTACTACTTTGCGGTAGCATTTTTACATCACTCACAACTACTAGTTTACGGCACTGATAGAGCATGGATGTAACAACATGGCAGAAGCGGAGAGCTCAGCGGAAAACAAAGTGGAAACACAACCGAAAGAGGAGTTGGTGCCGAAAAGAGGGAACCGCAATTCCATGGTTTGGCTTTGGTTTGGTTTTAAAAAGTCGGACACCGACCAGAAAACGGTAATCTGCAAAACATGTCGCCAACAAGTCGTTACGACCGACTCGAACACATCTAATCTTTTCTACCACTTAAAGACGCGACACCAAGAACAGTACAGAGACAGCGTGAAGCTGCGACAAAGCACTAACGTGACATCAAAACCACCCAGTGATGAAAAGAAAAAAAACACACCAAACGAGTCTGAAACAATCGTTGGTCAACGGCATCCCGTACGACAAGCAGTCCCGCAGACACCGCGAAATTACAGATGCCATCGCTAAATTCATATGTCAAGACATGGTTCCAGTATATACTGTCGTTGTATATACTGTATTTTATTATGTTTTTATCAAGCGGCAAACTCCGGTCTCAAACAATGAAGCCAATGCGGAAGTGATATAAACTGCAATACATCGAAAATCCGCTTGAGGCTGGCTGCAGAAACACCGGAAACCACATAGATATGAATGGGAAGAAGACGATCTTTGCAGCATTAATAAACATGTTTACAGCCTGGTTCAAAAAACGGCTTGGCCCTACAAAGCTAATCTCTCTAATGGCACACACTGTACGGGGGGCGAATTTTTTTCTAACGTGACGGTTAAGAAGATATTAAGATTATGAGTTTTGCCCAAATAAGGACAAGACTGACGTGACTCCCGGTCGGGAACACACAGCCATTGGCTAAGAGACTCACACTACGTCACACTCTGCCTAGTTGATTTCCGCATTACCAATATGGCTGCCGCCGTCGATTTGCTTCAAAACAGCTCTCAGGAACAGATGGGTGACGTCACGGATACTACGTCCATATTTTTTACAGTCTATGGTTTTTATACATAAAATATGTGTTTCATAAATAAATTGAAAAATATGAGAGAAAACTGCCATTCATTTCATGTAATTTTAAGGAAAAATACTATATCGGGATATATATCGTTATCAGGATATAAAATCACCTATATCGGGATATAAAATTTTGTCCATATCGCACAGCACTAGTTTCACCTAGGGCTGGGCGATAAAACAATAATTATAGTGATATTATTTTTAGGGATGCACGATAATTATCGGTTCGATATTGGGAAAAATGACGTCACACAGATAAGTCCGATATTGAAAAAAATTACCGATAGAGCCGACTCGAATAAACCCAGATTGCTCTGATTACGGTCCCTCTCGCCTCGCCTGTTCTGCATGCACACACTGTATAAATACGGCTGCATGCAGGTAAACATGGCACCAGTGTGGGCTTTCACTACTACCTGCGGCAAAGACAACGCGATTGCAATTTGCAATAAATATTCAGCCGAAGTTCAGAGAGGAGGGAAAAGGAGCGTGACATACAACACATGAAACCTCATAAGTCACCTAAAGCACCGGCTGTAGATAGCAGCTTTTTCCCGCTCTTTTTTAAGAACACATTATGTATTGATTACCATCAGGACATAAAGATCATTTTAAAGTTATGTTTTTGGGATTTCTCACCTTTAATGGATAGGACAGCTGAAGAGAGACAGGAAACGTGGGGAGCAGAGAGTGGGGGAAGACATGCAGTAGATGGTCGACCGGCTGGGAGTCGAACCGGCGACCTCTGCAACGAGGAGTATAGCCTCTAAACGTGGGGCGCTTAGACTGCTAGGCCACCAGCGCCCCATAAGGATCATTTAACCAGTATAGCAAAAAGTGGATCTAAATCTGAGTACTAACCCCAGCTTTAAACAGGCCAACTAAAAGAGGATAAAATCCCTAAACCTCATCCCAAACATAGGTCAGCAACTCAGCAGGAAAGTGTGTGGCACAGAGAGCAGCCGCCTGAAATAACCCCAGCAATAAAAAGCTGCTAACATTAGCGGCAATAAATCAGTTCAAATCAGAAACCAGATGTGGCTTTAAAAAAAAAGATTTAATTTTTCACCAAGCTTTAAAACAGATGTAACTAAATCGGCAGTAAAGATTATGTCTGTGCCACCGGCGGTCTGTAAATGCTCTTTAAAATTCATGCCGGCTAATGTACCTGTGAGATCCTCTGAGTCAGCACAATGATGAGGGAGAAGTTTTTTTTTGCAGGCACAGTGAAGAAGTTATTTTCGGTTGGTGAGAAGAATGAAGCATTAAGAGTAGAAAAAAAAAAAAGAAAAGCCACATGCAGTGAAGACAGTGATGGAGGAGCCACTTCAGCCGGGCTGCAGCCGGCACGAGGCGGGTCCGCCTGTTCCTCTGAAGCCCTGCATTTGTAACGCTTGATGCAACATGTTAATGTGATTTCTTAGCAGCTGTGGCCAAACGGGGCCAGGACCTGGAGGCCAAGGCCCTGGTGGTCTCAGCAGATAGCCTGGACTAGCCTGTGCTGTGTCAGCCCTGGATTATGGATGACCGGGAGCCTGCAGGGCTGACAGGTAATAATTCACTCCCCAGGGGTCCCACACCCTTCACTGGACACGGCCACTACAAGCCTGGAGAGGTTGAGGGGGATGAGGCGGCAGACACGGCAGACACAGCAGACACAGCCTTGGAGCACTCATCCTCAACCCCCCCCCCCCTCCTGTTTTTTTAAACTATCCACTACAAGAAACAGGGATCTAATTGGCCACCCAGTTGCCAGGGGTAAGCAGCAGCCATTATCAAAATGATATATGAGGTGCCAGGGGGCCGGTGACTCTCTCAGGTGCAGGGCCAAACAAAGTCCCATATGCGGTGGACATAGGAGCAGAGATTAACTGTTGCTTCCTGAAGCGCGGCACCGCTCCGGCACCATTCTTTAGACGTGCGGCGGGGACCTCGCACGGTGCCACTGTGTGCATTGTGGTCTGAGACACTTCAGACAAATGGCTGTTGTCGAGGTGCCACAACAGCAAGCCTGAAAAATATCATGTAGTGCTCTCGAGTTCTACTGAGCTTGAAATGTGGGGGGAATGAGCGTGAGTGCAGCAATTCAGCTACTTGAAGTTCGCCTGGGGGTTTAATGTAACGTGTCTTCCAAATGAAATTCAGTCCCCCCCCCCCCCCCCCCCCCCCTCCACCCTGACCAAACCAAACTGCAGCCTCACTGCGCCTGCATGAGTGTTATATGTAGCGATGCTTGGATATTGAGCACTTTATCTCGATGATGAAAATGGAAATATGCCCACTGAACGTCCCCCAAGGGCCACAGTCCTCAGCCCCTGGTTAGGAGCCTATTTCAACCATCATTACCCTGAGGACCCATTAGGAAGATGCCATCTGCACACGCACTGCCCCCCCCTCTCTCCTACCATCGGCGCCTCTCGTCATTTCAAACTAAAAGCAAGTGCAAAAATGGAAATCGGAAATAAAATTACAAACTGGGCTAAATGCACCATTAACCATGCTAACTGAGCGGCGGACCTATCAGGGCCTGGAAATGAGAGCTGGTCGAAGAGAGGGCAATTCTGCAGAAGGTGACGAGGAAATGAACGCTCTCTCTTTCACATTTACAACTGGAGCTAACCCGTCAGCACAAATGTGACCCTCTAATGGTGTTGTGTGCTAGAAAAAGAGGAAAACAGAGAGGAGTTGATTGTTATACACGTAGGAGACCGCCAATACAAGGGGTTGAATATAGATGTGTGTGCACTATAAGTGTAAGTAGGAGTATGAGGCAGACATGCCGCTAAGTACGAGACAGCTCTCTCCTGCAGGGGAAGCAGCACCTCGCCTTGTCAGCAGACCAGTAACACGTCAAATAAAATAACCCGAAACCACATTGAGATGTCCTCTGAGCTGCACAGAGTGCTGGATCACTGAGGTAAGAAACCACAAGCCATCATCAGTCTCCCTGCAGCGGCTGAGATGGGCAAGGAACAAGACGAAACTAGGAGGGGAATCACAAGATCTGACCACACTGTCTCCACTTAAACATCTGACCGGGGTAGAGCGAAGACGGCATGATGTTTTTCAAAACAAGACGAGTGAAAAGTTGATTTCCGCGTGCCGGCTGCGGCTAACCATTACTCTCAGGATAAATTGATTCAACTTTTAGTGCATCAAATGTCAAATTTAGAGAAATGATCTCAGCATGATTTCCAAGAGCTTACAGTCATGTTTTCAAAAGTTCATTTATGCAAAGTCAGAGGTCAAAAAACAAAGACTCAAAGATAAAGAAGTGGAAGAAGCTGGAGCCGAATGTTGAAATTAATAAAATGATCATCAAAATACTTCAATCATTGAAGCTCCACTTCATGCAACCTTTTAAGCTGCACATGCATTTTTAAATTCCCTGCAAACTTTTTTACAAAACAGCACACATGACAGTGACAGGGGAGGGGGGGGGGGGGCAAGCTGCCTTTCAGTCAAGCAACAGGGCAAAAATAATTCCTTGCAACTGGCCAAGATCGATGAAGAAGTAGTGGTGTAGTCTGTCTCTGTTTGTGCACAGGAGAGATTTATTTATTGTTGAAATGCTCTTAGCCTCAACTGAAACTGAACACCCACCGAGGGCAATGAGAGGGCTAATGCACAACAGGCGGAGACTCAATCAGAGTTGTGCAGGAGGAAGGCTCCAGAGCCTGCAGAGGAGCATCTATTCCAACAAAAATAAGCACCAGCAGCGGCTCCTCTGGGGGGGATCTTATTAGAGCAAAACAAAAAAAAAAACACAGGTTTCTAAAGCTTTGTGCATCGTAGGCAGTACAGACTGATCCTTAAACCTGTTAGAACAATGAGCTCATCGTTTCCCCCCCCCCCTGCTCCGAGTTTGGCATTAAGGAGCAAACTGCAGATGAAGAAAGCCTGATTTTTAAATGCATGTGAAGTGAGAGGGAAATGTGCACATTCAATATAATCGAGCAGACGCGCAATCACAGGACTCTTTCCCCATGTTTCTCCAACCCTGCATTGATCTGTTAATGTTATCTGCAAGAGAAGAGAGCGCAAATCCTCTGCTGTCTGTTGCTTTTCTTTGCACAAGGAGATCTTAGAGTACACAAATGTGGCTTGGCTTGTTGGAGAATTAACCAGGTTATCCAAATTCAGTTAGTGTCCTATAGGCAAAGAGAGGGGAGGGGAGTTATCAGCTGTTATTGTGTGGAGCTGCAAAGGACGCATGCAAAAACAAAATTGCAGTGCTGTAGATTCGATTTTATAAGTCTGCACATGTACAAATATGTGTGGAAAGCTGAAAACAAAATGTCTTAGAGCTTGCAAAAGCAGAGAAACGTCAGCTGTTGTTCATGGCCAAACACAGCCGAGGAAAAGGAGGCAAACAAGGAGCTTTTCTCGTGCGTAAAATCAACTTGAGGAGACTGAATGGACACTTTGAGCGCATGTGATGTGTCCAATGTGTTATTAAAATGACTGAAGATGTCTGACAGTCTCCTTACATATGATATAATCCCTCAATCGACTCAAACTTGGAGCATCAGGCTCCTACAGAGCGGAGAGAGCGCAGCTGCAGCAGCAGCAGCAGCAGGAGCAGCATCGCCAAACTCCTCAACGCAGCGAGCGAGCCACTTCTCTTACCTTATTGTCTCCTTCCTTCCTCCAGTGTGAATAAAACAAACGCCACAGTCTCCCCGGAAGGACTCAGAGGAGGTGAAGAAGCGGGTAAAAAGGCAGAGTCGTTAGTTTGGTAAGTTTTCTAGGAGAAACGGAGAGTAAATCCCAGAGCGCCAGAGCAGCGGAAAGGCGCCCCTCACTTCTGTGACAAGACTGAAGCGAGACTAAAATCACAACACTTCAACAGCCGTGGAAGCCCCGCCCCACAGGCTGCACTGTGACAGGTGTTACAGCCAATCACAGAGAGGTAACAGACTTCTCTCCTCCCTGATTGGTTAATCACCAGAGTATGTTTTATTACGCCCCGCCCAGCAAGGCTCACTTTTCTCCCAGATGTTGAATGCCAGAACATCAGGGCCCTGCTGTAACTCTGCCAGCCAATCAGAGAGCAGGACGGGGGATTTAAAACACACACACAGTTTGACTTTATAGGAGGAGCTATTAAAAAGGATATTAATGCAGATTAGGCCATTTACAACAGGAAGGGAAAAAAATGCAATTACATAGGAGTCAGAATACTGGATTACAAAAGTTAGATGCAATAAAATGAACCAGGACAGATATATCTTTATAATCTAGAAATTCTCTAGGACTAAAAAACCCATAAATACATTTCTGTCATTTAAAATTTCACATATTTTTATTTATTTTATTATTTAACTTCTTTTTTTTTAATGTAAAAGCTACCTCTGCTACTCACCACTGCACTATTATCATATTATTTTAGCCTGTACATATTAGTCATGCCTATTTGTTGTTCTTTTGTATTTATAGCTGATGTTATTGTTATTATATTTATTTGTAGGTCTTATTCTTATGCCTTGTACAAAAAGAGCACAGTTTACCAAGTCAAGTTCCTTGTGTGTTCAAGCATACCTGGTTAATAAATTCTGATTCTGATTCTTTTTGTACTTCTGTTATAAAATAAAGTTTATTACCTCGCTTGATTCTGGTTTTGAAAATACACCAGAATAATGGGGATTAATTATCAACAGTAAGATCATACACTTCATCTCATAAAGGGGTAGAATTAGATACATGTTAACTTGTTCCTACTCCTTTGTTCATGTGAATTAAACTGTTTCAGTGCTCACTGATGGAATTGATTATTTTTGTTGTTATTTCTTCTTTTTTTGACTTGTTTTTTTTTCCATTTTACTTTTCCATTTTGGAAATAAAGAAATCAAATCAAATATTAAATCAATCTGCTAAAAGGATCCTGTCATGAGTTGATGTTTTTTTTTTTGTCTCCAGAAAATAAAGGTTTAATAATTAAAGAACAACAGATACAAACTAAACTCATTAAAATGTCCAAAAACTTAATCCAAAAGAAAACACACAATGAACACAAGAGAGACGAACAATGATCCAACCCAGGACAGGAGAAACAGAGGAACTAAATACACAGAGTAATCAACACAGGTGTGGAACACAGGACACAGGTGAGACCAATCAGGGTAATCAAAAGGAGGGAAACACACAAGGACAGGAAGTAAAACTGAACTGGAAACACAAGACAATATAACAAGAGACATGGATCACTAAACACACAAGAGAGACAACACACAGGGAGGAACCAAGGCAAGAAACAAGGAAAATAAAAAAACTAAACATCAACACATCACTGATCCGGCACATTTTGCCTCCGCCTGTTGACACTGTGGCGCTGTGGTATCTGCTTTTTACTTTCATGACCATTATCTGTCAAATATGTCATGCCACAGTTTAATTTGCCTTTGCATGAAAAAACAAAAAAGTGCAATAAACACATTATTCAGTGTTTGTTTTGTATTCTTTTCAGTCCTCCATGTCAAACTTTGCAGATCTCTACATCACAGTGATGAATCTGAATTGAGTTTATGCAGAAGCACTTTTTAAAACATGGATATTGATCTGTGCATCACTATAATCTGTCCTGACGGATATTATTACTTCATGATCACATTTTTGACTTGCATGTTTTTTTTTTCCATTTTACTTTTAGATTTTGGAAATAAAGACATCAAATCAAATATTAAATCAATCTGCTAAAAGGATCCTGTCATGAGTTGATGTTTTTTTTTTGTCTCCAGAAAATAAAGATTTAATAATTAAAGAACAACAGATACAAACAAAACTCATTAGAATGTCCAAAAACTTAATCCAAAAGAAACGCACAGAGAACACAAGAGAGATGAACAATGATACAACACAGGACAGGGGAAGGAGAGGAACTAAATACACAGAGTAATCAACACAGGTGTGGAACACAGGACACAGGTGAGACCAATCAGGGTCATCAAAAGGAGGGAAACACACAAGGACAGGAAGTAAAACTAAACTGGAAACACAAGAAAATATAACAAGAGACATGGATAACTAAAAACACAAGAGTGACAATACACACTGTGAGAAACCAAGGCATGAAACAAGGAAAATAAAAAACTAAACATCAACACATCACTGATCCGGCACATTTTGCCTCCGCCTGTTGACACTGTGGCGCTGTGGTATCTGCTTTTTACTTTCATGACCATTATCTGTCATATATATCATGCCACAGTTTAATTTGCCTTTGCATGAAGAAAAAAATGCATTAAACACATTATTCAGTGGTTGTTTTCTTTTCTTTTCAGTCCTCCATGTCACACTTTTCAGATCTCTGCATCACAGTGATGAATCTGAATTGAGTTTATGCAGAAGCACTTTGTAAAACATGGATATTGATCTGTGCATCCCTATAATCTGTCCTGACGGATATTATTACAGGAGAAACCAAGGCAAGAAACAAGGGGGGAAAAAAACCTAAACATCAACTCTGCCTGTTGACACTGTGGAACTGTGGTATCTGCTTTTTACTTTCATGACCATTTTCTGTCAAATATGTCATGCCACAGTTTAATTTGCCTTTGCATGAAGAAACAAAAAAGTATATTGATCTGTGCATCACTATAATCTGTCCTGACGGATATTATTACTTCATGATCGCATTTTTGACTTGCATGTTTTCTTTTTTCATTTTACTTTTAAATTTTGGAAATAAAGACATCAAATCAAATATTAAATCAATCTGCTGAAAGGATCCTGTCATGAGTTGATGTTTTTTTTTTGTCTCCAGAAAATAAAGATTTAATAATTAAAGAACAACAGATACAAACAAAACTCATTAGAATGTCCCAAAAACTTAATCCAAAAGAAACACACAGAGAACACAAGAGAGATGAACAATGATCCAACACAGGACAGGGGAAGGAGAGGAACTAAATACACAGAGTAATCAACACAGGTGTGGAACACAGGACACAGGTGAACCCAATCAGGGTAATCAAAAGGAGGGAAACACACAAGGACAGGAAGTAAAACTAAACTGGAAACACAAGAAAATATAACAAGAGACATGGATAACTAAAAACACAAGAGAGACAATACACACTGTGAGAAACCAAGGCATGAAACAAGGAAAATAAAAAGCTAAACATCAACTCATGACTGATTCGGCACATTTTGCCTCCGCCTGTTGACACTGTGGCGCTGTGGTATCTGCTTTTTACTTTCATGACCATTATCTGTCATATATGTCATGCCACAGTTTAATTTGCCATTACATGAAGAAAAAAGTGCATTAAACACATTACTCAGTGGTTGTTTTATATTTTTTTCAGTCCTCCATGTCACACTTCTGAGATCTCTGCATCACAGTGATGAATCTGAATTGAGTTTATGCATAAGCACTTTGTAAAACATGGATATTGATCTGTGCATCACTATAATCTGTCCTGACGGATATTATTACTTCATGATCGCATTTTTGACTTGCATGTTTTTTTTTTCCATTTTACTTTTAAATTTTGGAAATAAAGACATCAAATCAAATATTAAATCAATCTGCTAAAAGGATCCTGTCATGAGTTGATGATTTTTTTTGTCTCCAGAAAATAAAGATTTAATAATTAAAGAACAGATACAAACAAAACTCATTAGAATGTCCAAAAACTTGATCCAAAGAAAAAAACAGAGAAAAAGAAACACACAGAGAACACAAGAGAGATGAACAATGATCCAACCCAGGACAGGGGAAGGAGAGGAACTAAATACACAGAGTAATCAACACAGGTGTGGAACACAGGACACAGGTGAACCCAATCAGGGTAATCAAAAGGAGGGAAACACACAAGAACAGGAAGTAAAACTGAACTGGAAACACAAGACAATATAACAAGAGACATGGATCACTAAACACACAAGAGAGACAATACACACAGGGAGGAACCAAGGCAAGAAACAAGGAAATTAAAAAAACTAAACATCAACACATGACTGATCCGGCACATTTTGCCTCCGCCTGTTAACACTGTGGAACTGTGGTATCTGCTTTTTACTTTCATGACTATAACCTGTCATATATGTCATGCCACAGTTTAATTTGCCTTTGCATGAAAAAACAAAAAAGTGCATTAAACCCATTATTCAATGGTTGTTTTATGTTCTTTTCAGTCCTCCATGTCAGACTTCTCAGATCTCTGCATCACTTTGATGAATCTGAATTGAGTTTATGCAGAAGCACTTTGTAAAACATGGATATTGATCTGTGCATCCCTATAATCTGTCCTGACGGATATTATTACAGGAGAAACCAAGGCAAGAAACAAGGGGGGGAAAAAACTAACCATCAACTCTGCCTGTTGACACTGTGGAACTGTGGTATCTGCTTTTTACTTTCATGACCATTTTCTGTCAAATATGTCATGCCACAGTTTAATTTGCCTTTGCATGAAGAAACAAAAAAGTGTATTGATCTGTGCATCACTATAATCTGTCCTGACGGATATTATTACTTCATGATCGCATTTTTGACTTGCATTTTTTTTTTCCCATTTTACTTTTGAATTTTGGAAATAAAGACATCAAATCAAATATTAAATCAATCTGCTAAAAGGATCCTGTCATGAGTTGATGTTTTTTTTTGTCTCCAGAAAATAAAGATTTAATAATTAAAGAACAACAGGTACAAACTAAACTCACTAAAATGTCCAAAAACTTGATCCAAAAGAAAAAACAGAGAAAAAGAAACACACAGAGAACACAAGAGAGATGAACAATGATCCAACCCGGGGCAGGGGAAGGAGAGGAACTAAATACACAGAGTAATCAACACAGGTGTGGAACACAGGACACAGGTGAACCCAATCAGGGTCATCAAAAGGAGGGAAACACACAAGAACAGGAAGTAAAACTGAACTGGAAACACAGGGATCAAGAACTACAAAATAAAACAGGAAACACAAGAAAATACAACAAGAGACTTGGATCACTAACACACAAGGGAGACAAATGATAAACTATAACACAGAATAAACACAGGAGAAACCAAGGCAAGAAACAAGGGGGGAAAAAACTAAACATCAACTCTGCCTGTTAACACTGTGGAACTGTGGTATCTGCTTTTTACTTTCATGACCATTATCTGTCATATGTGTCATGCCACAGTTTAATTTGCCTTTGCATGAAGAAACAAAAAAGTGCATTAAACACATTATTCAGTGGTTGTTTTGTATTCTTTTCAGTCCTCCATGTCAAACTTTGCAGATCTCTGCATCACAGTGATGAATCTGAATTGAGTTTATGCAGAAGCACTTTGTAAAACATGGATATTGATCTGTGCATCACTATAATCTGTCCTGACGGATATTATTACAGGAGAAACCAAGGCAAGAAACAAGGGGGGAAAAAAACTAAACATCAACTCTGCCTGTTGACACTGTGGAACTGTGGTATCTGCTTTTTACTTTCATGACCATTTTCTGTCAAATATGTCATGCCACAGTTTAATTTGCCTTTGCATGAAGAAACAAAAAAGTATATTGATCTGTGCATCACTATAATCTGTCCTGACGGATATTATTACTTCATGATCGCATTTTTGACTTGCATGTTTTTTTTTTTCCATTTTACTTTTAAATTTTGGAAATAAAGACATCAAATCAAATATTAAATCAATCTGCTAAAAGGATCCTGTCATGAGTTGATGTTTTTTTTTTTGTCTCCAGAAAATAAAGATTTAATAATTAAAGAACAACAGATACAAACAAAACTCACTAAAATGTCCAAAAACTTGATCCAAAAGAAAACACACAATGAACACAAGAGAGACGAACAATGATCCAACCCAGGACAGGAGAAACAGAGGAACTAAATACACAGAGTAATCAACACAGGTGTGGAACACAGGACACAGGTGAGACCAATCAGGGTAATCAAAAGGAGGGAAACACACAAGGACAGGAAGTAAAACTGAACTGGAAACACAAGACAATATAACAAGAGACATGGATCACTAAACACACAAGAGAGACAATACACACTGTGAGAAACCAGGCAAGAAACAAGGAAAATAAAAAACTAAACATCAACACATGACTGATCTGGCACATTTTGCCTCCGCCTGTTGACACTGTGGCGCTGTGGTATCTGCTTTTTACTTTCATGACTATAACCTGTCATACATGTCATGCCACAGTTTAATTTGCCTTTACATGAAGAAAAAAGTGCATTAAACACATTATTCAGTGGTTGTTTTCTTTTCTTTTCAGTCCTCCATGTCACACTTCTCAGATCTCTGCATCACAGTGATGAATCTGAATTGAGTTTATGCAGAAGCACTTTGTAAAACATGGATATTGATCTGTGCATCACTATAATCTGTCCTGACGGATATTATTACTTCATGATCGCATTTTTGACTTGCATGTTTTTTTTTCCATTTTACTTTTAAATTTTGGAAATAAAGACATCAAATCAAATATTAAATCAATCTGCTAAAAGGATCCTGTCATGAGTTGATGTTTTTTTTTGTCTCCAGAAAATAAAGATTTAATAATTAAAGAACAACAGATACAAACAAAACTCATTAGAATGTCCAAAAACTTGATTCAAAGAAAAAAAAGAGAAAAAGAAACACACAGAGAACACAAGAGAGACGAACAATGATCCAACACAGGACAGGGGAAGGAGAGGAACTAAATACACAGAGTCATCAACACAGGTGTGAAACACAGGACACAGGTGAGACCAATCAGGGTAATCAAAAGGAGGGAAACACACAAGAACAGGAAGTAAAACTAAACTGGAAACACAGGGATCAAGAACTACAAAATAAAACAGGAAACACAAGAAAATACAACAAGAGACTTGGATCACTAAACACACAAGGGAGACAAATGATAAATTATAACACATAATAGACACAGGAGAAACCAAGGCAAGAAACAAGGGGGGAAAAAAAATAAACATCAACTCCACCTGTTGACACTGTGGCGCTGTGGTATCTGCTTTTTACTTTCATGACCATTATCTGTCATACATGTCATGCCACAGTTTAATTTGCCTTTGCATGAAGAAACAAAAAAGTGCATTAAACACATTACTCAGTGGTTGTTTTGTATTCTTTTCAGTCCTCCATGTCACACTTTTCAGATCTCTGCATCACAGTGATGAATCTGAATTGAGTTTATGCAGAAGCACTTTGTAAAACATGGATATTGATCTGTGCATCACTATAATCTGTCCTGACGGATATTATTACTTCATGATCGCATCTAGCATCGAATTTCATTACCCTTTAATCCATTCCATGCTCGTTAAAATCGTCAGAGGCTCGTTGTTTATATTTTAAAACATTAACCATCTCAAGTTCTGAGGCCGGAGGTTCAAGATGACGCCTTCAGAGACCTTATTATGTCTGACCAGGAGTCAAAAACACAAACATGCTGAATCCAGAATCGAGGTGAAACAGAGAAAAGCAGTAAAAACCTCACATTTGTTTGGATTCCTTTGCTTGATAAATGACGCAGATTGCTGAATGCTTTTTGGAGGATTGATTTTCAGGCCAGCAGCTAATTGATTAACTGACCAATGGTTTTAACAGTGCACAGCGTTTAGTCTTCTCCTGATCTATAACTCTGACACAAAAGCAGATACAGTACAGCACAAATAATAGTACTGGATGCAAAAACAAATTAAATGTCTCTTTCAGATAGTTCCACTGAGGTATTTGCAAATAAAAAAAGCCTGAAAGATGAACCGCATGCACCCTGAACGCCTCGCAGAGAATACAATGAGCAGCCGGGACAAAGTGTATACCAACAACAGCTAATCAGCGCCTGATGACGATGTGGAGGACATTCCCAGAAACACTAATAAGACACCTGTGCAGAGATTGCAGGGCTGAAGCATTTGCTCTGATTGCATCAGCATTTGATGATAATCCAATAGATGGGTATAGACTCACATTCTAATTCATCTCCAGCCTCCATTTATTCCATTTCCCTATCAGTCAGTCTTCTTTTCAGAGTACTCTTGAGTTATAGAGAAACAGGACAAAAGTTCAAGTAGCTCCTGCAGCTATTGTCTCCACTGGTTATAATACATATACTGCTAGCCACTTTGCCAGTCAGATAAATAGAGATGGCCTCCTTTCAGGTCGTGCTTGTTCATTACATTCTTCTTTGGCCCCGAGCCGCAAAAATGAAAAATGGTTGTGAGAATTTGCTCGACTCTGACTCAACACTTGGAGATTTGCTCCAGTCATTTCTTTTGGCAGCGCGGCGCTGCCTGTTGTGGTGAGGCTCTTTGGAGGGGAGGAAGAGGACACGAGCTCAGAGGGCTGTGATTCGCGTGTACTCTAAATGTTTGGCTACTCTCGGTTTCACCATAACACTCTGCCAGAAAGGCTTTTGGCAGTAAAGAGGTTTGATATATTGACAAGCTGTTCTCTTTTTTTTTTTGAATTTTCACAATTTTATCCCTCTGCAGCAGAGCAGCATCCTGAATGCAACACCTTTACAGCCTGGGGGGTCTGAGCACACCTCTACATGCGCACACAAAGCTGCTCGGATAAAGTGATTGCTCAGTTGATGGTTTTTGAGTTTACCAAATAAATAGTTCAACATATTTGGAAATAGTGGAGTCTTTGCCAAGAGTGTAGGAAAGTTTTACACCCCTCTCATCTGAAAGTGGAGCTACAGAGAGCAGATGGAGAAACTTTAAACAGGGTGAGGGAGCAGTTAGCAACAACATCTGTCTATGAACACCTGTCAAACTCACTGCTTGATGTTTCATACCTTTATTCTTTATTTGGCACCTCGGCATCATCCTCAACCCCACCCTCTCTTTCAAACCTCACATCAGAAACGTCACCAAAGTATTCTTTTCTCATCTCCGCAACATTGCACGGCTCAGATCCTCTCTCTCCTCCTCTGCTGCAGAAACCCTCATCCACGCCTTCATAACCTCCAGACTGGACTACTGCAACAGCGTTCTTTACGGCCTCCCCTCCACCGACCTCCAAAAACTTCAATATGTCCAAAATTCAGCTGCCCGTTTACTCATCCACTCCCGCTCCAGAGCCCACATCACACCCATCCTTCAGCACCTCCACTGGCTCCCCATTCAGCACCGAATCCACTTCAAGATCCTGCTCATCACCTACAAAGCCCTCAATAACCTCGCCCCCTCTTACCTGACCGACCTCCTCAAATGCCACTCCCCATCTCCCCGCCTCAGATCAGGCAGGATTCAACTTCCTTCTGGATGGCTGGCCAGGTTTACCCACTATGTATACAGACAAGATTATTGAAACAGTTTGCATTATTCAATAGATGGGACCCATGTCATTAAAGGTGACATATCACGCTTTTTTCAACAATATATATTGGTCTAAGAGGTCCCCAAAACATGTCTTTAAAGTTTTTGCTCAAAAAAACACTTTGAAATCAGATTTTTGGCATTCCTGAAAAGCCCTCTTCTTCAGTCCTCCTCAGAACAGTCTGTTTTCCCTCTGACCACGCCCCCTCAGGAAGTGGGTGTGGTCTCGGCTCTCCAGCACGTTGATCTAATGTTTACATGTTTCAGTCCTGAGGATGACAGACCTCAGCGTTAGACCTTAGCTAAGCACAACAAAACATAGAGGTGGAGACAAGCTAGCCAGACAATATCTGTTAATCAGGTTAATATGACATGTTTTTTTAATCTTGTTGTTATCTTGTTTTCTTCAAGAAAATCAAGAGATAACAACAAGAAGGTTGTAGTTTGGAGGCTATATTCAGTTTCCTGACAATATCCACCAAATGTTTCAGTTTGTATAATCTATAAACTGGGGTTATGTGTTGTTTTGTAGTCATTTCTGTCGGTTAATCAGGATCAGAATCAGAATCAGAAGCCTTTATTGTTACTGTAGTGCTACAAAATTAATGTTTACACTCAAATCAAATGATGCACTCACAGACAAAAACAAAAACACACATTCAATAAGACAGGACATCCCAAAAAACAATTTCAAAGGTTAAGTATTGCAGTGTAATACATAAATATAAAAAGGGTCTATGTGCAGCAAAGTGTGCAGTGCACACTAGCAGTAATAAAAAACCTTGTTTGTTTTTTTTGTTTATTGAGTGTGTGATGGCTGAAGCTTCAAATGGACTTCCACCAGATCCATGTCCGGTCCGCCGCCAATCCGCTGTGGTCCGGCTCCGTGCTCTTTGCCCATCAATGCGTTTTGGAACAGGACCGCCGGACAGCCAGAGTCATGTGACCGAGGTTTTCCCCATGGTGATCACTGAATCAAGGATTCTCCTCCTCCTCCTCCTCTCCTCATTCATGTTGTCTTTCTGGTCCTCTGAAAACCTCTGACCTGTTGACTCCAGGTCCTGGCTCCGCTCATCATGACTTTGGTTTGTTGTTGTAGTTAAGTGAAATACGATCTGGTGATAACACAGAGTGTTTTATTCTGAAAATTAACCGGATGTTTTCATTTTGTTTTGGTGAAACCTGACTTCCTGTCCCGCTCCATCTGCTCTGTTGAGATTGATGCGTCGTGCTCCGGCATCCGGCACAAATAGAAGTCTTGTGTATCTGATCCGGAGGGCTCCGACCTGCTGGAATTCAACTGAGCGGATCCAGTGGAAGTTAACACATTTAGAACAGAAACCTATCAGATCCGGTGCTGTGATCGGAGACGGACCGGACACACATCTTGTAGAATTTGAATGCATCACATAGCAATGCTGATGCTTTGTGTCTTTATGGGAGTCTTCAAATTGTTATAATGATGTTGCAAAATGTAGTGAACCAAAGACTTTCTTCATCTTTTTAGATGTAGAGATATTAAATGAAGCATCGTGTCTACTTGATACATTTTGGTAAATATTTAATGCAGTCTGCAAAAACTCAGAAATTGATTTGAATCAAGCTCTAATCATAGGCTTAGTGATTGGAATGGAATTTGGCCTTTACTGCAAAAAAGTGTCCCTTGAAGCTACTCTGAGGGAAAGGAATACACAATAATGTATTTTTTACCAATAAATAAGAATTATAATTATTAGTAAGAGTTTGTAATATTTACCTAAACACTAATCTGCCAATATGTAATTGTTATTTACTCTCACCTTGACCCGCCGTCTTCATTCTGTGACGCTCAGCCCACAAAGGGAAGCGAACTCTTTGACTTCTGCTGTCTTATCTTACAAAACCACACATCCAGTAAAAACAACAGAGGTGTTGAATATTTGGAACAATAATTGGTTGGAAAAGGGCAGCAGGGCTGTAGGCTGTCATCATCATTCAACCTGCTGCTCACTTGTTTGCATAGGAACAGAAATCCAGCAGAAGTGGAAAAGGCAGAAAACAACACGAGGGACCCTGAACCGGTGAAGATGACATTGAACTCTTTTGACCTGGATTCATGTGATTTTACAAAAAATAATCTGGTGGCTTATAGTCATGACAAAACACAACAACAGCTAGCTCAGCCAACATTGTGCCATGTGTTAGTTTTGTAGGAGAGATTATTGATATTTGATTCATGTGATTCAGGACAAATTTGAAGAAGAGGTTTTTTAACATTGTTATTTTCAATAAAAAGATGAACATTATTAGCATTTTTCTGTCTCTATTATGAGGGGTTTTTTTTGTCATTCTGATCTGGAGTATAAAAAATACACAATCACTGAAATAGAATATTTAGAGGATGTCTTTTTGAATAAAGTACAGCGACTGATTTGCAGAGAAATGGTCCAAATGTGCATTTTTATTTGCTTTTGTTCAAACTTTTTATTTGATTCTCTTTTACTATTGATCATAAAACTTAATACATTAGATTTTTGATAGTCTAATAAAAATAAGAGCTGTTTTCTTATTGGGCAAACAACTACCTCAGTACATTTTGTTCATCTAAACTCAACACTGCCACGACTGCAACGGACAGTCAGGACTGCAGAGAGGATCATCGGTGCCCCCCTGCCCTCCCTCCAGGACCTGTACTCCTCCAGGATGAGAAAAAGGGCAGGACAAATCCTCACAGACCCCTCTCACCCGGGTCACTACCTCGGTACTTAAGAGTTCTGAGCACCAGAACATCCTGGCACCGGAACAGCTTCTTCCCTTAGGAACAATCACACTGTAAACCACAAAAGACTCCTGTGGCAGATCACATACATGTGCAATACTTTGATTTCTGGTGCAATACCTCAAAAACCATGTGCAATGTTGTAATTTATTCCATGACTTATTTCATTGTTATATTTATCTACTAAATGTGCATTCTAGCTTAGGCTAATGTATCTTATTTCATGTCTTTAAAAGTACTTCTATACCTTTCTTTATACAGATAGTATTCATATTTTTATTTAGAATTTTTAGATTAGATTTAGGTTGTCCTTACTGTCTTGTTATGTCCTTGCAGTCTTGCTGTTATGTACTTGTGTTCCAATCACCACGTCAAATTCCTCGTGTGTGCGATCTCACTTGGCAATAAAGCTTTCTTCATTCTTCATTCTTGATTCAACACCCAAACACTGGGCCTGAAACCTAAATACCAAACATGCTAACAAACACAAGATGTTCTCGTGACCGTGACAGCACTCTTAAGAAATCATCCCGCAACCTGTAGGTTGAGTCACGACTGACAATCACGCTGCAGCACATCAACACATGCCTGCGCAGAGGGAGGAGCATGCGAGCACAATGGCTGAATTCAAACAGCCTGTTTTTTTGGCCCCTGCTGGAAGGACTCGCAGGCCTGCGTCACCTTAGAGCCAATTATGAGGAACACACAAGCTATATATTTTGTGTTTGGTCCCTCGGGTCTCTTTGAGGAGGCTGGAGTACTGAAATCTGAAGAACAGAGAGGGAGAAGTGCAGGCAGTGAATCCAGCATAATGATGGTATTCCACAAGGCTTTAGAGTCTGGTCCTCTCTCAGGGCTGCAGAGACAGTCAGAGAGAAAATCCACCTGTGTTTACCAAGATGCTGGGTTTGTCCCCGACCGTCGATGATCTTTAGTATTTGAAAATGCTTTACCTCCTCTAATGGGTAAAAATAAAATGTGAAGAAGCTTTAAAGACTTTAAAAAGGTATAAAGACTTTTAATCTTTTTAGCTGTGGAGATTTTAAATGAAGCATAGTGTCTACATTTTGGTAAATATTTAATGCAGGCTGCAAAAACTCAGACAGAAATTGATTTGAATCAAGCTCTAATGATACGCTTGATGAAGGGTATTTTCTATCAGGCAGTGACTTCAAATTTGAGTCCTGAAAATACTATTAAGCATTTCACGCTGAGATCAGACCACACAATCATTCCGTCTGTTATGATGGTCACTCTGTCCTGGGGCGATCCGGCCATAAATTTGTGCGGTGACTTGATGGACAGACACACTGACTGCACATAGAAGAACAACGTGCTTTTATTCCTGCCTGGGGTGGAGCTAGACTCTCAGCGCAAAGGGGGCGGAGCATCCTCAAGGGGCCCTTCTGATAGTCAAATTTACAACTGCAAAACAGCAGATATATTTTCTCCTTTATCTTATCAATAAAAAACACATTCTTATATATTGATCCAGGCAACAGGTTCCTTGTCGAGTTCAAATGTTTCAGCTGCACCAAGGACAGCACACAGCACTCTACTGAATTGATTAATGAATGGTTTAGCACTGATCCCCATGGACAGAGACACGCAGGAACATTGTCCAGTACTGTCTTTCTCAGGAATAACATAAACATAAAACATAAGATAGGCACCGCGGTTTAAACGCAATTTCAAAGGAAGTCTACAGCACCTCAGGAGATGACACCTAGGTGCCGAGATCCGTTACACATGTCAGTTAAACATCAGTGTTAGGATCCATGGCACACAATGAATAAAATTCATTAATAGACACCTGAAAACACACTAAAACCACAGTCATAACATGGGATTCATTAATAAACATGGTCAAAATATATAATTAAACTTGGGCTACATACAGTGGTATGATGTGGAAAAAAATGCGCAGTCCATTTGTAGTCTCCAAGGCAATTATTATTGATTTGTTTGTAAACATTTGAATTATCTAGCAGTGTACTTTTACGTGGGCATACGTTGAGCGTGGTTGTGGTTTGCACAACACAAAACGTGTTAAGTGTAGATGTTCTTAATTCCTACAGTGTTGACAGTCAGTGAAGGCATCAGGAGAGGTGTAGAGTGTGTGAGCGGGAGAGAGGAGAGACAAGAGGAGAAGTTTTTCATTAATTCAAACATTGATTGTTGTTTTGTTGGTTGGCGTGGTAACGGCCAACAGTGACCGGTTATTAAAGATCAACTTGTTCACGACTCGGCTCGTCATCACTACAGCGTCCGGACGGACGCTACAGTACATATATATTTTCTGTAGGACTTCCTGAACGTCATTAATTCTTCTGCTTGTTGGTGAGAGCTTTTTAGACTCTGATCCGGACTACAGTCCTGAGCAAAGCACCTCATCAGGTCAGAGGGGACAGGCCCGAGGACGAGCGAGAGGGGCAGTAAATAGAGTCAGGGGAAGTAGAGGCAGGAGACGGGGACTCGGAGGAGTGAACGCTGGGGAAATGTACGCGCAGGAGGAGGGCAGATCGGCTGGACGGGATTTGATTGGTTTAAAATTTGGGGACCCAAAAAACGGTGATTGGTTGGTGTTTTCCCAGGTTTACTCCGGCTGTAGATAGCAGTTTTTTTTCACTCTTTTTTAGGAACACATCATGTATTGATTACCATCAGGACATAAAGATCATTTTAACCAGTATAACAAAAAGTGTATCTAAATCTGATTACCAACCCCAGCTTTAAGTGCAAACATTAAAAGAAGAACAATTTGTAACCAGAACAATATTACATTTTGTTTAAACAAGTTTCAATAAGATGGCTTCAAAACAGCGCTTCAGAAACAGATGGGTGACGTCACGGATACTACGGCCATTATTCATACAGTCTATGTTCATGACCGATACTGCAGCCAGTCAGCAGGAGGAGCTCTACTTCTTTGGGCTTCACAGCCAGTGAACACTTGTGGCATCCATTCTTATTTAAAGTCTCTGGACAGACATGACAAAGTGATACTTGAAGAATCTCCACGACCGATGTAATGATGTCTGAAGGAAGAGGGTCTGTGCTAGACAACATCCAGAAATACAACCAGTAAGTCTGCCAGATCTGGGTTATATTTGTGCTGAAAATATGAAGTCTGACCTCTGAACAAAACAAACCTGAAAGTCTGAGTAGTGTTGGTAAAACGGAACAGGACATATGGTGCTGTGATTCTCTCTCAATCCTTCAGTTTCTGCCAAAACACCGGCATAAATCTCCCGCTGCCACAAAAAGTCTACTTGATGCACTTCACCAACTCTCACACAGGTAAATGCATGCACTTGATACTATTCCACTGTTTGTATCCACTATTACATACTGTTGACTCTCTCTGCTTTGCAATGTCACCTGATTTTGCAAAAAAAAAAAGTTACATCAGCGGTGGAGCAAGTTTCTGTGAAAGTCAGTCGCAGGATGAAACTGCATTCTGATGGATGTCAGCTTGAATTTGCTTTCACCTTTGTTGAAGCCTGAACAGGCAAAGAAAGCAACTAGGCTGCCCACAACTATTTTTAGTGAACATTTGTGTATTTATTTGTGCCTATTTGATGTTTAGCTGGTTATTCCCAAGAATTTCCCCCAGGTATTCCACTTATACGTTAAGTTTCCATCAGGATGCAACACAAGTTAGAGTAGTGCTGAAGCCTTGATATTTGTTCTCTGAGTAGAAGAGTGTTTCTATCCACTGTCCCCTCTAAGTGTGTCTTCAGGTGAGTATGTCATCCAGATATAATTTGCCTCACATGTCAGGGTGATGTGTATGTCGTTAGCTGTCCCGAGTCGTTGCCCTTAATTGACCCAAAGTTCATCAAGTCCTTTATGGATGTTTGCTCTGCCTGTCCTTGGACGCCCTCCCTGTGAGTCCTCCGAGCTCTGCAGCACTGATAAGTGCTGAAACAATCGTCTGACTGTGTCTGTCTCTGGAAACGTAGGGGCTGCAGGTATCTCATCTTGTCTTTCCTCCCTGAGTGTCTCAGAGCTTATCTGCAGGAGTATTTGATGTCACATCAACAGTTTCTGAAGCTCACATCAAGAGAAATTCCCCTGACTTCCAGCACCATTAAATAAAGAAGAAATAAGGGGTTACAGGAAGAACTTCATGGTTGTCTTGTTTGTACAATTTGGATCCTAAACTATGGGAATGTGAGCAGATTGTAGGGAGGACTTCAGCCAAAAGAGTTGAAACAAGCCATCTAAAGGTGCATTTCGACCAAGAGTTCCGCTGTCTTTTAGCCCCCAGAACTACTTTACCTGGAACTAAAGGTTCCTGTTCCCCCAGCTGTCTGTTTTTACAATGGTCTGAGGTAATGAAAGTAGGTCTGCTGGTGCATGAAAAGGCCTCACCTTTACTCTAACATCAGACATTTTCATTTCTGTAGAGCTCACACCAAAGTACCTTGGCAGTCAAGAAAGACTGGACTCTTAGGGGTGTAAAAATCAGTCCTAGGGGCTTTATTTTGACCATTGGTGTTGAGTTTCTCAAAAAGACCCTTATAGCTGGAAAAAGTTCCTGCAGTGGAAACGATGCACCTCATTTGGCCTTTTTTTCTTGCATGGTACCATCTTGGTGGGGTTGTCCTGTTTACTTTGAAGTTGGAGGAGTAGGGTTCAACCAAGAGTTCCGGGGTCTTTTAGCCCCCAGAACTACTCTACCTGGAACTAAAAGGTTCCTGTGCCCCAACTGTTGTCTGCGTTTCGACCGCAGGCTGAAGTCCCGGGTAGATTGTGTAAATCAGGCCACTGACATATGGAGAAAAACGTCATCACAGATGACACCATAGAAGCAGACGGACAGGCAGGTATCATTATGAGCAACACAACAGTTAGCCCGTTAGCATGAAAAGACTCAGCTGGCGCTGTTTTAGATGGTGCTATATTTAATCACAGATGGATTCACTGAATCAACACGTGAGAGGAGATAAGCGTGAGTAGCAAAGACGTTTCAACACGGCTTTAAAATCCTTTTGAACTCAAAAAGCCGTGGCAGAGATCGGACGGTGTTTTGGTTTAAACAGCGACCCTGTTAACTGGAGACTCTCAACCGGGTGCATCCCTCATAAACGTCTTTAGACGATCATTAAATATCTGATGAGGATATTTTGAAATCTTAATAAAAACTAAACTAGTTTGCATTCCCAGGAACTCCCTCTGTGTTTCAACAGCTGTGTAAACTCAACAAACACTGACACGTTCAGCTGAAGGTCTCCAGTTTACAGGGTCACTTTTAAAACCGGAACACCAGGAGGAGAGACGCATTCACGGTGGGCTGAGAGAAGACTACTGTTACAAGCTGCTAAATCAAGAGAATCTTGAAAAGTACACACACATACAAAAAAGATAGAACTAATAAAAACTAATGAAAGAAAGAGAAATCAAGTGAATCACAGATGGACAAACAATGACTGGGAATGGTTTTTGGAAAAATTTGCCAAAAAAAAAAAAATTTGAAAAAAAAAATTAAATTTTTTTTTTTTTTTTAAATCGAAAAAAAAATTGACCCAAAAAAAACTGGAAGAAATTTTTTTTAATTTTTAAGAAAGATATTTTTTTTGACATTTTTTTTTTTGAGAAATTTTATTTGAGACATTTTTTTTGAAAAAACATTTTGATTATTCTTTTTTTTGAAAATTTTTTTTTTGAAAAAAAAGTTTTGAACCGGGAAATGTTCCTCCGGTTGAAAAACGCCTAAACACTGCCCTGTATAGATCAAAGTGTAATGTAATTACATCAAGTGGAGATTAGGCGGCTTCAATGTGAAAGCTTTGTTTTCAGATATTAACAATGACAGCCACAGCTCCTGATCTCAGTCTCTATTTCAACTCAAGTCTGAAGAATCAGAGGCTGAACACCACAATCAGCCACACTGAGAGGCTGGAAACATGTCGAGCCATTTGGCTGTATTAGTGATGCGCTGTGTGTATCTGCCGTCTGTGTGATCTTAATCCAATACTGGGATTCATAATCCCCAGCAGGTTTCTCAACTAAACAAAGCTTAGGAGGGATTTGGTTGTTTGTTTATCATCTGAGTTAATGTCAAAAGGTCAGCTTGAGGACAAATGGAAGCAGAACAAAAGGAGCTGTGATACTCTCTCAATCTCTCTCAATCCTTCAGTCTGTGCCAAAGCACTGACAGAAATCTGCTGCTGTCACACAATGTCCACTTGATGCACTTCACTAACTCAAACAGAAGTAAACCCATGCACTCGATGCCATTCCACTGTTTGTATCCACTTCTGAATGTTGACTCTACAGTAAGACACCAAACATCAGCATACGCTCAGAGGTACGGAAGAGGATTAGGGACAGTGAAAAAAAAAGAAGAAATTATGGTCCAATGTATTTTTGTATTTTTGTTTTTTTGTCCCCCCCAAAAAATTGGAATTCTGAGAAAAAGGGCAGAATTCTGACTTTAATTTAATCCCAGAATTCTGACTTTAATCTCAGAATTCTGACTTTAATTCAATCTAATAATTCTGACTTTAATCTCAGAATTCTGACTTTAATTCAATCTCAGAATTCTGACTTTAATTCAATCCCAGAATTCTGACTTTAATCTCAGAATTCTGACTTTAATTCAATCCCAGAATTCTGACTTTAATCCCAGAATTCTGACTTTAATCTCAGAATTCTGACTTTAATTCAATCCCAGAATTCTGACTTTAATCTCAGAATTCTGACTTTAATCTCAGAATTCTGACTTTAATTCATTCCCAGAATTCTGACTTTAATCTCAGAATTCTGACTTTAATCTCAGAATTTTGACTTTAATCCCAGAATTCTGACTTTAATTTAATCCCAGAATTATGATCATAATCTAATAATTCTGACTTTAATCTCACAATTCTGACTTTAATTCAATCCCAGAATTCTGACTTTAATCCCAGAATTCTGACTCTAATCTCAGAATTATGATCATAATCTAATAATTCTGACTTTAATCTCACAATTCTGACTTTAATTCAATCCCAGAATTCTGACTTTAATCCCAGAATTCTGACTTTAATCTCAGAATTCTGATTTTAATCCCAGAATTCTGACTTTAATTTAATCCCAGAATTATGATCATAATCTAATAATTCTGACTTTAATCTCAGAATTCTGACTTTAATTTAATCCCAGAATTCTGACTTTAATCTCAGAATTCTGACTTTTTTTTTTTTTTTAATTGTATTTTTATTTGGAAAGGGTAACAACACAAAATGTACAACACTTAGATACTTGTAATTATCCTTTTCCAGTCTTTTATATGCGTATGCATAGAAAGAAGTAGTATATCCAGATGGCCATTCAGTCCTGAAATGTTTCTGTCCTCCATTATCTTACCAGGTGAATGCATCCATTTATACTCTTGACGTTTAAACATACATATACATTAAACTTCACCTCTTCAGTCAGTAATAACCACTCATTTTCCTGCCTACATCTATTATACAAACCATTGTATACATAACTATTTACATAAGAACTGGGGAGCTTACATTACTGTTTTATTCTCTAAAGGAGGGGGAGGGGGGGTTAATACCGTGTTAGGGGAGTCATACAAAATCTGCTCGCACTGGGGTTATAAATTGAATCCACTTATTCCAAATTTGATAAAACCTGTCCTTTTGGATCCTCAGAGAGTAAGTCAACTTCTCCATTTTAAATATTTCCAAAATGATTCCAAACCAGTCATCCACTGTGGGTGCTGCTGGTTTAAGCCATCTTCTCGTGATTGATTTTTTACTGGCTGCTAGAAGCACTTGCAGCAGTTTTGTATCACTCCTCTTTTGCAGACACAGAACATGACCCAAGTACAGAGCCTCAAAGGTCATGGGTAGTTGAGACTCAAACACCTTGCCTAATGCTCTGTGGATGTCATTCCAATATAAACTCAGTTTAGGACAGTCCCAGAATAAATGAAAATGATTTGCCTCTGTTGAGCCACATTGTCTCCAACACATCTGTCTTGTGTCCCTATATTTCTCTTGGTATGGAGTCTTAAAGTACCTGATAATATTTTTCCAGCAATGTTCTCTCCAGTCTCTGGAGTTAGTTGAAGACCACTGAAAACTGCAAATCTGCTCCCAAACCTCCACCGACAGCCCTATTCCTGCTTCCTTCTCCCATTTGTCCTTGATGTATAAGGTGTTGTCGTTTTTAGCTCTAAGGAGGGCATTGTACATTTTAGAAATAGACTTTTTCGGTATTGAACCGAAGGCGGATCTCAAAATTTTACTGAACTCAGATTCCACCGCCGACAGATCTTGAAGACCCCCATTTTGATTGAAATAATGACGCAATTGAAGGTATCTAAAGAAATCCCTCTGCTCTAGTCCATATTTATCTTGAAGATTTTGAAAACTTTGTAATGTGTTCTTATTTGTAAATGAAATATATGTTGTTAGACCTTTCTTCGTCCACTCTTCAAATCTTTTATCACCTCTGTTGGGAAGAAAATCTGTATCATAGGCACACCATCTAAAACGTTTTAACATAGTCTGAATTCCACTGAAATTAACCACTTTCTGCCATACTTTTAATGTAAGGTTAATCCAGGGATTTTTCACCTCTTCCATCTTTACTGCGAGTCCTCTATCCGCCACTACGGCTTGAAGAGGAAAATTAGTAGCCAGTCCAGATTCCAATTCTTTCCATTTAGCCTTGTATTCCTCATTGCACCAGTAAAGCAGAGGAGTTAGCTGTGACGAGTAGAAATAGAATCTAAGACAAGGAAGTGAAAGTCCTCCCTTGTCTTTTCCTAATTGCAAAACGTTAAACCGAATTCTTGGTTTTTTCCCTTGCCAGATAAACCGAGAAATCCATTTGTCCCATTCTCTAAACTGGTTTTCGTTTACCTCGACTGGTAAAGTGCGGAAGATGTATAAGAGCCGAGGTAGAAGATTCATCTTGACTGTGCTTATCCTTGAGTTTAAGCCAAGAAAGGGGATAAGATTCCATCGATGTATATCTGTTTTAATTTTCAAAGATAAGGGCCCATAATTTGCTTGCGATAGTTTTGAAAGGTCTTTTGTCAAAGTTATTCCTAAATACTTTAATGCCTCAGCTTCCCATTTGAGTTTATATTTATCCTGTAGATCCTTTGAGGCTGTATAGTTTAGAGTCATAACCTGTGTTTTTGATATATTAAGCTTATAGCCTGATAATTTACCAAAATCTGTCAGCAGCTTCATCAAACATTTAAATGAATCCTCCGGCTCCTCCAAGTAAACCAAGACATCATCAGCAAATAGCGCCACCTTCTGTTCAATCCCTGCGACCTTAATACCTCTCAAACTTCCGGTCTGTCTAATCAGCTGGCCCAGAGGTTCAATAAATAGGGCAAAAAGAAGGGGGGAAATGGGACAGCCTTGTCTCGTTCCTCTCTCCAAAACAAATGAGTCAGAGAGGTCCCCATTTATTTTAATACGGGCGTTGGGTTTATCATATAAATTCTGAATTACATTAATAAATGAATTATGAAATCCAAATTTTCCTAAAACTTTATACAAAAATGTCCATCGAACTGAATCAAATGCTTTCTCCGCGTCTAATCCAACTATCAAAGACTTAGTTTTGTCCTTGTTTATCTGCTCCAGTATGTGTAATGTCCTTCTTATATTATCCAGAGTTTGTCTATTTTGGATGAATCCAGTCTGGTCCAAGTTAATAATATCAGGTAAGACTTTTTCCAGTCTACGAGCTAGGATAGCTGTGAATAATTTATAATCTAAATTTAAAACGCTGACAGGCCTATAGTTACCACATTCTTGTTTATCTTTATCTTCTTTGGGAATAACCGAGATAATAGCTTCCCTCCAAGAGGGTGGGATTTCTCCTTTCTGTATTACCCAGTTAAATGTGCTCAGTAGTAAAGGAGAGAGTTGGGGTTTTAAACATCTGTACCACTCTGTAGTAAACCCATCAGAGCCAGGGGACTTTCCAACCTTTAATTTAGAAATCGCCACAGCCAATTCTTGGGCTGAAACTGGTTGTGTTAGGTAATCATTTTGTGAATCGGTAAGTTTGGGAAGATTCAAGGAACTCAAAAAGTTATCAATCTGGGACTCACTGGAGGCTGGGGGCTGAGAATATAGTTCCCGGTAAAAAGTTTCGAAGGTTTCCTGTATTTTACCCACTTTGTTTTCCACTGTTTTTGTTTTGGGGTTCTTTATTTTATAAATTGCATTTTCCACTTGTTTTTTACGTAACTTGTATGCTAATAATTTGGCTGATTTACCACTAATTTCATAATGTTTTTGTTTCAAAAAAATAACATTTTTCTGGACCTCTTGCGTATATATATCATCAATTTCACTTTGTAGTTTTTTAATCTTGAGTTTAACGTCAGTGCTTATTTTATTACTGTCAGCAAGAAGTAACTGTTTTAGCTGTCCCTGTAAACCCACTAATCTTTGGCTCTTCATTTTCCTTATGTATGAGGTAATGGAGATAATTTTCCCCCTCATTACAGCCTTCAGTGCATCCCACAAAAAAACTGGTGATATATCCTCGGTATCATTAAATTCTAAATAATCTTTTATATCTCCCTTTAGCTTCTCCACTACTTTTGGGTCATTGAGTATATTTGCATTTAGTTTCCAGGTTGTTCTTTTTCTTTTCCTGTCTAAAGTAAGAGACAGAGAAATTGGGCTATGGTCTGACAGATCAATTGTACCAATGTTACAGTCCTTTATCAAGAGTTTATCTGCAATAAATACAAAAAAATAGTCTATCCTTGAGTAAACTGAGTGTGGGAAAGAGTAATGTGTATAGTCTCTACCCGTTGGATGCAGATCTCTCCAAACATCTATAATGCCCAACTCTTCCATTAACCCTCTTACTTTCCTAGTCAGAGCCCCACCATGAACAGCCACACCGGAGGAGTCCAGATCAGGGTTCAGCCTTATGTTAAAGTCACCCCCGCACACTACCACTCCCTGAGAGTTGACCATTAGATCAAATATATGCCTATAGAATGACCATTCACTCCCTGGTGGAGCATAAACATTCAACAACGTAATCTCAGTGCCTTCTATTTGCCCTGAAATTTTGACAAACCTACCATCCTCATCCTTAACCTCTGATTTATGTTCGTAATTTAACGTATTAGACATAAGAATGGCAACCCCTCTCTTGTTACCTGACTTGTGTGATGAGAAAAATACATGTCTAAACCCCATCCTGTTCAATTTTAAATGTTCAGACTTACACATGTGCGTTTCTTGGAGAAAAGCTATATGAGCCTTCTCTTTCTTTAATTTGGACAAGATTTTACTTCTCTTAATTGGATTCAGAACCCCATTCACATTAAAAGAAATAATTTTCACTAATTCACCCTGCATTTAGTTTCAACTGAGGTAAAGTGACTCCTCTTCCCCCCTAGATCCACAATAAGTGCTCCCTTAATAGCAACCATAAATAACAAACTAACAGAACTTAAGTAATGAACAACTTGAACACGGAACCTTTTATCTTTTCTCAAGACTTCAAACAGTGAAAACAGTTCACTGACCTTCCTCATCTGTGAGGGATAACCTCTATTTCCCCGCTGGGCTAGAGGGCCCTCTCCTGCGATAGCACTCATGGAAAAGTCTCTATACTTTACACCTCGACACTTTTGTTATTACACTTTAGTCGTCTAAACCAGTTCAGTTCAGTTCTCTATAGCCATTTATACCTGACCCAAGCTCTCTTTTATTCCTGTCATCCTCGACCTTAATTCAGTCTGTCTCTTCAGTTTGTTCCCGTCGAAAAACCTGCAGCTTCTCCTTGTAGCCCGGTCCTCTGCTCGCCCTCGTCACCCGTCGCGTCCGCGCCGGCTGCCACATCTGTCGCTGTATCCTCTCGAGAAGCGATGCCGGTTGTGGGATTACTTTCACCGGCAAACCCCGGCCAGCCAGGTCCCGCGTTGCCTCCTCCACAGTATCGTAGGTTCTTGCCCCGTCTTCATGGAAAACCCTCAGCCGAGCTGGATACAGAGTCTGAAATCGTATGTTGTTTTCCTTCAGGACCCTCCGTGTCTCGGCGTACTCTCTCCTCCTCGCCAGAATTCCAGGTGCGTAGTCGTGGTCGAGGTTGATTTTGCAGTTTTCCCAGGTGAAGCCTTTCCTTTGCCACGCCAGTTTGATAATTTCTTCCTTCACTCTGTAACTGAGAAATCTGACGAGGATTGATCTGGGCTGTGCGCCCATTGGGGGTTGCGGTGCTACGGCGCGGTGGGCTCGTTCTATCTGTAGGTCCGTGGTGGAGGAAATATCGAGATTCTCTCTCAGCAGCTTCTCAACGAAAGAAATGGTAGCTCTCGGCTCGCCTTCCGCTCCTTCGGGTACTCCATATATCCTCACGTTCTCTCTCCTTGAGCGCCCCTCTTGGTCCGTTAGCTTCGTCTGTAGCTGCTCGTGTAGCTTTAGCATTTCTGAAATGACCTCCTCCACGTTTTGTACCTTTTCTTCATTCTCTACAATCCTCGCCTCAGCTTCGTCCAATCTTAAGTTAGTCTTTGTAATTTCGCCTTTAATATCATCTAGCTGCTTTGTGTTGTCTTGCCTGAAATCCCGTATTTCACGAAGGATCAAAGTCAGGTCCACGGGCTCGTCCTCTCCGTCCATTCCGTCGCGCTTGTTGCTAGCTTGAGGAGGGCTAGCCCGACACTGCTGTTGCTGCGGTCCACTGGTTTTCTCAATATTTTGGGCAGGTTTTTTACTCCTATATTTAGACGCCATCCTCGCCCCTTTCTTAGTAAAGCTTGGTATGCAAAAATACTTCTAAATTGTTGACTTTGGGGCTAATTTATTTCGCTTTTGTCGAGAGAGCTTTTCTTACGCCGCCATCCCCTCAGTGACCCGGAAGTCCCCCAGAATTCTGACTTTAATTCAATCCCAGAATTCTGACTTTAATCTCAGAATTCTGACTTTAATCCCAGAATTCTGACTTCAATCTAATAATTCTGACTTTAATCTCATAATGATAATATAAAGAATGTATTGGACCTTCATCATCATTATTATTATTATTATATTTTCAGTGGCTCTTATCCTCTTCCTTACAGCAGAGACACATTCATCCCTCTCAGTTTCATCAAGTCTTCCACTGCTACGTTAGTAACACTGAGACCATGCTGGTCCCAGTCAGTTATCCCTAATTAGCATCTGGAGTTGCTGTTGCCAATAAAGTTTTATGTCCATCAGAAGGTGTGAAGATGACTCTGGGAGCTGTTTATCTGCATAAATCAAGCTCCAGCCTCAGCTTCATTATGCTCTTATCTCCAGGTAACAAATAGTGTTTGTGTTTGCTTTCCAAAGTCTGCAGTATTACAAGATAACAATTTAATTATGATAACATTTCAGGGTTACAAATGTTGATTTGGGGATCACGTAAAGGGTGTTATCGTTGCAGGAGAATGGGCTTGAATACTTATTTAGCTTCTTGAACCGCCTGTCCGCCCTGTGAGGGAGAGAGAATCAAGAGGAGAGCTGCAGAATACAGAGAGTGATCTAAGAAACATTATTACTACCACCTTCAATTTACTTTGAATATAGATTATTACAGGTGGGATTTTAATCTGATATTTTTGTCATCACTGTCAGTGAATAGCTTTTGGTCCCTGATGTTTGGTGCTTCGATTAATGTGGTTGTTTTTGCCTGGAGAAGCATCTCGTTACACTGAGGTGATTGTGTAAATGTGTGTTCATACATTTGAAAAAGTTTCTCAAGTGCTCAAACTGCAAGCTTAAAAAAACCTAGTGTGATCATAGCAATGGAAGCCATCATAAATATAAACCTTGTTATTATCACTAGGCGTTTTTGCCTACAGGAAATGTACCCCTAAACTACTACTACTAACTACTACTTTTCAAAGGTCCCGGGACTTTTGGGGGGCGGGGCCTGCAATGCTGAAGGTGTCTGATTGGTAGATTAACCGCAGTGTTTTCATTCCGCCCGCCGTCCACAATAACATCACACACATCTGTGATTCACTTGATTTCTTGATTTTCTGATTTTTGAGTTTTTCAAACTTTTTTCAAACTTTTTTCAAACTTTTTTCAAACTTTTTTCAAACTTTTTTCAAACTTTTTTCAAACTTTTTTCAAACTTTTTTCAAACTTTTTTCAAACTTTTTTTTCAAAACTTTTTTTTGCAAAAATTTTCCCCCAAAAATGTTTTGCAAAATTTTTTTTCAGAATTTTTTTTCAAAGTTTTTTTTCAAAGTTTTTTTCAAAAAATGTTTTCAAAATTTTTTTTCAACATTTTTTCAATTTTTTTTTTTATTTATTTATTTTTTAATTTTTTTTTTAATTTTTTCGTCAAATTTTTCCAAAAACCATTCCCAGTCATTGTTTGTCCATCTGTGATTCTTTTGATTTTTCTTTCTTTCATTAGTTTTTATTTGTTCTATCTTTTTTGTATGTGTGTGTACTTTTCAAAAGAAGAAGCTGTGATTCTCTTGATTTAGCAGCTTGTAACAGTAGTCTTCTCTCAGCCCACCGTGAATGCGTCTCTCCTCCCGGTGTTCCGGTTTTAAAAGTGACCCTGTAAACTGGAGACCTTCAGCTGAACGTGTCAGTCTTTGTGGAGTTTACACAGCTGTTGAAACACAGAGGGAGTTCCTGGGAATGCAAACTAGTTTAGTTTTTATTAAGATTTCAAAATATCCTCATCAGATATTTAATGATCTTCTAAAGACGTTTGTGAGGGATGCATCCGTCTGAGAGCCTCCAGTTAACAGGGTCGCTGTTTAAACCAAAACACCGGCCGATCTCTGCCACGGCTTTTTGAGTTCAAAAGGATTTTAAAGCCGTGTTGAAACGTCTTTGCTACTCGCGCTTATCTCCTCTCACGTGTTGATTCAGTGAATCCATCTGTGATGAAATATAGCACCATCTAAAACAGACCAGCTGAGTCTCTTCATGCTAACAGGCTAACTGTTGTGTTGCTCATAATGATACCTGCCTGTCCGTCTGCTTCTATGGTGTCATCTGTGATGAATGGCATTCGTCTTTGTGTTACTGCCCTCTACTGGTCTGGTGGTGTAGTGCATTTACTTTTTTTTCCTCCATATGTCACTGGCCTGATTTGCACAATCTACCCGGGACTACGCAGACAACAATGGGGGCACAGGAACCTTTTAGTTCAGGGTAAAGTAGTTCAGGGGGCTAAAAGACCAGGAACTCTTGGTTGAAATGCACCTATTATGAAAGCATCTGGCTGTGTATTCGGCTTCTGCTCATCCAATCCTTTTTGTGTGAAAGAAAAGAGACTCTCAGTTTGGTTCACAGTCACTTTTGACAATCTGTGTGAAGAGTTTTGACAAATTGACTTTAGTACAAAGAAAAAGAGAACCAGCGACACGGGTTAAACTTCACAGTCTGACACAAGGACACTCCAGCAGAGTGGACACTCGCTGACACTGCAGTTTGAACCCTGATCCTCTCGCTGAAGGACACACTCTCGATCTGTAAGACCCCTGAGCTGCACCGGTCCACTCTACAGCTTAAACCCCACCATGTGCTGAACCACCATGTGACTGAACACAACATGAGGAGCCGCATGACACTGAGCCAGGAGCAGGCGGGAGACTTGTGGTTTTGTTATTTTTCTTTTCAGCATATTAAAACAAGGCAGATGGATCTATCCCTCGCTGGTGTTTTGTCTGTACTTTTATTAAACTTCAGCACAAACAGGCGGAAAGAATCAAACCAGGAAGTGAACAGCCCTGGCTATTTATGTGCTGTTTCTAACACATGGATTCTGGGTAGACGTTTGCCCACAAGCGTCTAATAAAACCCAGATAATATGTGTTTCATTGGGTGAGGGTGTGACTCTCTGCCTTGAGGGACCTCTGGTGGAGTTGGCCCTTTGACCATCGCGACACACACACACACCAGCATTACCTGTGTAAAAGGGTTTAAAAGCCACTGAGCCACACACACTCTCACATTTCACCTCCAGGCAGGAAAGTGTTCTGCTTTAGCTCAGCTGGTCATGTTCCAGCCGGCCCCCTAACATCCAGACAGGTTATTGGAATCAATAAATTCAACCACATAAAGCAGACAGTGAGGACAATGAAGGGAACTGCAGCTCTTAGTCTCACACTGTGTTTCCTTCTGCAGAGCTTTTAGCTCAAAGGATCGTCTTTTTGATTCTTTTTCAGCTTTTTTTAAACCAAAATTCCCTCAAAAACTGCTGCTGTCTCACATTTTAAGCACTGCAGGTAACATAGCTTCATGACGGCTGTTGCTTTAAAGGTGACATATCATGCAAAATGGACTTTTTAATGGTTCTCTACCTGAAATATGTGTCCCTGGCATGTCTACAAACCCCCAGAGAATGAAAAAAATCCATTCTGCCCCTGTTTTGATTTCTACACCTTTCTGTAAATGTGTGTGAAACGAGCCGTTTGTTACGTAACAACAATATCCGGTCTGTCACGGAGTCAGAGCTCGGAGCTTGTTCAGCCCATAGACTGTATTAAATAATACTGAATCCCTCCTCCGTTTTTCATTCCCTGCACAAATGTGTGCTAACAAGGAGCTTAGGAGGGAGGCATGCTAGTTGTAGGCTGTCTTAATAAACACAAAGGTTGGTTTGACTCCCCACGTCTGCAGATTTGAAGATCTACTGGAGGATTTTTATTTATCATGGATAAGTGCTAGCGCTAATTAGCATAGCTACATAGCTACATCTTCATAGCTGTAGCTGTAACTGTGTACCAAGACACACGTCGACATACTGACAAATAAAACAACAAGAAACACTAAATCTGTGACCAATCCTTCAGAAAGGTCCCGCTGCCTTTCTGGCAGAGGTCGGTTTTACTCCCCACGTCTGCAGATTTGAAGATCTAGTGGATGATTTTTATTTATCATGGATAAGTGCTAGCGCTAGTTAGCATAGCCACATAGCTACATGTTCGTAGCTGTGTACCAAGACACACGTCGACATACTGATAAATAAAACAACAAGAAACACTAAATCTGTGACCAATCCTTCAGAAAGGTCCTGCTGCAGGCGCCTCTCCGTCAGGATCAGATTCTGGATCAGATTCAGAGGGTTGAAGTAACACTATCTGTGAGCAGCCGTGTATATTCAGCCAACATGTAAACATTAGATCAATGTGCTGGACAGCCGAGGCACATCCACTTCCTGAGGGGGCGTGGTCAGAGAGAAAACAGACTGTTCTGAGGAGGACTGAAGAAGAGGGCTTTTCAGGCAGACCAAAATCTGATTTCAAAGTGTTTTTTTTAGCATAAACTTTAAAGACATGTTTTGGGGACCTCTTAGACCAATATATGTTGATGAAAAAAGCGATGGAGAGTAATTCACAATTTTATGTGTTATGTATGAACCTGTTCTTCACCCAGATCCCCCAATGCCACCACTATGGCTCTCTCTCTCCATTTAACACCTCATATAAATGCTTAAAGCTGGGGTTGGTTAATCAGATTTAGATACACTTTTTGTTATACTGGTTAAAATGATCTTTCTGTCCCGATGGCAATCAATACATAATGTGTTCTTAAAAAAGAGCGGGAAAAAAAGCTGCTATCTACAGCCGGAGTAAACCTGGGAAAACACCAACCAATCCCTGCCATCAGGAGCCAAATTATGAAACCAATCAAATCCCGTCCTGCCGTTCTACCCGCCTCCTGCAAAGCGTTCATTTCCTGTTTGTTTGTGTTTTTAACTTTCACTATGAGAATGTTTTGGTGTTTTCTTACCGCTGAGTGAGACATGAGTTGACGTAGTGCAAAACACAAACCATGTGCTGAGGACCGGTTTGGAATCAGTCACCATCATATGGTCGTGAATCAGCAGCGCTTGTGCATGTGAGAGGAAATGCTACATTCAAATTCATGCTAGTTTTCCTAGGCTACCAACCCTAGCTTTAAGGTAGCATTTAGCATGTTTATCAAGGTGATTTTAGGGCTCTCTTAAGCACCTTACTTCCCAAAAGCGATGGATGTCATCCATCATTTCTCTTCTTAGCCTTTATTCTGTTCGAGTACCTATGGTGCATTATTACCCAGCTTTCTTACTAATCACCCAGCTGTGTTGAATACAAGCGGCAACCTCTGGCCGTGACAATTGAAGCCAATGCGTAAGTGTTAAAAACTGCAGTTCCTCAAGGATCCACTAGAGGCTTGCTTTGGAAGTACTGGAAACCACATACACACCAATTCAAAGAAGGCGATCTTGACAGCAGAAATAAACATGTTTACAGCCTGGTAGAAAAAAGGTGTGTAGTCTGAATAGCTCATGTCTTGATTGGCACACACTGTATGGGGGGCGTATTATTCTAACGCAGCAATTCTGAAGAATTTAAAATTATGAGTTTTCCAATGAGAGGCACAGCTGACTTGACTGACAGCCGGGAACACGTAGCTGTTGGCGAGGAGGCTCAAAGCTCGCCTCTTTACCCCAACAGAAGTTAGGTTGACTTCAGCATATCCAATATGGCTGCCGCCAATGATTGGCTTCAAAACATTCACTTTAGAAAAACAGATGGGTGACATCACGGATACTACGTCCATTATTTATACAGTCTATGGTTGAATACTTGATTCTGATTGGTCAAAACCCTTTATGAAAGTCATCAATTATCAAATCAATCCTGCTCTCTACACCGGTCTCTGCTGCAGTCTTACACCTTTAAAATACTACATGGTACACTTTACCCTGAGGCTTTTATTTTCTATCATACATTTTCATTTACAGTGTGGGCTTAAAGCTGGAGAGCCCGGGAGTAGAATAAGCTTCATTCCTCCAGTAAACCTCCATCACTACAAGAAACCAATAGAAAGCAGGTCAAAGGTCACAACTACAGCGAACTGCTGTGACAGAATGATGAAAGGTGAATAAAACAAACTAGAAACAAGCAATGTGGAAAAGAAGAGGAGGGTGACAATGAAGGGACAAAGCAGAAGGATGTTGAGATGGGATCTTCTTCATTGTTTGGAGGACAAGTTGAAGTGAGACGCTTCTTGAGGAGATGACTTTCAAGTCGACAGAAAGGAGCAGGGATTGATTGTTTTATTGTGAGCACAAAAGGAAGGTCATTCTACTGTTAGGGAGGCGAGTGTGTGTGGAGCCAGGACCAGGCATGTGCAAGAAAGAGTTGAGTGAGAGGCAGAATAAATATGTGTCTATTTATTGTCTTTAGTCCTATTGTGCAGTGGCTTACATGTGCAATGACGTCAAAACAACTGCAGTGATGGTCCCTAAGGGCCTGGAGCACTGGTTTGGAGCATTTTGCATTCGTTTCTGCTTGTTGCATGATGTTAAAGTTGTTGTATTTGACTTTAGGAGGTCACAATGTCTGAATGTAAAGGTTTTAGATATGAGAGAGGCATTTCAACAAATGCAAACACTCATCAAGAAAACCTATAAACCTTGTCATCCTCTTTGTAGAGAGATAACTTTTTAGAATAAAACTAGAAAGGACTTTTGTGACTGAGTTGCAGTGAATGTTGGAACCAGATGGAATCAATGCATTTTATTTTATCAACAATATTGGAGGAAATTGAAAAAGTGTTGCTTTCTTTTAGACAGTCAGCAGGTTTTTAAGGCTTAAATCATTTTCACCACACAAGCATTTTGTGTCACATGTCCAGTAAAAGAAAACCAGTTTATTCATTACACCAGAGAAGCTGCAGCACTAGGTAACAAGTTAAAAAACAAAGGAGTCACCTGTTCTGAAAAGCAGAGAAACAAGCTTCCAGAAACAGAAATAAACCATCCCTCAAGATGTTAGCAAAGCACACACTTACATTTTTAATACAAGTTTTGATTTGAGCAGATTTTACTCTTTTGCAGGCTCACACTGATTTCAGAGGAAGGCAGTAAATCTGCACACTCATATTTTTTAACTGCATGAAGACACACTGATGAGGAGACGTTGTTTGATGAGGTTTTAAAATATTTAATGGATGAATAAAAGTTATAAAATGCAGCTTTCCTCTCTTTTCTTAATGTTAACGTTCTTGGTACATGAAACCTTTAGAGTACTGTAGATTTTTTGTGTTTGTCGTAGCACTCCCTCATGGAGTTTTAAATGGAAACAAAGAACTACAAAGAACCCTGTACGTGGGTAATTATTTAACTCCCAGAACACAGGTTCTGTAGATGACCCAGTGTTCTCAGTGAAATTTTTAACCATTAACCCATTAAGACCTAAAACGCCTTTAAAGACCTAAGCATAAATTGTACACAACCTCTGAAAACCTGAAGATTTTCTGGAAAAAAATCTGAGTTGTCAAACTTCACTAAAACCTTTATATCTCAGCCTCTGGAGCAGATAGAAACATGAAATGAAAACCATTTGATAGTTTAGAAATTGGGCTTTAACTTAACTTTGCCATAACTTTGCTCTTATGTGCATTAAACAAATTTCAAAAAATCATCAAAAAACAAAAATATTAAAAATATAAATTAAAATGATTACAAAATATTTTTTCCTGCAAGCGCATTTAATTGGTCACGTCTTTGGAAAAAAATTCCCAAAACATGCACGTCATTCCACCCATGGTATTTCAGCGAATCACAGCGCATTTCATTTGTCACATCTCTTGAAAATGATGACACCGTCTGAAATGACCGACATGTTGCATCTGGTCTTAAAGGGATAACCGCGTATATGTCGCATCCGGCCTTAAAGGTAAATACGCATATACGTTGCATCCGGTCTAAATGGGTTAAAGAGTTCTAGGACCTCTCAGACCGTGTCATAACAACATGCGGCATCAGCCTCAGCAGTAACACAGCTAGATTACATTGATTCCTATAGAATAAACTTCCTGGTCACTTGTGACTCAGTGTTAAGCAATGCGACACAAGCATAGACTGTATAAATAATGGACATAGTATCAGTGACGTCACCCATCTGTTTCTGAAGCATTGTTTTGAGGCCAGCATAACTTCTGTCGTGCCAGTGTAAGGTAAAGAGGCGGGCTTTGAGCCTCCTTGCCAACAGCTACAGTGTTCCCGCCTGTCAATCAAGTCAGCTGTGCCTCTCATTGGAAGACTTGTAATCTTGCATTCACCTGTTGTCTCTTCCAACGTAGTTTTGGCTGTAGTAGCAGCCACAGACCATGCTAAAGGCTGGCTAGCTAGCTGGTTACTAAGTCTTCTTCTACTGCTGCTGACTTTTCTCCATCTTCCCTTCATTATGTCAGGTATACAGCACTACTGCCCCTATTATGATCCAGTTAGTATTACTGTACAGTTTTGTTATTAATATCATTATATATATTATATATTTCTGACATTGTAGATTAATACTGAAGACATCAAAACTGTGAAATAATCTGGTTTTGCCATAATCTGGATTACATCAGTAGTCAAATAGGGCTATCCATTGTGTACTAACCCTACCTCTGAACAACACGACTGATGGTCTCAAACACATTAAGAAGGCAAGTCATTCTACAAATGAACTCTTGACAAGGCTCATGTTCATTAGAAAAACCATTCCAGGAGACCACTTCATGAAGCAGACTGAGAGAATACCAAGAGTGTGCAAAGCTGTCATGAAGGAAAAAGGGGGCTACTTTATATAATCTAAAATATAAAACATATTCTGCTTTGTTTAACACTTTTTTAAAAATTCAATAACTTCATATATGTTCTTTCATAGTTTTGATGTCTTTGGTATTAATCTACAGTGTTTACAATAATTAAAATAAATGGTTTATAGCAGCGAGTAAGATTGCACCTCAGTCAACCATCTATCGAATTATCAAGGACTTCAAGGAGAGAGGTTCAATTGTTGCCAAACAGGCTCCAGGGCGCCCAAGAAAGCCCAGCAAGCGCCAGGACCGTCTCCTGAAGGTGTTACAGCTGCGGGATCGGGCCACCACCAGTGCAGAGCTTGCTCAGGAATGGCAGCAGGCAGGTGTGAGTGCATCTGCACGCACAGTGAGGCGAAGACTTTTGGAGGAAGGCCTGGTGTCAAGGAGGGCAGCAAAGAAGCCACTTCTCTCCAGTAAAAACATCAGGGACAGACTGATATTCTGCAGGAGGTACAGGGACTGGACTGCTGAGGACTGGGGTAAAGTCATTTTCTCTGATGAATCCCCTTTCCGATTGTTTGGAGCATCTGGAGGAAGGCTTGTTCGGAGAAGACGAGGTGAGCGCTACCATCAGTCCTGTCTCTTGCCAACAGTGAAGCATCCTGAGACCATTCATGTGTGGGGTTGCTTTTCGGTCAAGGGAGTGGGCTCTCTCACAATCTTGCCTAAAAACACAGCCATGAATAAAGAATGGTACCAGAACGTCCTCCGAGAGCAACTTCTCCCAACCATCCAAGGGCAGTTTGGTGATGAAGAATGCCTTTTCCAGCATGATGGAGCACCTTGCCATAAAGCAAAAGTCATAACAAAATGGCTCGGGGAACAAAACATTACGATTTTGGGCCCTTGGCCAGGAAACTCCCCAGATCTTAATCCCATTGAGAACTTGTGGTCAATCCTCAAGAGGCGGGTGGACAATCAAAAACCCACAAATTCTGACAAACTCCAAGCATTGATTATGCAAGAATGGACTGCCATCAGTCAGGATTTAGTCCAGAAGTTGATTGACAGCATGCCAGGGAGAATTGCAGAGGTCTTGAAAAAGAAGAGTCAACACTGCAAATATTGACTTATTGCATGAATTCTGTGTAATTCTCAATAAAAGCTTTTGATACTTATAAAATGCTTCTAATTGTATTTCATTATACCATAGAAACATCTGACAAAAACACCTAAAAACCCTGAAGCAGCAGACTTTGTGAAAATGTAATATTTGTGTCATTCTCAAAACTTTTGGCCATGACTGTAGACTGCTGAGTTCATTTTGCTGCTGCCATCATGTGTTACATCATCAAGGGGACTGTATATTTCTGATGACGGTTATCTTCAATATGGGTATATTGTGATAGCCTTACATCTGCCCCCTCTGAAGCATCAGGAATAGTCCTTCCTTGAGGCATTCTGATTATTATGAGCTATCATAATCTTCCAAACAGCGAGCCCGTGCAGAGCCTCAAACTTTGTGGACAATTCCTCTCAGAAATTCCATTTCATTTAACATCAAAGTGGGAAAACAATCTAAGTGGATTTCAGTTAAAAAAAACAACAACCCTGCTGTCCTTTTAAAAGATCAAAATCTTTTCTGTAAAAAAAACCCCACCATACACAAACCAAAAAATGACAACATGAAAGAGGTTATAATGGGGGCCGAGATGGGAAACGAGCGGGGTAATCTGTGGCAGAGTGTTTCTCAGAGACACTTCACAGAACCATCGCCTTGGCAGTCGAAGGGCCCAATTTACAGTAGAGAAGATTACAGCGCCAGATTATCTCAGCAGAGTTATCAAGGCTGTCCTCCCAAATAGCATCATTACCCATCTGAGAGAAAACAAGCATGCAGGAGGAGATAGAAGAAGAAGAGGAGGAGGAGGGGGCAGCAGCTATCTTCACATCCCCTCTGTTATTGTGCTGCGGTGGATCCGTCTGATGGTTTTCAGGATTTCAGGGATTATTACACAGAGAAATGCCCGTGGGATTCACAGTAGCTTAAGGCTGATCTTGTGAACAAACACATCACCTGCACACATAGCAGAAAGTTTTCATCTCGCACGCCATGAAGCACTCACATAAAGGAAAAAGTATGTGTCAGAGAGCTGAACTGAGACTGAGCGGGAAATGTAGGTATGATTCTGACTTGTCTGCATTTCTGGGAAGGAGAGATGTAGAGAGACGGGAAATGTGGGGAGTAGAGAGAGGGGGATGACATGCAGCAAGGGGGTCGTAGCCATCAAACGAAAAAGTGAGTGCTGCAACAAGGCCTCTGTTTGGGGCACAGATTCTAACCTCAAGGCTAAACTGTCTCAGTGTGTGGTTTAAAATATGTGTATTAAAGGAGCAGAAGTTCAAGTCTAGTCAAACCATGTACATTTCAGGTTTATAGTTTTATATCTGAAAAGATTCAGAAGGATTATATAGCCCGGCACAGTGAAAGGTTTCTGCCTGGTCAACAAGAAAACAAGAAGGGGAAATTGAAAAGTTGAAAATCCCTGAAAAAGGAAACAGCAGTCAGCAAAACGCTCTCACCACAAAGTCCTTAAAGTACCTGTCCTGGAGCTTTGGACTTCTGGTCCTTGAGTGCTTAAAGTTGAGATTGAAAAGTGAATTCTTCACCTTGGAAAACGCAGAGGTATCACATCACGAGGTGAAACAGAGCAGCTTCTGAGTGGACCTGGGGCTTAATCATGTCCTTAAATGCATGCTAAGAGGTCAACAATGGGTTTCAATCACTTGATTGACTTGATAAGGTAGGAGAGCAAGCAGCAGGTGAGCCAAATGAACCAGGTATTCGGAAGTTACTACATTTATCAACAGTTTGCAGTTTTTATTTTATTATTGTGTCATGCATACAATCATATGCCCAGCCCACATTGGCTTACAAGGCACCATGAATTCGTACAGTCCAGGGTCAGAGCGCCCAACACGATCATTCCTTGTACAGAAACTGAGGGAGAAAATTATAACTGAATAAAAGATAAAAATGCACACAACTTAAAAAGACTGTCTTCTCTTCTTTTCCAGGGTTTTGAGACAAAATGAGCGAGTTCAAACACGACAGAATTAAACAACCAATTTAGTTTTTGCATATCTGTCCACCACAATATTTCAGGCTTTTTACAGGCAGTTTGTTGAAACAATATCTCTCTGAGGTCAAAATAATTTGTACAGTAGGCCTACAAAAGAAAATGGGACTTTGTTTCCACTTCAGTCAAATCACACATCTCACAGGGTCTGTTTTCTTCTGGGGTATTTGTGAATCGACCGACCTCAGAGGACGAATACCAGATCTTAACCGTGCAACCAAAGATCTTTGGCTTCGAGATAAATGAGACTTTACATATAATTCGGGGATGAAACTATGCTTGATCTGCATATATGTCCTTAGTTTTGGTTTGGACAGTATTTCCACATCTCTGCAGGGAAAAGCCAACAACAAGCCTGACTCCTTTGCACTTGCAACGACTTTCAATCAGCGGATAACCAGCATCAAGTGAGCTAACAAGTGAAGTAAGAAGCACTAAGAGGTCCTTAATCAAAAAAAACAAAATGAAACAAAGACTTTAGAAAACCAAGAAAAAAATCCCAAGGCACTCAGGACTTCACTTGAATAGTCAAAATGCTTTTACTTCCATGACCTGATCATGTTGACCTTAAAAACATGCTTTTACATGTTTCGGCATCAAGCCCTCATCAGGAGGTCAAACAGAAAACCTGCTGGAATATGTCAGATTACAGAAAAAGGAAAAGAATAAATCAAAGTAAGCTTCATGATTTGCCTGAAATTTGGATAACATCAACTCCAAAAGGACATCAGGAACAATTCAAACTGGGCACCGTTGGGCTGTCGGTCGAAGCATGCGCCCCATATACAGAGGCCATAACCCTCAGAGGCTGCAGGTTTGATTCCAGCCTCGGCCATTTACTGCATGTCCTCCCCTACTCTCTACTCCCATCATGTCCTGTCTCTCATAAAGCTGGGGTTGGTAGTCAGATTTAGATCCACTTTTTGTTATACTGGTTAAAATGATCTTTATGTCTGAGGACCGGTTTTGAATCAGTCACAATCATATGGTCGCGAATCAGCGGCGCTCGTGCATGTGAGCGGGGGCGTCGTTTTGGAGGAGCTCTGAGGGGAGGGGGGGAGGGGTTAGATGGAGTCCTTAGGAAATGCTACATTCAAATTCATGCTAGTTTTACATGACTACCAACCTTAGCTTTAAGTGAGATGACGACTCATGTGGCAGTGAAGATATGCTCTCCCCCTACTTTCAAAAGCTGTGGGGAAAACTGGAACCCTTGGCTCAGGATGTCCAGCCTCATCTTGACACCCTTTATTAGTCCTCAATGACCACTAAGCAAAACTCTACCTTTATGCAAGAGAAGAAAACCATGACTACCAACCTTAGCTTTAAAGGGGACATATCACGCTTTTTTCATCAATATATATTGGTCTAAGAGGTCCCCAAAACATGTCTTTAAAGTTTATGCTAAAAAAAAACACTTTGAAATCAGATTTTGGTCTGCCTGAAGATCCCTCTTCTTCAGCAGTCCTCAGAACAGTCTGTTTTCTCTCTGACCACGCCCCCTCAGGAAGTGGATGTGGCCTCGGCTCTCCAGCACGTTGATCTAATGTTTACAAGTTGGCTGAATATATACGGCCTCTCAGAGATCACGTTACTTCAACCCTCTGAATCTGATCCAGAATCTGATCCTGACGGAGAGGCGCCTGTAGCAGGACCTTTCTGAAGGATTGGTCACAGATTTAGTGTTTCTTGTTGTTTTATTTATCAGTATGTCGACGTGTGTCTTGGTACACAGCTACGAACATGTAGCTATGTGGCTATGCTAACTAGCGCTAGCACTTATCCATGACAAATAAAAATCATCCACTAGATCTTCAAATCTGCAGACGTGGGGAGTAAAACCGACCTCTGCCAGAAAGGCAGCAGGACCTTTTCTGAAGGATTGGTCACAGATTTAGTGTTTCTTGTTGTTTTATTTGTCAGTATGTAGACGTGTGTCTTGGTACACAGCTACAGCTACAGCTACGACATGTAGCTATGTAGCTATGCTAACTAGCGTTAGCACTTATCCATGATAAATAAAAATCATCCACTAGATCTTTAAATCTGCAGACGTGGGGAGTAAAACCGACCTTTGTGTTTATTAAGACAGCCTACAACTAGCATGCCTCCCTCCTAAGCTCCTTGTTAGCACACATGTGTGCAGGTAATGGAAAACGGAGGAGGGGTTGAGTTGTATTTTATACAGTCTATGGGCTGAACAAGCTCCGAGCTCTGACTCCGTGACAGACCGGATATTGTTGTTACGTAACAAAAACACTGAAGTCTGAAACGGCTTGTTTTAGACACATTTACAGAAAGGTGGAGAAATCAGAACAGGGGCAGAATGGATTTTTTTCATTCTCAGGGGGTTTGTAGACATGCCAGGGACACATATTTCAGGTAAAGAACCATTAAAAAGTCAATTTTGCATGATATGTCACCTTTAAGCTGTCCTATCTATAAAGGTGAAAATGCCCAAAAATATAACTTTAAAAAAAAATAGATAAACAATTGAAACTAGTGGTTTGCATACCTGCAATCCTTATTATTATTGTTGGAAAAAAATGAATAAAATATGTGTTACTCTGCTGTAAAGTCAGGAACACTGACTACCACTGTTACGCTGACGACACCCTGCTGTATGTCACTCTAAAATCCAATAATGGTGACATGTCTGTTCCACTGTCCATATGTCCATATAGGCTGAATCTCTAGGTTTGTGCTTGATGCTAACATTCAGAACATGCAGAAGACAGAAAATATAAATGATATTATTTTCTTTTCATTGTTGATTTATTTCAAAGCAGATTCAAATGTAAGGCAGGTCCTGTATCTGAGTGTTGTCCATGAGCTCGGCCACGACCTTGATGACCAAAAGAAGAGTTCTGTTTTGAATTCAGTTGTTTTGATCGCAGTCTGATCATCTGAACCACAATAAACACTTAAAGGTTTTTTCCAGGAGGACACTGAGCTTGAACTCTCCTGGAACCAACAAAGGTTCTCATTCATGTTTGCCTGTCGGTTAGAAAGCATGTCTAGACGTTTTTCCCCTGCGACCTCATCATGTGTTCATCATTTGGGGCTTTGTCTTTTCTGCTTACATCACCGGGGCCGTGCAAACGAGGAGCAGGCCCTCGGGCTCGCTGCAGCAGTCAGTTTGTCAGGAGGATTAGAGCGCCGTATCCATCAAAATCAAGTAAACAATTGCAGAAACAGCACATGTCGAGGCAGCTGTGGAGATTCATCACGGTGGCACATGATGCATCTCACCTCACAAGGTCACATGGAGGAACTGGAGGTGAAAAATGAAAAGTCGTGCAATTCACAAAAAAGGTGATTTGAGGTCTCTCAAAGAGATGCACCAACACATGCTCATCCACCCACCAGCTCCTCTGTCAGATAGGTGTTACAGACACAGAGGAGCTGGCGCGGAAGTCGATAGACAGGCATCGGGCCCTTACAGGCATGTGAATAACAAATGAGGATGATTATTTCAGCGGGAGAGTCGGCGTTGGTGGGAGATGCAGCCGTCCCCAGACTCATCTGCCGAACTGCACCCAGCGGGCTGAGGGCCGAGGCTGGGTAAGCGGCCTCTGCCACCTCTCCCCCGGGATGTTTACCAGCCAAGCTCGGCAGCTCACATTGGGCTGACCTTCCAATGCCTGCTGGCTCCCTCACTCACTCTCTCTCTATCACTGGTGGGCAGTTAAACAGCGAGTCACGTTAGAAACCGAGCCAGAGAAGCCCTCTTTGCCCTGGGCGGATCAAGGGCGGTATTTTAAACAGATCAGATCGCACCATTTGCAGCCTTCTACAGCGCCGGGTGAATAAATCTGTGAGCTTTTAAAGAGGGGTGATTAAATGTTTTACTGCATCCGTCTGCCATGCCTCTGGAGTGGGAGCTGGTCCGAGAGACATGTATTTTTTTTGTTCTCTGTTTGTTTAATGACTTGCAATATTGATTTTTTTTTTTTTTCTTGCACTGCAGAGAATGTCTGGAGTCAAATATTGGCCTTGTTATTAAAAGCCTTATCTTTCCCAGCCCTCGATATCAGTGTTCCCACAGAGACGTCAGCCAGAAGCTCCCATTTGTGGAGAGGGGAGCGCTGCGGATGAGCACAGAACAGTAGTCGTAGTTTGTCAAGGAAATGTCAAGATGTTATCAGAGGCAGTGAAAGATGAACGGTTGGCTGTTTGACTCATTGTCCATGAATGAATGATGTCTGTTTGGTTATTAACCTTGAATCAGAGATGGTGTAATGATTCAGATTTCACTCCTGTGAGGAAAGTAGATCCTTCCAGAAAAAAAGGGAGGCACGTATCCTGATAAGAAAAGTTCAAAGCAATTAACACCTCAAAAGCAAAACAACATAACATACACTAACAACTGAAAATGAATGAACACAGTCTCCAATCCATCTCACAAAACACCTCCCGACACAAATGTCATGACACACACTTCACGCACATCTCGTTCTGAAACTCTCCAGGACAGGAGGCCCGCCCCCTTTTTTTTTGCATGTGTAGTTCTCAGCCAAAGAACACAGTTTATTTAACCTTGTGTGAACAATAATGTGTTCCAGATTTGTAGACTCCATCTCAGGCGTGAAATATGGAGTAGGGCAACACTTCTGGTATGCTTTTCAAAATAAAAGCCTAACCCTTTTTTTAACACATGGCTTTTATTCTGAATTTATGTCCAGGACTGATTTTCCAGGACAGCTCTTAAATTTGATTCTCTAGTGAACTTTAACTCAGCATGGCAAAATCTACAACAGTTGTTTCTGTAGAAAGATAGTTCATTAAATGTGAACATTTTCCGAATGTTCTTGTACTTTTTTTGCACTAAAACAAAGGGAAAAATGTATAGTTGTCATTATTTATAGGTTATTATGTTATGATTTTACTGGTCCGGCCCACTTCAGGTCAACTTGGGCTGTATGTGGCCCCTGAACTGAAATGAGTTTGACACCCCTGCTGTAGAGTCTCACGGTGCAGCTCTCATCCAAACCAGCCAATGATCAGATCGCTGGAAAACCTCCATAACGACACATTAATCTACTCTAATCTAACCACCACGGCCTGATCTCTTTAAACTACTAAACATCCGACTCAGCTTTAGACAACAGGTACCTTACACTGTATGTTGATAAGCATAAAACACACACACAGTCGAAAGCACAGCACAGAAGCTGCACGTATGCCCACACATTATGGGATTTAAATTCCATCCCACTCTGCAGCAAGGAGAAACCTGTGCACACCAATTAGACGTTCATCCTGCGGGCTTTGCACTCATCACAGTCTGTGAAAGTACTGTTAGAGTCTGAATCTCCCCCCATGCTGCTTCTCAGAGATGAGTTTATCAGTTTGAAATTCACACTCATCCTGTTCTCTTTTTTCCCTTCCCTTATTGAGCACCGATTTTACTTCAGCCTGCTAAAACTCATGCAGATAACTGGTAGGCGGATTATTGTTCGTCTTGAGTCTTCATACAAGGTTGGTGGAAAATGTAGAGAAGAGTTATCACGGAGAAGAAAACAACCAGATGAAGAGGGTGATTGGTGCAAATAATATGCATGTAAGGAAAAGAAAAGTAGTTGAATAAACTTAATAAGAAGAAATGAGTCAGGGCTGACAGCAGCAACTCACGCAGCCACCATGCAGCCTGTGTGAATGCCATTACAGCATGAGCCAGAACTGTCATGCACTGCAGCTGTCACGCAGCCAACACATACCAAGTGGAGCAGGGTAAGACAAGACTACATCAGCATTCATGTGTACAGTTACCCTGCATGGTTTCTGAGTACACTTGGATTGGTAATTCTTGTTTTAATTCCAATTTGAGAACTTTGAAAAATTAAGAATTCTAGATTTCATTCACCCTCTACGTTCCAGCCCTCACCTTTGGTCATGAGCTATGGTTAGTGATTGAAAGAATGAGATTGTGGATACAAGCAGCTGAAATGAGTTTCCTCCAAAGAGTGGCTGGGCTTAGCCTCACAGACAGGGTCAGGATCTCAGACATCCAGAGGGAGCATCTGCTCCTTCGCATTGAAAGAAGTCAGTCTAGCTGGTTTGAGCATTTGTTAAAGATCTCTCCTGGACGCCTCCCTTTAGAGGAGTTCAGGGGGGCGTCCGCCTGGGAGGAGGCCTCAGGGTAGACCCAGAGCTCGCTGGAGGGATTATATATCCCATCTAGCCTGGAACGCCTCTGGATCCCCCAGGAGGAGCTGGAAAAGCTCGCTGGGGAGAGGGGTTGACTTGTTGAGACTGCTGACCCAGTGACCTGACCCCGGATGAGCAGATGAGAATGGATGACTGGAGATTTGATTCATTTGTCATTCCTAAAGTTTCTGCATACATAAAAAGACAGACGCTGTTCTTTTAGCCTGCAGCAGTTGTCCTGTCAAAACAGACTTCCTAAAACATGGCATCACTTTCTAAAAATATACTAAACATTCAAGAAACAAACAGCCCAAGTATAAGAGCAAGTCATAGAAGGAAAGGTGCAGGATACATTGAGCAGCACAGTTATTAAAGTAGTAATTCACTAATGGTGTTAAGTGTTGAAAATAGGACAAAAGGTGATCTTAATTTCATTGATCCTTTGCACATTGACCCTAATATGCAACAGAAATAAATGACAACAAGCGTGAAGGTCCAGTGGTCTGCAGAGGCCTCATCTAGTAATCCCTTGCTCATCAGACAGAGCTGTGGTGGTGCAGTGACGAGGGAGGGAGGGAGGGAGGGGCACAGGGGAGTAAACATGGTGCTGATTAGCAGCAGGGAAGGTGTCGATGACCCATAACTCATCAGGGGCATTTTTCATCTGTCCCTGCCCCCCTCCTCCTTGTAAAGATCTCTGTCCTTCATGCCTCCAACATACCTGTTAACAACCACCCTCCCTTGCCCCTTCTCCTACACACATGCCTATAGGCTTCACCACACACACACATACACACGTCTACATGCTTCACCACACGGCTTATTTGCAGCTTAGGACGACTAATTAGCCTGTCAGGGGCCGAGAGAGAGAGAAAGAGAGAGAGAGAGAGGGTGGGTGCTCATGTAGCACTCTCCCCCTCCTCTTGCAAAATAACACCAATTAATACAGTATTGCATGTGACTGTGACTGCCCCCCCTCCACCCATCCTGCCCCCCCCCCACCCCACCTCGAGGTGACAGGCACACTGACACATCATGGCAGCCTGTCTCTTTCTCCGGGCTGTTGTGGTGGGAAAAAGAAAAACAGCGAACAAACAACAGCGAGCAGAAAAGTCACCACAGGACGAGACGTGGCAGCAGCACGATGATGTGGCTGTAGCATATTGCATTTTTTTATTAACCTTTATTTGTGCAGGCAGGCTGACAGACTGAGCTCAGCAGCCGTCAGAGTGATGAGAATGGATGTGTTGGAAATGAGACTCCTTTATGAGAAGGTAATCCATGACATCCTGTTTTATTTCTTTCTTCTTTCCTTTTTTCATTTTGGCTCCATCTTTGTTGCTAAGCGCTCACTGCTGTGCTGTGTTTATTCCCAGAGATCAGCTGTCAATCAAACAGTGTGGGCAGCATGTGGCGGCTCCTTCTATTTGATTTTCTGTCAATGAGGTTCGTGATTGTGCAGGTGGGATGAGCATACAATTTTTCTTCTGTTTATTCCTCCAAAAAAAAATCTGAAATAAAATGATTTCCTGTGAGTGGAGACATATATTCCCCCCCTCCTACAGAGAGACACTGTGCATTCAGGACTTTCAGAAGCTGGTCTTTTCACCGAATCTGCTGGCAATTAAAGTGTTCAAAATGTTCCGTTACTTTCTATGAAACTGTCACGAATGATTCCCAGAGGGCTTCTTCACTTCCCACACACATGTATCTGAATTTGTTTAAGAGGTTTGGCGCTGTCGTCACAGGGGCCTCTCTCAAGGATTGCTTCATGAAAACCACTGAAAAACTGTTGTTTGTACAGAAGACTGTGTACTGTGCATGGATGACTGCTCTCCAAAGGTGAGGCCAAGACATTTGGGGCTACAGTGTAAGTCATAGAGCTTCTCCATGTTAATTCATGGGGCATCAGTAAAACTATACAATCAAAAATGCATCTCAAATTTCTCCAACACAGAGTTCCCATCAGTACTCTTAGTTCTAAACTTGTTCAAAATAAGATATTGGATTTTATGAAGAGGGGGATATGAAATCATGATTGACAGCTCTGCAGACAAACGGAGCTCCTGCAGGATTATTTTTATTGAGTTAGGAGAGCGGAGGAGGATCAGCAAGAGAAAATGGACTAGAAACACGACCAAGAATGAACTTCCCACAACCACGAGCTTCAAGCCATCACAAGTTTGTGTCCTGCTTTGGAACATTGTGACATAAGGGATGTTTTCCCTTTTCTCAGTAAGTTTAATGTACATGTCTGTGAGCAGAGAGTGAGGGACATTCATACTGTAGCTCTCTAACGTCCCCTGCACCATATTTCAGCATTTGTCTTGGGTGTTTTGGTTCCAATTTGAGTTGGAGATGCATCATGCATCTTCATATTCAGACAAAGCTACTGACCAATAAAATGCAACCCTTGGATCGGCTATTGTTAGTTACCTTTATTCCAACCTTCAACCATCGCACCAGAAAAGAAAGAAGATAAACCTTCCATTAGTGGGAACGGGTGGAGAAGGAGAGGAAGACCACATCAATTATCCACCCATCTATCCAGCCAGCCATCCATTTAACTATCCATCCATCCATGCATCCATCCATTAAATCAGCCTTCGATCCATCTATCCGTCCATTCATCCTTCCATCCAGAAATGTATCCGTCCACCCATCCAACCATCGATCTGTCCATCTGTCCATTCATCCATCCATTCATCTATTTATCCATCCATCCATCCATCCATCCATCCATCCATCCATCCATCCATCCATCCATCCATCCATCCACAAATTTATCAATCCATCCACTTGTCCATCCATCTATCTGTCCAATTATCTATCTGTCCATCCATTTATCCATTAATCAATCCATCCATCCATCAAATTATCAATCCTTTCATCTATCCATCCATTCAACCATCGATCTGTCCATCCATGCATCCATCCATTAATTCAGCCTCCCATCCATTTATCCGTCCATTCATCCTTCCATCCAGAAATGTATTGGTCCATCCACCAATGTATCCATCCATCCGTCCATCCAACCATCGATCTGTCCATCTGTCCATTCATCCGTCCATCCATCCATTTATCCATCCATCCATCCATCCATCCATCCATCCATCCATCCATCCATCCATCCATCCATCCATCCATCCATCCATCCATCCATCCATCCACAAATTTATCAATCCATCCATCCGTCCATCCATCTATCTGTCCATTTATCTATCTGTCCATCCATTTATCCATTAATCAATCAATCCATCCATCAAATTATCAATCCTTTCATCTATCCATCCATTCAACCATCGATCTGTCCATCCATCCATCCATCCATCCATCCATCCATCTATCCATCCATCTATCCATCCATCTATCGGTCCATTTATGCATTAATCCATCCATTTAGCCACTGACCCATCAATCCATCCATCAATTTATCCATCCATCCATCCATCCATCCATCCATCCATCCATCCATCGGTCCATTTATGCATTAATCCATCCATTTAGCCACTGACCCATCAATCCATCCATCAATTTATCCATCCATCCATCCATCCATCCATCCATCCATCCATCCATCCATCCATCCATCCATCCATCCATCCATCCATCCATCCATCCATCCATCCATCCATCCATCCATCCTTCCACAAATGTATCAATCCATCTATCCATCCATTTGTCCATTTATCCATGTGTCCGTTCATTTAGCCATTAATCCATCCATCCATGTATCCATCAATTTATCCAACCTTCCATCCATCCATCCATTCAACCATCGATCTGTCCATCCGTCCATTCACCCTTCCATCCATCCACAAATGTATCAATCCATCCATATATCCACCTCTCTATCTGTCCATTTATCCACTGACCCATCAATCCATTCATCAGTTTATCAGTCCAATAATCCATCCATTTACAACCTCAGCCCTCCCTGGGTGTGAGGCGGTGTATACCTTGAACAGGTTTAAAGCCCATCACAGACAGAGACAAAGAACCCATTTGTTAAAGGTGACACAGTTATTTAATTTCTGACCTTTATGTGAACAAAGTCTAATAACTCTTTATTCACTGCAGCCTGTCGAACGCAGCACCATTAAAATCAGACTCAGAAAAAACACATGAAATATTTGGAGGTTTAGGATGATAAAAGAAATAAAGAACAGCTAATCATAAAGATAATGACCGTTCAGAGGCCGGGTCTGGGTCATACAAACATACATAGACAATCCCAGCACATACAGTTTCATATAAAGTCTCCACACTCTGTGAAACCACCCAGGAGGAAGTGATTTTCTGTGTCTGACAGAACAGAGTTTCCCCACAGAAACCCTTCCTGGCTTCAGGATAGAGCCATAAAACAGCATAGACCATGAGTCACTATAAATTTCACTGAACCCAGCACTAATGGCATTCTTTGAGCTGGAGTGCCAGCTCCTCTTAAAACGGGTCATTTTCAGCACATCTGTGGATTTGCTGTGCATATTTATTTAACTCATTTACCGTATGAAGTGTTTCATTTCAAAGTGCTTCATGCTAAGAAAACACTGAAGCCACAGACGACAATTTTCTCATAATCAGCTGTTTTGAGACCAAAGATTTAACTACCGACTTGGCTGCTGTGCGTGAGGTTTTTAAACCGAAGGAAACCAAACATGATTGAATCCATCAGTATCTGGACAAAACAACTGTTCAGGGCTTTAAAAGGAAAAACGAGACTGTTTTGGAAAAAAATAAATAACTGTTTTCTTGCAGAGTTGCATGAGAACATCAATAACAGCCTCATTTCTGTGTCTTCACTATGAAGTAAGAGGCAGAGAAGGGTTGGCTTAGCTTTGTTTACGGCCTTGAAAATGAGGGAGCAGCTACCCTGGCTCCGTCTAATGACTAAGTAAAAATGACATTAATAATTAGTGATGTTAAAAAATGTAACATATTTAAAATGTATATTACAGAGAAATGTGTTTTTTGAAAATGTATAAAAACAGAGTTATCTGTTTTTGCAAATTAACTCTTAACATGTTAATCTTATTGTTTATTCAAAAACATGAAGCTGGCTGTAGCTGAGTGATCTGTTTGCAAAAATCTTGAACGTGACCGTGCTTTGATCTTATTCATTATTTGGGTTTGTCCACACAAAAGTATGACCAAACATGTAGTCTGTGCAAAGACTTATAAGACCAGTATTCATGGTTACTGTAAGGTGGTGATCCCTGGTCGCCATTATTATTGTGACAGAAGAAAATACTAACTTAAAGAGAGCTGGTGGCTGTAGAGTTGATTTAAGTTGGAGGCCATATAGGTGATGGATGGACTGAAAATACACATGACTATTAAGCTGGAGACATGATCCCAGCATGCACATCTTCCATTACTAAACTACCATTTTCCAGGAGGATTTGCACCTGCCCACACTGCCAAAAGTACCAAAAGGGGTTAAATGATGATGATATTACTGTGCTTGATTGTGCATCAATTTAATGGTGTCACAATGCTAGACCCTGTACAATACTTTATATGATATTGTTAGCTAGCTAATAAAGTAGTCAGGTATTAACAAATAATTTAGCTTGGGCAAAGTATCACCTTCTAACTCATCATACCTGTGATTTTGAAACGTAGTAGTTATCTGCGCTCGCTAACTGGTTGTCAAATCTGTAATGTCTCTCTGGATTTGCACTCGTCTTTGCTGCTTATTAGCTTGTCCATGCATCCACCAATTTATCAATCCACCCATCCATCTACTTATCCATCCATCTGTCTGGCCATTTTGCCATCTGTCTGTCCATTTATTCCTTAATCTATCCATCAATCCACCGACCGACCGACCGACCGACCGACCGACCGACCGACCGACCGATAAATCAATCAATCAATCAATCAATCAATCAATCAATCAATCAATCAATCAATCAATCAATCAATCAATCAATCAATCAATCCATCAATCCATCAATCTATCCATCAATCCATCAATCCATCCATCAATCAATCCATCAATCTATCCATCAATCAATCCATCAATCTATCCATCAATCCATCAATCAATCCATCAATCCATCAATCAATCCATCAACCAATCCATCAATCAATCCATCAATCAATCCATCCATCAATCCATCAATCAATCCATCCATCAATCCATCAATCAATCCATCCATCAATCCATCAATCTATCCATCCATCCATTAATCTATCCATCCATCATGCAACAATCCATCCATCCACCTATCCACCCATCCATCCATCCATCCATCCATCCATCCATCCATCCATCCATCCATCCATCCATCCATCCATCCATCCATCATCCAACAATCCATCCAACCATCCATGCATCCATCCATCCATCCATCCATCCATCCATCCATCCATCCATCCATCCATCCATCCATTCATCCATCCATCCATCCATCCAACCACCCATGCATCAATCCATCCATCAATCCATCCATCCATCCATCCATCCATTCAAGCATCCATCCATCCATCCATGCATCCATCCATCCATCCATCCATTCATCCATCCATCCATCCATGCATCCATCCATCCATGCATCCATCCATGCATCCATCCATCCATCCAACCATCCATGCATCCATCCATCCACCTATTTATCCATCAATTCATTCATTCATTCATCCATCCATCCATCCATCCATCCATCCATCCATCCATCCATCCATCCATCCATCCATCCATCCATCCATCCATCCACCTATTTATCCATCTGTCCATCCACCCATTCACTATCTGTGCCAATGATCCAGTAAGTGGTCATTAGATTGTCACGTTTAAACGACTTACAAACTGAAACACAGCTTTAAAACATGAAACCAGTATTCAAGCTTCCCACCAGGAGCGTGATGACACAAGAGGACGGCCGGCATGGGATTGGTCTAGATGTAGGTGCGAGGAGGTGTTGATTGTAGGGGTAAAGGCAGGAAACTCCTAAACTCTCCCCTTGAGTCATATTTTATTTGTCTGGATATTTAATACATGTATGCATCATAGGATAAGGGCAGACTTTATGTGAAGAGAGAGCCCTATTTTAAGAAGTGAAGGTGTGAAAGTAATCAAAAATCTATTTGTTTTTTTATAAACACAAAGTACATTGTCTGCAGAGAGGAAAAATAATTGTTTTTTAACATAAAAGCAGCAGAAAAAAGCAATTTAAAATTGTCTGTTAACGTAATAGAGGATTAGCAACAAGGCTTGAAAATTGTTTTTCGTTTCATTATGATGAAAGCTGCAGATATGCCCGTTCTCTGCCAGCCGCTAAATGACTGAGGCCACTGTTTCTGACATTTTTAATTTACGTTTTCAGTTATTTTACATTAAGTACTCAGACACACACCTTTCAAAGAAAAGCAGGACTTGATCACGGGGATGTTTGACTACCATAAACCTGAAACATGATTGTCAGTTGTGGAGCAGGAGTAAAATAGATCAATAATCGCAGGGTGCTGACCTTCTTGTAACTACACCACTCTCATTTGCAAATCAACTAAAAAAAGATGAACCCTGTCAAAAAAAATAATGCTTCTGATATCTGACAAAGAGGAAAGTTAGACTGAATTAGGTTGATTTACTCTCACTTTACAGTCTTATCTAACTTTAAGAGCTTATCTCAACATGACATAACAAATTAAATGTGATTTTTCTGGAGAGGAAATAAGGAGAGGTTGTTATGGATGTAAGGCTGTGATGATGTATAAATATTTTAAGCAGATCAGAGTCTGTTTCATTTTTTAATAAGGCACTTTTTTCCTTGTTTTGCCACGGATCCATTTGACATTTGAAATTCTTTAATGCCTCATTAGTTCTTGTTGAATACTCACCTTTTGTTGTGAGAAAAAATAAATGTCAGGTGGAATAACGACACAACTTTATCTTACAGACGCGAGGAGTCGTCTGCGTCTGTAAATATTCACGCCGGTGCAGAGCTCTGCGAGTCGTGGGAATAAAAAAAAGTGTCAGGGTAACACTTATGATGCTATAGGATGTGTGTTTATTAAACCTGACAGCAGGTTTCTGCGACTTCACACTGCACTAAAATGTCAACAGGGAGAAAATACTTCAGTCATCGACTCCTCTCTACTGTATCTTGACTGGTGCCCTCTGCTGTGACTCCTCCAAGGCTCATTTCAAGGCAGGGCACGTACACTCAGACCTTGTTGTGCAGACTGTATTTCCTCATATAATACCTCACAGCCATCATGCCGCCTGCGCCTCTGTGCACCGTATATATTCCGTACATCTGCATAGAACAAGGAGTGACTGTCTTATTGTGGAGTGATATTTCTGAAATTTCCAGGCAGGAGCTGCAGCAGAGGCTTCAGTGTGCCTCTGATAATTGCTGTCCTTGTACCTTACCTTGCTCAAATGAGGGTCAGTCACACGAGTTAAGTTGCTGAAATGGAGAGGATAGCAGGAGCGTGAAATAGACCAAAAAGAGCTTGAAGGATGCTGACAGTGAACACAGGGAAAAAAAAAAACAGGGAAAGAAGGAGGAGGGGAGAGAAAAGAGCCAGAAAGAGAAAGTTGGACATAAATCTTCCAGCTTCTGTGGCGGCATAAAAATGAATATATACATAAAAATTGTATAACATAAAATATATGAGGAAGTAAAACCGTGGGTTAGAAGTCAGAACTTGCAATATTTGTTTTGTAAAATGCATAAAACAGAAACCAGCACAGATATAAGAGCAGTTATAAAAACATGCATTTTGCATATTTTTTAGACATGGTATTGTGCTTGGTCATATTTTTCAAACAAATATTAAAGCTGGGGTTGGGAATCAGATTTAGATCCACTTTTTGTTATACTGGTTAAAATGATCTTTATGTCCTGATGGTAATCAATACTTAATGTGTTCTTAAAAAAGAGCGAGGAAAAGCTGCTATCTACAGCCGGAGTAAACCTGGGAAAACAACAACCAATCACCGTTTTTTGGGACCCAAAATTTTAAACCAATCAAATCCTGTCCTGCTGTTCTGCCCGCCTCCTGCACGTACATTTCCCCTGGCGTGCCCTCTGAGTCCCCGTCTCCTGCCTCTGCTTCCCCTGACTCTACTGACTGCCTCTCTCGCTCCACCTCGGGCCTGTCCCCTCTGACCCCGATGAGGGTCTTTGCTCAGGACTGTAGTCCGGATCAGAGTCTAAAAAGCTCTAACCACAGGGGCTCTGACAAGCAGAAGAATGAATGAATGACATTCAGTAAGTCCTACAGAAATGTAGATGTACTGTAGCGTCTGTCCGGACGCTGTAGGGATGACGAGCCGATTCGTGAACACGTTGAGTTTTAATAACCGGTCACTGTCGGCCGTGATCACGCCAACCAACAAAACAACAATCAATGTTTGAATGAATGAAGAACTTCTCCTCTTGTCTCTCCTCTCTCCCACTCACACACTACACCTCTCCTGATGCCTTCACTAACCGTCAACACTGTAGGAATTAAGAACATCTACACTGAACACGTTTAACAAACAGTAGAGCTGTTACAGTATTATACATGTGTTATAACTTTTCTCCTGATATCGTGTCACCATGACAACTGGATAATGCTAGCATTACAGTTCAGTCAGACAACTCACGTTTAAATTGTTTAATTCTAGCAGCAAATACATATTCATGTTTGGAGCCCAGGCTCCGGCCTCATCACTCCCTGCAGAAAGTTTACATGCAGACTTTGAGGAGTGATGAGCAAAACATACTAAACACCCCCGGAGCCTGCAGGTGGAAGCTGGGGAGGCGGCGGGGAAGAAGAACTATCAGCAATGGCATGCAGCAGCAGAGTCGTTGACAGGCAGAGGGAGAGATGGGAGATTTTTCCCAGTTTAAATAGACCGCCAATTTGAGAGGCAGAGGGCAGGATTGGATGATGGATAAGAGAGTGGGACATGTGACGTGTATGGCATTGCAGCTCGAGTTGTCTGCCTGAACTAGCTCGCAGGCGTCGCTCCATTTGTGAGTACTAACAGCAGCCATGTTTGTTTGTGTTTTTAACTTTCACTATGAGAATGTTTTGGTGAGGACCGGTTTTGAATCAGTCACCATCATATGGTCGCAAGTCAGCGGCGCTCGTGCATGTGAGCGAGGGGGGCGTCGTTTTGGAGGAGCTCTGAGGGAGGAGGGGAGGGGTTAGACGGAGTCATGAGGAAATGCTACATTCAAATTCATGCTAGTTTTCCGAGACTGCCAACCCCAGCTTTAAAGCTGCAAAGAACTTTTGGTCTGTTTGTCTTTGCATTACTTTAACAAAGAGACACCTCCAGTGTTTGGGGTAACGTGTGACAAAGTTACAAGTCTAATCTGCATGCTGGGATGACAGAAAAACAATCAAATGTCCTGTTTCATCTGCGCTTCCACAACCTTCTCTGAACTTACTCACATCTGAGACTTTGGCTTGAGTTTGAGAGCAAACACAGGAGAGCATCTCAACTAAAGGTGTCTTTTGAGGCTTGGAGATTTACATCCATCCATCCATTATCTTGACCGCTTATCCCGTTAGGGGTCACGGGGGGCTGGCGCCTATCCCAGCTGGCTTCGGGCGGAAGGCAGGGTACACCCTGGACAGGTCGCCAACCTATCACAGGGCTAACACAGAGAGACAGACAACCATTCATGCACACACTCACACCTACGGGTAATTCAGAGTGATCAATCAACCTGAGCATGTTTTTGGATTGTGGGAGGAAGCCGGAGTACCCGGAGAGAACCCACGCATGCACGGGGAGAACATGCAAACTCCACACAGAAAGGCACCTGCCCGGCCGGGGATTTGAACCAGGAACCTTCTAGCTGTGAGGCAACAGTGCTACCCACTGCACCACCATGCAGCCCGGAGATTTACATATTACTTTGAATTTGTTGTGTTAAAGGACCAGGATGTGTTTGTGTATACATATAAAAATGATATGGTAAATATGTTGTAAAAAAACAGTTGCCTGTTTCTAATCCAGCAGACATGAAGGGAAAAAACAGGCATTTGCTGCCAGGACTGCGACCACCTGGACACTTATTTGGATCAGTCTACACCAACACCTGTTTACTCCTGCTGTTTGGTGCTGTACAGTTAGGTAACAGTGAGTTTTAAGAGCTATGCTGCTAAAAAGAGGGAGAATAGAGAATCAATCAGAAGTTTGAAGATACTAAAACTGAACGTTTCAGTGGAACAAATGCAGAGTTCGTGACACCCATTTGTTGGTTTATCATAAAGAGAAAACTACAGTGTAAAGATTTCAGGTTGTCAGTCAACAGTTCATTTCTAACAGAACAGCCAACTATTTTCAGGTTGTATTTGTATCTATCACAGTCCTGTTCTTGTGAATTCAGAACCTAAGATTTTCCCTGAGAGGTAATGCCTTCAAAGGACAGCGTTTTGGGTTAGCTTTGGGTGAGCTGATTGGGCACTAAGAAGAGGAAGCAGAAGGATTTATAACCAATATATCCCTGAGGGTAAATCAATTTCTTTCAGTCTGTTATTGACCACGCTGCACACACATAAAGTGCAAATATATACATGCTCAAACAGGACCCTGTGGACATGCATTTATGGGGAGATCTCAGACTGAGGGGGCTGCATACGGACGAGCAGTCTGGAGTCTGGTGCCTTGCTGAAGGGCATCACTGCAGCGCCCAGGAAGTAAACTATCATATCTCCAACAGCCAGTCCAACCGTCATGCTTTGGTCTGTACTAAGTCTTGAACTAGCCACCCTTAAGTTCTCAAGACAAGTCTCTACAGACTCAGCTTTAGGATTGGGCTCACTGAACAGGATCCTTAATACATCTCTGGGAGCTCAGGGTGAACATTGAAGGAAATCTGAGAGCAAACCTGACAATGTTAAATCCTTGCATTCATCACTTAGTAACCTTCGTTACTAGGTTGTGTTTTGTGCAGTTATCAGTGTGGTCCAGAGAAGAGATAAACTCACTCAAACGCCACCTTTTCTAATGTACTTGTACCAGGAGACTATTTTTTAAAGACAATGCACCTGCAAAAAGCTTTAAGAATTGAATATGATTGGCAGCTCTGACTTTTGTTCTATGTCCCAATTACATTGCTTAAATGAATCAGGTCCAAAGCACAAAATTACAAGTGCAGAAATGTGATTATCTTCTGCGGCACAGCGAGCCACACTCTTTGTTTTACGACATTAATTTCAGCGCACGCTTTAGAGTGTGTTCCTGGGAGGCTTAAGTATTGATGGTGGTAATATTACCATGTTTGTAAATGAGCAGAGAGAACCTAACAGTGTGAGCTATCAACATGTTGGATAGCAGCTCAGGATTAACTACCCCAACAGATGTATAGCTACTTTAAACAACACAAACAATTTACCCACCCGGGTATGTCAGTCGTTACTGGAAGCCCCCGTAGATCATCTTTTCATCACGACCGAACCTGTATCTCTTCAAATCTCATTACCACACAGGAGACACCATGAACTTTACATGCAGACAGGTTTCATTTCAGCCGCTTTTCCGCCCCGTCACCTCATATTGAATCCACGCCTGTGATATCTGGCAACGACCCCGCTCGGCTCATAACACGCCACTTCCTGCCGAGTCATAATTCAATAAGCCTGACACGGGCGACGCGCCACAGCCGGCCGGTCACTCAATCTCATCCCTACCCATTCTCCTCATTGGCAGATAAGAGACAGTGATTGCACTCTGTCACTTTTATTCCCCTCGCTCTGTGGAGGAGAGATGGGGCAGTGAGGAGCGAGCTGTGGCCGCCTGCTGCTTGATCAAATCAGCCCTCCCACAATATCCCCTCCTCCTCCTCCTCCTCCTCCCACCCCAGGCTCCCGTGTGCCTGCTGGCATTTGAAAAGGGAATCTCTCGTGCAGCAGTGGGGAACAGTGAGAAGGCTGCACACGTCAAAAATTGTGGCATTTCTCAGGCAGCGACATCTTTCTTTTCACAGCTTCACCGCAGAGCAGATTTCTCAACTTCACACCATGATCCGAAAGAATACTTGATTCTGATTGGCTGCAGGGTGTCCACTAAATCCTGACACCTTATTAGAAGTTCCTGTGAAACTGTCAGGTCGTCATCCTGTATTAAAGCTGGGGTTGGTAGTCAGATTGAGATACACTTTGTGTTACACTTGTTAAAATGATCTTTCTGTCCTGATGGTAATCAATACATAATGGGCCTGATCTACTAAGATCCCAAATAATGAGCGCTAAATTGCGCGTGTAAACTAATCAATTGCACGTGCTATTTAGGGGCGTGTTGGTGCGGACAGCCCTTAAAGCTGCTGTTGGTAGTCACAGAGTAAACATCTGTTCAGAGAGAGGGTCTTCGAATGTCAACACTATCCCATCCCAACCAGATTTCCTCTTAGCCCCCCAACACAGATCGGCGTGTGCAGTCATGATAGTGTCGGACTAAAAATGAATTGGAGGATGTAGTAGGGGCCGCCCCTTAACCAATCAGCACGGAGGATTGGAGATTAGCTCTGATTGGTCCGTCAAAATGAGAAAGAGGGGGATAATAATAACATTGCTTGATACAAAGGCATTGGAAAATGCAGAGATTTCACAATAGTCTCAAATTACTTCACTTATGGGTGAGTACCAATTGGCATTAGGACCTTTTCTTCAAACCCAGCAGAAAAAAAGTATGTTTTTTTTTACACCATTCCTACCAACAGCAGCTTTAAATGAGGATTTTGTGTGTGCTAACGGCTGTCACCATGGAGAGTTTGGGAGAGCAGAGTGGCTGTAAATGAAAAATGAAGTTTGAAGTCATGGAGTTGGAGGTCTTTGTGGAGGAGGCAAATAAACACACTGGTGAACTCCAGCAGAGACATCTCAGCGTTGCCAGAAGAAACGTGATTTGGGAGAATGGACAAAAAATGTGATTTCATTATTTGAAAAGTGTCTGTCATGACCTTAAGAAAAATAAAGATCTCTTTTTTCTTAAATGGAGAATCTTCATCAGATGTCCAATAATCCCTGCAGCACTACTCAAATCAGCTCAGACCAGAAAGTGTCTGCTTGTTGCAGTAGCTCTCTCTTGGTTGTTCTTATATCTGTTATATCTGTTAGCTCTCTTTGTATTTGGAGCCTGTCAGGACTTTTAATGACTCATTTGTTGGCCATAGACACCAAACTGACTACGTTTGCAGTGGTGTTTTTACTATTTTTGTTCATGTGTGTGTCCTGAGATCCTAAGTGTATCCATGATAACATTGTTTACATATGAGATCAGCTGTTAGCAGCCTGTAGCATGTCGATGCTAAACGATGCTAGGCCCGATGTTCCCTGCGAGCTGAGGAGAAGGAGGCAAGGACATGGACCTGTCCTTCCACTCACCTTTAAGGGGACTGTAAGATCTATCCACAATAAGGTGGACAAGCTAACCCAGCACCAGAGGGAATACTGGCAGAGTAGCATCATGCTAACAGAGCTAACACCGGACATGAACGCCACATTGGAAGGATTTCACTTGCTTTGGGCGGACAGGATACAGGAGAGCAAGACTGAACACACTGGTGAAGAAGGCCAGCTCAGTCCTGGACCCTGTGGAGGTGGTGGCTGACAGGAGGGTTAGTTCTTGTACTGTACACCTTTTTGTTTGCTGCTGTAACTTCATGAATTTCCCCGTTGTGGGTCGAATAAAGGAGTATCTTATCTTATCTTAAAACGCCTCAGCAGAGCCCTGAAGGCGTCCAGATTGTTATGATGACATTGATCGGGAGTTGCTGCAGCAACAAAGATATTAGATGGATATGTTACAGGCCATTGCACAGGAGGTGAGAGCTGTGTCCAATGTTGTGCACGCCCTCCGCCATGACACTCTGATCATCATTGCGCACACGGGGCAGCTGGTCAGAGCTGTGTCTGGGCTAACAATGGCCGTCAATGCCCTGGCAACAGTTGGGAGGAAATGCTACATTCAAATTCATGCTAGTTTTCTATGACTACCAACCCTAGCTTTAATATGCTTGCTACACATTACCACATCATCCTTAGATTCCTGATAGTGACCCTTTAATGGGCATTATTTCATTCATCATTGGTCTTTATTTATTTATCTTTTTTGTTCGGCACCTTTTTGTTCATTTTGAGCACAGCTGTCTGAGAAACGGCAGCCTTTTTCAGCCAAAGTTGAACTCTCACCTCTCCGGTTACCAAAAAATAAGACCAGGTTCAGTCTCGGCATCCCCTCCCACACACTCTGACAGTGCCTGAAGCCTCTACCTTTTAACCTTTGCTCCTCAGAGACTCGCAGCAGGAGAGGAGCCAAGCCGCGGGTCAGCTAATGAGCTGGTGGGCTGTGTGTTTGTGTGTGCACAGCTGGGAGTTTGTGGATGCGGTAAACAGGTACTGGAGGGGGATGACAGAGGGTTTATGAAGGCGGTGGGCGAGAAGGCAGATGGAATATATCCTGAGTTATGAATTGTGTGTGTCTGTCTACAGTGTGTGTTCTTGTGTTTCTGTATTTGTGAGGACCGGTCGGAGTGTCAGAGAGAGAGAATATTTTTGGAAACTGAAAACAGTTTGCCCACTCCTCATTTCAGGAGAGGCTTGTTCCACGGTTTAAGCATGATTATGCTTTATTACAGAGTGGCTCTTCTTTCATCTTCACAGATCTGTTCAACATTCAAACATGCCAGATTGCCTGTGCTCCTTCATTTGCTCTGTAAACTTTGACAGTTGTTTTCAGGAACAGTTGGGGCCATCATTCTAAACTTTCCTTAATTCCCTGTACAAATAAGAGCAGTTTTCTACCTCTCTCATTGCCTGACTGCATCCCTCTGTCCCTCTGAAGCACAAACTATTCAAACTTAATGTTTGACATTTATGCAATTTGTGTAACAATCAGTAAAAAGGGAGTTTTAATATTCAGGGCCTTGGCTGTGTGTTGTTGTGTAGATCTCTACAAGGTCCAGAACATATTGAAACTGGTCCAATAGATCACCCCAGATGGCAGCTGTGACAAAGGTACAACAGCTGCTATGTTACCCTTTGAGGGAATTAAAGACAATAAGAGGAAACACACAAATAATGTTTGTTTTTGCCTCTAACAGGCTCAGATCTCTACAGAGACCCTTTCTGTTAGAGTAGGATGATTCTCTATTAAAACCATAAGCTTGGCTCTTTAGATAGCAACCACACTTCTTTAACACAATCATTTAAACCGCTCATAAAACCACTGTTACATAAATGTGAGGTTGGATTCAAATTATTGGACTGCAGTTTTTTGCACTGGCAGCGTTTTCTGTTCAAATCAAATGCAGTATGTCGTATTCTGCGCTCTTTATCTTGAGCACAGTGTTCCTTTTTGTCTTTGTCGCCACAGTCGCAGCACTTTCAGGTAAAAAAGTTAAACTTTTGGCACACACCAGTGCTCATCACTGTCCAGTCTTGATCCCTGACCAATCACAATCAAGAAGGGGCGGGATTTCTGGTGCTCTCTTCCTAGTGTTTGAGTGGCTCCCTGCTGGACGCCGGGTTTGCTGCCCTGGCTGCAGGACACAGAGGAGAAAAGCCTCCTTCATCCCCAAGGCCGTCCAACTCCTCAACACTCCCCTCCAAACCCAGACTCTTAAGCTGTGAACTCTCTATGCATATATCTTTATATCTCTCTTTTGTTCCCCATGCACCTTCCAGCCCTTGATTATACACTCTGCTATCATGCACTACAACCACTTTATTCATCCAACATAAATTACCTCATTCAGCTGTTGCATTATTTGTACTGTGTATTTCTGTTCTGTGACCACTTTATTTATTCAGTATTATTGATATTATTATTTTACACACTGTAGTTTTTCCAGTTGTTCTTGATTTCTTTATGCACTGTGTTCATTGGACCCCTTTACCAACCCAGTATTATTACTCCCTTATTATTTCTGTTGATAAATATGTTCACCTCAGTTAATTTAACCTCCGTCCAACAACAACTGAAGTATCTGATATTCAACCACATAAGATTAAGTATATGTTGCTAGTCTGTGTTGTTTAAAATAAGTCCAGGGACCCACAAGAATGAGTTTCAATAGTAGGCTCCAGAAGTCTCTAAGAAGGGCCTAAAAAAGATCACCTTTGACATAGGCAAATATATGGTTGACAATGACAGCTGACGTCTTTGTCAATACTTAGAACAAGGCGTTTGTAAATGGGGTCAAATAGCAGCTAACGTTAAACTTGTGTTGAAGAGCCCATATATGTGTATGTTTGAAGGACACCCTCATTCTAATTTGAGTGCACCTTCGTAGTATTTAAGCCAGAACGTGGAGACAGAAGAGAGGCGACTTCATCTGGCCCGGTCGTCCTCCAAGCAGTCGCGATGCTTGTTACTGATGCTGATGCTGTTTGATTGTAATAAATCAAATTACTATTCAAGCTGGCCAGTGTCACGAGGTTCATTCTACATCTGCACATCACGGGCTGTTAAGACACGACACAACCATGGTACATTCCCCACACTTCTTTTTTTAAAGGTGACATATCATGCAAAATGGACTTTTTAATGGTTCTCTACCTGAAATATGTGTCCCTGTCTACAAACCCCCCTGAAAATGAAATGAATCCATTCTGCCCCTGTTCTGATTTCTCCACCTTTCTGTAAATGTGTGCTGAAACGAGCCGTTTCAGTTTTCAGTGTTTTTCATACGTCACAACGCCATCCGGTCTGTAACAGGAAGTCAGAGCTCAGAGCTTGTTCAGCCCATAGACTGTATAAAATACAACTCAATCCCTCCTCCGTTTTTCATTACCTGCACAAATGTGTGCTAACAAGGAGCTTAGGAAGGAAGGCATGCTAGTTGTAGGCTGTCTTAATAAACACAAAGGTCGGTTTTACTCCCCACGTCTGCAGATTTGAAGATCTAGTGTATGATTTTTATTCATCATGGATAAGTGCTAGCGCTAATTAGCATAGCCACATAGCTACATGTTTATAGCTGTAGCTGTAGCTGTGTACCAAGACACACGTCGACATACTGACAAATAAAACAACAAGAAACACTAAATCTGTGACCAATCCTTCAGAAAGGTCCCGCTGCCTTTCTGGCAAAGGTCGGTTTTACTCCCCACGTCTGCAGATTTGAAGATCTAGTGGATGATTTTTATTTATCATGGATAAGTGCTAGCGCTAGTTAGCATAGCCACATAGCTACATGTTCGTAGCTGTAGCTGTGTACCAAGACACACGTCGACATGCTGACAAATAAAACAACAAGAAACACTAAATCTGTGACCAATCCTTCAGAAAGGTCCTGCTGCAGGCGCCTCTCCGTCAGGATCAGATTCTGGATCAGATTCAGAGGGTTGAAGTAACGTGATCTCTGAGCAGCCGTGTATATTCAGCCAACATGTAAACATTAGATCAACGTGCTGGACAGCCGAGGCCACACCCACTTCCTGAGGGGGCGTGGTCAGAGAGAAAACAGACTGTTCTGAGGAGGACTGAAGAAGAGGGTTTTTCAGGCAGACCAAAATCTGATTTCAAAGTGTTTTTTTGAGCATAAACTTTAAAGACATGTTTGGGGGACCTCTTAGACCAATATATGTTGATGAAAAAAGTGTGATATGTCACCTTTAATTTTAATTTTAAATTCATATTTCGAAATAAATGGATGTATGTTTGTGTGAACGTGATAATGTATGTATTGCTGCGGTGCAGTTATTGACCTTACCTTGTTCTTAAACCACTGCTCTCTGGCCTTTTAATTGCCCCCCAGGGACAAATAAAGTATTTTGAATTGAATTGAATTCTGTCAACAAAAGTGGAGATCTGTCTGGAGGAGAAACTAACTCAGGGTTCCCACTCTTTTCCAGGACATTTTCAGTGATGATCAAGCTGGATTGACAGTCTAAATGTAGTTCCTAATTTAGTTCCTAAATAGTCTGATGTGTTCCTCTCAGTGGAAGTCTACATTGAAAGACGTGCAGTCTATGGCTATCCATGAAATCATCTCTTACATGCTTAAAAATGATGGCAAATTGATTATAGAATAATGCAACCACAGATGTACAGCACTTCACTTCATTCGTGCAACCATGTAACAATGATGTGCAACTCTCATCTCAGCTTTCTCTTTGCTCAAAAAATATTAAATGAGCTAAGTAAAAAACAAAAGAGCCAGGAAAGGAATCTGGAAGCTGCCTTACTGAGATAAATACATACAAAAATGGCCACAAATGTTGAATGGGGATGTGTTTTTTTAATCATGTCAGGTCGCACACAGTCATGTTGGGAAACATTTCCAGGACAATTCGTGATTTTCCAGGACATTTGACTTTTTCTCCCTTTTCCAGTACTGGAAAACTGGTCAACTCTTTTTCAGTGTTTCCAGGACGTGTGGGAACCCTGCTAACTACACTTGTTTTTCAAGGTACTATCTCAAGGTCTAGAACTCTTGCTCATGCTATGTCATGATTCCTATCAACTGTTTTTATCATTTCTATGTACAGTGTCACTCAATGAAAGCAAATATAAAGCATTCAGACCATTGTGAAAAAATACTTAATAGTCACTATGTTATGGTCCTGATTTGTTGTGTGATTTGCCCTAACCCTCTCTCTCTCTGCCTGCAGGTTGCATGGGTAGGGGCGGGGCCGGTCTCCTCAGCAGTGAGGCTCATCAGGCACACCTGTCCCTGATCTGCTCATCAGCACTGGCTTCTTAAGCTGCCACCAAACACTCCTCCAGTGCCAGATTATTCCTCTAGCCGCATGCTCCATGTCCCGTTGTAGCCTTGCTCCTGAGGAGATTCAAGCCACGCTTTTCTGTTTACTTATCTCGAGTTGTTTCCAGAGGATTGATTCCTAGTTTTTGTTTGCGAGTTTTTGATAGAACCTTTATCCCCTTTTGGGTGATTTTGTGTTACTCCTAGTTTTGTACTTTTTCTCAGTTGTTTTTACCCGCAAGGCGCTTTTTGTTGAACCTTGGTTTTTGCTTAATAAATACTTTTTCCCTGTACTCTGCATTTGGGTCCTAGTCCTTTGCTCAAGCCGTAACACACTACTAAGTAAAAGTGCTGTGGGACAACTTTTACAAGCCCTAAACATGCACCAACTAAAGTCAATAACTCTATAAAAAGAGGTTATGGTAGAATAAGAACTCTTGTGTTGTGCCAGGTAAAGTCACAGGTTTCTTCAATGAAGTCTGGTGGCTTTAAAGAGATTTATGTTCCTGCTGTTCCTGGCTTTAAAAAAATGTTACTCTTTAATAAAAAGTCTATCTCTGCAGGGAACCTTTGGTAATGTTGAATGACACTTAATAACTTGAGCCTGTCAGCAGCATAAACAAGCACTTTGAGTGGACATGCTTTAATAAGGTACAATTTCCTGAAGGGATTAGGATGCTGCCTCGACAGCGTAACTCTCAGGTAAAGACATCAACTGGAATCACTCCAAACTTCCTGCATCTGTTTGTCATTTACAGCCTAAAACCTGCAGTGGTGGCTACATTAAAAACCACACAAATCCCCCTTTTTAGAGCGATGATATTTTACACATGAGGGGATGTTTTTATTATTTAAAATAATCAATGCACTGGTTGCACCTGTGCATTGTAACCGTTTACAGCCTGAACCATCCGCCTCTCTGCTAAATTATTTCATCCATCCATCCATCCAAAGCCAGACTTTTCCCCCTGAAAAAATCGATCTACCTCCTCTGCATGAAAGTGGCAGCAGCTTCCTCTAAGGGGTCAGCTTCACAAGGCTTTGCAACATGAATTCTGCATGCAGACAGGAGTGTTAGTGTTTTGTTGAACCATCATGTCAAAGTGGGTCGAGAATAGAAATGTAACGGTGCAGGAAAGGTCGCTCCTGAAGAGAAAACATCCCCTGAGTTAAGTGCGTGTTTTGATGTACTCTTTATGTGTCTACGGACAGAGAGGACACAGAACGGCCTCGCTGAAACTTCCCAAAGACAACCTGAGAAACATAATGACCTGCTGGCCTCGGCCAAAACGCTACGCCTGACATACACAGAGGGGTTTTCTTCTTGGCAGAGGAGTAAAAATCAAAGCTCTCTGAGGAAACACCGGCACTTTAGGAGGTCAGTAACCTCAAAGTGTACGGTGTAATTCAAAGATAGAGGAGCACGCCAAGCAGAAGGACTGAAACCTCAGAAGCCTCTTTAAGCTAAAACGATTCCCCTACATATCCAGATAACACGGTTTTATCTTTGCCCCAGAACAGGCGTGATGATGACCAGCTCAGTGATGCCAAAGCACAGAGCTGCAACATCAGCTCCCCGGTCACGTAGAATATGTGAAACATGGAAGTTACACATGATGCATTTGATTACTGGGCTTCTGACTGACCTTTACCGCTCCTGTGCCCAAACAAGAATCTGTCTCTCTCTCTCTCTGTGACTCTGCTGCTCTTTTGTGGAGGGAGCAACTGTAGCCAGACTGCCAGTGTTCAAGACATTACTCATATCCATATTCATAAAGCCGGGTACCTCAGCCACCTGTTCTCCATTGATCAGCGTTTATTGTGGAGAGGCTCACAGATGTACAGAGATTTGGTGCTCAGCCTTGCTGTGGCCCCAGAGGAGCTCCAGGAGAGACAGAAGAGTGGTTTCTCAGTTTCCAACATGTCTAAAGGTCAAATTCAAGCAATTATATTCTTTATGATTAAGTTTTACAATCCTTTCATCAGCTTCTTTGGTTCCACATAACGATATCAAGCATCCCTCTGAGAAAAAACAGGACATATTGGGTTCAGATTTATGAATACAGAAGCTTCAGACTGGAAAGTGTAGCTCCAGGGGGAAACCTGATGTAGTATGTTGGTAGACTGGGTCGTATTGACCAATCATGAATCAGCAGGCTGTAAGAAAACCAGTCTGTGGAGGAGGGGAAAGGCAGGCAGAGCACACTCCAATGTAATGCCAGCGAATTAATGGTAATCTGAAGACACATGTATGCATCTCTATTGACAGACATACATGTGTGCAAGTGCTCCTGACAAGCCAATCAAGATCAAGAATTTCAACTTGAGCATCAAACTGCCTGGAACTGCATCATGAGAGCCGATAAGTGTTTCGGTTTCTGGACTTTCTGTACATCAGAAATGATCGATCTGACCTCCTTTCCAACATTTTGGAGGACATGACAAAGCTGCATCATCATGTGGTTATTTCAGCAAACCTATGACACATTAAACAACAAATTATATTCCTCCTTGTGGTTCAGATGGACAGGAGTTCTTCTGGGGTGTTGAACAAATGAACCAAGAAATAAGAAAGTTCATTTTGCAGACATATTTTGAAGGGACAATTTTGCTTTGCTTCCATTCTAAGGACACAATCTCTTCTCCATGCATTATCTTGACCGCTTATCCTGTTAGGGGGTCACGGGTGGCTGGAGCCTATCCCAGCTGGCTTCGGGTGGAAGGCAGGGTACACCCTGGACAGGTCGCCAACCTATCACAGGGCTAACACAGAGAGACAGACAACCATTCACGCACACACTCACACCTACAGGCAATTTAGAGTGATCAATCAACCTGGTGAGCATGTTTTTGGATTGTGGGAGGAAGCCGGAGTACCCTGAGAGAACCCATGCATGCATGGGGAGAACACAGAAAGGCACCTGGACTGTAAACAAGGCAGTGCATGAAAAGAAAAGTCTGGGCTGAAACTGGTTTACTGCTAACTGCTGGCTACAATGGGAAGCCTGTAAAGTTCACCACCATTCCCAGAGGCTATATCATCATCAGATGATAACCAATGGGTTCTGAGAATGCTGCTGTTGTTGTCAGGTAGCTACATCATATTACCCCTTTAACAACAACATTTATTGCAACAGCACCCTTTACGGCAGGGGTGTCAAACATGAGGCCCGCGGGCCAAAACCGGCCCGCCAGAGGTTCCAATCCGGCCCTCGGGATGACTTTGCAATGGGAAAAAATCTGTTGGAAATTCATAGACTTTTTGGACCCCTGCATTACAACACTGTCCAGCAAGCAAACTGGTGCTGGTGCTGGTGCTGGGGGGGGGGGGGGTCAACTTTACCTGTAAACGTAGCACTCTGTGTGTCAGATGAATGGGAAACCTGTGTGCTCGGTGTGTTTTGCAGAAGATTTCAGTGCTTATTCAATATCATATTCGGCCCCACTTTGAGACTCAAAATTGGAGTTTTTGTTATTCATAGGTTATTATCTTATGATTTTACACTTCCGGCCCACTTGAGATCAAATTGAACTGAATGTGGCCCCTGAACTGAAATGAGTTTGACATCCCTGCTTTACGGCCTTCCCTCCACTGACCTCCAAAAACTGCAACATCCAGAACTCAGCTGCCGGTTACTCACCTACTCTCGCTCCAGATCTCACATCACACCCATCCTTCAGCACCTCCACTGGCTCCCCATACAGCACCGAATCCACTTCAGGATCCTGCTCATCACCTACAAAGCTCATACCTGACCCACCTCCTCAAACATCACTCCCCATCTCGCCGCCTCAGATCATCAGATGCAAGACCTCCTGTCCTTTATCACCAAGACAAAGCACCGCACCTTAGGGGACAGAGCCTTTGGCTGCTCTGACTCTCTGGAACTCTCTCCCTCAAAACATCCACAACTCTGACTCGCATCACTCATTTAAAAACACATATAGACCTCCCTGTTCAAAAAAAGCATACAACACATAATCTCTACACCCGCCCCACCTCATTTTTCTGCAAAGCCACTTTGAGTAACATGAAAAGCACTTTACAAATCCAATAAATTATTGTAATGTAACATGCATAAAAAGAAACATTTATGGTCAGGTGAGCTCGCTTTGAAAGCACGCAGGACCAGTAGAAGCGTTTTGCAGTCACTGAGGACCGAAACGTGCAGAATGCAGAAAAAAGGCTGAGAAAATGAAGTGATTCAATGTGTCTTCAGACTCCCAAACCTTGTGAAAATCTCTTTAAATCCATTTTCTTCTCCGTAAAATGTAGAATGATTCTGCAACTGGATGGCCTATTTCCTCCTCAAATGTACCAGGAACCAATTTCAGTGAATAATTTAGTGGAAATCTGACAGTTAAATTTCAAGAACATCCCCACTGGAGGAACACGGCGGTATGAAAATTGGAAGCAAAAACCTCCATAACTGCTTTTGAACGGGAAACTGTCTGAATGAGGGTTGTGTAATCCACGTTGTTAGGTCAAACTAACATGTTAATAAAATCCTACCTGCCATCATTTCAACACATTAAAACACCTAACACCTGCCAAGATGAACGTCTGAGACAAAGAGCATCAGGGGGAGAAAATGACTCCCTCTTTAAGTCTGTGTTTTATGGAGTAAAGGAGCGATAACTCACTTTAATCTTAGTGAAGCCTGGTGAACACTCTGCAGAGATCTGTGAATGCATTACGTCAGTTTCAGCATGCTGGTTCCAAAATGTTACACAGATGATGAATGAATGAATAAAGGCATTCGTAATGTAACTCATGATGCCTTTATCACTCCTTTTAATCCTCTTAAATTTACACAATAAGTGATACAGTTTAGAAAAAGATGAGATGGGTGGTGATTTTCTTAATGTCCAAAAAATTCCATTAAAGACAAAAGCAGCTATTTGCTCAAACAGTTTTGTTGATAGCTAAAAATGAGTGTGTTGTCTAATCTTTCTGTGCCAAAGTGCTGCATTTTCATCCAAAATATGAATCTTAGTGATCACTTAACATTAAATTAGTGTCCAGGCTCGAAAAACGACCTAATGTGTTTTATTCAGCAAGGCTAGTTTTATTTATAAAGCACCATTCATACCAGGAGCAAATCAAAGTGCTTTACAGAGCCTCAGATAAATAACATTAAGAGCGGGAGAAGGAATAACCCTGAGCAAAAACAAGACACTAAAATAAAAACACACATATTAAAACGCACATTGCTTGCTTGCATGTTGCCTCTTTACATTGCACTCTGTTTTATACAAGCTCTTTGCACTCGACCATTCGGCCGAGTCTCTCAAGGCTTCAAACTTTCCTTTTTGATAAAGCTTCCAGTTAGAACTGTTTGCTGCTATAGGCTTAGACTGCCGGGGAAGCTGACATACTGGGATCCTGTCTTGCCCTCTCTCTCCTCTCTCTGCCTGTCTCTTACTTTAACTCTTCCTGTCCCATTAAAGTTACTAACCATAGACCTTTCTGGAGTCCCTGAGCTCCCTTGTCTCGTAGGTTCCAGCTACTACTATCCGTCTACCCACTATCATCTCTCTCTCTCTTCATCTCCCTCTATCCCTCTCTTCAACACGGTAGGTCTCAGCAGATGTGTGTCTAACATGAGTCTGGTCCTGCTGGAGGTTTCTGCCTGTTAAAGGAAGTTTGTCCTTGCCACTGTAACTTGCTAAATGCTGCAAAGTGCTCTGCTAGGCTCCAAACATGCAGGCCTGCTCATCATAACTAAAGTCTCTAAAAGTAGTATGGGAGGTGGAACCTTCAGGTATCAGGCACCTCACCTTTGGAATCATCTTCCAGTCAGGGTCCGGGATGCAGACACCCTCTCTACTTTTAAGAGTAGGCTTCAAACTTTCCTTTTTGATAAAGCTTATAGTTAGAGCTGGATCAGGCTTGGACCAGGTCTTAGTTATGCTGCTATAGGCTTAGACTGACACACTGGGATCCTGTCTTTCCCTCTCTCTCCTCTCTCTGCCTGTCTCTTACTTTAACTCTTCCTGTCCCATTTAAGTTACTAACCATAGACCTTTCTGGAGTCCCTGAGCTCCCTTGTCCCGTAGGTTCCTCTGGATCTCTGCTGCTGTGGACGTGCCAGACTCCAGCTGCTACAACTACTACTATCCGTCTCCCCACTATCATCTCTCTCTCTTCATCTCCCTCTATCCCTCTCTTCAACACGGTAGGTCTCAGCAGATGTGTGTCTAACATGAGTCTGGTCCTGCTGGAGGTTTCTGCCTTTTAAAGGAAGTTTGTCCTTGCCACTGTAACTTGCTAAATGCTGCAAAGTGCTCTGCTAGGCTCCAAACATGCAGGCCTGCTTGTCATAACTAAAGTCTCTAAAAGTAGTATGGGAGGTGGAGCCTTCAGGTATCAGGCACCTCTCCTTTGGAATCATCTTCCAGTCAGGGTCCGGGAGGCAGACACCCTCTCTACTTTTAAGAGTAGGCTTCAAACTTTCCTTTTTGATAAAGCTTCTAGTTAGAGCTGGATCAGGCTTGGAATAGCTCTTAGTGAGGCTGCTATAGGCTTAGACTGACACACTAGGATCCTGTTTTTCCCTCTCTCTGCCTGTCTCTCACTTTAAGTCTTCCTGTCCCATTAAAGTTACTAACCATAGACCTTTCTGGAGTCCCTGAGCTCCCTTGTCCCGTAGGTTCCTCTGGATCTCTGCTGCTGTGGACGTGCCAGACTCCAGCTGCTACAACTACTACTATCCATCTCTCCACTATCATCTCTCTCTCTCTCTCTTCATCTCCCTCTATCCCTCTCTCCAACACGGTCTCAGCAGATGTGTCTCTAACATGAGTCTGGTCCTGCTGGAGGTTTCTGCCTGTTACAGGAAGTTTGTCCTTGCCACTGTAACTTGCTAAATGCTGCAAAGTGCTCTGCTAGGCTCCAAACATGCAGGCCTGCTTGTCATAACTAAAGTCACTAAAAGTAGTATGGGAGGTCGAGCCTTCAGTTATCAGGCACCTCTCCTTTGGAATCATCTTCCAGTCAGGGTCCAGGAGGCAGACACCCTCTCTACTTTTAAGAGTAGGCTTCAAACTTTCCTTTTTGATAAAGCTTCTAGTTAGAGCTGGATCAGGCTTGGACTAGCTCTTAGTGAGGCTGCTATAGGCTTAGACTGACACACTAGGATCCTGTCTTTCCCTCTCTCTGCCTGTCTCTTACTTTAACTCTTCCTGTCCCATTAAAGTTACTAACCATAGACCTTTCTGGAGTCCCTGAGCTCCCTTGTCCCGTAGGTTCCTCTGGATCTCTGCTGCTGTGGACGTGCCATACTCCAGCTGCTACAACTACTACTATCCATCTCTCCACTATCATCTCTCTCTCTCTCTCTTCATCTCCCTCTATCCCTCTCTCCAACACGGTCTCAGCAGATGTGTGTCTAACATGAGTCTGGTCCTGCTGGAGGTTTCTGCCTGTTAAAGGAAGTTTGTCCTTGCCACTGTAACTTGCTAAATGCTGCAAAGTGCTCTGCTAGGCTCCAAACATGCAGGCCTGCTTGTCATAACTTAAGTCTCTAAAAGTAGTATGGGAGGTGGAACCTTCAGGTATCAGGCACCTCTCCTTTGGAATCATCTTCCAGTCAGGGTCCGGGAGGCAGACACCCTCTCTACTTTTAAGAGTAGGCTTCAAACTTTCCTTTTTGATAAAGCTTATAGTTAGAGCTGGATCAGGCTTGGACTAGCTCTTAGTGAGGCTGCTATAGGCTTAGACTGACACACTGGGATCCTGTCTTTCCCTCTCTCTCCTCTCTCTGCCTGTCTCTTATTTTAACTCTTCCTGTCCATGAAAACAAACACCAAGATGTCAATTTTACATGAAAACAAACACCAAGATGTCAATTTTACATGAAAACAAACACCAAGATGTTAATTTTACATGAAAACAAACACCAAGATGTTAATTTCACATGAAAACAAACACCAAGATGTCAATTTTATAGGAAAACAAACACCAAGATGTAAATTTCACATGAAAACAAACACCAAGATGTCAATTTTACATGAAAACAAACACCAAGATGTCAATTCTACATGAAAACAAACACCAAGATGTCAATTTCACATGAAAACAAACACCAAGATGTAAATTCTACATGAAAACAAACACCAAGATGTAAATTTCACATGAAAACAAACACCAAGATGTAAATTTTACATGAAAACAAACACCAAGATGTAAATTTTACATGAAAACAAACACCAAGATGTAAATTTCACCTGAAAACAAACACCAATATTTCAATTTCACATGAAAACAAACACCAAGATGTTAAAATACCTGAAATGAACCAGAGTGTTTTGACTTGTCCTTAAAAAGTGAAAGTGAGCGTGAAGTAACAAAGAATCCATCCAAATCACTCCAGGTGTTTTCGTCCTGCTTTGTTTTGTAGCAGCCAATCTGAACAAAGAACAACAAGAAACAACAAAAAACAACAAAAGCAGTAAAAGTGTTTTTTTCTTTCCACTTTTCTCTGAACTGACCCAAACTACAGAAGTGAACGCAGACAGCCTTTTGATGGATTTCTCTCCACTGCGTCTCTTGCAATAAGAGCCTCCATCACATACCTCTGTAACAGCTCCATTATTTCAACAAATAGGCTGTGTTAATGGGTCTGCATGTGGATCTATTGTTCCTTAAATGGAGCAGGTGCATTAAAATGAAAGTGGCTCCAGGGACCACGTCATCTCACATCCAGACTCCACTCTTCCAGACCGAGAGGTAAAATGTGAAGGCCGGTGTTCTGACTTGTTAGGTCATTTTTCCTCTCAGCTAGACTGCTCTGTTCTCGAACTCTGTGAAAGTCCTCTGATGAAGTCTAATAAGCAATCAGAGTAAATGAGAAGACTGCTGAGAGAGAGAAAGAGTGAAAATACCCATCAGAGGGAGCAAACAGCCTCGAGGCAACAAACTCCTCCCAATGACTCAGCTTATTTGAATAATATCCAACATTAAGTGCTGAAAACTGTAAATCACTTCTGCCAAACACTTGTCTGGAAGTTACATAATGTTTGATCATCAACATCAGCTGACTTCCTCCTGCTAATGAAGCCGTGCTGGCCGTGGGCAGAGTCTCATCGAGGAGCGTTCGCGTTTAACCTTCTGTCAGAAAGTGACAGGTTTCAGCTCCCGGATGTGGAAGTGATCACAGCGAATCTCACACAACCTCCTGCGCCACAAACACAAACCCTCCTCAAACATCAGTGGCTTCAAAGAGGATGTGAGCAGAAGAGAAAAGTCCAATAAAGCTCCTCCAGGAGAGAAAAGGGACTCATATTTAATTCAGCAGTGCAGACGCTCACCCACGGGTGCATGCTTAACAAGAGTTTCATCTTTGTTTTCGTGTGGAACGAGAGGATTTTGTGGATCCATATCTACTGGAACATCCTCTGAGGGACCATAGAGTTGCACATAATGCAGAATAACCTTGTTATTCAATTTTCAGTCATTTAAATTTCCAACCGGAGGAAAAACGACCAAAGTTTGGGATTCTTAAAGTTTCTTTACCTGCTAGGGTTGATTGTTATGTTCAGAATCAGAATCAGAATCAGAAATACTTTATTTATCCCAGGGGAAATTCAGTTCTTTCAGTTGCTCTATGCACAATAATTAAGAATATCAAATAATATTAATAGAAGAAAGTAATTAATAAGATTTAAATAGAAATACATTGAAAATAATGATAATAAAGTTCAAAGTTCAAAGGTCAAAGTCTTCTTTATTGTCAAATAAACTGCAGTATGCACTAGACATACTGAGGATTTGATATTACATTTCTCTTTCAGACCCTCAGCGTTGATTAGGGGGGGGGGTCAGTGACCGGGTTAAGTCTGTGAAGGGGGCACTATAGGAAGAGGGGGCAAAACAGGGAGAGAGTTCAGCATCCTGATTGCCTGGTGGATAAAACTGTCCCTCAGTCTGCTGGTTCTGGCCCGGAGACTGCGTAGTCTCCTTCCTGATGGCAGCAGGCTGAAGAGGCTGTGAGACGGGTGGGAGGGGTCGCCTGCTATGAGCAAAGAGTAAATGTCATGGAGGGAGGGGGGAGAGAGGCACCAACAATCTTCTCAGCTGTTCTCACGATGCGCTGGAGGGTCGTTCGGCAGGACGCAGTGCAGGCCTCCGTACCACACAGTGATGCTGCTGGTGAGGATGCTCTTGATGGTATGATGGGGGCAGGGGCTCTAGCTTTCCTCAGCTTGCAGAGAAAGTAGAGGTGCTTACGTGCCTTCTTGGTCAGATGTATGTACAGAAGACAAAATAAGCTCTGTAGAAAATAAAAACATGGTCGAAGTCCCTGGAGATCAGGCAGAGGGCACTCTGGTGGTCTGTCTGGAGTCTGGCTATGGCAGCGTTGAGAACGTTGGACACCGTAGTCAGGTTGGCAGAAGGGGATGTAAACAGCTACCAGAGATCTCCCTGTGCAGATAATATGGTGGGAGGCCCACAGTGCTCTCGGTGCTATCCCGGTCTGCATGCACAGTCTGGAAGCTGTCAATGGAGACATTGTGGTCGTGAATATCCTGATGCAGCCACGTTTCCGTGAAGCACACCATGCTACATTCCTGAAACTCCATCTGACTCCTAGCTAGTTCTGTTAGCTAGTCCATCTTATTAGTCAGAGGTCTCACGTTGCTCATGATAAGAGAGGAGAGACACGGCTTCTATCTCCTCTCCAGAAACCTCTGTTTCCTTTTTTTTTAAAGTTATATTTTTGGGCTTTTGTGCCTTTATGATAGGACAGCTGAAGAGAGACAGGAAATGTGGGGAGCAGAGAGGGGGGAAGACATGCAGGACATGGTCGCGGCAGGGAGTCGAACCGGCGACCTCTGTGACGAGGACTATAGCCTCTGTATGTGGGGCGCTTAGACCACCAGTGCCCTAACTTCTGTTTTCTTACACCAGCTCTCCTCCTTCGTAGCTCTACGCCTCCTCTAGTGCATCCTAAATCTCCAGAGTTCTGCAGGAACATCCAACGGTTCGGCAGACGAGCCATGCCGGCTTCAGCTCAACCAGCTGAGCATGGGTAAAATCCAAAACAAAGCAGGGTTGTGAGTAAAAATGAAAGTTGGTGATTTCATTGTGAAAAACAGTCCTCAACTCTCACCAAGGGAAGGCCAAAAGAGGTCCCAACTTCAAAAATCTGACAGTTTGATGAAGAAAGAGAAGAAAAATCAGGAAGAAGAATGAACGAAGAGGAGCGACCGTAACAGGGTGCAAGCATGGTTGGCGCATGCGCACAAAAGAAGCTATAGTAGCTTCATACATTTATTTTGATATGGATTAATCCATTATGTGATATTTCAAGCAACAGCCTCCAACATTCCCTTGCTCTTATAACCTTACAGACCTCAGGATCAAAATGCCTGCATGAGAATACGACACAAACAATGCTTGAACTCAACTTTCTAAAGCTCTCTCAGTCTTTTCAGAGTTCACACTGAGAAACTTTTCTCTTATCCTCGACAGCAGCAGACGTGAGAGCCGGAGACTGCAGTCATCCTGTGCAGTTTTTTATATTTCCAAAACAGCTGAATCATCGGGTATTGTCTAACGTATTGAAGAAAGGATGCTGTATAAATAAGGTTTATCATATTGAAAGCCTGGGTGGCACAGTGACTCAGAGTTAAGTGCTGTTTCACTGCAGAGAGAAAGTTCTCGGTGTAAACTTTTTCCAGCTCTCATTGTCCTGCTTCTTCTTCCCACAGTGTTGCAACTTAATCAAGTCAACTGAAGGCAGCAGAGTCGGGCATTATTTCCCAATAACTCCTCTGGTTGAGTGACTTATTTAGCTTCTGTCCAAAAGCACAACCACTAAAGCTGAAACCCTTGTCCCCGGACACACAATACCACCACTAACAATAGCACACATTCATATAATCTGCAGTACTGGTGTCTGTTTGTGGTTTGAGACGTATTGATCAATCAGGTCAAAGAGAGCTGAGGTTGTATGTTGGGAAACAGTTCATGCAGAAAGCAAACGATGTGGCCACGATGCAATCTGAGACACTTTTGGTGTCATTGCACAACAGTTCAGTTCTTTTAATATAAAACTCTTGACACTCGCATAGGAAAATAAATTTAGAGAGGAGATCTCAAAAGTGTTTCATTTCTGTCTCCTAGACAACAATGAGATCTGTTTGAAAGCAAAATGAGACTATAGCTTATGTCTCCTGTTTCTCATTCTTGTATCCAGAAAGAAGTTACAAAAAGTCTCAGCTTAGTCTCCCTTTCAGGTCAAAAGGAGATCTGGTCAGAATCTGAAATGATTCTCAGGTATTTCTCAGGTGTTGTGACTCCTTTTGAGCTCAGGTGGAGAAATCAGGGAGCTCTCTCAATTGTCTCAATCTAACCTCATCCATTTGTTTTTGTCAGACTCAGTTTTTGTGTCTCAAGTTGAGCTCAGATGGAGCAAAGAAAGAGCCTGAGCTCATCTTTTCATGAATATTTATAGTGCCCTGCAAAATTAAGATTTCAATGTAATTGTCCACAAACTTACAATTCTCATTAAAACATTTGAACCTCTTGCAAGATCAGATATTTAGATGTGAAATGATCTCTTCTTTGGCTTCACAATATGGTCCTTCCTTTACAAGTCTGTTTGGAACAAAACAACTTCACAAAGATTTAGTGGATTTGAGAGAAACTGCAACAGATAGAGATTTCATACAACAGGTATGACCGACCATTTATTTAAAATTTGGGCCACAAAAAGGGCCGACCAGATTTAGCCAGATTATTATAATTAAAGGGGTGGATTCTTTTGGGCACTGGTGGCCTAGAGGTCTAAGCACCCCACATACAGAGGCTACAGTCCTCGTCGCAGGGATTGCCGGTTTGATTCCCGGCTGGTTGAACATTTCCTGCATGTCTTCCCCCGCTCACTACTCCCCACATTTCCTGTCTCTCTTCAGCTGTCCTGCCAAATAAAGGCAAAAAGGCCAAAAATATGTCTTAAAAAAGAGAAGAAAATTAGCCATTAATGAGATCTCTCACTTAAGTCTCAAATAAGACTCATGTCATGGTCTCAACTATTTCTCCTAGTGAATTTTAGGAGAAACTAATGAGAAACCAATGAGAACAGTTTGAAACTTGAATGAGGCTGAAGTGAGAATCTCACTTTTGTCTCCAGAGACTTAGAAGAGAAAGCCTTGAGCAGTAAAATGTTCCTCTGGGATAGTGCCCTGCAAAATTAAGATAACAATGAAATTTGAACTACATCAAGATCAGCTATTTAGATGTGAAATGATCTCTTCTTTGACTTCACATTATGGGCCTTCCTTTACAAGTCTGTTTGGAACAAAACAACTTCACAAAGATTTAGTGGATTTAAGAGAAATTGCAAAAGATAGAGATTTCATACCAGGTATGACAGACCATTTATTTAAAATATGGGCCGCAAAAAGGGCTGAACAGATTTAGCCAGATTATTACAATTAAAGGGGTGGATTATTTTGGGCACTGGTGGCCTAGAGGTCTAAGCGCCCCACATACTGAGGCTACAGTCCTCGTCGCAGGGATCGCCGGTTCGATTCCCGGCTGGTTGAACATTTCCTGCATGTCTTCCCCCGCTCACTACTCCCCACATTTCCTGTCTCTCTTCAGCTGTCCTGTCAAATAAAGGCAAAAAATATGTTTTAAAAAAGAGAAGAAAATTAGCCATTAATGAGATCTCTCATTTAAGTCTCAAATAAGACTCATGTCATGGTCTCAACTATTTCTCCTAGTGAATTTTAGGAGAAACTAATGAGAAATTAATGAGAACAATTTGAAACTTGAATGAGGCTGAAGTGAGAATCTCAATTTTGTCTCCGGAGACTTAGAAGAGAAAGCCTTGAGCAGTAACATTTTCCTCTTATACCTCGTTATCCTCTCTCAACCTCAACTTCACCAACTCAGCTCCTCCCAAATCAGTTCGTTGGACACCCTGAAGTATTGGCTGTAACCTCTGGGAGCCATTTTTAAAAAATGTTGGTGATCTTGTGAAATGAACATCGAGTTACCGAAATCCTAATTTGAAGTCTAGGGAAACTGACAGAGCTGCTGTATTTCACAAGGTGGGAGTAAGAACAACTCGTCTTGCCAAAAAGCTAACATAATACCAGCAAGAGTCAAAGTCAATAACCCACAGTCTAACCACGATGGACTCACTGCAGCCATGAAAACAAAAACTTTTTGTTATAAATGTTGGCAAAATCTCAAAGGAGAGAGTGCTGTTGTATTAAATGTCATGTTTATTTTGCATTTAAATAAAAAGTGTTCATATGGCAATGTTGTGAAAACGACCTGCGTTCCAACAAATCTGCAAAATGACTGAAAACGTTGGTGTATACATGCCAGGACAGTCGATGTATAACTTAGTAATTAAACACTGAGGAAATGTTCTTTAATTGAGCAAGGTGGCTGTTTGACTGGGTGGGAATGTTATAAGCATGTGCTAGAGGGGCTGTGACGTCACTGTTTTCATAAGATCTGCTTATTGCTAGTTTACAAGAAGACAGAAGAGGTGCTGTTTTCAAAAGACTCACCTCTGGAACCAATTTATATGTGAAGAAACAACCAAAATGCAGCAATAGTTCACCATTCTCTACTGAATACATTTCTATAAACAGCCTCTATATATCTGAGGTTTTTACCATCCATGGTAATTCAGAAAAATATACATATTGCAAGCATCTACAACAGGATCAGTCCAATTCTGTCACGTATAAGCAAAAAACAAAAGGAGGACCAAAGTGCAGACTTAAAGGCACTATGAAGAGTTTTTCACCAGCTGAGAAACAGACTGAAACCAACACCGATGCCTTTTTATGACCTTCAAAAGCAAACAAAACCATAAGCAACAACACTGATACCTTCTCTGTTGTCATTTTTAATGCCTTTAACCACTCAGAGGGGGTAGGTGTCAGACCACGTGATTGATATTTGGCGTTAGAAGCATCCTTTTTTGGCTGTTTTCTTTGCAAATAATCACATTGAGTGATAAATCTGGCTGTTAAAAGACAGCAGGGTGAAGTTTTTGTTGAAAACACTACTTTTGCATGTAGAGAACAAGAGATAAGAGGTATCACTTTGTCCACAATGGGGCGCCAAAATTGATATAAATAAAAAGTTCCTCACAGCAGCTTTAAATTAAAGTTTGAATTAACAAAAAACAATGAAAAAGAATAGGAGATTTAAAAAAAACAACAATTTTTTAAACAAATCCAGGAAACACCATAACACTCGGGTTTGACATTAGGGTATAGTCAAACAATTAACTGACAAAAGACAGGAGGGAACACAGAGGCGATATTCACACACACTGGGTAACGAGTAAGGACACAAAGGGGAGAACAACAAAGACCAGGTGAAGACAAACATAAAGGTGGGAAAACACAGGAAGTAAAACTAAACCAGAAACAGCCATCCATCCATCCATTATCTTGACCGCTTATCCCGTTAGGGGTCACGGGGGGCTGGAGCCTATCCCAGCTGGCTTCGGGCGGAAGGCAGGGCACACCCTGGACAGGTCGCCAACCTATCACAGGGCTAACACAGAGAGACAGACAACCATTCATGCACACACTCACACCTACGGGCAATTTAGAGTGATCAATCAACCTGAGCATGTTTTGGATTGTGGGAGGAAGCCGGAGAACCCGGAGAGAACCCACGCATGCACAGGGAGAACATGCAAACTCTACACAGCAAGGCACCCGCCCGGCCGGGGATTCAAACCAGGAACCTTCTAGCTGTGAGGCAACAGCGCTACCCACTGCACCACCGTGCAGCCCCTAAACCAGAAACACAGGGAGCAAAAACTACAAAATAAAACAGGAAACTCTTCACACACAGGGAAGACAACACAAGACATGACACACTAAAACTACAAGGAAGACATGAGGGCAACTTTTAACAAACAAAATACTGACTGAAATAAAAGGAACATCTAGTAAGGAAATAACTCAAATTAATTTTTTTGTCTGTTTGTTTTGGATTTTTTTTGTTTGTTCTGCTGTGTGTTTTGTTTCTTTTGAAACAAATATTATATATATTTATTTTTTTATTGTTTGTGTGTCTTTATCTGATTGTTTGTAAAAACTAATACATTTTAAATCATTTCAAAAAAGGAAAATCTAGAAAGTGACAGGTAATCAAAAATCACTAAAAGAAAACTGAGACCAAAACATGACAAGTTCAGTGTTTTTACATTCTCTGCACACCTCATCATTGGGCTTGACCTTATTGTGTACAAAGAGCATTGAAATCTGGAGTCAAAGTCCTTGTTTTGTACACATATTTGGCCAACAAAGCTGATTCTAACACTAAATCTGATGTAAGGTAAGACAAGTTGGATGTATGGTTGACCACAATGAGAAGTGAGGCTTTGGTAACTCATATCCGAGTCAGCTCAGAGTCTGATGTGCTGGATTTGCTGCAGGAGTAGAAGTGTTTCACTCTTCTTTATTCGTCAGTCTTTATTTTATGGAGCCATAAAACTGTTCCGTGTTTTGTCTGATTACTGTTCTGAATACTGAATCCGTCAAACCACTGATTAACAATGTTTTTACTCAGGAACAAGTGGTTCCCTTTCTCTAACAAAACACATTAAATGCTTCAAATCAAGGTCACATTCAGACCATTTATTTGACGAATACAGTGACACTTTGACATTATGAATTTCACTGCCTCGATCACAGACAAACATCCATTTGGTACCAATCGTCTGATTTACCAGAGTACTGTGATACTGAGATACATTAGGGATCCTGTGTGTTTATGCTGTATGGATGTGGTAACCTTTCCCACCCACCCACACAGGCTACATTTGCACAAATAATACCCTCGCTTTGCAAGCGCTGTTTATCCTGCTAACCTGCAGCTTCCAGCAGGCAGCAGGGTCTCCGTTTATGGGGGAAAACAAAGTGAGGGTGCTGCTTTTAAAAGCATCGAGCCTCCTGTGATCATCTGACGGTGGGTTTGATGAAACGGTGGGTACGGTGAGAGCACAGAGCTGCAGAAACTCATGACAGGAAGAGGGATGTTGGGGGGTGTAAACTGAATTTCATGAGCTGGAAAACAGGAGGAGATGAACTTGGAGAACAGAGCGAGGACTAAAGAGAAGAATCACAGCCGAGGAGAGAACAATAACTTTCTATTCAGGAGTCTTCCTCTGAGCTTAAAAAAATCAGTCCCCAGAAAGTTGCCTCTGCGTTATGAATGGACTTCTTTATTTCTTGTGATTGGACCTGTCACTATCGGGAGGAAAGTCGAAAAAGTTGAGGACACAAATGCAGACAATGATTTATTAAACAAAAGACCAAACAGCAAAAACAAAAGCTTACTCTCTCTCTGGAGGCTGGATAGCAAATGTCCAACAGAAAGGGTTCAGCTGGAAAATTCAACAAACGGGAGAAAAAGCACACAATGAGGCACGAGGACGTCCACAGAGCAGAGGAGGAGGTTTGACCCAACAAACAACCACAACAAAACAATATCTGAACAAATGGATGTTTATAGAAGCCTGAATTTGATGCACTGGCAGCTAAAAATCTTGCGTTTGTGGGCATAACAGGACCAGACTGTTTTAGTATTATGATCAAATACACTAAATGTAAAGTATTAAAATGCTCCAGTTTTATTTATTATGCCAAATAGTTTTCATATGAACATACAATACTTAAATAGACTTGTCATTATGTAAAAATGCATGCTTGGATGTATTAAAGGTGACATATCATGCAAAATCGACTTTTTAATGGTTCTCTACCTGAAATATGTGTCCCTGTCTACAAACCCCCCGAGAATGAAAAAAATCCATCCTGCCCCTGTTCTGATTTCTCCACCTTTCTGTAAATGTGTGTGAAACGAGCCGTTTCAGACTTCAGTGTTTTTGTTACATAACAACAATTTCCGGTCTGTAACAGGAAGTCAGCTTGTTCAGCCCACAGACTGTATAAAATAATACTGAATCCCTCCTCCGTTTTTCATTCCCTGCACACGTGTGTGCTAACAAGGAGCTTAGGAGGGAGGCATGCTAGTTGTAGGCTGTCTTAATAAACACAAAGGTCGGTTTTACTCCCCACGCCTGCAGATTTGAAGATCTAGTGGATGATTTTTATTTATCATGGATAAGTGCTAGCGTTAGTTAGCATAGCTACATAGCTAAAAGTCGTAGCTGTAGCTGTGTACCAAGACACACGTCGACATACTGATAAATAAAACAACAAGAAACACTAAATCTGTGACCAATCCTTCAGAAAGGTCCTGCTGCAGGCGCCTCTCCATCAGGATCAGATTCTGGATCAGATTCAGAGGGTTGAAGTAACGCGGGTCTCTGAGCAGCCGTGTATATTCAGCCAACATGTAAACATTAGATCAACGTGCTGGACAGCCGAGGCCACATCCACTTCCTGAGGGGGCGTGGTCAGAGAGAAAACAGAGTGTTCTGAGGAGGACTGAAGAAGAGGACTTTTCAGGCAGACCAAAATCTGATTTCAAAGTGTTTTTTTGAGCATAAACTTTAAAGACATGTTTTGGGGACCTCTTAGACCAATATATGTTGATGAAAAAAGCGTGATATGTCACCTTTAAAAAAGAGTATGTAGACGTGTGTCTTGGTACACAGCTACAGCTACGAACATGTAGCTATGTGGCTATGCTAACTAGCGCTAGCCCTTATCCATGATAAATAAAAATCATCCACTAGATCTTCAAATCTGCAGACGTGGGGAGTCAAACCGACCTTTGTGTTTATTAAGACAGCCTACAACTAGCATGCCTCCCTCCTAAGCTCCTTGTTAGCACACATTTGTGCAGGTAATGAAAAACGGGGGAGGGGTTGAGTTGTATTTTATACAGTCTATGGGCTGAACAAGCTCTGAGCTCTGATGCCGTGACAGACCGGATATTGTTGTTACGTAACAAAAACATGGAAGTCTGAAACGGCTCGTTTCACACACATTTACAGAAAGGTGGAGAAATCAAAACAGGGGCAGGATGTTTTTTTTTTGTTTGTAGACAGGGACACATATTTCAGGTAGAGAACCATTAAAAAGTCCATTTTGCATGATATGTCACCTTTAAGAACACATTATGTATTGATTACCATCGGGACATAAAGATCATTTTAACCAGTATAACAAAGAGTGGATCTAAATCTGAACACCAACCCCAGCTTTAAAGCAGTCAAAATAGCAGATTCAATGGACTCCCTTGTGGTGGAAGTTTCCATCTACGTTGTTTGGTGAAAGGTGACTTTCCTGTGCCGTCATCTTATAGAACCTACACTAGTTCTAAATTAAGGAATGTAATTGGTCCAGTATATCTGAGATAGGAGAGAAATCCGCTGGCTGATGAGTCTGGTGATGCCAGGCTGCGCAAAATAATAACAAAACAGATTATTTGTTGCATGGTTTGAGACTCATTCGCACTGGAAAAGCCAAATCAAGTACATTTCAGGGAAGCATCAGGCTCACACATTATAAAACACTTGACGTTCATTGTCTTGAGTTTGCACTGCCCCACTGTTCAGTGCATTAGCATATCCATGTATAAAGTCAAAAGGAAACATTGGAACGGTAGCAGAAGCATGTTTTCTCTCAGCAGGCTCATGCAGTATGTAACAGACACCCTGCTAATGCATTGTTCCTGAAACAGCAGCTCAAGCCGCTACAATAGGGAAATTAACAGCACCAACATCCTGCCGTTACGCTGCGATGTCCTAGTTGGAAACCACACAGACCTACATACGAAATCTCTCATCTGCTGCCGCTGGTAACTGTTGGGAATATTCTTTCAGCTGAGACATTTTTTGGCCAGAAATCTCAGCAGCTTGGCCGACTGATCGTCGACTGAGTCACCGGGATGACTCAAAAAACCCATAGCAGAGCCTCTGAAGATGTAGGATCACTCTGAGCTATCAGGACGTTCAAAATCAAACCGACAGCTCATTTAAATAAGAAAAACAAAAGAGGCGAAGAAACCAAAAGGCAAACAATCAGGAGAACAAAAGCAGTACAGAAGAAAAACGCCAGAAATAAGTTATGTGGGAGGGAGAATGTGAAGCAACATTTGAGTCCAAGGCCGGTGTGCAGAGGTAGCCTCAGGTTTTTGTAATGATTTAAACGAACCGAGGGACTCCGGGGAAAGAACAAAGCCAAAGGCCAGAAGAGAATATTCTGACATTTCCACACATATCGCCTGCTTGAATGCAAAGTGGTTATGTTCTCTGGAATATTTTAATAAATCTTGTGGGTTTAAAGCTAGAGATTACTGTAGGAGCGGTGTTATTCTGCCAACCACGACCCTGAACTAAGCTGGTCTGATCCGGCGTCCAAGACTTGAGGACAATTAGCAACACAGCAGCGCAGACAGGGAAGATGGCCTTTATGCTATGTACACTTCATTAAACAGCACTTAAGATGGGCTTAATAGTAGTTTTCAGTTTGCACACATGAGAGGAGTGCAGAAATGGAGCTATAGCTTAAACATCCGAATTTAAATAAAGAAGGATCAGACCCTCTGCACAAAAACTGTCCTGTAACGAAGAGACTAACCATAATCTGAAGTCAGGGCTGAACTGTGCCTCAAACAAGTTCCTCTTCCTGTAAGCTCTGGCTTTGTGTTTTAAACCAGTAGTTCTCAACTTTAAGGGTCAGGACCTTTCAGAGGGGCACAGGGTGATTAATGGGTGAGGACAGAAGGAAAAACATTGAAAGTGCAACACAAATTCATCTTCATTACTCTGGCATTTCTTCATTCTCTTCCTCCTCTTGTAAATTGCTGTATAGTTTAGCTCCTTAAGGCCTTTTTACTTCTACTTGCAAGCAACAAACTATCAAGCTGTGAGAATGTGTAAAAATAAGGAATCTGCAAAAAGCAAAACAACACTGCTTCATTGAGAGACTTTTAGACACTATTTTTGGTGCATTTTTTTTTGCATTTATCAGATAGAACAGCTGAAGAGAGTGGGGGTGGACATGCAGCTAAGGGTCGAGGCCAGGAGTCAAACCAGTGGCCTCTGCAACAAGGATTATTGCCTCTGTACATGAGGCGTGCACTTCAACCGCAAGCCCAACATGCGCCCCTGTTCTGTGTTTCCAACAGCTTCAAAATACAAATATCTAATATTATCTTTACATACAAAGTGCTGAGAAAAAGAGTGCATCAGCTCTAGTTTAGCTCCAGTGATCTGCTCACACATTGAAGGAATATTATATCCACTAAGCACCAAAGCATGGAGAGAAAGCTCTACTTTCCTTTACAGCTATCAGCCATAACGCCCGACTGTTTATGCACACATGAATGAGAAAAACATCAAAGCCATACTAGGCAGAACATAATACATATTAAAGAGGGGGTCTTATGCTCATTTCCAGGCTTTATATTGTCCCTCTGATTCCACTGTAGCAGCTTTACATGATTTACAGCTCAACATACTCTTTATTGATGTCATTCAGGCTCTGTTTGAAACGCTTCATTTCTGCTACTGTCTCTTTAAGACCCTGGAAGCCTCTGCCAATGTTGCTGTGCGAGAAATGTGTGGTCATGAATTTCACTGGTGTGTCTCAACCAAGCGGCCTCCTCCGGTCTCAAAATATGAGTGTTATAAACTACAGTTCATTGAGAATCCGCTTGAGGCTGACTGCAGAAACACAGGAAACCACATACACACCCATTCAAAGAAGACAAAAAAACATATTAAGATTACGAGTTTTTGCCCAAATATTAGGGTTAGGGTTAGGGTTAGGGTTGTTATGAGGGTTAGGGTTGGGGTCAGGATTAGGGTTAGGGTTAGGATTAGGGTTAAGGTTAGGGTTAGGGTTAAGATTAGGGTTAAGATTAGGGTTAGGGTTAAGATTAGGGTTAGGGTTAGGGTTAAGATTAGGGTTAGGGTTAGGATTAGGATTAGGGTTAGGGTTAGGGTTAGAGTTGAGAATAGGGTTAGGGTTAAGATTAGGGTTAGGATTAGGGCTAGGGTTAAGATATGGGTTAGGGTTAGGGTTAAGATTAGGGTTAGGATTAGGGTTAGGGTTAGAATTAGGGTTAAGATTAGGGTTAGGATTAGGGTTAGGGTTAGGGTTAAGATTAGGGTTAGGGTTAAGATAAGGGTTAGGGTTAGGATTAGGGTTAGGGTTAAGATTAGGGTTAGGTTTAAGGTTAGGGTTAGGGTTAGGGTTAAGATTAGGGTTAGGGTTAGGGTTAGGATTAGGGTTAGGGTTAGGATTAGGGTTAGGGTTAGGGTTAGGGTTAGGGTTAAGATTAGGGTTAGGGTTAGGGTTAGGGTTAGGGTTAAGATTAGGGTTAGGGTTAGGGTTAGGGTTAAGATTAGGGTTAGGGTTAGGGTTAAGATATGGGTTAGGGTTAGGGTTAAGATTAGGGTTAGGGTTAGGGTTAAGATTAGGGTTAGGGTTAGGGTTAAGATTAGGGTTAGGGTTAGGATTAGGGTTAGGGTTAGGGTTAAGGTTAGGATTAGGGTTAGGGTTAGGGTTAGGGTTAGGGTTAGGGTTAAGATTAGGGTTAGGGTTAGGGTTAGGGTTAAGATTAGGGTTAGGGTTAAGATTAGGGTTAGGGTTAGGGTTAAGATTAGGGTTAGGGTTAAGATTAGGGTTAGGGTTAGGGTTAAGATTAGGGTTAAGATTAGGGTTAGGATTAGGGTTAGGGTTAGGGTTAGGATTAGGGTTAGGGTTAAGATTAGGGTTACGGTTAGGATTAGGGTTAGGGTTAGGGTTAGGGTTAGGATTAGGGTTAGGATTAGGGTTAGGGTTAGGGTTAAGATTAGGGTTAGGGTTAAGATATGCGTTAGGGTTAAGATTAGGGTTAGGGTTAAGATTAGGGTTAGGGTTAGGGTTAGGGTTGTTATGAGGGTTAGGGTTGGGGTCAGGATTAGGGTTAGGGTTAGGATTAGGGTTAAGGTTAGGGTTAGGGTTAAGATTAGGGTTAAGATTAGGGTTAGGGTTAAGATTAGGGTTAGGGTTAGGGTTAAGATTAGGGTTAGGGTTAGGATTAGGATTAGGGTTAGGGTTAGGGTTAGAGTTGAGAATAGGGTTAGGGTTAAGATTAGGGTTAGGATTAGGGCTAGGGTTAAGATATGGGTTAGGGTTAGGGTTAAGATTAGGGTTAGGATTAGGGTTAGGGTTAGAATTAGGGTTAAGATTAGGGTTAGGATTAGGGTTAGGGTTAGGGTTAAGATTAGGGTTAGGGTTAAGATAAGGGTTAGGGTTAGGATTAGGGTTAGGGTTAAGATTAGGGTTAGGTTTAAGGTTAGGGTTAGGGTTAGGGTTAAGATTAGGGTTAGGGTTAGGGTTAGGATTAGGGTTAGGGTTAGGATTAGGGTTAGGGTTAGGGTTAGGGTTAGGGTTAAGATTAGGGTTAGGGTTAGGGTTAGGATTAGGGTTAGGGTTAGGGTTAAGATTAGGGTTAGGGTTAGGGTTAGGGTTAAGATTAGGGTTAGGGTTAGGGTTAAGATATGGGTTAGGGTTAGGGTTAAGATTAGGGTTAGGGTTAGGGTTAAGATTAGGGTTAGGGTTAGGGTTAAGATTAGGGTTAGGGTTAGGATTAGGGTTAGGGTTAGGGTTAAGGTTAGGATTAGGGTTAGGGTTAGGGTTAGGGTTAGGGTTAAGATTAGGGTTAGGGTTAGGGTTAAGATTAGGGTTAGGGTTAAGATTAGGGTTAGGGTTAGGGTTAAGATTAGGGTTAGGGTTAAGATTAGGGTTAGGGTTAGGGTTAAGATTAGGGTTAAGATTAGGGTTAGGATTAGGGTTAGGGTTAGGATTAGGGTTAGGGTTAAGATTAGGGTTACGGTTAGGATTAGGGTTAGGGTTAGGGTTAGGGTTAGGATTAGGGTTAGGATTAGGGTTAGGGTTAGGGTTAAGATTAGGGTTAGGGTTAAGATATGCGTTAGGGTTAAGATTAGGGTTAGGGTTAAGATTAGGGTTAGGGTTAGGGTTAAGATTAGGGTTAGGGTTAGGATTAGGGTTAGGGTTAGGGTTAGGGTTAGGATTAGGGTTAGGATTAGGGTTAGGGTTAGGGTTAGGGTTAGGGTTAGGGTTAGGGTTAAGATTAGGGTTAGGGTTAGGATTAGGATTAGGGTTAGGATTAGGGTTAGGGTTAGGGTTAGGGTTAGGATTAGGGTTAGGGTTAGGGTTAGGATTCAGGCAAACAGAACCAGAACCGAACTCTAGCAAACAGAACCAGAACCAACTCAAGCAAACAGAACCAGAACCAAACTCAAACAATCAGAACCAGAACCAAACTCAAACATACAGAACCAGAACCAAACTCAAGCAAACAGAGCCAGAACCAGAACCGAACCTAAGCAAACAGAACCAGAACCAAACTCAAACAAACAGACCCAGAACCAACTCAAGCAAACAGAACCAGAACCAAACTCAAACAAACAGAACCAGAACCAAACTCAAACATACAGAACCAGAACCGAACCAGAACTGAACCAGAACCGAACCAGAACCGAACCAGAACCGAACCGTACCGAGCCAGAACCGTACCAGAACCGAACCAGAACCGTACCGAACCAGAATCGAAACCAGAACCGAACCGAGCCAGAACCGTACCAGAACCGAACCAGAACCGAACCAAGCCAGAACCGTACCAGAACCGTACCAGAACCGAACCAGAACCAGAACCGTACCAAACCAGAACCAGAACCGTACCAGTACCGAACCGAACCAGAACCGAACCAGAACCAGAACCGTACCAAACCAGAACCAGAACCGTACCAGTACCGAACCGATCCAGAACCGAGCCAGAACCGAACCAGAACCAGAACCGTACCAAACCAGAACCAGAACCGTTCCAGTACCGAACCGAACCAGAACCAGAACCGAACTAGAACCGTACCGAACCAGAACCGTACCAGAACCGAACCAGAACCTAACCGTACCAGAACCGAACCAGAACCGAAGTCAAGTATACAGAACCAGAACCAAACTTAAGGAAACAGAACCAGAACCAAACTTGAGCAAACATTATTAATGTCCTCAGGTTGGCATTGAGAAAAATCAGATGCCTCAGCTTGGATGGTCTGATCGGGCTTCTTTTCTCAGCGAGTATTTGCCCGGTCTTTGAGAAGAACCCTAACCCTAACCCTCTCAGAAGGAACAGATGAATCCACGATACACAGCCTCCCCTCCATCACCTGTATCCTATATCCTCACATGTGATTGGCCGCATGGCCGCCATGCTGACCAATCAAAACAAAGTTCTGCTGTGAGCAGAGCTGGGGCTGAGCACTGAGAGAGCTAAGCAGCGAAAGGAACAAACTGGGAGCCGGCTCTTCTGATTCACTATAAAGCATCGACTCTCAGAGCCGCAGCTTTTGATCATGACACATCATTGGTTTGGTCAGTGAGATTCGCCAATGAGTGATGTCACAAATTGAGCAAATATTGTGTCCCAACAAACCATTCAGAGCAGCTTGCAGTCTCCTCTTTGGATTCTTCCAACACATGTTTACCCAACCATGTGAAACTTTTCCAATGTTTAGTTTTGATAAACAATATTTAAACTTGAAATTAGTTTTAAAAACAGGTAAAAAAAAAAACAGGTAAAAAAAAATATGATACCACCTCTTTAAACAAAGCTTTACAAAGTGCATTATTATAACATGGTGACTCAAGAGGGATATGAAGTGCCAAGTTGAATTAAGTGCAGCATGCACAGTTTACAGTGTATTTGAGCTTGTTTGGCAGATGAAAGGTGTGACGTTCCCATCAAAGGATAGGAGATTTTAATAAACAATAAAGACGTAAAATAAAACAAAACTAAAACACTAGCCTCTTTTTAATAAAGTCATGAGATCATGTGTGACCGTACCTCCACAACATGACTTGTACCCTTGGAGTGGTTTGCTGTCTTCCCTTTATTTGATCTGTCATATTTGTTGTGTATTTGTTTCATGTTCTCAGATTGTTTTCCTCAAATGCCCCAAAGGTTTCAACATGAAAAGTGCAACTATCCCCCGAGCACAAACAGATTTAAATGTAATTTGTCCAGTTGGCTTCTGATGACTCATCCTAGCATCTTGCAGAAGCTGGCGCTGCACTTTTCCTTAATATGCTTCTAATAGTTCAATATCTCTGTGTATTTAACTTTCTGTCTGACTCAATCTTTATCACATTTTCACTCTGTGATTGACTGAGCCTGAGATCGTGCTGACTGCAGCATTAAAAGGTGCTTCAAAGCCTCACCTAGACTCCTCCGTGCAGCGTTTGGAAGCATAGTCATTCCTGAAACACTTTGAAAGCAGATTTTCTTTAGAGGAACATCTGACTGTTTGGAAGATTGTTAAACTCAATGAAAGCAGCATCCCCCCCGAGTGAAACCCCTCGGAGCACCCTGCTCTTAAAAAGGAATGTATTAGAAGCATTGTTCAGCATTTAAGGTGAACTTATTCATCAATGTCTCTTTCCTCTTCTCTCCCTGGGCGTCTCACTCTGCTGCTTGAATCATTTGTTGCACAAAAAGTGAGTCAGTGATAAATTCTTTCATCAACAAGGTGAGTTTCCTCTTCTGTTTGTTTTGTTTATGAGAGAACTGTTTCTTCACCTCTCGAATAATCTGACTGTAAAACTACGTTACAACTTTTACACCATTTCTGATTCATCATGTAGAAAGACACGTGGTTTGGTTTGTCCTCCCTCTCTGATTATCAGTCCCTCATGGTCCCTGATTGCTTGTCCTCATGGCCCAGAGTTGATGGGGGTCAACAGGAGGACTGAAGTGACAACATCCAGGCATCCTGTTTGCTTGCAGTCATCTCTCACTGCCAGACTGTTACGTCCGTCTGTCATGTGATACAGTGTGATGGGATATCAAAGAAGAGGAAGAAGATATACTTCTATTAATACTGATGGGGAAGTTATATTTTTGTCTCTCTGGTGTTGGGCATGTTACACACACACAGGCTGAAACACACACATGCACAAACTGGGTCTGTCTCTAAGGCTGAATATATGTACATTTTGGAACATAGTGGCTTCTCTCACCACAGCAGTAGCTATGTTACGATGCCTCTGCTTGCAAAGCATCCTGGGAGTCTCCAACTCAAAGCCTTTGGAGGACCATTTGGAGAGCTATAGGCATTTTTTGACCAGAGGAACTTTACCCAGGAAGTACGTGCGTTTCGACCACTGGACCCAGGGTCTATATTTAGTTCAGGGGTAGATAATCTCCCCTCTAAAAAGCCCCTGCTAGTGGGGTAGTATTTTTCAAAGGTCCCGGGACTTTCAGGGGGGGCAGGGCCTGCAATGCTGAACGTGTCTGATTGGTAGTGTTTTTATTCCGCCCGCCGTCCACAATAACATCACACACATCTACATCACAGCACCATCTAAAACAGCGCCTCTCTGAGTCTCTTCATGCTAACAGGCTAACTGTTGTGTTGCTCATGATTTGCACAATCTACCCGGGACTTCAGCCCGCAGTCGAAAACGCAGACAACAGTTGGGGCGCAGGAACCTTTTAGTTCCAGGTAGAGTAGTTCTGGGGGCTAAAAGACCCTGGAACTCTTGGTCGAAATGCACCTTATGTGAACCCTACTCCTCAAACTTCAAAGTAAACAGGACAACCTCACCAAGATGGTACCATGCAAGAAAAAAAGGCCAAATGAGGTGCATCGTTTCCACTGCAGGAACTTTTTCCAGCTATAAGGGTCTTTTTGAGAAACTCACCACCAATGGTCAAAATAAAGCCAGCTGAGTCTCTTCATGCTAACAGGCTAACTGTTGTGTTGCTCATAATGATACCTGCCTGTCCGTCTGCTTCTATGGTGTCATCTGTGATGAATGGCATTCGTCTTTGTTTTACTGCCCCCTACTGGTCTGGTGGTGTAGTGCATTTACTTTTTATTTTCTCTATACGTCACTGGCCTGATTTGCACAATCATCCTTTGGACTTCAGCCCGCAGTCGAAACGCAGACAACAGCTGGGGCACAGGAACCTTTTAGTTCCAGGTAAAGTAGTTCTTGGGGCTAAAAGACCCCGGAACTCTTGGTCGAAATGCACCTTATGTGAACCCTACTCCTCTAACTTCAAAGAAAACAGGACAACCCCACCAAGATGGTACCATGCAAGAAAAAAAGGCCAAATGAGGAGCATCGTTTCCACTGCAGGAACTTTTTCCAGCTATAAGGGTCTTTTTGAGAAACTCAATACCAATGGTCAAAATAAAGCCAGCTGAGTCTCTTCATGCTAACAGGCTAACTGTTGTGTTGCTCATAATGATACCTGCCTGTCCGTCTGCTTCTATGGTGTCATCTGTGATGAATGGCATTCGTCTTTGTTTTACTGCCCCTACTGGTCTGGTGGTGTAGTGCATTTCCTTTTTTTTCCCTCCATACGTCACTGGCCTGATTTGCACGATCTACCTGGGACTTCATCCCGCAGTCGAAACGCAGACAACAGTTGGGGCACAGGAACCTTTTAGTTCCAGGTAGAGTAGTTCTGGGGGCTAAAAGACCCCGGAACTCTTGGTCGAAATGCACCTTATGTGAACCCTACTCCTCCAACTTCAAAGTAAACAGGACAACCCCACCAAGATGGTACCATGCAAGAAAAAAAGGCCAAATGAGGTGCATCGTTTCCACTGCAGGAACTTTTTCCAGCTATAAGGATCTTTTTGAGAAACTCAACACCAATGGTCAAAATAAAGCCCCATGGACTGATTTTTACACCCCTAAGAGTCCAGTCTTTCTTGACTGCCAAGGTACTTTGGTGTGAGCTCTACAGAAGTGAACATTTCTGATGTTAGAGTAAAGGTGAGGCCTTTTCATGCACCAGCAGACCTACTTTCCTTACCTCAGACCATTGTTAAAACAGACAGCTGGATGAATGCTGTTTTCCTCTGTGGCCTGCAGTCCCACTTCCTCTCGGTGTAAATGTGGCTTTAGTCAACATTTTTTTATCGAGGCCAGCACAAAGACTCTGAAGTCATTTTTCTCTGTTTCACTTCTTTGCCACAGTCGCTGCCCTTTGGCTCTCTGTGCAGTACAGTCAGTGATCAGCTCGGCTAAAACTTTCCGTGCCTCATCGCACTGGAGGAGCTTACCCCCCACTGGGAGGCATCCACAGAATCCGCTCTCTAATAACAGCAGCGGTGACGCAGCCCGATTCCTGAACGGCAAATCAGCGTGACAGCTACTTTAATCCACACATCGCTGCTCCGGGCCCCCCTCTGTCATCGCCCATGCTGTCCCGTGTCACTGAGAGCGCACACGGCGAGAATTAAGAGTCCTCATAGCGGCGTATTACACGACATGCCTGAACCACCCGGTCTGACGCAGAGCTGGGGAGATGTTGGGGTGAGACTGTTGGCGAGAATTCATGAATTTGCAGGGGTAGCTATGAAAACAGTGTCAGATTAGATGAAACTTTAAAGGCTACAGTAGCAAAAAGTGGGTCACTGCAGAGAGCTGACATGACAGAACTACAAATAGAAAGACCTGAGGAGGAAACCGACTTTATGCATCCTAACGCTGACTTTGATTTTATTTATTTATCACCATGACTGTAGAATAAGGGGAAAAATTGTAATTATAATAACTGTATTTGACATTTTTTTACAGAGAAATGTTGATGTTTTGCTTTGTTTTATTTTTATCAAGTAGACCTGGCAGTGAAGGGATTGATGATCACAATATTTTCTGCAAAAAGGGTTGATGGGTTTGCACCCAATATTTAATTGAAGATATTGTAAACACAATTTATCAAATGTTGAGACTGAAAATGTTATTACTTTATGAAATATATGCAAATTGCAACAAGTTAGTAACATGACTGGGAATAAAAAGTACACTGCAGAGAGGCTGAGTCTCTCAGAAGTAAAGATGAGAAGAGGTTCATCACTCTGTGAGAGACAGTTCAACAGTTTCAGAATGATGTTTCTCAGAGTGAAACAAAAGAATTAGTGGATTTCATAATCTACAGACATGACTCTGTAGTGGAAATCACCGCATTGGCTCAAAACAACCTCCAGAAACCACTGTGTGTGAGCACAATTTGTTGCTGCATCCAAAAATGCAGGTTTAAACTGAACCATGCAAAGAGGAAACAATACATAAACATGATCCAGCAATGCTAACAACTTATCTGAGCCTGATACTGAGTCTATTACCATGCACCAAGGTGAAAGTGGAAAACTGTCCTCTTGTCTGATGAATTAAAAATGTGACATTCTTTTTGGAAATTATGGAGGCTGTGTTGTCAGCTCTAAAGAGGAGAAGGAACACCTAGCTTGTCATTCGCTCAGGCCAGAATCCTTAATGATAGGTGGGTTCATCAGTGCCCGTGGCATGAGTAGCCAAGAGTTCTGGTAAGGCTCCATTAATGCCAGATGATATATATAGATTGTGGAGCAACATATGCTGCTGTCCAGACAATACCTATTTCAGGGAACACCATCCATACTTCAGCAAGACAATGCCAAACCACATCCTGCACATATTATCAATCAATCAATCAATCAATCTTTATTTGTATAGCGCCAAATCACAACAAACGTTATCTCAAGACGCTTTTACAAACAGAGGAGGTCTAGACCACTCTATGTCAAATTATGAACAGAGACCCAACACCAAGACAGGGTAAGACTCAGTCTGACCCCACCTTAATCCACCATGAGCATTGCACATCGCAGTATTTAGCTAGTTACAGTGGTGAGGAAAAACTTCCTTTTAACAGGCAGAAACCTCCAGCAGGACCAGACTCATGTTAGACAGCCATCATGCCTCGACCGAGTCGGGTCTGGAAAGACAGATAGAGGGGAGTAAGAGAGAGAGGTGATAGTGATGAGACGAGTCGTAGAAGCTGTTGCCGCTGGAGTCCAGCACGTCCGTATCAGCTGGAGTCCAGATCGTCCACAGCAGGAGGACGTCTACGGCAGCTCAGAGGAATCTACGAGACAAGGGAGCTCAGGGACTCCAGAAAGGTCTATGGTTAGTAACTTTAATGGGACAGGGTGAGTTAAAGTAAGTGATGAAGGGGTTGGGGGGAAGAGGGTGAGCTAGGATCCCAGTGTGTCAGTGTGCCAGTTCCCCCGGCAGTCTAGGTCTATAGCAGCATGACAAAAGCTGGTCCAAGCCTGATCCAGCTCTAACTATAAGCTTTGTCAAAAAGGAAAGTTTTAAGTCTACTCTTAAAAGTGGAGAGGGTGTCTGCCTCCCGGACCCTGACTGGTAGATGATTCCAAAGGAGAGGGGCCTGATAACTGAAGGTTCTACCTCCCATACTACTTTTAGAGATTTTAGGTACAACTAGCATGGCTCTGTAGTAGAAGAGTCCAGGTGCAAAACTAGCCAGCCTGCACATCCTACATCAGGCAAGAATGGGACAACATTCAAAAGTCCAGAATCTGGGGTCCTTGGTGTCTTTGGTTCCCAAATGATGGTGGTGCAACCTAATGGTAAACATGCTCCTGTTTTAACTGTTTTGTGAACGTGTTGCTGGCTTCAAATTTTAAAATGCTTTTCACAGAACATTAAAAACATTTCAGTTTCAAGTTTTTGATTTGTGGTTTTCGCACCATTTTAAATTAAATATAGACTTTAAAGGATTTGCGAACCACCAAATACATGATTTACCTTTTAAGTGAAATATTTTTCCATATAATTTACTATTTGACTTTTATTTTATGTTGCATAATCTGATTTTTAATGAACACTCTCTCTTTAAGGTTGTGAGATGTAGCTGCACATACACAAAGCAAAGAAAAGCAAACTAAGCACACACCTGTTGCTTTATTCTGGGATGATGTTAATGTACACAGAAGGAATAAGACCTTCTTCCCTGCTAGACTTTATTGAAAACTCTCATTGTTATCAGTCTCAGAGCTGCCTTACAGTGAGATCGTATGGATGCAGGGCTTTTTCTGTCTTTCAGCCACACTCTCCATTTGTCCATCTGTCATCCATCGGACAGCTGTTTCCATTTTATCTGCCCAGGAAACAAACTGTTCCGTCTTGTCGGCTTCAAGTGCATCTTGTCTGGTTCTCGTGTCTGACTGTGTGATCATGTCTTGGGTTGTGAGCTCTAACTGAATACCTCTGGGCACAGATAGCACAGCAGCTCTGTGGCTAGAACAGCTCCTGACTGCAGACGGTGCAGCCGATGTTCTTATTTCACAACATGAAGACGAGACGTTACATCTAATGCAGCAATCATTGAGCCCTCTGAGGCCGGATCACATTTCACAGGCTAATGTTTCAATCAGATACAGACCAATCACTGATCTATTAGACTGTTAGATAATGACAGACTCACTTCCCCTGAGAAATGAATGTTGCACATATAACATGAAGCATGATTCTGCAACTGAATGGTTCATACTCCAGATTGATTCAAAAAGTGACGTTTGCAAAGTTTGGGAGAAATTTGAAAATGGAACCGTTGTATTTCATTTCACTTCCACTTTATGTTCATTTTTAAAATGGAACAACTGGCTGCATCATCATCCAACCTATGAAATGTTGCCTGTTTCAAGCTCCCTGCAGGGTGTTTCTGTCAGCTCCTGTTTCTTTGGGTGTTTTTGAAAGTCATGTTTTGATGAAATCCTTCACTGAAATGTTGAAAGTTGTCTCGATGTTGTTTTCTTATTCCAGTATAAATCAAGTTCAGTCACACAACTCATGTTTGTAATGGTTTGAAATGTGTTACTGCAGCAGCAGCAGCAGCAGCATGACACTGTTAGTGTTTCGGCGTCTAGACTTCGACCTCATCACTCCTTGCAGATTGATTTTACATGCACAATTTGAGGAATGATGAGATTATATCTTAAACCCGAGGAGCCTGCAGGTGGATGCTGAGGAGGTGGTGGGGCTGAGCGCAGCAGTGGGGACGGGCGGCTGTGGCACTAACAGAGCAGAGAGAGAGAGAGACTGGAAATCTTGCAGCTTTAATAGGACGCTAAATGGGGAGGATACATTTATAAGGTGACTTTAGAATCACTGAAGTCATCTGCCTGAACTAACTCACAGGTATGCCCTTCCAAATATTAAGAAAACATGTATATAAATAAATAAAAAATCTGCTTGGACTGCTGCCTCCATGACTCAACCCTTAATAAGTGGGAGAAAATGGATGGATGGATGGTCAGTTATTAAAATATCTCTTTAAAACTTTTTGCAAAATGTTTTGTCATAATACAAATACCCAAATTAAGCAGTCTTATCACCTGTTGTTAAGTAGTATTTGTTTAACATGACTGATTGTATTCTTCTTAGAACATGCAAGTTCACTTTTTATGCCTCCTTTAGCATCTTTCTTTTTTTATATGATATGAAACAGCATGTTCACAGAAGTTTGGGCTGAACTGTCCCTTCCCAAAGTGTGGCGCTCTTAGCAAAATGTGCTGTTTGTCTTTTGCTCGCCACTTAAAGGTGACATATCACGCTTTTTTTTATCAACATATATTGGTCTAAGAGGTCCCCATAACATGTCTTTAAAGTTTATGCTCAAAAAAACACTTTGAAATCAGATTCTGGTCTGCCTGAAACGCCCTCTTCTTCAGTCCTCTTCAGAACACTCTGTTTTCCCTCTGACCACGCCCCCTCAGGAAGTGGATGTGGTCTCGGCTCTCCAGCACGTTGATCTAATGTTTACATGTTGGCTGAATATACACGGCTGCTCAGAGATCACGTTACTTCAACCCTCTGAATCTGATCCAGAATCTGATCCTGACGGAGAGGCGCCTGCAGCAGGACCTTTCTGAAGGATTGGTCATAGATTTAGTGTTTCTTGTTGTTTTATTTATCAGTATGTAGACGTGTGTCTTGGTACACAGCTACGAACATGTAGCTATGTGGCTATGCTAACTAGCGCTAGCACTTATCCATGACAAATAAAAATCATCCACTAGATCTTCAAATCTGCAGACGTGGGGAGTAAAACCGACCTCTGCCAGAAAGGCAGCAGGAGCTTTTCTGAAGGATTGGTCACAGATTTAGTGTTTCTTGATGTTTTATTTGTCAGTATGTCGACGTGTGTCTTGGTACACAGCTACAGCTACAGCTACAGCTACGACATGTAGCTATGTGGCTATGCTAACTAGCACTAGCACCTTTCCATGACAAATAAAAATCATCCACTAGATCTTCAAATCTGCAGACGTGGGGAGTAAAACCGACCTTTGTGTTTATTAAGACAGCCTACAACTAGCATGCCTCCCTCCTAAGCTCCTTGTTAGCACACATGTGTGCAGGGAATGAAAAACAGAGGAGGGGTTGAGTTGTATTTTATACAGTCTATGGGCTGAACAAGCTCCGAGCTCTGACTCCGTGACAGACCGGATATTGTTGTTACGTAACAAAAACACTGAAGTCTCGTTTCAGCACACATTTGCAGAAAGGTGAAGAAATCAGAACAGGGGCAGAATGTATTTTTTTCATTCTCGGGGGGTTTGTAGACATGCCAGGGAAACATATTTCAGGTAGAGAACCATTACAAAGTCAATTTTGCATGATATGCCACCTTTAAGGCAGGTTTTGCCCAGTGTCTGATTGATCAGGAGTTGATTAATCATTGCAGTGATGTGATGTTTGTGCAATATGCAACAGCAAAAGCAAACACCCCCTGTGCAGGGCCTTTTTTATAGGGGGTGTTTGCTTTTGCTGTTGCATATTGCACAAACATCACATCACTGCAATGATTAATCAACTCCTGTTCAATCAGACACTGGGCAAAACCTGCCTTAAGTGGCGAACATCATGCATGTAAGAAGAGGTGGCCCTGAGTTTATGCACACAGAAGAAACACTGGGGTTAAGGTTATCTGAAACAGGGGTTCCCAAAGTGGGGGTCGGGATCCTCTGGGGGGTCGCCAGATGACTTTTGGAATGTTTTTTTTTCTTTTTAACTAGGGCAAAAGTGCATACTTCACCCATCATTGACAAAAAATTGATAAAAATAGAAGTTTGGTTGAAATAAAAATAAAAAATTCATTCGTTTTCTGACTTTCTTGGTCGTCAGATGACTCCTGAGGTTAGTTAACAGTTCATTAACAAAAGCACGGGAAACACAGCAATGTGCATGCAGGCTAATTTTCTGCAGACCAGCTAAATGAAGTATGAAGCAACATGTAATCACTTTGGAGGACAGTTGGGGTCACGGGTCTTTGGCACTTATATTTTTGGGTCACGGTCTGAAAAGTTTGGGAACCCCTGATCTAAAACACCATGATGGAAAAACCACAAATCAACACTGACTTTGCTTCAAACAGAAGTCTTCTGTGTCAAAGTTTACATTGTTGGACTAATCCATAAGTCTGCCACACTTTATGGCCTCTCAACGAGGTCACCTGACCTCTAGCATGCTGAACAACATTAACAAGGCTGTGATCCTGCCCTGAATAGGCTCACCTGTAGGAGTTAAGAGACCAGGGCCCCTATGCAAATACTAAAGACATCTTAAAGACCTCAAAATAGGCTCAACATGACATGGGTTACGCATTATAGTGTTCAATGTTGGTGATATGAGAAGAATGAGTGTGCAAAACTAAACTGGCATGAAGGTAAATATGCCATCCATCCATCCATTTTCTTCCGCTTATCCGGGGTCGGGTCGCAGGGGTAGCAGTCCAAGCAAATTGACCCAGACATCCCTCTCCCCGGCGACACTTTCCAGCTCCTCCTGGGGAATCCCGAGGCGTTCCCAGACCAGGCGGGAGATATAATCCCTCCACCGCGTTCTGGGTCTACCCCGGGGCCTTCTCCCAGTTGGACGTGCCCGGAACACCTCTAAAGGGAGGCGTCCGGGAGGCATCCTTATCAGATGCCCGAACCACCTCAGCTGACTCCTTTCGACACGGAGGAGCAGCGGCTCTACTCCGAGCTCCCTCCGGATGTCCGAGCTCCTGACCCTATCTCTAAGGCCGAGCCCAGACACCCTTTGCAGGAAACTCATTTCAGCCGCTTGTATCCGCGATCTTATCCTTTCGGTCATGACCCACAGCTCATGACCATAGGTGAGGGTTGGAACGTAGACCGACTGGTAAATCGAAAGCTTTACCTTCCGGCTCAGCTCCCTCTTCACCACAATGGTCCGATACAACGTCCGCATCACTGCTGACACCGCACCAATCCGCCTGTGGATCTCACGCTCCATTTTACCCCCACTCGCGAACAAGACCCCGAGATACTTAAACTCCCCCACTTGGAGCAAAGTCTCACTCCCCACCGAGAGAGAGCAATCCACCGTTTTCCGGCAGAGAACCATGGCCTCAGACTTGGAGGTGCTAACTCTCATCCCGGCCGCTTCGCACTCAGCTGCAAACCGCCCCAATGCCCGCTGGAGGTCCCCGCTCGAGGAAGCCAACAGAACCACTGCAAAAAGCAGAGATGAGATTCCAAGCTCCCCGAACTGGAGACCCTCCTCCCCCCGGCTGCGCCTTGAGATCCTGAAGGTAAATATGTCCATATATAAATTGATAGATTGTCTTTTATGTAAAATAATGCATATGTTTAAATGGTCCAGTGTTGAGGTGAGTATTCCTGCAGACTCAGCCGTGCCTGTAGATCCTCATGTCTCTGATATAATGATTCTTTTGGCTGAGTTAAGGGGCGGTTCAAGTAGAGCATGTAAGAGCAGTTAAAAGTTATCTTCTCCCTAATCACCCTCAGCATTCAAACATATGATCAGAACAAAGTCGGCTAACATGATGAATACTAATCCCATCTCTTCAGCTTCAGCTCTAATGATGATGATGATCGTTATCAACGGGAGACGACACGTCGGAGATGACACGTCTTTAATCACGAGTCTGAGCCGGGTGAAAACTTCTGGGGGTTTTGGGTACAGCAGAGGGGTGATTAAACTAAAAGCTGACAGAGAAAAAAACACTTTAGTCTGACCTCCCGCCCGCCAAGCCGAGTGGAAGTAACAACCCCCCGGCTCCCAGCGGACACTTCCTGGTTAAAAAGAGGGAGAATCACTAAAGTAAATAAATACGAGCCAGCAGGTCTGTGTTCAACAGGAACCTCCCGCCTGCAGGGTCTTAAATATACAGTAAGAGCCCTACAGCACTATACCTGACACTCTCTGCATCCACACACACACACACATACACAGAACGGCACAATGCACACACACTTTCACATGAAAACACATGCAGAGTCTCCACGTGTGCCTTCAGCATGTCGATATATCCTCACATGCTGGCACATGTGTGAGCTCACACACTTTCATGTAAAACACACACATGTACACACACTATGACATTCCTCAGCTTCTAATCCTTTCTGTAAAGATTCACTCGGATTTATCACAACTTAGCTGTGAGTTTTTGTAGGTTAAGTCGTCAGCTCTGTTTCACAGATGCTGTTTAACTGCAGAGATCTAAAACAGAGCAGCGATGCTAAAACAAACAATTTAAACAGTGTGAAAAAAGTCTCTGTGTTAGCGCCTCGTTTAGAGGGAAAGAAAACACCCACAAAGAGTTTTACCTCACATTTACTACTCTGCTTTTTGTCGTCTTTCAGCCGATCGTTTCACAACGTCATTGTTTTTGTTCATGCATGGCTCCCATCAATCCCTTTTCAAGCCAGTAGGAGACAATAATTAATAATAATGGGCTGCAAAATATATTTAAACACTTCAGTACTATAGAGTGTTATTCTTTTCAGTAAAATAAGGGATAAAAGGAGAGAGAAATCTATACTCTAATTTTGTGAAAGTGTATTTTTCAGCACATTATAATAACCACAGTTGACTAAAGTGCTTTACGAGCTTAAATCACATCAATTAGAGAGCAAATATGAGTTAAAGGTCAAAAATAAAAACACTATGAATAGGAGCAGAAATATAGTTGCATAAAAAATGTCAGGATGTCACACTCAACTTGAGATGAGGAAGTCAGACTGTACTTCATTGTGGGAGCAGCCACTTTCAAAGCTCTGTCACCTCAGGATTTAAGCCTGGATCATTGAACATCTAAAAGCATCTCATGCAGAGCAGCAGCTATTTCTTCTTCTTCTTCTTCTTCTTCTTCTTCTTCTTCTTCTTCTTCTTCTTCTTCTTCTTCTTCTTCTTCTTCTTCTTCTTCTTCTTCTTCTTCTTCTTCTTCTTCTTCTTCTTCTTCACCTTCTTCTTCTTCTTCTTCTTCTTCACCTTCTTCTTCTTCTTCTTCTTCTTTCTCACCTTCTTCTTCTTCACCTTCTTCACCTTCTTCTTCACCTTCTTCTTCTTCTTCATCTTCACCTTCTTCTTCTTCTTCACCTTCTTCTTCTTCTTCACCTTCTTCTTCTTCTTCACCTTCTTCTTCTTCTTCACCTTCTTCTTCTTCTTCACCTTCTTCTTCTTCTTCTTCTTCTTCTTCACCTTCTTCTTCTTCTTCTTCTTCTTTCTCACCTTCTTCTTCTTCTTCTTCTTCACCTTCTTCTTCTTCATCTTCACCTTCTTCTTCTTCTTCACCTTCTTCTTCTTCTTCACCTTCTTCTTCTTCTTCTTCTTCACCTTCTTCTTCTTCTTCTTCTTCTTCTTCTTCACCTTCTTCTTCTTCTTCTTTCTCACCTTCTTCTTCTTCTTCACCTTCTTCACCTTCTTCTTCACCTTCTTCTTCTTCTTCATCACCTTCTTCTTCTTCTTCTTCTTCTTCTTCTTCTTCTTCTTCTTCTTCTTTCTCACCTTCTTCTTCTTCTTCTTCACCTTCTTCTTCTTCTTCTTCTTCACCTTCTTCACCTTCTTCACCTTCTTCTTCACCTTCTTCTTCATCTTCATCTTCACCTTCTTCTTCTTCTTTCTCACCTTCTTCTTCTTCTTCTTCTTCTTCACCTTCTTCTTCTTCATCTTCACCTTCTTCTTCTTCTTCACCTTCTTCTTCTTCTTCACCTTCTTCTTCTTCTTCTTCTTCTTCTTCACCTTCTTCTTCTTCTTCTTCTTCTTCTTCTTCTTCTTTCTCACCTTCTTCTTCTTCTTCTTCACCTTCTTCTTCTTCTTCTTCTTCACCTTCTTCACCTTCTTCACCTTCTTCTTCACCTTCTTCTTCATCTTCATCTTCACCTTCTTCTTCTTCTTCACCTTCTTCTTCTTCTTCTTCACCTTCTTCTTCTTCTTCTTCTTCTTCTTCTTCTTCTTCTTCTTCTTCTTCTTTCTCACCTTCTTCTTCTTCTTCTTCACCTTCTTCTTCTTCTTCTTCTTCACCTTCTTCACCTTCTTCACCTTCTTCTTCACCTTCTTCTTCATCTTCATCTTCACCTTCTTCTTCTTCTTCACCTTCTTCTTCTTCTTCTTCACCTTCTTCTTCTTCTTCACCTTCTTCTTCTTCTTCTTCTTCTTCTTCTTCACCTTCACCTTCTTCTTATTCTTCTTCTTCTTCACCTTCTTCTTCTTCTTCTTCACCTTCACCTTCTTCTTCTTCTTCTTCTTCTTCTTCTTCTTCTTCTTCTTCTTCTTCTTCACCTTCACCTTCTTCTTCACCTTCTTCTTCTTCTTCTTCACCTTCTTCTTCTTCTTCACCTTCTTCTTCTTCTTCACCTTCTTCTTCTTCTTCACCTTCTTCTTCTTCACCTTCTTCTTCTTCTTCTTCACCTTCTTCTTCTTCTTCACCTTCTTCTTCTTCTTCTTCACCTTCTTCTTCTTCTTCACCTTCTTCTTCTCCTTCTTCTTCTTCTTCTTCACCTTCTTCTTCTCCTTCTTAACCTTCTTAACCTTCTTCTTCACCTTCACCTTCTTCTTCTCCTCCTTCTTCTTCTTCTTCTTCTTCTTCTTCTTCACATTCACCTTCTTCACCTTCTTCTTCTTCACCTTCACCTTCTTCTTCTTCACCTTCATCTTTACCTTGTTCTTCTTCTTGTTCTTCTTCTTCTTCTTCTTCTTCTTCTTCTTCTTCTTCTTCTTCTTCATCTTCATCTTCATCTTCATCATCACCATCATCATCATCATCATCATCATCATCATTATAAGACAGCTGTAATGATGGTGGCTTAAAGTACTGCTGCTGTATTTTTCAAAGTATGTTTTGTCTTCAGGTGACAATAATAAGATGATGGAAGTTTAAAATAGTCATTGTACCACATGTCTTTGTTTTCCCCTCCAAAACCCTTCAACTCACCTTTTGTATTTATTTATTTATTTTTTACATATGTTACCACTTTCTGTCAGTGTGACTTATTATTGTTTTATTTAAACAGATTGAAGTAATTAATTAAATTAAGATGACCAAACCCACATCAGACCAAAGTTGTACAAACTGGAAGTATTCTTTGACACAGATGTTGAGCTCAGTTTGTTTTTATTTGTCCGGATTCTGATTTGTTTATTTCCGCCTCAAACTGGAGGATATTCAGAATGATTCACTAAATAATGCCGACAGGAGGGAAACACAAAGAACAAATAAAACACTCAGACCATTTAAGTGTTCTCCTGAGAATTACTGTGAACATAAACAGGTTTGGACTGAAACTTTTAAAGATAGTTATTTAAAAAAATAAACACATTACACCTCCGTCTGCCAGATATCACTGCAAGAGCAGGAAAATGTATGTTTATATAATTTTTGGATAAAGGAAGTGAGAGGTGGTTAAGATGTCCTCCATTTCCAAAAATACCACGTTCAAAGCATAAATCTAAACACAGACCGATTCTGAATGTATGTTTTTACCTACACACACACACACACACACACACACACACACACAGACACACTCTCTCTCTCTCACACACACTCTCTCTCTCACACACACACACACACTGGCCTGCTTTCTTGGGTCCCTCTGTTCTGAAATCTCTTCAAATTGTAGGTAAGGGCTGCTTCTCATCATGTCTCTAGTGAGCCCCCCCGATGCAAGTTAATCTCTTCATCCCCCCCACACTTACACATACACACACTCTCTCTCTCACACACACACACACACTCACAGAAGTCTGCACTAAAGACGGGGAGGATGGGGGCAGAAGGAGGTAAGTGAACAGCCCCAGGCTCACTGGAGAGTGGCTCAATTTAATGAAGAACATGTGGTTCAGCCAGAGGTGTGTGTGTGTGTGTGTGTGTGTGTGTGTGTGTGTGTGTGTGTGTGTGTGTGTGCGTGTGTGTGTGTGTGTGTGTGTGTGTGAACCTAGGGGCGGTGCTTGCTCAGTACTTGGTGTGGAGAAAGTCTGGGAGTTAGTTTTTTGGGGGGAGTCAGAGCCCCCCCCCCCCCCCCCCCCCCCCCGCAGGGGATGAATGTTTAAATACAGCGAGCAGCGTGGGAGAGAAACCGGTGAGAAGTTTTACCCAACAAAAGATGGCCCCTCGTGTGCTGACACACCGAGAGGAGAGTTAAATTAGCCTCCCATTCAGAAATAATGACCCCGACTCTTAATTGGAAAGGGAGAGGAGTGAGTCCTCCCAGGCATCATTCTCACTTTACATGGATGTTCAGGCGGCGGGGGAGAGATCCTGAGCAAATATATGACCTATCAGTTCATGAGAGCTAAAAATAATTACCTAATGGTTTTCACAAACTGTAAAGTGAACTAAGCTTCATTACATTAATATGTGTGTAGATTACTTCTTATATAACTCATTAATGAAATTGAAAAGGGCTTTTAAGGATGCAGCCCCTGATTTCTTCAAGTGTAGTTGCTTCTTTCATTATATATTTATTGATTGGTGTCTAATTTGAAGACATCGTCTCTACTTTCAGGCTTTAAACTTTCCTTTTTAATAAAGCTTATAGTTAGAGCTGGATCAGGCTTGGACCAGCTCTTAGTTATGCTGCAATGGGGGGAAAATGGCACACTAAGATCCTGTCTTTCCCTCTCTCTGTCTGTCTCTTACTTTAACTCTTCCTGTCCCATTAAAGTTACTAACCATAGACCTTTCTGGAGTCCCTGAGCTCCCTTGTCTCGTAGGTTACTCTGGATCTCTGCTGCTGTGGACGTGCCAGACTCCAGCTGCTACAACTACTACTATCCGTCTCCCCACTATCATCTCTCTCTCTCTTCATCTCCCTCTATCCCTCTCTCCAACACGGTAGGTCTCAGCAGATGTGTGTCTAACATGAGTCTGGTCCTGCTGGAGGTTTCTGCCTGTTAAAGGAAGTTTGTCCTTGCCACTGTAACTTGCTAAATGCTGCAAAGTGCTCTGCTAGGCTCCAAACATGCAGGCCTGCTTGTCATAACTAAAGTCTCTAAAAGTAGTATGGGAGGTAGAGCCTTCAGGTATCAGGCACCTCTCCTTTGGAATCATCTTCCAGTCAGGGTCCGGGAGGCAGACACCCTCTCTACTTTTAAGAGTAGGCTTCAAACTTTCCTTTTTGATAAAGCTTATAGTTAGAGCTGGATCAGGCTTGGACCAGCTCTTAGTTATGCTGCTATAGGCTTAGACTGACAAGCAGTTTCCTGTCTTCCCTCTCTCCTCTCTCTGCCTGTCTCTTACTTTAACTCTTCCTGTCCCATTAAAGTTACTAACCATAGACCTTTCTGGAGTCCCTGAGCTCCCTTGTCCCGTAGGAGTGCCCTGACCTGCTGCTGTGGACGTGCCAGACTCCAGCTGCTACAACTACTACTATTCTATCTCCCCACTATCATCTCTCTCTCTTCATCTCCCTCTATCCCTCTCTCCAACACGGTAGGTCTCAGCAGATGTGTGTCTAACATGAGTCTGGTCCTGCTGGAGGTTTCTGCCTGTTACAGGAAGTTTGTCCTTGCCACTGTAACTTGCTAAATGCTGCAAAGTGCTCTGCTAGGCTCCAAACATGCAGGCCTGCTTGTCATAACTAAAGTCTCTAAAAGTAGTATGGGAGGTCGAGCCTTCAGGTATCAGGCACCTCTCCTTTGGAATCATCACCCTCTCTACTTTTAAGAGTAGGCTTCAAACTTTCCTTTTTGATAAAGCTTATAGTTAGAGCTGGATCAGGCTTGGACCAGCGCTTAGTTAGGCTGCTATAGGCTTAGACTGACACACTGGGATCCTATCTTTCCCTCTCTCTCCTCTCTCTGCCTGTCTCTTACTTTAACTCTTCCTGTCCCATTAAAGTTACTAACCACAGTAACTTTCCCTTGTCCCGTAGGTCTGCCCTGACCTGCTGCTGTGAACGTGCCAGACTCCAGCTGCTACAACTACTACTATCCGTCTCCCCACTATCATCTCTCTCTCTCTCTCTTCATCTCCCTCTATCTCTCTCTCCAACTCGTTCTCAGCAGATGTGTGTCTAACATGAGTCTGGTCCTGCTGGAGGTTTCTGCCTGTTAAAGGAAGTTTGTCCTTGCCACTGTAACTTGCTAAATGCTGCAAAGTGCTCTGCTCATGGTGGATTAAGATGAGATCAGACTGAGTCCTGTCTGGAAGATAGGACTGGATCTGATCCTGTCTTGATGTTGGGTCTTTGTTAATGATAGAACATAGAGTACGGTCCAGACCTGCTCTGTTTGGAAAGAGTCTGAGGAGAACGTTTGTTGTGATTTGGCGCTTTATAAATAAAGATTGATTGATTGATTTATTGACTAATTGGGAGTCTTGTTCACATTTCTATCAGTATTTCTCCATGTTGCTGAATTTTATTGATTCACTTTCAAAAATATGTCACTGTTTTCATTTTCTGTTCGTCCTCATGTGAAACACTTTGGACTCCATCTTTGTATGCAAGGTTGTACGAATAATTACTTTGTCTTGATTTGAAATGCTCTCTATTCAGCTGTTATGATTTCATCAATGTGTTGCCAGTCCATGTCACCAGGTAGCTATCACAGGAGCACGTCTACAGAGATGACATCCAACTTCTTTATCCCCCCCCCCTACCAGACAGCAATCAAAGAGCACAGCACCAGGGGCACATTCAGTCTGAAAGCATCTCCCCTGTTATGCTTGCTTCAGAGTTTAAAGACATCTTTCTGTGAGCGAGAAACTGTCTGCAACTCAACTTTGGAGACTCAGTTTCTCTTGTATGTTAAGTGAGTCAGGTTTCACCTCATCAGTAAAAGGCATGATACAGCAAACTCATGTTTCACTATACAACAGTCCCGATTTAGGCGGGAGTCTACCGCTTTTTAACTTATTCTCCTGAGTTGTTATTTCTCCTGATAATCTCCCATTCCACGTTGATTTGTATACTATATTTTTCAATAGGATCTTCTAATCTCTTACTGCTTTTCAAGAAGTCCTTTACTTGAGCCTTGTATTGAAACCTAAAAAAAACATCCACCCCTCCTCTCCCTGTAGATGGTTTGATCCAAAAGACGCTGCATGAGATGGTTTCTGACAGCAGGTAAACACAGACACCGAGCGACAGGTAGATCTGAGACACCTGAAGTGTTCATTAGACAAAGTGTTATGAGTTCAACAAACTTCTGCTCTGTTTAAAGATTTGATCCATCCCTCATTAAAGATGTTTAGCCCTGTTCTTGCTAGCTAACTTAAGTTGTGGCGTGCAATAACGCAGCATCCTCTTTAAAGTTCATCAGGGGAGTTAAGAGCTGTGTGAATCTGATGACAGAGTCCTGACAGTGTAACTATCACAATATCACAGGGGAAGTTGTTCAATCACTAAACTCTACCTGATAACCTCAGGTGGAGATGCAGAGGAAATCTCTTCTTTAAATAAAGAGCAGAAAGCAGCAGAGGCTGAGGACGCAGAGGTTACTGTAGGTCAGATAATAATAAATAGGATTTAAAGGACACAGATACATGACTTTAAAAAGCACATAGGGATGTAGATTCATGTTAAAGAGACTCCTTCATTGAAATAATACTATAATGGTATTAACATCAAAATATGGTGTCAACGCAGACCCCTCTACCTGGAATATGTGTGTTACTCCTCACTGCGGTGGCTCACTCTACTCTCACTCTTCAACATGTTTATGAATTTTGTCACATTTATAAAGACATGGATTTTTTAAAATTTTGTATGTTTTCATTGCTATATTTTACTGCAAACCTTGAAATTAAAGGTGACATGTCACGCTTTTTTCATCAACATATATTGGTCTAAGAGGTCCCCAAAACATGTCTTTAAAGTTTATGCTCAAAAAAACACTTTGAAATCAGATTTTGGTCTGCCTGAAAAACCCTCTTCTTCAGCCCTGCTCAGAACAGTCTGTTTTCTCTCTGACCACGCCCCCTCAGGAAGTGGGTGTGCCTCGGCTCTCCAGCACGTTGATCTAATGTTTACAGGTTGGCTGAATATACACGGCTGCTCACAGACCCGCGTTACTTCAACCCTCTGAATCTGATCCTGACGGAGAGGCACCTGTAGCAGGCCCTTTCTGAAGGATTGGTCACAGATTTAGTGTTTCTTGTTGTTTTATTTATTAGTATGTAGACGTGTGTCTTGGTACACAGCTACGAACATGTAGCTATGTGGCTATGCTAACTAGCGCTAGCACTTATCCATGATAAATAAAAATCATCCACTAGATCTTCAAATCTGCAGACGTGGGGAGTAAAACCGACCTCTACAGCAGGACCTTTCTGAAGGATTGGTCACAGATTTAGTGTTTCTTGTTGTTTTATTTATCAGTATGTAGACGTGTGTCTTGGTACACAGCTACAGCTACGACATGTAGATATGTAGCTATGCTAACTAGCGCTAGCACTTATCCATGATAAATAAAAATCATCCACTACATCTTCAAATCTGCAGACGTGGGGAGTCAAACCGACCTTTGTGTTTATTAAGACAGCCTACAACTAGCATGCCTCCCTCCTAAGCTCCTTGTTAGCACACATGTGTGCAGGGAATGAAAAACAGAGGAGGGGTTGAGTTGTATTTTATACAGTCTATGGGCTGAACACGCTCCGAGCTCTGACTTCCTGTTACAGACCGGATATTGTTGTTACGTAACAAAAACACGGAAGTCTGAAGCGGCTCGTTTCAGCACACATTTACAGAAAGGTGGAGAAATCAGAACAGGGGCAGAATGGATTCTTTCATTCTCGGGGGGTTTGTAGACAGGGACACATATTTCAGGTAGAGAACCATTAAAAAGTCCATTTTGCATGATATGTCACCTTTAAGAGACATTTAAAGTATTTGACTTACATATCTGTTTATTAAATATATTCATCTGCAGTTCAGGGTCATATATGGATGGGATGCTGGGTATAGGCTCATTTAAGATACAGAAAATCTCCCTATTTATCACAGTCCAATGTTGGCAGGTATGGGTCTTGCAGCTTTTTAGGGATGGAGTGACCCCTTAGTGCAGAGATAAGATGGCAGTAAAGTTGAATTACAGTCTGTCTGAAGGACTCAAACATTGTTCAGTGAGGGTTGCATACCATAAAGCAGGCTGAAGTCTTGAAACCATTATCATATCCCAACAAAATAAGCTGTCATCATCATCATTTCTTTGTTCTGAGCAATCAGGCCCCAAATACAGACGAAAACAGAGCTCAGGATTCATTAGATGTTGATGATAAACAAACATACTGTAGATTCCAGCTTTAATAGAAGAGCCAAAAGTGTTTCCAGATACTGTACGTCTGCTACACAGATGTGCGCCGTGAGCCCAAAGGTCTGTGTGAACAACACCAGTGATGTTAAAGTGCAGTCACAAATAACGCTGTCTGCAGAACGTCACGGGGATTTCTGTCGATGATGTAATGCCGTCTTGTTCGGCCACATTTAAAAATGGTCTTGTTCTGTTTTGTAAAATGTGACCTGTTCTAAAGACATCAGCAGCACTTTACTCTTTCCAGTTCTTGAATACATTTGATCCTGTTGAAATGAGAAAAGTCTCATGTTATATAAGCCGGTACGTCCCTCCAGCAGCTGCCACCTCTTGTTCGAACCACATCTTTATTTTATTACACTCACCAGGATATAAAAGCTCTTTTCCAAGGGAGTCCTGCCCAAGACAGCAGCATGAAAAGTTTCACACAAAGACGAAGACAATAACAACAGACAATAACAAATTACATCAATCAATACGCTTCAACCTTCAGCAGTAAAACACGTCTGGTCAGATGACCCTTAATCTTTGTTTTCAGATCTTCCAAACTAATAAAATGATCCGGTCTGAGGTGACCTTGCAGCTCAGAGCGTAAACATCAAAAGCACTTTTAGCAAAGTCAGAGCGAGTCTGAGGAATGACAGAATCTGTGCATGAGCTCAAAGGTTACAGCCACTGACAGTTTTAGGGGTCAGTTAAGACCATAAATAAGAAGGGAGGTCATGCAGTACGGCTTTAGATGGAAAGATAAACTAATGCTCCCTTCTTCTGTTATGTAAGTGTAACTGGCTGAGTAGCAGGGAACCAATAGTCTGTGCCTCTGCTTTAGGTTTCTGGGGTTTAATTACTTGCATGGGCTCCTCTTGCCCTCTGCAGTTCTTCCAGTTCCAGGTGCAGGTATGAGCCAGGCTGAGTAACACACTGACTGTCTGTGTGTTTGCAGAATATTTATTTTTAACTTTGTTTCATAGCGGCGTTCACTGTTGCCACTGGGAGCCTTTTGTTAAAATACGCACTATGGAGCGACCAGCTCAGAGAGTGACGCCGCTGTAGGGTCGCAGACAGCCGAGATGGCCACTGTTGTCTTGCCTTTTCTTGATGTTGCCTTTCTCCTTTCTTTTGGCGCGTTGTGGAGCCACACTAGTTAAAGCTGGGGTTGGTAGTCACGGAAAACTAGCATGAATTTGAATGTAGCATTTCCTCGGGACTCCGTCTAACCTTTAATTTGTCTTAGGCTCCTAAGTGTAGTAATAAACATACTTAGGGTTATTTTTTTAACCTCTTTTTGTCTCTCCCTCAGCAGTCAAGGTTCTGTGGAGGCATCAACAGGGGCCAGTGCCCCAGTAAAACTGAACCTGGACCCCCCTGTGGCCCCCCCCTCCACACCAAACAAATATTATACAACAAAAAAAGCTTCGGTATCGCTCCGATGTCACAGGCAGAACACATGCGTGTGGCACTTGGTTCCAGTCCCTTAGAGCACTAAGGGACTCATGTTGAGTGTAAACATCCAAACAGCTGCTGTCAGTCTGCATGTTGATATAGTACACAGTAGTATATATGTCTAGTATAAAGGGATGCACTGATGTTTTGCCAGTTTGTTCTCAGCCGGTCCTCGCCCTTCTCAGTCTCTCTTGTCAGGGTTGAATGTGTCCCTCTGACAACACCCTTGACCCCAGCCTGGCCCCCCCAGTATAATTGGTCTGGAACCACTACTGTCCCTCAGCATTACACATCTCTCCTGCAGCGTCCATTACAATTCCATTGATGCAAATTAAATTATGATGTTATTTAGCGACTTCTGGTGACTTTTAGGACAGCCAATAGCTGCTTTCCTCACTGAGGAGTTGGCAACACTGCCCCTCTCAGACCTAACTTGGTTACACAAGGAAGACAGACTGACTTGCTCTGCAATACAAGATGATACACTGAGGCCAACATTTTCAGAGAGGATGAGGTAGCATGCATATAAAGAATATCACCCTAATCAATGATGGGTCAAAACATTGCTCTGATGAGTTTTGTCCTAGCTACAAAAGAAAAACAATCACTTGCACTCTCAGTTTTTTTGTTAGACTCTCAATTCATCCATAAAAAGACAGAGTATCTACGAGGAGAGAACCCAGATATTTATATGTCAGGACACGATCAATCACCTCATTTTGAAAAGTTAAAATGTGACAGTCCTCTAAGACCTTCAGACGTACATCATCTTGGTCTTGTTGACATTTAGAAGCAGCCTTAGTGGACACAGATTCATGTAGTCCACTTTAAAAACCACTTGAGGTCATTGGTTGCACTCAACGGGGAAGGCGATGAAGTCAATATAATTGTGTTGTCAGCATAAAAATCAATCAATCAATCTTCAATCAATCAATCTTTATTTGTATAGCGCCAAATCACAACAAACGTTATCTCAAGACGCTTTTACAAACATAGGAGGTCTAGACCACTCTATGTCAAATTATGAACAGAGACCCAACTTCAAGACAGGGTAAGACTCAGTCTGACCCCACCTTAATCCATCATGAGCATTGCACCTCGCAGTATTTAGCTAGTTACAGTGGTGAGGAAAAACTTCCTTTTAACAGGCAGAAACCTCCAGCAGAACCAGACTCATGTTAGACAGCCATCATGCCTCGACCGAGTTGGGTCTGGAAAGACAGATAGAGGGGAGTGTCGTGGAATTTTCATAATCTTATATATGCGTATGTAAGAATGTTTAACTATTCTATTCTTTCAGTCTCAATGTCAAGTAGAATAACTTGATTCCTATGTCATCTGTTATGGGCGAGATAGTGTCAGGGTAGTAGTCAAGGTCTCTCTCCCTGCTCCTGTCTTTATCTATGTTTCATGGCCGACTTACTGTCTCCAGAAGTTATCTAACTTTAGCGTCATCTTCGGAGGGAATAAATACCGTGCCTGAGGATTTGTCTGTCAGAACTGACTTGGCATTGCACTGCACTCTCCTGCCTGTGTACTGTTATGTTAGTTCTCCTTGGCCAAGTTCTACATAAACTATTTCAACGTAAGCCATCCAAGTCTCCTGAGTCTTCTGTGTCCAGTGTCCAGTTTGTTGCTGAATTCCATCACAGGGAGTAGGAGAGAGAAGTGATAGTGATGAGACGAGTCGTAGAAGCTGTTGACGCTGGAGTCCAGCACGTCCGTATCAGCTGGAGTCCAGATCGTCCGCAGCAGGAGGACGTCTACGGCAGCTCAGAGGAATCTACGAGACAAGGGAGCTCAGGGACTCCAGAAAGGTCTATGGTTAGTAACTTTAATGGGACAGGGAGAGTTAAAGTAAGTGATGAGGGGGTTGGGGGGAAGGGGGTGAGCTAGGATCCCAGTGTGTCAGTGTGCCAGTTCCCACGGCAGTCTAGGCCTATAGCAACATGACAAAAGCTGGTCCAAGCCTGATCCAGCTCTAACTATAAAATGAATTGATTTTGCACAGGAATGCTCTGTAATACAACAAGAAGTGTTTCTTTTTAAAAGTAAATAATTGGACCGTATAAAAAGATGTGAAAAATGTGCATTATGAGGAGAAAGACAACTTGTTGTATTGTTAAAAGAATCTGAACGTATCCCTTAGAGGATAAAATCTGTGCTGTGGAGGCAGCATGCTTCAGTATTTTCAATATCTGGATTTTTTTTTCATTATTTTCTCATTACAACTTCTGAATGATTACATTGTGGGAAGAACAAACCTGTGCAGAGCAGGAACTGAATGAACGTGTCTGCATCACTCGCTCTGCTCCTCTATCTTCGTTTTCAAGCTGTGGCCTCTGGATGTTTGTCTTCCTTTTCCTCAATGTGACTTTGGTTTCATGCTTTTGTGTTTCTCATCTATTGAATCAATAAAAATGTGTCTTGAAAGTCATGCACACGCGGCGCGACTCTCTCTCTGAATCTGTATAATGTGGAGTAAATTTAAAGGAATCTTTTTTTCAGGTGTTATCGCTCCTTGCCGTCAGACGAAGGTCAATGGGAGTGCACAGTTTGTCTCTCCTCTTTCTGACAGCTCAATAAAACTCCTTATAGACTCCTAACCTTATTCTGTGGCCTTTTTTATTGCCCCCCCTATCACACCTAAGGCTTTTTTCCAATGCATACATGATAAGACAGTCTTGTGTGAGCCTCACAGATAAAGAGGAGCTCTCTTGTCTATTTTGCCCCAAAGCTACCGGAGAGAAACAGTCACACATGGGAGCGGAGGATGGCACGAATCAAAGGTGGAGGAATATGAAGAGTGCAAAGGTGAGGTGTGTGTGTGGCCTTGTCTTTGATATTGCTGTGTGTGTATCACATGGGCCTTGACATGTCACTTGGTCTGCAGCTACTTCTGGGAAGTTGTGTGAAATGCACACATCCAATATTGTCACCACAAGGCAAACAGAAGTTATAATGATCCTCTGGGTTTGTCTGCAGACTTTGGAGAGTCTTATTCAAATGAGTTGGTATGAAGAAGTAAGTCAAGGACTGTCTTGTCTGGATTTTGCAGCTAAAGATGCTCTCAGTGGAGATAGATTTAGATGTTTGGACTCCAGTCTGTCCCTGATCAGCCACTGGATCTGATAGGTTTCTATTCTAGTCAATGTGTTAACTTCCACTGGATCCACTCCGTTGCATTCCAGCTGCGTCTCTGATCCGGCAGGTCGGAGTCATCCGGATCAGATATGCAAGACTTCTATTTTTGCCAGATGCCGAAGCACGACGCATCAATCTCAACAGAGCAGATGGAGCGGGACAGGAAGTCAGGTTTCACCAAAACAAAATAAAAACATCCGGTTAATTTTCAGAATAAAACACTCTGTGTTATCACCAGATCGTATTTCACTTAACTACAACAACAAACCAAAGTCATGATGAGCAGAGCCAGGCCTGGAGTCAACAGGTCAGAGGTTTTCAGAGGACCAGAAAGACAACATGGATGAGGAGAGGAGGAGGAGGATCCTTGACTCAGTAATTACCGTGGGAAAACCTCGGTCACATGACTCCTGCTGTCCGGCGGTCCTGCTCCGTGCTGCATTGCGAAAATGCAACCGGTGGGTGTTGACGGACGAGTGAGCACAGAGCCGAAATGCAACAGACCGGACACGGATCTGATGGAAGTCCTGTGTGAGAGAAGAATCCTCCTCTTCACATCAGGGTCCTTCTCAATCCCCTTAAATAACCTCCTCACTGTACATCATCCCTCATGCAGCCCGTGTTTCTGCCTCACTTCTCAATCCTTTGTTCACGTCTCAGTGACTGCCTGTGGTTTTCTGTCCCACCAGGTCGTTAGTTGCACCTTAATTGCGTTCACCTGGCTCCCCAGGTGTTAAAAACCTCCATAATTAAAAGGCTAAAACGATGAAAAGCAGCAGGACTCTGAACGTTAAAGAGGACTGTGAGGATCTGCTGCTCCTACACCTGCTCTAAAGTGAAAGTGCATGAAATGTTCAGAACGAATCGATACACCACAGTGGTCCCACTCTCTAATGCACTGATGTGAGAGCACCACACTGTTATTTAAAGCCACCTCTGAGTTTAAGGAGTAAATCTGAGCTGTAAGCAGATTCATTTATATGTCATTTCATACGTGCAGTCAGACTTTCAGAGGTTTGACTGAACTGATGCAGCTTCATTCTGACTGTTAGTGTGACTTAGGACTTCCACCAAGTCCATGTCTGGTAAGCCTCCAATCCACTGCAGACTCTCTTGTCCATCAACAGCCACTGGTTGCGTTTTCAGAATCGCAGCACGGAGCAGGACCGCAGGACAGCTGGAGTCATGTGACCGAGGTTTTCCCACGGTAATCCCTGAAACAAGGATCCTCCTCCTCCTCCTCTCCTCATCCATGTTGTCTTTCTGGTCCTCTGAAAACCTCTGACCTGTTGACTCCAGGTCCTGGCTCCGCTCATCATGACTTTGGTTTGTTGTTGTAGTGAAGTGAAATACGATCTGGTGATAACACAGAGTGTTTTATTCTGAAAATTAACCAGATGTTTTTATTTTGTTTTGGTGAAACCTGACTTCCTGTCCCGCTCCATCTGCTCTGTTGAGATTGATGCGTTGTGCTCCAGCATACGGTTAATATCGAAGTCTTTGTATCTCATCCTGTGGGCTCTGACCTGCCGGATCAGAGACGCAGACAGAATGCAACGAAGTGGATCCAGTGGAAGTTAACACATTGACTAGAATAGAAACCTATCAGATCTGGTACCATGATGGATCGGAGACGGACCGGACACAGATCTGGTGGAATTTGGCTGTTAGTTTGTGTTATTGTGGTATTGAAAAGCATCTCCATATTTGACCTTAATAATTCCACAGCCTCTCTGTGATGATCAACTTGGCGAACTGCTCAAATGCAATTTTCACATTATGCTGGAAAACATAAAGACAACCTTTTTTTTGTGCATGCTGACAAAGTTGTACAACAAAGCATTCCAAACACTCTTTTTGTTGGTGCTACTTCAGGGAGTTGACATCCAGAGTTTGTCATTTGGCTGCTGGTGTCCACAACAAATGCAAAAAATCAGACTGTGAAGATGTGGCTGAATGTGCCATGTTCTCTGATTTACCTGTTCTGTTTCATTCATATCTCTCATCCCAAAGAAGTGCATGATGCTCTTAGCACTATCAGGCTAAAGTTCAACTCTTGCATTAATAGATTTTGTTGTAATCATACATTGGATGCTTCTCTTTGAGTGACACACTCAAGAGGAGAGTCTTAGATAGAAAGACTCAGGAGGTGTTAGGATGAAGACGTTTCTCAAGGACGGAGATCAGACACTTCTCTTTGTGTCTGGCCAAAGCCGTGTTGTAAACGTGAAAACAGTGACTGTGTGTGTGTTAAATGGCTCGCTCTCTTTATGAGACATTAACAATCTGCACTAGGTTTCAAAATGTACGCGGTGTAATTTCAGCAGATGAAAAGTGGCTCCCTAAAAGCCTCTTCCAGTGATCACAGAGACCTGCATTAATGACGATTGTAAAAGTGAGCGAAAGGCAAATTATGATGTCTCTGTAGCTTTGCATTTCATAAATAAATTGAAATGATAAAATGAAAGGCAAAGGATAAAAGAGTCCTGGTCTAAAAGGTGCTTCAGTAATGGTGTGATTTAATGACTGCAGAGAGAGCTAGCTTTGTGTTTGACATTTGCTGTTGTTGGATTATTGGGTGAGCACAGACACTTTGGAAAGCTTTTAGATGACTGTTTTGTCTGCGGCCGACACGTGAAGAACAACAGAGAAGTCAAGTTTTTAGTCTGAACAATAACATGTCCATGCAGGAATTCACCGCAGGTTTTAAAATAGTCAGGCTTCACATGATAACATTACCACTGTAGGTGTTGTGCGTGATCCAGCTCAGGTTGAGTGAGTTATTTAAGTTTGTTTTATTGTGTTTGAATCCTGTTATATAAGGAGTGTCAGGCCTAGTCAACATGGTGACACTGCGATACAATGATGAAAACCAGCTGTAAACATGACAACTTTGCACAACAATTGCCAGGTGCACGTTGAGGTGATTCCTACACTTTCAATTTTTGCCATTCACACAAAACAGAGTTCTCAGAAATCTCCCCCTTGGAAGGTATTTTTAAAACGTCCATTATCGTTTTGGACAAAAGACCAAAACTCACAGATAGAGCTACATTTTCAGAAACACCTGCCTTCATGTGGACGAGGCCTTAGAAAGAGGCTTGCTGTTACAGGGTCATTTCTGCATGTGTCGTACTGAAAAGAAAGTTACCACATCCCTGCTCTGTCTCAGGAGCCTCAAGCTGAACAGAGAAGATCAACCTGGACAGGAAGTCAGGCACGAGGATTGCATGCAACAACTGCTCAATTTCAAAATAAAACACCATATACGGACTCCCAACTGTTTAAAGATCGTATACATCAGAGACACTCATAAATTATGGATGTAAGCTACAAACAGCCACATATCAGTGATCCATGTCGACTATAACAGGACTTTAAGATGATGGCTGTGTCAGAAGGTAACAGGACAAAAAAGTAGAGCGGAATTATTCATATTGAACTCATCTAAATTTGCAAAAATGAAACTTTATAATTATACAGCATAATCAGCACTGATTAAAGCACTAAAGCAGGCATGTCCAAAGTATGGCCCGGGGGCCAATTGCGGCCCAAGGTCCATTTATTTATGGCCCAAAGCTTCCATCTTATATTGTGTTATTTATTTATATCACAGAAATTAATCACATTCTGAATCATCTGTACATTTACAGTTTCTTTCAAGCGCACAAACAAAACTAAAGTCAAACCAGAAAGATCTCAAAAAGCTTCATATGGACTACTTGTAGAAAGCCAAAGCTCTGGGAATTCTGCAAGACAAAAATCAAGAAGAAACACAAGAACTCTTAAAGTTGACAGGTTTTCAAATTAAGGTTTTTATCATGATGTGAAAATGTTCTTGATGAACATTAAAAGTTCAGAAGACACAAAAGAGGACACAAGACAAGATCATAATTAGGAAATTGTGCAGAAAAGGCAAAATTTGGTGAATAAAAATTAATTATTTTGTTCTTTAATTGTTGTCTGCTGGTCAGAAAAAAAAAATGACATGAAAAAGAAGTGTGATGAAATCCAGATTGTGATCCTGCCATAGAAAAATAATGAGACAATATTTTTCCCACATTACCAGATCCTAATGAAAAACATTTTCCTCCAGAAGAGTATAACATTTGCTAATGTTTACATGACTTGTAGAGAACTGAGGACTTCCTAGGTCCTGATTAATTGAGTTTTTTTTTTTTAATACTTGTTTTTAAGTTGATATTTCATATATAACTGTTATGACTCCAAAGTCTCAGTAGGATCCACTGGCCCTGAGGTATTCTGACAACATCAAATGTGGCCCTCTTTGAAAAAAGTTTGGACACCCCTGCACTAAAGTAACAGAATAATATCCAAATGAGCAACAACTCGACCACAGCAATGTTCTGTAACCTGTTGTTTGTAAGTTATTCTCTCTATGCTGGACCCAGCTGATCCTGGCTGCTCTGAGCTGACACTACATTGATCGAGGCAGATGTGTGTCTAACATGAGTCTGGTTCTGCTCGAGGTTTCTGCCTGTTCAAGGAAGTTTTTCCTCACCACTGTAACTAGCTAAATACTGTGAGGTGCAATGCTCATGGTGGATTAAGGTGGGGTCAGACTGAGTCTTATCCTGTCTTGGTGTTGGGTCTCTGTTCATAATTTGACATAGAGAGGTCTAGACCTGCTCTGTTTGTGAAGAGCCTTAAGATAGCATTTGTTGTGATTTGGCGATTGATTGATTGACTACACTTCAAACATGCGTCCTGTGTTGCAGGGCACGCACCGTCAAAAGGAGCAAACCTGTGGTGCTGACAGAAGGCGTTGCACATGCTCCCTGTATGAATTTGGGGTTAGTATTTCCAAAAGTTGTATCATGTTTTCTTCACAGCAGACAAACACCACCGGCATGTGAAGGTTTTGGAAGTTTTTAGGTGGAAACCTGAACAGCCTTTTACAGCTCTTGTATCTTCCACATCTTATGTGCAGTTCAATTCTTGAAGAGGGAACCTGAATTGTGTAGATAAGCTCATCATGCTAACCTTTAAAGAGATAGTTTGGTTTCCATCCCTAACACACTCACATTTTTAGCAAGTAAGAAAGAGATACAGATATTCCCATGAAACCTTAAGTCTACACATTTCCCTGTGTGCGTTCAAACCTCATTTACAAATGTAGTAAACAATGTCCATGCATTTGCATCTCTCCATACAGTTCATGTACAACATAAATAACCCATCACACATATACATATGTGCCTGCAGCTATCATTCTGTACCTGCATATCAGAAATAAACCATATGTAAATGACTTCATGCTGCACACACAAGATAAAGAAAGCTAGAGTGAGATGGAAGTACGATTGTTTGACTGCTGTTGCTCCTGGGAAGGTCGTACGGTTCTATCCTGCAACTTTCTGCAGAATCTAAATAACGAGGAAGAGTGATATCTCAAGGCGCAAGTGACACTGTGGAAGTTAGCATCTCCCTTTTCACATAATTTCATGATATTTATAAAGATTGAAGAGCATTAAGGTATTTTCAGCTGCAGTAGAGACCCGTGAGAGCTGTGCATCATGACAAAAACATGCATCTGTCCAGTTCAGCAAATTGTACAGGTGTCAACTGTGCACATAAATGTACTTTGTCTGTTGTCAACATTCAAGCATTGAAAAGCTGTTAAAGTTCTGAATTTGAATGCCAGAAATACAAGACGATAAATTCAACACACTGCAGCACTCGTCAAAAAACAGAACATCCTGTGTGGTGCCAAAGAAGTTGGATTGGGGAAGACTAAGTGCGGCAGAGGAGCGTCGCCTTCCTGCCCCTGTCCCTCATCTCATCCTCCTTGATGACAGGAGCCATTACAAACCCAGAGAGGGCGACTGAAGGGAAGAGCAGCGATGAGGGCGAGGAGGAGATTAAGGAGACAGGAAAGTGAAGAAGACAGGAGAGAGAAGAAGAACAGGAGGAGGAACAGGAGCTGACAGGAGAGAGGAGGGAGAGGGGCACGGGGGTGACAAAGTGATAAAGTGATGACAGGGGAAAAAAAGACAAACCGCTTTGTATGTTAAAGTCTCTTTCAGGATTCCATCTGGCTGAATTTGGGTTGTGTTTTTATTCAATGACTGTTTTACCTTCAGAGTAACAACTTCATGGGACGTTTATATAAATAGGACAAGATTTCACTCCTAATCTTTTAGGATGTTACTCATCCTCTGCAATTAAACTCCTGAACGCTCCTTAGGTTTCACATTTCTTTTACCAAGACTGATCCTTAAATCCTTTAATTCATGCTGATCCTTTTTATTGTTTTATAGCTTGCTTTTGAATTTATTAGGCTTCTAAATATCAGATTTTAGCTCCCATGTAGTGTTTACTTGTCTGTATGTTTTAATATTTGTCTTTATTAGTTTGGACAGCTGAAGAGAGACAAGAAGTATGGTGTGCTGAGAGCTGGGCGAGACATGCAACTGATCGAGGCCAGGAGTTGGAGCCAGCAACCGCTGAGACTAGGACAGCAGCCTCTGTACATGGGGTGCACACTCAATCTGTAGGCCAACGTCGCCCCATGTTGTTGTTTACTTTTGTCTTTTATGGTCAAACTGCTCCAAAACAAATGCCAAAAAAGGATTAAAACAGTTGCATGAGCTGAAGTGAACTGAATGCCTCATGAAATAGCAGTTTTCAGGAAGAAAGCTGCATTGAGCTTACCTCTGTAAAAGTTAAACAGGGCCTGTGATTGCAAAGTCAACACAATACTGCAACATCTGCACAGCTCCAGACATGATACTCTCCCTGTTTAGGGTCTTTATGTTGAGCCTGTCCTAACAGCATGCACATGTAAGATATCATGTTGCATCATGCAGCAATTGACATCTGCTATCCACACTGCATCCATCAGATATACACTCCAGTTGTGTCATGTGAACAAACCACGCATCTATCAGCCGTGTGCAGGAGACCAACAGCCCTCGGTGTCAACACAAATTGAGTCTCATCACTTCAATCCCAGCGCCTTGATGATCCCTTCACAGCTTGCAGCCACTATATTCAGGTTTCTGCAGTGAAATGAGGAAGTTTCATTCAAGTGACTCCTCATCTGAGCTTCAGGAGTAAACTTCTCCTCGTCAAAGCAAGAAATGAGACTGAGAATAGAGACAAGACGACGCATTGTCCAAATGTGGGTATCTAACTTTAGTGTCGTCTTTGGGGATAAATAACACGGCTGAGGGATTGTCTGACAGAATTAACCTGGCATTGCACTGCCACTCTCCTGCCACAAAATCGGCGTCACGAACAGGATTCAGATAAATAGGAACAAGACTTTAATGCCCATTTATCTATCATTGCATACTGTTAGGACATGGTGTAAGCATGCACTTCCTTGCATTGGACACTAGAGGCATCATCTTTATATTTATGGAGCTATGGACACACGTCAAATACATAAGTAGAAACAAGGCTTGAGTTTGCCTAACAGAGGCTACACACACGCTGTAGACTCCCAAAGAAGCACACATACAACCATCGTCAAGTCAGTCTGCCAACAGCAGCTATCAGGTTATCATCAGATAACTACAGAAAGTAAAAGAGGGAAGAGGTGCACAATGAATGAAGGTACAGTAGAGAATTTGGAACTTAGATGAGGGGGGATTGGGCCACTTTGAGCCAGTGAGTAAGTTCATACACCTCCTATTTCGAGACAACAATGCATTTCTTTTTGTAAATTGACCTTACCTTAAGGATGCACACATCAGATACAGCCGGACAGGACACTGGGAGAGAGAGAGTGGGGCCTTGCATCACACATCCTCAACTGGGGCTCGTGACTTGACCACTGGGCCAAAGAGGCTCTCCAGCACACATCATTTCTATCCACCTGTTATAGACAGAGACAAAAGAAAGAAGTTCATAGTGGTATTAACACACAGAGTAAGTCAGGGATGAAGAAGAGGACAGTGAAAGAAGAAGTGATGTACAGCGTGTGATTGTGTGTGCTTGTTGATGTTGGGACTGGAGCATGAGACTAGAGAGAGAGGCAGAATGAGCGGCAGACAGTTTAGTTTGTGCAAAGATAAGATAAAGTCTGCAACTCCTCAAGACTTAAGCCAGACTCCCGTGTACCGCTTACTGCTGACAAGTTTAAGTGTGAGGGGGTTAGCCCCAAAATTAGCATCAACTACAGGGCCTGGAGAAGATCAAAGTCTCCTCTGTGCTTCCTACGTTCAGGACACTGAGGCATGAAGGGTTAACATGTATTAGGCTAGAGTCATGTGCCTGAGATGTTTGTGGATAAAGATCATAATTAACCCTCCTGTTATGTTGCTGGTCAAATTGACCCTTTTTAAAAGTCTATTTTAGGCAATATGTGCCTCCAAACCAGCTAAATGCAGCATAATAATCTGGGCAGCATGTAACAGAAGAGGGGTCATGTTAATTTATCAACATCACTTCATAAAAATAAAAATAAATAAAAATCTATGTCATGTAAAACTATTGTATTTATATTTAGGGCTTTCCAATGTACATTTAAAAAAGTTTTAACATGAATTTTAATGAAAAATGAGTGAGTTATCCTCAGAACCATGATCTGTGAGAATTAAAGAACACCAATGGACTAAATCTGGATTTAAATGGTTTGTAATGGAGTTAAAAGTTAGATTAAAAAAAAAGTGTATTGGGATTTCTTGGGGTTCTGACACTTTTGGACAATTGAATATACCTCGGGTCAAATTGACCAAGTAATGTTATTGCTGTTCCAGAGAAACGGAGATAACAGGAGGGTTAAAGTACAAAGCAGTCTAAATAAAGATAAAACACTAGCATTAACTTTGACATAAAGAGAAAAGTTCTGATGTAGCATGCTAGATTTCCTGGGTCACTTAGCTTAGCTTGCTAGATTTCTACAACTTTTTACAAGCATCCTGCCCAACTCTACGTTTTCAAAGATACAAGCTGTTTTAAGTCTGTTTTTTAAAGGTGACATATCACGCTTTTTTCATCAACATATATTGGTCTAAGAGGTCCCCAAAACATGTCTTTAAAGTTTATGCTATAAAAAACCACTTTGAAATCAGATTTTGGTCTGCCTGAAAAACCCTCTTCTTCAGCCCTGTTCATAACAGTCTGTTTTCTCTCTGACCACGCCCCCTCAGGAAGTGGGTGTGGCCTCTGCTGTCCAGCACGTTGATACACAGCTGCTCACAGACCACGTTACTTCAACCCTCTGAATCTGATCCTGATGGAGAGGCGCCTGCAGCAGGACCTTTCTGAACCATTGGTCACAGATTTAGTGTTTCTTGTTGTTTTATTTATCAGTATGTAGACGTGTGTCTTGATACACAGCTACAGCTACAGCTATGAACATGTAGCTATGTGGCTATGCTAATTAGCGCTAGCACTTATCCATGATAAATAAAAATCATCCACTAGATCTTCAAATCTGCAGACGTGGGGAGTAAAACCAACCTCTGCCAGAAAGGCAGCAGGACCTTTCTGAAGGATTGGTCACAGATTTAGTGTTTCTTGTTGTTTTATTTAACAGTATGTAGACGTGTGTCTTGGTACACAGCTACAGCTACGACATGTAGATATGTAGCTATGCTAACTAGCGCTAGCACTTATCCATGATAAATAGAAATCATCCACTAGATCTTCAAATCTGCAGACGTGGGGAGTCAAACCGACCTTTGTGTTTATTAAGACAGCCTAAAACTAGCATGCCTCCCTCCTAAGCTCCTTGTTAGCACACATGTGTGCAGGTAATGAAAAACGGAGGAGGGGTTGAGTTGTATTTTATACAGTCTATGGGCTGAACAAGCTCCGAGCTCTGACTCCGTGACAGACCGGATATTGTTGTTACGTAACAAAAACACGGAAGTCTGAAACGGCTCGTTTCACACACATTTACAGAAAGGTGGAGAAATCAGAACAGGGGCAGAATGGATTTTTTTCATTCAGGGACACATATTTCAGGTAGAGAACCATTAAAAAGTCCATTTTGCATGATATGTCACCTTTAATACACTAGTGAGGATGTCGTGTTGTTGTTTGAGAGTTGAAACAAAGGAGGACACGTTTGTGTGGGACTGTCCTCAGTGTTGAGCCGAAGCAGCTGTAGCCGCCTGTGTCCTTCAATAGCTCTAACTCAATTATTTGTCCCACCTAATACAATTTTTCTGCTCTTTCATTTGATTAGCAGCACTGAGCGCGTAATCCCTCTTCATCCCGAGAAGCCGCTCATCATTTACTTCTTTTTTTCCCCCCCCGACTGCGTGGAATGCTTCCGAAAGGTCGCCGTGTCATTGTGAAGGATAGAGCCGAGCTGCAGAGAGCTCCTCCGTGTTTGTACACCGATTTTTATCTCCTGCATGTATCTGATTGTGATGTGTGTGTGTGTGTTTAATTGCCTTTGTTTGCACCTGTGCGTGTGCTGCGTCAGTATTTGTGCTGCAGTAATCTCATCTTCCAGGGTCAACGCCGGTTCGTGTGTGTGTGTGTGTGTGTGTGTGTAAAAATAGATGGAAAAGGCTCTGGATTGAAGCCACATCAGTGAGTGGACGAGCCTTCATGTGGCTTCACCTGCCTTTTTCTCTCCCCCCCCCCCCCCCCTTAATCATGGCTTATTGATCAAGCGCCTGCTGGATCAATATTTATTATGCATGGCATTTTCCATCCGGCATCAACATCTCAGGCCATCAGAGATGATTCCACCGGGGACTCATCCACCAGGAGAGGGATTATTTGTCCAAACAGCAGGTGACATTGGGAGAGTAAATTTGTGTTAGGAATCTCCCCCTCCTCCTCCTCCTTCTGCAGCCCAGGCAATATGTCTGCCTCAAGGCTCACTTCTTAATATCTGCAGCAACAGTCAAATGTGGTTATAAAAACATGAGCACTGATTTTATGACATTATTCAACAGTAATGGGGGGCTGTATTAAAATTCTGTTGGCGGAGTGTGTGTGTGTGTGTGTGTGTGTGTGTGTGTGTGTACATCTTTAACAGCTGAGGCCACAGTCTGCAGCTCAGACGGCGAGGCAGAGAAGCAGAGAGGGGAAGAGAGTCAGCGGAAACATGCACGGCAAGGAGAAGTATGAGTAAAGATTGTTGAAATACCGTCCTGCGGGAAAGTCATTTAAGTTTGTTCTCGCCTGGATTTCATTACAGCATATTTCTCTATGGGCGTACAAGGGAAATAATTAGTTCATAAGCCTTTACATGCTGCAGCTTTTTGTCTGAAATTCAGAATTATTCCTTTCCAATAATTGAATTTAAATGGGAGCATGCAGCGACCGAGGATATTATGTATTCTATATTTAGGTTGGGTGATGCATGAGTCTGCTCTCCTGGTGCACACATGACGTACTTCTAAAGTGAGTAAACCCCTGAAACAATCAAAACCCTTCTTCTGAAGGATCAGGCACCTTCGTATCTAAGAGTTCATAGTGTCCTATTACCCCCCTTGAACCTTTGCAGGCCTTTGGGGACAGAGCATTCAGTGTGGCAGCCCCTACTCTGTGGAACTCTCTCCCTCCCGACATCCGCAGCGCCCCAACCCTGGACACTTTTAAGAAAGCAATCAAAACGCACCTTTTCCTCAATGCCTTTCCCCGTTAGATATCCCCACCTACCCCCCATACCCCCTACCTGACCCTGTGAAGCGACCTTTGGTTTCTTGAAAGGCGCTATATAAATATCAGTTATTATTTTTATTATTATTATTATTAGAACACTACGCTCCCAACATGCAGGCCTGCTCATCGTACCTTAAGTCTCTAAAAGTAGTATGGGAGGTAGAACCTTCAGTTATCAGGCCCCTCTTCTTTGGAATCATCTACCAGTCAGCGTCCAGGAGGCAGACACCCTCTCTACTTTTAAGAGTAAACTTCAAACTTTCCTTTTTGATAAAGCTTATAGTTAGAGCTGGATCAGGCTTGGACCAGGTCTTAGTTATGCTGCTATAGGCTTAGACTGACACACTGGGATCCTATCTCACCCCCTTCCTTCCCCCCAACCCCCTCATAACTTACTTTAACTCTTCCTGTCCCATTAAAGTTACTAACCATAGACCTTTCTGGATTCCCTGAGCTCCCTTGTCTCGTAGGTTCCTCCTGCTGCGGATGTTCCAGACTCCAGCTGATACGAACGTGCTGGAGTCCAGCGGCAACAAATACTACTACTCATCTCATCACTATCAGCGCTTCCTCTATAAATCAATCAATCTTCATTATTTAGCGCCAAATCACAACATAAGTTATCTCAAGACACTTCTACAAACAGAGCAGGTCTAGACCACTCTATGTCAAATTATGAACAGAGACCCAACACCAAGACAGGATAAGACTCAGTCTGACCCCACCTTAATCCACTATGAGCATTGCACCTCACAGTTTTTAGCTAGTTACAGCTGCAAGGAAAAACTTCCTTTAACAGGCAGAAACCTCCAGCAGGACCAGACTCATGTTAGACACACATCTGCTGAGACTGAGTTGGGTCTGGAAAGAGGGATAGAGGAGAATAAGAGAGAGAGGGAGCGGTGATAGTGATGAGAGGAGGAACCTACGGCAGCTCAGAGGAACCTACGAGACAAGGGAGCTCAGGGACTCCAGAAAGGTCTATGGTTAGTAACTTTAATGGGACAGGAAGAGTTAAAGTAAGAGATGGGGGGGATGGGAGGAAGGAATGGGGTGAAATAGGATCCCAGTGTGTTAGTGCGCCAATTCCCCTGGCTCTCTCTCTCTTATTCCCCTCTATCCCTCTTTCCAGACCCAACTCGGTCTCAGCAGAAGTGTGTCTAACAGGAGTCTGGTTCTGCTCGAGGTTTCTGCCTGTTAAAGGAAGTTTGTCCTCGACACTGTAACTTGCTAAATACTGCAAGGTGCAATGCTCATGATGGTTTAAGGTGGGGTAAGACTGAGTCTTAGCCTGTCTTGGTGTTGAGTCTCTAGACCTGCTCTGTTTGTGAAAGCATCTTGAGATAACTGTGTTGTGATTTGGCGCGATACAAATAAAGATTGATTGAAGAAAACAGACATCAGATAGTGAAGTAAGCTGATATGAAGAGCTCATCTCATTGAGAACACTGTGATGAAGACATGGATGTAATATGAAGACTGAAGAGGTCAGAGGAGAGAGTTTGGGTGTCAGAGTTCGCAGACATTGAAATCTCGTTTGGTAACAGTTTATTTGATTGACGGTTGGAGCTCCTCCAGAGTTTAGACCAACAGGAAACTCTTCTGGATGAACTATTCCAGCATAACAGTTGTTATTTATGAGAAACCTTGTTGGGATAAATGAATGTAGTAAAGATAACTGCAGCTCTCAGAGCATCCAATCACAGCAGTTAAAATGAGTAATGTCTGCTGGCAGACTCAAACTCAAATTTGAGTTCTTCTCGGTCAGTTTTGGAAGAAACCGCTGCAGGGTTCTGCTCCCAATTACATTTCTCTCTTCCATCCATACCTCTCTGTTAGGCCTCATCTTCATTGCAACCTTGGCCTAGGTTGATGGGAAGCAGAATACTTGGAGGCATTTGGCAAACCATCTACTTTGGCTTTTATTAAGTTTGTTGAAATCGTCACCAAGTTCCCACAAAGTATTTTTATCTGCAGATTACTAAATCTACAACCTCTAGAACAGAGACCGGATTTGACCCTGTATGAATTTATTATTAACTCGTGAGACAGAGTTGATTATATTTCAGAGAATAGTAACAAGTAAGTCTATTCTGGGCACAAATATTCCTTGTTTCCTGCTTTTATTACTGCTAAATGATGACTTTGTGCTTTAGATTTACAGCGGTCTCATGATGAAGGGTTTAAAGGAGCTAAAATGCTGCCAGCTGTGCAGTGGAAGTCCCCACATACACTATGTCATGTCAGAGATAGTGGTGTGTGAAATGTAGCCAAAGCAAAGGCTGGGAAAATTCAGAGTTGTCAAGATGAAGCAACACAGATATGAAAATAAGACAGAAAACAATCTCATAAAGAAGATTCAAATTTCACAGGATGTTTTACGGTGCATAAAGAATCATGAGTTATTTTATTAGAACTAATAAAAAGCCTGATTTGACTGCAAAACTCCAAAAGGACTAAAACATTATCCTTAAGCTTTGCATGGGATTTTTAATAATGTACATAAATCCAAATGATCCTGCAGGGAAATTAAGCTACTACATGACTTTTTGACCTGGACAAATGTTTAATATATTACCTTTTTTTCACGTTGGGGGAAAGACTGAAGGAGGACCCAAGTGCAGATTTCAAAATAAAAAGGTTTTGATAAACAAAACTACTGAAATGTCTGAAGAACTAAATCCAAAAAGTCCAAAATAACACAAGGAACACAGGAAAGACATACAAAGATCCAACCCAGGACAGGGGAAACATAGCAACTAAATACAGAGTAATCAACACAGGTGTGGAGAACAGGACACAGGTGGAACCAATCAGGGTAATCAACAAGGAGGGAAACACACAAGGACAGGAAGTGACACTAAACTGGTAACACAGGGATCAAGAACTACAAAATAACACAGGAAACACAAGACTATAAGAATCAAGAAAATACAACAAGAGACATGGATCACTAAACACACAACAGGAAGACATATGATTGAATGAAGACGTGATTTGAATGAAGTGAAAATAGAGTCCCAATTTCTTTTGTACTGTAAAAAACTATGATGACCTCAGAGAGATATTGTTTCAAAGAAATTGCCTGTAAAAACTAGAATGGTTGTTTCATTCTGACGTGTTTAAAGAATATGAAGCCCATGCAGAAGTGTTATAAACTGCAATTCATTGAGTTTCCACTTGAGGCTGGCTGGAGAAACGCAGGAAACCACATACACACACATTCAAAGAAGATGATCTTTACAGCAGAAATAAACATGTTTACAGCCTGGTTCAAAAAACAGCATGGTTTCAGTAGCTAATTTCTCTAATTTCCTGACATGAACTAAAGGGAACTAGTTATTTCAGATAAGCTGGATTTGACGTGGATGAATCATACCTGTCTGACTCTTTTTGTGCATGTGAACTCTGTGGGTCACGGACATAGGTAACAGACCTCTGGCTGGTTCATGTTTTGCTCTCGTGGGATCTAATCCAACTTGACCCGTGTCTGTAAATACCTTATTTTTTACATATTAAATTACTTTCCTCAGTAGCTGTGATGCACTGCTCACTGATCCAACCTTTTTTGCTGCAGTAGATGAGAGATGAGACCTGGGAATCGCTGTTAATATGTTTGTAAATGTGTGGAGAATCTTGTGACTGAAGCAGAGCCAAGCGGCAACCTCTGATCTCAAAATATGAAGCCCATGCGGAAGTGTTATAAACTGCAATTCATTGAGGATCCACTTGAGGCTGGCTGCAGAAACACTGGGAACCACATACACACCCATTCAAAGAAGATGATCTTTGCAGCAGAAATAAACATGTTAACAGCCTGGTTCAAAAAACAGCTTAGGTCCTAGTAGCTAATTTCTCTATCGGCACACACTTCCAGGGGGGGTGAATTTTTTCTAATGCAATGGTTCAGAGGATATTAAGATTACGGGTTTTTGCTCAAATAAGGACATGACTGACTTGACTGACAGGCGGGAACACATAGCTGTTGCCTAGGAGGCTCAAACCCCGCCTCTTTACCTCACACTATTTTTTGGTTGAGTTCTGCATTACCAATATGGCTCCAGCCAACAACTGGCTTCAAAACAGCGCTCAGGAACAAATGGGTGACATCACCGATACTACGTCCATTATTTATACAGTCTAGGATTGTCTATTTGGCCTGCCATAGTGCTTTATCATACTTCCTTGTTCCTAGTAATATCACACACTTTTACCATTGTTTCTGGCATTGTTGCCATAAAATCAGATCCTCTCTCTCTCTCTCTCTTTCTGCATCTCATGGGTTTGATATTGTTACGGCGACGCTGTCAAGAGCATGGGGGTTATGGCTGTCGAGCTACAGGTGGGCGAACCTCCCTGGTCACGTGACCAATTGACCAATGAGACGGTAACGCTGTGGTCTTGATTAGCTCAGGCAGACACCTGCTGGAGAGGCGAGAAGAAAAGAGACGACGTTGTCAGAAGCCGTGAAAGACATTCTTGCAAGGTTTCGGCACACACTGTACGGGGGGTGATATTTTTCTAATGCGACGGTTCAGAAGATATTAAGATCACAAGTTTTTGCTCAAATAAGGACATGACTGACTTGACTGACAGGCGGGAACACATAGCTGTAGGCTAGGAGGCTCAAACCCCGCCTCTTTAACTCACACTAAGTTTGGTTGAGTTCAGCATTACCAATATGGCTCCGGCGCTCAGGAACAGATGGGTGACATCACCGATACTACGTCCATTATTCATACAGTCTAGGATTTAAACTTGCTAATTTTGTCTGATAAGCCTGGAAAAGAAGACAAGATAGTCTTTTTAAGTAATGTGCATTTAAGTTTTTAATTCTATTATAATTTTCTTCCTCAGTTTCCTTACAATGAATGATCAGGCTGGGTGCTCTGACCCTGGACTGCACAAATTTATGGTGTTTTGTAAGCCCATGCAGCAGTGGCGGTTCTAGACCAATTTTACTGGGGGAGGGGGGGGCAGGCTGGGGCCAAGGGTGTTGTCAGAGGGACACATTCAACCCTGACAAAAGAGACTGAGAAGGGTGAGGACCGGTTGAGAACAAACTGGCAAAACATCAGTGCATCCCTTTATACTAGACATATATACTACTGTGTACTAGATCAACATGCAGACTGACAGCAGCTGATTGGCTGTTTACACTCAAAATGAGTCCCTTAGTGCTCTACGGGACTGGAACCAAGTGCCACACGCATGTGTTCGGCCTGTAACATCGGCGTGATACGGAAGCTTTTTTATTGTATAATATTATTTTGGTGTAGAGAGGGGGGGCCACAGGGGGGTCCAGGCTCAGTTTTACAGGGGCACTGGCCCCTGTTGGCGCCTCCCCAGAACCGCCACTGCCATGCGGGCTGGGTATATGTTTGTATGCCATCCATCCATCCATTATCCTGACCGCTTATCCCATTAGGGGTCACGGGGGGCTGGAGCCCATCCCAGCTGGCTTTGGGCGGAAGGCAGGGTACACCCTGGACAGGTCGCCAACCCATCACAGGGCTAACAGAGAGACAGACAACCATTGCAATTTAGAGTGACCAATTAACCTGGTGAGCATGTTTTTGGACTGTGGGAGGAAGCCGGAGAACCCGGTGAGAACCCACGCATGCACGGGGAGAACATGCAAACTCCACACAGAAAGGCACCTGCCCAGCCGGGGATTCGAACCAGGAACCTTCTAGCTGTGAGGCACCAGTGCTACCCACTGCACCACCGTGCAGCCCATGTTTGTATGCATGACACAAGAATAAAATAAAGACTTCAAACTATGAGAATAAACACAGGGAAGGAACAAGGCCTGAAACACAAGGAAAAAACTAGTCATCAGCCATGACACTTTTGGCATCTTTAAGCATGAAAGTGAAATACTTTGATGCTGTTTGGACTTTCTTCGTGTGTAGCCGCTCAGATTCTTAATCAGAAGTTGGCAGAATCTAACTTTCTCCAGCCAAAGTTTCCTGCCTCTGCTTTGTTTAGTTATTAAAGCTCACACACTTTGTCATTAACCCCAGCAACCTGCCGACAACACCAAAAACAATTAAAACTCCTCCTCTCCGTGTTTCATCACCACACACATTACTGTCTTGTCTTTGAAAAAACTAAACAATTTCCGCCCTCATCTTCCTCCCGGGTAAACCTTCAGAAGAGTCAACAACAGCAACCACCAAATCCTTAATGATGAGTAATTGCATCAAAAACTCATATCGCTTTCCTCCCAAATGAGTCAACAAAGCAAATCTCCTGCATAACAAATGGCGACATGCCAGTAATCGTTAAGCTATTACAGGCGGATGAGCTAATTACTGTACATCTGCAGAGAGCAGGGGAGGTTGCCGTTATTGCAGCTGATTTCCCACTGCTGTCAGTCATGCTAATGGGAACCTGCACCACAGGCTGCAAACTTTGGTGCTCACACAATCTCCTGATTAAGTGCTGCTTGACCTGCACTGCGAAAAAGTGTGACAGGAAGCAGAACTTTGTGTCTTTTTAATATCGTCGTCTGCCTCAGTTTGAACCCTGCATGGCGGGGAGGGATAACCGGAGTGTCGTGCAGAGAGGTAAGTGAGGAGCTCATCAGTAATCCATGCAGCCTTCAGATGTCACCACATTTACACTGTAAACATTCAGCTAATGATTTTACTCAGTGTAAGCTAAAATAATTGAGTTAACAGGAGGGTCCCCCAGCAGCTGCTGCCCCGCTGTGGCATCAGATACCAGCTCATCTGCAAGTATTTTACAGACACATGACTCAGTATATTTACAGCTTAGTCTAAGGAGCCTTCCTTTGTGAGTTAGAGTTTGGGGAACTTTTGCCTTTATTTAATAGGAGGGCTGAAGAGAGACAGGAAGGGGGGAGTAGAGAGTGGGGGATGACACGCAGCTGGGACACACATTCTCATTCAATGACTTTTATTTATTCTAATTATTTTCCAACATTGTAGATTAATACTGAAGACATCAAAACTATGAGATAATCTGGTTTTGCTATAATCTGGATTACAACAGTAGTCAAATAGGTCTATCCATTGTGTACTAACCCTACGTCTGAACAACACAACTGATGGTCTCAAACACATTAAGAAGGCAAGTCATTCTACAAATGAACTCTTGACAAGGCTCATGTTCATTAGAAAAACCATTCCAGGAGACCACTTCATGAAGCAGACTGAGAGAATACCAAGAGTGTGCAAAGCTGTCATGAAGGAAAGAGGGGGCTACTTTACAGAATCTAAAATATAAAACATATTCTGCTTTGTTTAACACTTTTTAAAAAAAATTAAATAATTCCATATATGTTCTTTCATAGTTTTGATGTCTTCAGTATTAATCTACAGTGTTTACAATAATTAAAATAAATACAAACCCTTGAATGAGAAGGTGTTTCAGAACTTTTGACTTGTAGTGTATTTTATTGTTGTTGGTGTGCATTAGTCTCTATTTTAAAATCCATTTTTGTTTTTTAATATTTCCTGCCTTTGCTTTACTTCTGCTTCTTTCTTATTTTTGATCACTGTAAAGCACTTTAAATTGCATTTAATTTGTATGAAATGTGCTCTATAAGTAAAACTTGACTGATTGACTGATTGACTGATTGATTGATTGATTGATTGATTGATTGATTGATACAATACCTAATGCTGTGCAGAGATCAATTGGATAAAGACTCTTAGCTGGCCCAGAACAATTCAGTCTGATGAGCATTTTTTTATTTTCAAATTTAGCCTCACAGCCAATCATGTAAGGAGGTGAAGAAGCAGGATTAACCAGACCTGCAGCTCCATATAGTTCAAACATGATGAAGACACACTGAGTGAGATACACATTTCAGTATATCTGCTGACATGTATGAAGTCAAACACTAATCTTAACACATACATGAGGCACTTGGTTGCTCATTAAAATGGAAATACTGTAGAAGCACAAGAGGACAGGAGGTCTGAAGATGGAAACATGTGCACACTGTACACTGTGAAGCCTTTTCAGGCAGATCTAATTTGTAGTTTTGGACTAAATGAATAAAAATAGACTCACATGACCTCGATGTGGTAGATCTCTTTAAAGGTCGACACACGAGTAAACTGTTCCAGCATGCAGATGATTTCAGCACCTGGTAAGTTTGTGATAATTGTTCTTTCTTTGTGCACTTCCCTGTCCCCCACTTTTACAAACCTTGGGTTATAATTGCCGAGCAGTAAAACAAAGCACATCACTGCAGCTTTTTGTCTGCTGACCCATCGCATGCTCTGACCACGGAGCTGCAGACGCTGGACAGGAATGACCTCGGGGCAAGGGAAGCGGAGCGGAGACAAACCCAGAGAGAGAACAAAGAGAGAAAAGAGTGCTCCTCTATTAGAGTTACAAGTGTAACTACACGGAAAGTCATTAAACAAGAGCTTTAGTGTGTTTAAAACACGCTCACCTCCAATTAAACACCTGCAGAGATATCAAGGAAGAAGAGAGAGGCAACACAGAACTGTCCGCCAATTAATGACCACGCAACAAACTGCTAAATGTTACGGTTTTGATCATCCTGGAAAAGGTGAGAGGATCAAAGCTTTGATGTTTTTAAAATCACAATGAGCTCAGAGAGAAAGTGTACGAGGGTTCAGTTTTTACTGTCATCCTGTTTTAGAAGTGTCTCTGCTTTCAGTGTGACTGATGTAAAGAGGACGATGTTTCACTCGTGGATTTTAAAAGTGGCAATAAATGAATCTTGAATTCTTGACAGATCATTTTTGTTTCAGTCGTCACAGATCTGAATTATGTCATTATGTCATACAGAAGAGGATTAAAGCTGGGGTTGGTAATCACGGAAAACTAGCATGAATTTGAATGTAGCATTTCCTCAGGACTGCGTCTAACCCCTCCCCTCCTCCCCTCGGAGCTCCTCCAAAACGACCCCCCCCCCGCTCACATGCACGAGCGCCGCTGACTTGGGACCATATGATGGTGACTGATTAAAAACCGGTCCTCACCAAAACATTCTCATAGTAAAAGTTAAAAACACAAACAAACATGGCTGCTGTTAGCACTCACAACTATCATGCTAGCATTATCCAGTTGTACTGGTGACACGATATCAGGAGAAAAGTTATAACACATATATAATACTGTAACAGCTCTACTGTTTGTTAAACGTGTTCAGTGTAGATGTTCTTAATTCCTACAGTGTTGACAGTCAGTGAAGGCATCAGGAGAGGTGTAGAGTGTGTGAGCGGGAGAGAGGAGAGACAAGAGGAGAAGTTCTTCATTCATTCAAACATTGATTGTTGTTTTGTTGGTTGGCGTGATCACGGCCGACAGTGAGCGGTTAGTAAAACTCAACGTGTTCACGAATTGGCTCTTCTGCTTGTTGGTGAGAGCTTTTCAGACTCTGATCTGGACTACAGTCAATCAATCAATCAATCAATCTTTATTTGTATAGCGCCAAATCACAACAAACGTTATCTCAAGACGCTTTTACAAACATAGGAGGTCTAGACCACTCTATGTCAAATTATGAACAGAGACCCAACACCAAGACAGGGTAAGACCCAGTCTGACCCCACCTTAATCCATCATGAGCATTGCACATCGCAGTATTTAGCTAGTTACAGTGGTGAGGAAAAACTTCCTTTTAACAGGCAGAAACCTCCAGCAGGACCAGACTCACGACAGCCATCATGCCTCGACTGAGTTGGGTCTGGAAAGACAGATAGAGGGGAGTAAGAGAGAGAGGTGATAGTGATGAGACGAGTCGTAGAAGCTGTTGCCGCTGGAGTCCGGCACGTCCGTATCAGCTGGAGTCCAGATCGTCCACAGCAGGAGGACGTCTACGGCAGCTCAGAGGAATCTACGAGACAAGGGAGCTCAGGGACTCCAGAAAGGTCTATGGTTAGTAACTTTAATGGGACAGGCAGAGTTAAAGTAAGTGATGAAGGGGTTGGGGAGAAGGGGGTGAGCTAGGATCCCAGTGTGTCAGTGTGCCAGTTCCCCCGGCAGTCTAGCCCTATAGCAGCATGACAAAAGCTGGTCCAAGCCTGATCCAGCTCTAACTATAAGCTTTATCAAAAAGGAAAGTTTGAAGCCTACTCTTAAAAGTGGAGAGGGTGTCTGCCTCCCGGACCCTGACTGGTAGATGATTCCACAGGAGAGGGGCCTGATAACTGAAGGTTCTACCTCCCATACTACTTTTAGAGACTTTAGGTACAACTAGCAAGCCTGCTTGTTGGGAGCGTAGAGTTCTAGAGGGGTAATAGGTCACTATGAGCTCTTTAAGATACGAGGGTGTCTGATTTTTAAGGGCTTTGTAGGTTAAAAGAAGGATTTTAAATTCTATTCTACATTTTATTGGGAGCAGGTGAAGAGAAGCTAACACTGGAGAGATGAATTTATAAAGGTCACTACATAAAAAAAAATATTCTAAATTTAAAATACAATAAACAAAAAACTATGTCATGTAAAACTATAGTATTTATATTTAGGGCTTTTCGATGTACATTAAAAAAAGCTTTAATATGAATTTCATAAAGAAACAAGTGAGTTATCCTCATTGAAGCATGATCTGTGAGGATTAAAGAACACCATTGCACTAAATATTGATTTAAATGGTTAGTAATGGAGTTAATAATGAGATTTTAAAAATGTTTATTGGGATATTTTGGGGTTCTGACACTTTTGGGTCATTAAATATGCCCTGGAACATTATTGCTGTCCCAGAGAAATGAACATAACAGGTGGGTTAAAAAATCCCTGTTTCCACTGACTAATTTCAGTTCAGATTAAAAGTAGACAGAATTCTGGTTTTAATCTCAGAATTCAGATTTTATTTTCTCATAATAATATTAAAAAAATTGACCTTCATTTTTTTTTTACAGTGGCCCTAGTCCTCTTCCTCCCCTGGTTTGCGTCTAATCTTTACAGATAACAGTGATGCCTTCCTGTGACAGGCTGAGTTATTATTTAAGCGGCACAGTGTTAGCTTGGTCTCTACCTGCAGCAGGTGTGCTTTATGAACCAGCTCTCCCTGCCTACATGTTTATTTAAGGTGTGCGAGCAAGCAGGAAGGTAAGTGAATCTCTCACACAAGGACTGCTCTCCTAAAAGTTTCCAGATACTGTCTGGAGGGGTTGCATGTGTAAATGCAAACAGCCAAATCTGCTCACCTAGACTTACATGGACTTCTTCCTGGGTTAAAATGTATGAGTGAAGTCAGGGTAATCTGATACAACTGTAGTCTGAAACATTTACAGCAAGAGAGTGAGTCTGCATGATAATGACATTCATGTTGAGCAGAGTTTTGCAGCTGTATGCTCTTTGCTGCTTTCCTGTGTTGCATGCATTATGTTTTCTGCTGTTGCATTTGTTCTGCAGAAATGTGAATAAACATGCTGACAGAGGAAAAAATGACAGTTACAAAAGACTCTTCCTCCTACCTGTCATATACTCTATGCAAACTCCCCTCCCTCATCAAAACCAAGAGTTTCTCAAGTTGTGAGATCATGTCCTGAAAGCTCAAGGATCTGAACGTCTGGAGAGGAGAACATGCACCAAGAGAGGAGCGGTGGAGGATTGTTCTGGCAGCTGCTCTGCAGAGTTGTGCGTCAGGGGTTCCCAAACTTTGCAGCCCGCGACTTTCAAAATATAGGTGCCAAAGACTGTCCCTCAAAGTGATTAAATGTGGCTTCAATTAGCTGGTCTGCAGAAAATTGGCCTACCTATGTGAGCATGTGTCTGTGTTTCCTGTGCCTACTGATGTTTTTGATGATTAACTGTTCACTAACCCTAAACTTAGGAGTCATCCTGCAACAAAGAAAGGCACAAAACTCATTACACTTTCTATTTTCAAGGTTTTATTTCAAGTTTAGCTACTATTTTTGTCAATATTTTTTACTATAATGGGTCAAATATACTATTTTTAGATAACTTTAAAAAAAATAACTATCTGGAAGACATCTCTCAACCCTCCAGGGGGTCCCGACCCACACTTTGAGAACCCCTGTTGTACGTTAAGCAATGCAATCATCTGTTCCCAGACGAAGCTGCTGTTGCTGCCACACTGAAAGATCTCCAACATGGCGGCTAGAGGCTGCGTTACATAACCCCAAAGCCCTGTGTAATATATCACATTATTATCATATTATTCAAACAAGTGGATCATTATTTCCACTAAATGTCATGAGTTATTTCCATGTGAATACACTCGTGAGAGCAAGTGTTGCGAAGAGTTCAGCAGAACGTTACATAATACCCTCAGTGTACTTTTCTGTGACAAAAGAGCAATGAGATTTTTAACATAACTGTACAAGAAACCCGCTGGAGTGCAGCTACAGTCCAGAACCTCTTGACATTATAGAAAGAAGCTGCTTCATCACTTCATTAATTCAGTGTGGATAAAAGCAGCGAGGCTCCTTAAGACGCTCTGCAGAGAATCACCGTGAGAAAAAGATCTGACTTCAAAAGAAAGAGGTGAGATCACTCAGGCTTCTCTGCGTTTGTGACAATAAGCTTTCAGATGTCCCTCTCATCACAGCATCGATATGTCCTTCTCATCCTTTGTTAGAGATCTTAAAGTACAGTCTGCAGGACATTCAATGAGCAAATACAGCAAGTACTTACACCTGAGCGGATTGAAGGTTCAGTTATTCTTTAACACCTTTAAGATAGCTCTTCTTTTTTCTGTTTTAGTTGGATAGGAAAACTGAAAAGACAGGAAATGTGGTGAGCTTCAGCTTGTGGAAGACTCTACCCTTGCACAATGAGCATAGACAGAGTCATGGGAGTAGTTAAGGTGCATTTTGACCAAGAGTTCCTGGGTCTTTTAGCTCCCTGAACTACTTTACCTGGAACTATAAGGTTCCTGTGCCCCAATTGTTGTCTGCATTTTGACTGCGGGCTGAAGTCCCGGGTAGATTGTGCAAATCAGGCCATGGACATATGGTGGGAAACAAAAGTAAATGCACGACACCACCGGACCAGTAGAGGGCAGTAAAACAAAGAGGAATGCCATTCATCACACATGACACCATAGAAGCAGACGGACAGGCAGGTGTCATTCTGAGCAACACCACAGTTAGCCTGTTAGCATGAAGAGACTCAGCTGGCGCTGTTTTAGATGGTGCTATATTTCATCACAGATGGATTCACTGAATCAACACGTGAGAGGAGATAAGCGCGAGTAGCAAAGACGTTTCAACACGGCTTTAAAATCCTTTTGAATAAAAACTTTGACAAAACAATTTGACAAAAAATTTTGACAAAAAAAACTTTGACAAAAAAAACTTTGACAAAAAAAACTTTGACAAAAAAAACTTTGACAAAAAAAAAATTGAAAAAAAAAATTTGAAAAAAATATATATGATTTTTTTTGACAAAAATAAATTTGAAAAAAACAATTTGAAAAAAAATATATGATTTTTTTTTACAAAAATAAATTTGACAAAAAAAGTTGACCTGGATCCTGTCAAAAAAAAAATTTTTCATCAAATTTGAAATTGTGCTCCAAAAGCAGAAAAACATGAAAAAATTTGAAAATTTTGCGCCTGCATTTAAAAACATGGAAAAAGCAATGAATGAATCAACACTTGACAGGAGATAAGCGCGAGTAGCAAAGACGTTTCAACACGGCTTTAAAATCCTTTTGAACTCAAAAAGCTGTGGCAGAGATCGGCCGGTGTTTTGGTTTAAACAGCGACCCTGTTAACTGGAGACTCTCAGCCGGATGCATCCCTCATAAACGTCTTTAGACGATCATTAAATATCTGATGAGGATATTTTGAAATCTTAATAAAAACTAAACTAGTTTGCATTCCCAGGAACTCCCTCTGTGTTTCAACAGCTGTGTAAACTCCACAAACACTGACACGTTCAGCTGAAGGTCTCCAGTTTACAGGGTCACTTTTAAAACTGGAACACCGGGAGAGACGCATTCACGGTGGGCTGAGAGAAGACTACTGTTACAAGCTGCTAAATCAAGAGAATCACAGCTTCTTCTTTTGAAAAGTACACACACATACAAAAAAGATAGAAGGGGGGAGATTATCTACCCCTGAACTAAATTTAGACCCTGGCTCCACCAGTCGAAACGCATGTAGTTCCGGGGTAAAGTTCCTCCGGTTGAAAAACGCCTTTAGGTACTCATACAGGCGGGTAACCTTCTAGTGATTTCAAACGCACCATATTAAGTCATCAGGGAAGTGGCTCGCATCGCCTACTGCTTTAATAACTCATGATATAATTAGAATTTCAACGAATCAAACGCACCCTGTTGGTAAGATTGATTCTCCATGCTAGCTTTAAATGAATGAAGTTTTAAAGCTCTTCTCTTGTCAGATAAATGCCCAGGCTTCCCACCAAGGCTATAATTTAAAACTAACGTAGATTACAGAGCTGTAATTGGTCTATTCAAGAAAATGTCAGCTTTGCACCTTTGCTTTAACGGTTTCATTGTGTGACATGTCACTGTGACCCGTGTTGGATATCAGAACTGCTGCATGAAGAAAAAAAAACACGTCCCCATTTAAGCTCCCCGAAGTTACAGCGGGGGGAAGGATTATAAGTTTCTGCAAATGAGTGCAAAGAAGAGAACACATGCTCTATTCTTTCAGTCAGGAACAATGTCCTCAAATATTAGCCTCTCTCTGCAGATAACACCGAGCTGAAGGCCTGAATAAGCTGACACAGTGGGAGATGTGATGTGACGCACTGATCAGACGGCTCTGTTCACTCGCCTTCAATCACTGTCTGACTCTTCGGCCTCATTGTGCACGCATCACCGAGCATGACTTTGCACTCGTATGCATGACCAAGCTCATTTACAAACACACACACTGTAGTCACATACTTGTGAAAAACGTACATTCTCTTTTTAAAATCATCCATCCTATGAGAGATTTTCCTGAAGAAGAAAGAAAAAGATGCTTCCTTGATGATACCTTATTGAACTAATGTATTTATTTCACTGACTTCAACTTTCACCAAGCTTTTTTAGAGCACACATATGATGATTGCTCACTTTCTATGACCTTCCCTCTCCCCTCCGGACAACCCATAGACTGCATGAATAATGGACGTAGTCTCCATGACGTCATCCATCTGTTCCTGAGCGCTGATTTGAAGCCAATTGTTGGCAGCAGCCATATTGGAAATGCTGAACTCAACAAAATGTAGTGTGAGGTAAAGAGGCGGGGTTTGAGCCTCCTAGCCAACCGCTATGTGTTCCTGCCTGTCAGTCAAGTCAGTCATGTCCTTATTTGGGCAAAGCTCATAATCTTAATATCTTCTGAACTGTCGTGTTAGAAATAAATTCACTACATAGACCGAAGCCGTTTTTTGAACCAGGCTGTTAACATGTTTATTAATGCTGTAAAGATCGTCTTTTTTGAATGGGTGTGTATGTGGTTTCCTGTGTTTCTGTCTTTGTTCTGTTTTATTTATTTGCTTTATGTTTATTTTAATTTTTCTGTAAAGCAACTTTGAGTACCATGAAATGTTCTATACAAATCCTATCAATTATTATTATTATTAGTATTATTTAATATCTAAACACAAAGTGTAATCCTGTATCTAATCTAGTCTTTTGTGGAAGTGGCGTACAACTTTGAAATGACTTTTTCCTTCTAATTCATGTATTTAAAGCCAAATGTAATCAAAAAGTTTTCCTACAAGGACAAACAAACATACAAACATGTGGTCCTAAAACTCTGCAGAGCTCTACATGTATCACAGGGAGCCATATGCTCTGTGCATAAATATGTGTGTACATCTATTCATGGCGAGCATTGTTCATGTTTCTGTGTTTGCACAAGTGTTTTTCTGAGTGTGTGCATGTGTGTGCTCGCTTCATCTGCCGCCTGCGTGTGAAACCAGTGACAGGGGCCATAACCCTGAGCCCCGGACCACTACCAGCAGCCCAGTCGGTGCCAGGGGGGGGAGGGAGGCGCCAGCTGGAGGCAGGAGGATGGGAGAAATACCCTTCAAAGTTGGAGCGATGATACAGCCACGCAGAGCCGCTCAACACTTTGTCTCCGCTCTTCTCATTATGCTACACTATCAGCCGTGCAGATGGGACGATACGCAACCAGCATCGCTCACTCCAAGACCCGCAGAGTGTGAATTTCAGCACTGCCTATCAGATGGTTGGTCTCTAAGTGTTCTTTGAAAGTCTTTGATATCTGGAGTCACTTTTCGTTTGAAGAAGCACACAGATCAGCTCTGTTTCTGGCGCACTTTTATCACAAGGCTGCAGGTTGTGAAGGTCTGAAGGTGCCAGGGCGAACAATGCAACAAGATGGAGCATCTGTTCGGAAAAAAGAAGGTGAAGATCCAGGAAAAACATGCCTCCATAGACGAATGTTGCTGCAGCGCCTGAACACACGTGTGTTTACGGTCATTAAAGGATAGCTCTGACTCTACAAAGGGGGCCAGGAAGCTTCAGATCTCTTCGCCCTCTGGTCGGCTGAATACTCCGGGGTAGCATTTCCTCAAAACTCTCCTGTGTCAAAGAGAGACAGAGATAAAGGGAGGGGATAAATAGAGCTGACCTGGAGGCTGTGAGGTAGATCCCCACAACGTTTTCACCTGCAGACAGAATCTTTCTGCTGAGTCCAAATAAATTAAATCATGTTTGTGGTCGGCTGCACTAAATGTATCCGTAGACACCACATCCCTTAATCACAGGAAAAAAGGTCTTATTGCTGTAATTAACTGGAGGATCAAGGTTACCTCTTTGTGGAAGAAGTATTTGCTTCATTATAAACAATATTCACAGCAGTTGTGTTCTTTAAATGCCAGATAAACAAAAAAACTCAAGCCACAGAAACAAGATGCATTTCTTCTGTAAGGTGAGCAATTATACCCGCTAATGTAATGACTTGTGATTCACAGACAACAATGTGAACAAAGTAACATCAATGTTTTCAGTTCTCAGGAACAGGCTGCAACAGGCACTCATGAACCTGTTGCTATAAGTTGAAGTGTGGAGAGTATCCTAAAATGATCTGTATTCACACAAAACTCCTAAAAGCTTCATCATATTTCTGAGGTGACCTGTGCATGAATGCAAACAGAAACATCTTCACTCCAACTTTGTCCAGACTTTTCTTCCCCATTGGTAAAATTCCCAGGTGAACTCAGGGTGAGCTGTTGTGAGCACACAGCTGGAAATGTTTAAGACAATCAACCCCAAGCGAAGGTGACATTTACATCATACAACGGGTGTGGAGCCAGAGCAGCAACAGGTAGCAGGATGAATTAAAACATACAAGGGTAATGAAGGAGAATCAATTTCTATGTTTGTTTACAGCCTGGTTCAAAAAACAAGTGTAGTCTGGATAGCTCATTTCTCGATCAGCACACACTGTACGGGGGGGTGAATATCTTCATAATGCAGCAATTTTGAAGATATTAAGATTACAAGTTTTCCATTATGAGAGGCACAGCTGACTTGATTGACAGGTGGGAACACTGTAGCTGTAGGCGAGGAGGCTCAAACCCCGCCTCTTTTCGTCACACTCGCTCGACAGCAGTTATGTTGAGTTCAGCATTTCCAATATGGCCGCCGCCGATGATTGGCTTCAGAAACAGATGGGTGACGTCACTGATACTACGTTCCATTATTTATACAGTCTATGATTCCTGCACACATGTGGAGCTCTACATTGCAACTTTTTAATCTATTTTGCACATATGGTTTGTATTATTTTTAATAAATTAATGTTACTCTATTTATAGCTCTATCCTATTTTGTAACTGTTCCTTGACAGCAGTGCTGTTAGCTTTTTTACAGGTACGTATAGGGATGGGTACCTTTTACATTTGAACCGATACGGTACAGATACCCGGTACCTGGGAATCGGTACCGGTACTCAACGGTACCAATTTTTGGTACCTTTGTGTGTTTATGTGGTAATAAATCGTCATTTGTATAATAATAAAATCTCAAAATGTTTACATTTAACATATTTATTTCATTTAACAGGAAATGAACATAAACATGATTATATATATTAGCTGATGTGGCGTCTGATTGCTCTTTCAGGAGTTAAAAGTATAAAAGTACAGAATTCGGTACCCATCCCTAGGTATGTATATTTTTCTTTTTTGTCATTGCACCAAGACAAACTCCTGGTTTGTGTAAAACCAAGCAGCAGCCTCCTGTTTTAAAGTATGAAGCTAATGCAGAAGTGCTAAAAACTGCAGTTCATCGTTTGTCCACTAGAGGCTGGCTGCAGAAACACCAGAAACCACATACACACCCATTCATAAAAGAAGATCTTTACAGCAGAAATAAACATGTTTACAGCCTGGTTTAAAAAACAGTTTAGATCTGAATAGCTCATTTATGTAATGGCACACACTGTACAGGGTTGAATATTTTTATAACTGTATTTCAAAGATATTAAACTTACAAGTTTTGCCCAAATAAGGGCATGCCTGACTTGATTAACAGGCGGGCACCTTGTAGCTTTAAGCAAAAAGTCTAGAGGCCGGTCTCTTTACCTCACACTAGCTTGGACGAAGTTATGTTGAGTTCAGCATTTCCAATATAGCTGCCACCGATGATTGGCTTCAGAAGCAGATAGGTGACATCACGGATACTACGTCCATTATTTACACAGTCTATGATTCCTGCACAGATGTGGAGCTCTACATTACAACTTCTGTATCTATCTTTTACATATGATTTGTTTTATTTTTACTGAATGTTACTCTATTTATCATTCAATCCTATTTTGTCACTGTTCTTTGACAGTACTTCTGTTAGCTTTTAACAGGTATGTATATTTTTCTACTGTCTTCCAAAACAACAAGACAAGTTTCTGGTTTGTATAAATCTAGTGGCAACCTCCAGTCTTAAAATATGAAGCCCATGCAGAAGTGCTAAAAACTGCAGTTCATCGTTTGTCCACTAGAGGCTGGCTGCAGAAACACCAGAAACCACATACACACCCATTCAAAAAAGACGATCTTTACAGCAGGAATAAACATGTTTACAGCCTGGTTCAAAAAACAGTTTAGATCTGAATAGCTCATTGATGTATTGGCACACACTGTACAGGGTTGAATATTTTTATAACTCTGTATTTCCAAAGATATCAAACTTACAAGTTTTGCCCAAATAAGGGCATGCCTGACTTGATTAACAGGCGGGAACCTTGTAGCTTTAAGCAAAAAGTCTAAAGGCCGGTCTCTTTACCTCACACTAGCTTGGACGAAGTTATGTTGAGTTCAGCATTTCCAATATGGCTGCCACCGATGATTGGCTTCAGAAACAGATGGGTGACGTCACAGATACTACGTCCATTATTTATACAGTCTATGATTCCTGCACACATGTGGAGCTCTACATTACAACTTCTGTATCTATCTTTTACATATGATTTGTATCATTTTTAATAAATGAATGTTACTCTATTTATCGCTCTATCCTATTTTGTCACTGTTCTTTGACAGTACTTCTGTTAGCTATTAACAGGTATGTATATTTTTCTACTGTCTTCCAAAACAACAAGACAAGTTTCTGGTTTGTATAAATCTAGTGGCAACCTCCAGTCTTAAAATATGAAGCCCATGCAGAAGTGTTAAAAACTGCAGTTCATCGTTTGTCCACTAGAGGCTGGCTGCAGAAACACCGGAAACCACATACACACCCATTCATAAAAGACGATCTTTACAGCAGGAATAAACATGTTTACAGCCTGGTTCAAAAAACAGTTTAGATCTGAATAGCTCATTTATGTATTGGCACACACTGTATTGGGGTGCATATTTTTATAACTCTGTATTTAACTACAACCCATGGTCATATTACATACAAATATTATTTCTATGTATTGCTTAATTTGTCATTACCAACCATAATCACACCATGTCAACCTGTCACTACTGAAACATTTTTTAATACTGCCTGTAATTACTGCTATTTAATTTAAATTCCATTTGTAACATTGTATATATCCAAATTGTATTCTAGCTTTATTTATCTATTTTATTTTACTTATTTTTATTTTATTTTATTTTATTTTATTTTATTTTATTTTACTTATTGAAACTTCTTTCTTGATTGTACTTATGTCTGGGTTGCTGTAACAACTGAATTTCCCCCCCGGGGGATCAATAAAGTAATATCTTATCTTATTTCAAAGATATTAAACTTACAAGTTTTGCCCAAATAAGGGCATGCCTGACTTGATTGACAGGCGGGAACCTTGTAGCTGTTAGCACAAAGTCTAAAGGCCGGTCTCTTTACCTCACACTTGCTTGGATGGAGCGTCAATGTCTAACCTCCTGATGTCAAACAATAGAAACAAAGGTCTGAAGAATCTCAGGTCTCACTGCAGTCTTGTAATGAAGTGTAGAGGAAACTATTCACACAAAGTTTCACTCAGCCTGGAGTCTAATGAAAGGACTGTGCGGACAGAAGGCAGAGGGATGCTTATTTAACTCGGAGCTGAATTGGGAGCAGCAGCCTGTGAGCCTGAATGACAGACAGAGTGTCTCTGTTGGTCACCGGTCCTCCAGGCCTGAACAGCTGTCAACTCTGTCGCACAAAACCAATCGATTAGCCGGCACAGACGCGGAGAGCCGAGGCTGCCAAAGGTCGGCGTTTATGTTCGCTCCCAACTCCTGCCTCGCAAATTTGATTTGCATTTTTGGGAGACAAGAGTTTCCTGTGTGTGTGTGTTAGCGTGTGTGAGGTGTGTGCAATGTCTCGGATCAGACTGCGAGCTCTGTTGCCTGAGTAACCGCTCTGTCGCCCGGCAGCGTCTCAGTCTAATGTTATAGGATGACACTGTATGCCTCTTCTCTTTGCATTCACTCTTCAGCCAAGTGTAAAAGCACTTTAATGTCATTCCATTAAAGTGAACTAAACCAACAGACTGTCACACAGACTCACATTATCTGTATGATAATTTAAAAGCACTGGAGCAATGCGATGTGGCACTTTGAAAACCACAGAGGCTCCTCCAGAATACAGAGCAGAGGATTCATTTTCTAAAGACAATGAGTTTTTTCTTTTTTTTTTAAAGGTAAGTCATTTCCACCGCTCCCTCCTCCCTCCCTCCCTCCCTCCCTCCCTCCGAGGAAAAAGAGATGATGTGATGCAAAAAAAAAAAACCTTCACACTCATCAAAGATCTTATCAAACCTCGGGAATGAGATTAGCCCTGCGATAAGAGGATCTATGCAATTACACACAAGGATATGCCGTCTTTGTAGGCTGTTGACCAAATCCTTTATGTGTGACTTAGTGGTTGCTTAGTGAACATAATCTATGATTACCGCGCACCTTGGAGGTAGAGGTTCTTATATTTTCTCCAGATTGAAAATGGAAAAAATGGAGGCAATATAAGACAAACTGCTGAAAAGCATTTCCTGAACAAACAGGGTGTTTACATCTGTGAGGGGAGAATACGAATGAGGACTGAGAGTAAAAACTGAAGGTGAGAGGAGCTCAGTGGTATTGATATGAAGATTTGAATAAGTTGGAGTGATGCAGTTGTAGAAATAAAATCACAGTTTAATAAAGTTAGCGGTCTGTTTTCTGAACCCTGCTCCACGGCTCTTGATGGAGTTCAGGAGCGAGGGATGAGTCAGAGAACTTCAGCTCCCACCGTGAAACTTACCGCGTTACGGCTGCGACACGGCTCTGCTCCGTCCAGGGGCTTTCGCCCTGGTCCATAGGATGCGTGTTTGGAGCGGCGCGCACTCCGGAGCAGGAAACTCAAGATCCCTCGAGAACTCCAAAACGCGCGAGAACAACACAGTATAAACTTTTCCTCGTCCATGGTGTTGGATATCTTTTGAGACTGACGTCTGGCCCGATGCCACAGGTTATGACGTAATGTTGAAGAAGTGGTGAAATTTACGATCTTGTGTTTGCACATGGTGTTTATTTTGAAAGTGAGCGGATGTTGCATACGATCCTCGTGCCTGACTTCCGGGATAGTTCGATCATTTCTGTGTCGATTGACGCGTGCTGGGCGCGGGGAGCGGCGAAAATAGACTCCCCGCGTATCTCTGGCAGAGCGGCGCGGCGGAACGCTCCAGAGACGGAGCTGAGACGCGCCGCAGCGCGCCCTGTGGACTCTAGAGCATTGACTTGAATGGGAACCTATTTGCTGCGACGTGCGCGGCGCAGCCGTAACGTAACGCGACGCATCCTGTGGATCTTGGGCTTTAGAGACAACACTGACTCTCAGGATGATACCGACTTTCAGAGGAAAGATAGTAGTCAACAGTAGTCAAATAGGGCTGATGCACCGTCTTGACCGTGATTGTTGCAGCTATAAGAGTGTGTCGTGGAATTTTCATAGTCTTATATATATGTATCTAAGAATGTTTAACTATTGTATTCTTTCAGTCTAAATGTCAAGTTAAAGTAACTTGATTCCTATGTCGTCTGTTACGGGCGAGATAGTGTCAGGGTAGTAGTCAAGGTCTCTCCCCCTGCTCCTGTCTTTATCTGTGTGTTATGGCCGACTTACTGTCTCCAGAACTAGAGCACAGGTCTTCTTCCCACTTGTTGTGTTCCTAGTTTCCAAACATGGTTATCTAACTTTAGTGTCGTCTTCAGAGGGAATAAATACCATGCCAAGGGTTTTGTCTGTCAGAACTGACTTGGCATTGCACTGCACTCTCCTGCCTGTGTACTGTTATGTTATTTCTCCTTGGCCAAGTTCTACATAAACTATTTCAACGTAAGCCATCCGAGTCTCCTGAGTCTTCTGTGTCCAGTGTCCAGTTTGTTGCTGAATTCCATCACAGAGTGCAATTTCCTGCAAAATGGTAGCAATCCAACCATCCATCCATCCAATGTGCAATCTTGTATGTCTGCATTAGAGACTAAAGTTAGGCCCTCATTAAGGATCAGGATTTGATTTTCTACAATGATAACACAATTAAAATGTGTAGCCTAAGACACACAAAAATTTGCAAAATCTTTCTTAATATATATCAAAGAAACAAGTGTATGTGAACATGAATAGGGGTTGTCAGATACACTACCAGTCAAAGTTTGGACACACCTTCTCATTCATTTTTATTTATCTTAATTATTTCCAACATTGTAGATTAATACTGAAGACATCAAAACTGTGACATAATCTGGTTTTGCCATAATCTGGATTACAACAGTAGTCAAATAGGGCTATCCACTGTGTACTAACCCTACCTCTGAACAACACAACTGATGGTCTCAAACACATTAAGAAGGCAAGTCATTCTACAAATGAACTCTTGACAAGGCTCATGTTCATTAGAAACCAGTCCAGGAGACCACTTCATGAAGCAGACTGAGAGAATACCAAGAGTGTGCAAAGCTGTCATGAAGGAGAAAGGGGGCTACTTTACAGAATCTAAAATATAAAACATATTCTGCTTTGTTTAACACTTTTAAAAAAAAAATAATAATTCCATATTTGTTCTTTCATAGTTTTGATGTCTTCAGCATTAATCTACAGTGTTTACAATAATTAAAATAAATACAAACCCTTTAATGAGAAGGTGTTTCAGAACTTTTGACTTGTAGTGTATTTTATTGTTGTTGGTGTGCATTAGTCTCTATTTTAAAATCCATTTTTGTTTTTTAATATTTCCTGCCTTTGCTTTACTTCTGCTTCTTTCTTATTTTCGATCACTGTAAAGCACTTTAAATTGCATTTAATTTGTATGAAATGTGCTCTCTAAGTAAAGCTTGACTGATTGACTGATTGATTGATTGATTGATTGATTGATTGATTGATTGATTAGATGTTCTTTCATAGTTTTGATGTCTTTGGTATTAATCTACAGTGTTTACAATAATTAAAATAAATACAAACCCTTGAATGAGAAGGTGTTTCCAAACTTTTAATAATAATAATAATAATAATACATTTTATTTAAAGGCACCTTTCTCGGCACTCAAGGACACCGCACAGATATAAATATATACATACACGAATTTACATTAAAGCTGCTGTGAGGAACTTTTGTTTTGTATCAATTCTGGCGCCCCCTTGTGGACAAAGCGATACCTCTTATCTCTTGTCCTATACATGCAAAAGTAGTGTTTTCAACAAAAATCTCATCCTGTTGTCTTTTAACAGTCAACTTTATCAGGCAATGTGATTATTTTCCATGAAAACAGTCAAATAGACTGTTTCTGAAGCGAGATGTCCGTTATCTGGTCTGAAACCTACCCCCTCAGGACGGTTTCAGGTGTTAAAAATGACAACAGAGAAGGTGTCAGTGTTGCTGCTGATGGTCTTGTTTCCTATTGAAGGTCATAAAAAGGCATGGGTATCATTTTCAGTCTGTTTCTCAGCCAGTTCAAAACTCCTCACAGGGCCTTTAAAGGAAACAAAATCAGAGTCAAAAATGAAAACAATATAAACTAACAAGGGGTAAGAAAAAAAATAGAAACAATAACAAAATGACAGAGCAATTGGAGTCAGACGGAGTAAGCGGTTTTGAACAGATATGTTTTGAGTTGTGATTTGAAATGGGGGGACAGAATCTGTGTTTCTGAGTTGAGGTGGCAATGAGTTCCAGAGACGGGGAGCAGAGCGGCTGAATGCTCGGCTCCCCATAGTGGTGAGACGGGCGGAGGGGACAGACAGGTGTATGGAGGAAGAGGATCTGAGGGAGCGGGAGGGAGTGGGAACATGGAGGAGGTCGGACAGATATGGGGGGGGGGGGGCAGGTTGTGGATGGTCTTGAATGTCAACAGAAGGACTTTGAATTGAATACGGAACTGAACAGGGAGCCAGTGGAGCTGTTGGAGGACAGGAGTGATGTGGTGGATGGAGGGGGTTCGGGCAATTTTTGACTGGTAGTGTATGTGCATGAGTTGAATTTAAGGCTGTCAGCTTCAACATATTAATCGTGATGCTCTTTGATTTCCTTTCCTGCACACCATAGTTAAGTTCCAACTGTGTCCCCCTGCTCTTCCCGCTGACATGATGGAAGTCAAAAGTATAAAATGCACTTTGGGTTGAACAGAATTAAAATATCACCAACGTCTTTTCGAGTCCAAGCTACTTCCTACACGAGCTGAGTGTTCAGATTGATGTCAGCGGGCAACCACATCACAAAAGTCAGTGTGGATGATACTCAATCAAATATGTTAACTCAGCTAAAAGGGGGCACAACTGACTGCAGACGGGTCAACATAGAGGAAGACTCAGGTCTAAGAGGGGTCATCCCTATGTTCCCACATTTCTCTGACATTTTCAAAATTAGGTCTTGTGTTCCTACATTTCCCTTCAATTTAAGCCCTATGATGCCACAAGATTTTTTGGAAGCACTTGAAAGCAAATGAATGAATGAATGAATGAATGAATGAAACATAGACATGGGCGCACCAGAGTTAGCTAAAAGCTAGATTCCATCTGGAGTCCATTGCTACTGGATAACAGGTTGGGTGTAATTGGCTACCACATTGGGAGACAGCGCCAAATCACAACAAACGTTATCTCAAGACGCTTTTACAAACAGAGCAGGTCTAGACCGTACTATTAAAAGCGACCCAGAACCAAGACAGGGTAAGACTCAGTCTTATCCCATCTTAATCCACCATGAGCATTGCACCTCGCAGTATTTAGCTAGTTACCACGGCGAGGACAAACATCCTTTAACAGGCAGAAACCTTGAGCAGAACCAGACTCATGTTAGACAGCCATCTGCCTCACCTGTGATCCATCTACTCCTGCTTAGCTTCCTCATATAAGCTCCGGTCTTCTCCCCACATGCTGCCAGATTGTGACCATTCCTCAAGTGGTATTGTTGGCTCCTTTAACAGCGATTGTGTTGCCTGTAGCTTTTTCCTGTCTGACTTTTTGCTCCTTTGTCTCCGGTGCCTCCCTCCACCGAGCCTCAGCGCCTCACCACTTGTTGCCCAGCCTCAGCCACATCCAACGCCTCTCAGCTGGTTTCGCCACCTTCATCCACGCCTCCACTGTCCAGCCTCTGGGTCTGGTTCTGCTCCGATTCATCAGCCTGTTCATAATAAATCCCCCTGTCACAACCTCTAACCCCTGGCTTAGGTTTGCATTTTTTGGTAGGGTTGAAATACTTCAGTAGAAACCATAACAATATCCTCTGTTCATGCCATGTCTGCATGTATTTTTAATGGGACAGTAGGGGGGCCTTGACACTGCTAGAGAGCTGCCTGTGTTCCCACCTCATGTGCCTTGGTTCCTGCAAAGATGGACGCCTGTTGGTCCTTGAAGAGTGATGGGGGCATTTTGAAACAGTGAAAGAGCAAACCTACACAGGAATGATTGGATGTGGTGCACATAAAGAACAGGGGTCATACAGAGGTCAGAGAACTGCACTCGAAGGCACAAGCAAGCTGCAGTGTAACAGTGATGCATTTCCTGGTCCAGGTCAACACTGGCTCTGAACATACTGTGAAGGCAATGACAAGAAAGTATGTGAGGATTCAAATGAGTGATTTTCTGCAGAACCCATTTATTTAATTTGCCTCTCCTTTATTCTTTTAAGTGCCCGTTCCTCCTCACAGCAAAGAGGGGCAGCAGACAGAGCCACAGATAAGAGGGAAAAACCAAGAGAGAAATAAAGAAAGCCGGAGGAAAGTCGTGCAGCGCCGTGACTGCTGACAGAGACCCCATGACGAAAGGAGCTATTTGTCTGAACCTTAATTGAAGGTGAATGTGCTGATTGTTTTGACAGCATGATGGGAGAAAGAGGGAGGAGGAAATGAGGGGAATTGAAGGAGCAGATGAGGTGTGGCTGCCCTTTTTCTTTGTTAGTGAGTCATGTCTACATTTTATTCATGATTTGGGCTTTCAAAGCCTTAACAGAATCTGCAGAGGATGTAAATTTCTCTATTTGGCGGAGTGCACTCCATGAAAATTGAAGGTCATCAGTAACAACTTAAAGGTTGCAGGTGAGTTTTTAAAATCTGTAGTTTTAAAGATGAGGCCCTAGTTTTATATTTTGGGGTCAAAGTAACTACCAGGTGCAAAAAGTTTTAGAGTGATCAAGAGGAATGATTGAACTGATCGCTAGAAAGAACTCTAGATGCTGCAACATCATGGAAGCTGATACAGCATCGACCACATACAAGTGACAATGCACCTAGATTTACGCCAACTTGCAAGAAGTGAAGCTGACATGACATATTGCACTGGTGGATCAGCGGGGCCGATGCCACATCCCTTACTCTAACCATGCAAAACCAGACATTGAAGTTACCTTTTAACCCTAGAACACTAAAGTAACATCAGGTACATTTTACCTGATAAAAAGGACTTCACATCAAAGTGTATCATGGTACTACAATACATTGCAAATTGAGGTACTCCTCTTGTATTTCCCAGGATGAAACATCTCATAAAATGCAAAACAGTTTAATGGTGGGACGCCATAAAAATGCTCCAAATTTAGTGGAAATATTGTTTAATATAATTAATGATTATATGATGTTTGTTTCTCTGGAACAGCAATAATGTTCCTGGGTCAATTTGACCCGGGGCATATTCAACTATCCAAAAGTGTCAAAAGAACCCAAAAAAATCCCAATAATGTTTTTAAAATCTCATTTTTAACTCTGTTACTAACCATTAAAATGAAGATTTACCCAATGTGTTCTTTAATTCTCACAGGTCATGGTTCAATGAGGATAACTCACTCATTTTAAATTTAAATTAATGTTAAAACTTTTTTAATGCACATGGGGAAGCCCTAAATATAAATACAATAGTTTTACATGACATAGATCTTTGCTTGTTTTATTTTAAATAAAGATTTTTTTTTATGAAGTGATGTTTATAAATTAACACAAGACCTATTCTAGCTGCCCAGATTTTTAAGCTGCATTTAGCTGGTTTGGAAGGCATATTGCCTTAAATACACTTTTAAAAGGGTCAATTTGACCCGCAACATAACAGGAGGGTTAATGTTTTTTTTGTTTGTTTTTTGAAATGATGGAGCTGGGAACTTGTTCTATGGGCCACCCATTCCTTGGACATGTGAGCCTTATCCAGGGAAGGCACAGTCTCCCTGGATCAATGATAACTGTGGGAGATATAAACAAAGAATTGACTCTTAATTACTAACATTGGGTGAAAATCTCCAGAACATGTGCCTGCTGAAAAATCCAGGGATGGTAATAGAGAAACAGGCCTACCTTGGGTGACATTAAAGAGCAGCTTGAAGCTACCCAGGGACCCATGCAACTCAGACAGCAGCAACATAATGAAATCACATAACCTTAATTGCATGAGTGAAAATCACCCAACGTTAGTGTTCTACATCAAGTAACCCTCAGGTGAGCAGAGTCCACAGTACAGTCATGGCCAAAAGTTTTGAGAATGACACAACTATTAATTTTCACAAAGTCTGCTGTTTCAGTTTTTATAATGGCAATTTGCATATACTCCAGAATGTTATGAGGAGTGATCAGCTCAACTGCAATTAATTGCAAAGTCCCTCTTTGCCTTGAAAATGAACTTTATCACCAAAAACACATTTCCACTGCATTTCAGCCCTGCCACAAAAAGACCAGCTAACATAATTTCAATGACACACAGGTGTCACACACATTAACACAGGTGTGGGTGTTGATGAGGACAAGGCTGGCGATCAATCTGTCATGATTGAGTGACTGGACACTTTAAGAGGAAGATGGTGCATGACACCATTGTTCCTCATCTGTTAGCCATGGTTACCTGCAAGGAAACACGTGCAGCCATCATTGCATTGCACAAAAAGGGCCTAACAGGGAAGTTTATAGCAGCGAGTAAGATTGCACCTCAGTCAACCGTCTATCCAATTATCAAGAACTTCAAGGAGAGAGGTTCAATTGTTGCCAAACAGGCTCCAGGGCGCCCAAGAAAGTCCAGCAAGTGCCAGGACCATCTCCTGAACGTGTTACAGCTGCGGGATCGGGCCACCACCAGTGCAGAGCTTGCTCAGGAATGGCAGCAGGCAGGTGTGAGTGCATCTGCACGCACAGTGAGGCGAAGACTTTTGGAGGAAGGCCTGGTGTCAAGGAGGGCAGCAAAGAAGCCACTTCTCTCCAGTAAAAACATCAGGGACAGACTGATATTCTGCAGAAGGTACAGGGACTGGACTGCTGAGGACTGGGGTGAAGTCATTTTCTCTGATGAATCCCCTTTCCGATTGTTTGGGGGCATCTGGAGGAAGGCTTGTTCAGAGAAGACGAGGTGAGCGCTACCATTGGTCCTGTCTCTTGCCAACAGTGAAGCATCCTGAGACCCTTCATGTGTCGGGTTGCTTTTCGGTCAAGGGAGTGGGCTCTCTCACAATCTTGCCTAAAAACACAGCCATGAATAAAGAATGGTACCAGAACGTCCTCCGAGAGCAACTTCTCCCAACCATCCAAGGGCAGTTTGGTGATGAAGAATGCCTTTTCCAGCATGATGGAGCACCTTGCCATAAAGCAAAAGTCATAACAAAATGGCTCGGGGAACAAAACATTAAGATTTTGGGCCCTTGGCCAGGAAACTCCCCAGATCTTAATCCCATTGAGAACTTGTGGTCGCTTTTGATACTTATGAAATGCTTCTAATTGTATTTCATTAGTACCATAGAAACATCTGATAAAAACACCTAAAAACCCTGAAGCAGCAGACTTTGTGAAAATGTAATATTTGTGTCATTCTCAAAACATTTGGCCATGACTGTAGAGCAGATTCTGTCATTTTGAAGGAAACACTCACAGTTATGGAAAGTTCAATCTCCCCTCTGTCTCCCCATTCCTCCTCTACTTTAGCAATCCAGTAGACGCTGCATAAAACATAATATAACATTAACCAACTAATTACAACCAAACTTTGAAAACTGAAAGTTTGTTTTTCACAAAAACATTATAAACAAACTCCAAAACCAATAAAATATAATGTGGAATAAGAGGACTATATTTGATTCTTTTCAACTTTTAAGTTTAAGTTCGAGAGACCTGGAAAATTCATAAACAGCTTTAACTAACCAAGCAGCTGCAACCTCTGAAAGCCACCTCAGCTGAAACCACAATTCCATCAACAGCGTCCTCAAGCCCCCAAACCTAATACCAATAAAAACCCCTGCTTCCACCACTAATGTGAACCAGGATTCTCTACTTCCCCAGACACTGTGCTTCAGACTGATCCAGTATGGACCACTGCAGAAATTATATCAAGATGATGTCAAGGATAAAAAAAAAAATCTCTGGAAACTCTGGAAATCACTTCAAGCCGTCGTAGACTCCCAATAATGACATGTTTGAGCTCTGCCCTGCAGACTGTCATGCAAAGGAGTAATATCGCAGCATTTGGGTTAACTCTAATGACAATCACAGCCATTACAATCATACTGCATGATGCAAATTCTTAATGTGACAACTTTAAGAGCTGTAGTCTCTTCTACTTTGTAAAAGAGCCTAACCCTGAGCTATAATTGTCCTTAAAAGCTTATTTTTGCTAATTGTATAACAACTTCTAATCACTACATGACAGCCGCTGCAAACACCTGCTGTGTGAAAGGTGGAATAACTTTAATTCTCTTAATGAGAGAGCAATGTGCTCTTAATTGCTCCTTGTATGTGCACACACACGGATAATATAATGACAAGATCTGTTGGAAAAACACACGAACGCATCGGTTATATAATCATAATTACAAACTAGGATAAAAAGTGGTTTATATGGGGAGAGTTGGTGACCGATCAGGATGTTATTGTGAGTTTTTAAAGCAACATAAGATGGCTAACAGAGCTCTGGACTCCAGACTTTCTGGACAAGATAAAACATAACACCTTTAAATAAATGAACCACGACTGGCACCATGTGAGGTTGGAACAATGATGCTCGTAGAGTTTCATACACTGTCTGACTTCATGTTTACTTCCAGCCCTCCACAGTGCAGCGAGGACACAGCTTCCAAGCCATGAAAAGATGCTTGTTGACTGTGACCTGACAGTGACCTGCTGTCTCTGTTTGCAGTGCTGGTTTACTGGCAGCCTCACATAGCAGACATCACTAACACATGACTCAGAGACAGGGATGTGCTGTGCTGAGATTTAGGGGAATAGGTCAAAGTTAGGATAGCAGATCATGTGACAAGTTTTGGCACTGAAGAGACATGAGAGTTTGTGCGCTGCCAAGGAAAGAATGTTATACTGGATTTGCTCCTGGGGCCCTGCAGCTATGAGTTTGTTTCTGCGTACTGTATGCTCGCGTGCAATGTTGGATTGAATGTTGTGCCAACTTGGAACACAGGTCTGCTTCTAAATCCACCCAGCTCTGACTAAACCGTAGGACTTTGTATCAATTAATCAATGACTATCAATCAATTTGTAAAACATTTTTTGTAAAGGATTTTCAATGCACTTTATACTGAAAAGCATGCAGTTGAGACATCCTTAAATGTTTTTGTTTTTTGCATGAGTGCAAGGAAAATAGCAAAACCAAATGTGATGCTAGTTTTTAACATTAGCAAAGCCTTAAGCTCACATGCATGGCTGTAAAACAGGTGATATAAAACAGCCCAATAGTGACAACGTGACCCAGAAATGACCTCAAACATGGTGGCGTTAAAACACTACACTACACTACTGACTTCTTCTCACAGAAACTTGTGTTTCATATGTTCTGTCTAAATATTAGGAAAGCATTGGCACCTCACTAGATACTGATATAGGTAAAGATATAGGGTTGGGGGGGCGGGTTTTATACGGGGGGCGGCGGATTGTGATGCAGTAGTGCACTACGGCTCTCCCCCCTCTATCAGGTTTGGCGGGGCCTTAGTGTTTGGCTCGGCCCTACTCGTTGGGGGTCCATCGGGGCTGGGTGGGTGGCTGGTGTCCCTGTCACCCTCTGTCCCCCTGCTGCCCCCTCCCCTGTGGGGGCCTGGTCCGCGGCTGCCCTCGGGGCCGGGTTTCCCGGGGTTCCCTCGCGGTCCTCTTTGTGGGGTGGGGTGGCGCGCAGCTGGGGGGGTGTTACTACGGCAGCCATTGGGGTGTCCCTCCATGTCCCCGCGGTCTGGTCCATCAGTCGCAGGGCATGGGTGGGGGGCGTGGCTGGGGGGAGTGGTCGGGCCGTCTGGGGGGGGCGGGGGGGATTGGCCCTGCCGCCTCCGCCATCCCCCCGCTCCGGCGCGCTGGTTGGCGAAATGAAACCAGAGGAGAGAGGAGGTTTGTATTTAGAGAAATGAGACGTCCTCTCCTCCGGAGCGTCACGTGAAGCGACGTCGGTTTGTGATGACGGCTTTAACAGCTGTTTGTGTCTGCACACATGTTCACTGTAATAACTCTGATACATATAAACAGTAACAGAGCTCTGTCTCTGTGTTTACATGTTTAACACACACCTGTTTAACACACACCTGCACATGAAGAGAATCAGCTCTCTGTTTATTCTGTCCTGAAGCATCACGGATCGATTCACCAGTAAAACGCCTCATTATTAAATTATTTATTACTTTGAGGGAAAATAGAAACCATGCAACTCTTTTCAAACCCCGTGCTCATTAATGATCAGCCTCATATGAAACTTTATTAACCTGACAGGAAATATAAGAAGTGTTTTTACTAACAGACAAACTTTACTGTCAGACTTCTCTTCATGAAGAAAACCAGAACAAACAGGGAAACTAACAGGAGGAATAACTGATCATATATTCTATCAATGATGTTAGACTCTATTACTCTATTTCATTAGACAGTGAATCTGACAAAAACAATCAGATATAACATAATCCATCCTCTGTTATATTGAATTTATGATTTTGCGATCAGTATTTTGTTTTTAAAATTCACATCAAACACTTTTCAATCTCAGCTCATCACACACCGACGTGTGTTTATGATCTGTTTCAGGGCACCCTTAGTGACTGTTTTAAGGTCTGTTTCAGGGCACCCTTAGTGACTGTTTTAAGGTCTGTGTCAGGGCACCCTTAGTGACTGTTTTAAGGTCTGTTTCAGGGCACCCTTAGTGACTGTTTTAAGGTCTGTTTCAGGGCACCCTTAGTGACTGTTTTAAGGTCTGTTTCAGGGCACCCTTAGTGACTGTTTTAAGGTCTGTGTCAGGGCACCCTTAGTGACTGTTTTAAGGTCTGTTTCAGGGCACCCTTAGTGACTGTTTTAAGGTCCATCTTTTCTCTGTTATTAAACTCAGCTGATGTTAAGTTTCGGTTAAGTCCAAGCCACTGCAGCGTCCAATCGGTGAGTGATATTCGATAAGGGGGCGTGTCTGTCAGAGAAAAGACTTCCGCAAAGTCTGCTCTCGTGTTTCCTCGATTATCCCTCCTCGGATCAGTCTCCTCGCTCCTCGCTCCTCTCTCCTCCAGCAGCGTTTAGAGCTTTGGGACGCAAGTTAAAATGGCGCGTCAGTAAGCACTTCCGGTTCGACCGAGGAGCGAGGAGACTGCAGTTTAGAGCTTTGAGATGCACCCTATGAGGCATCTATCTTTATATGTCTATGGCTGGAGCAGCCTGCTCCTCCTAGCCCCACCCCCTCTGCTCTGGCCTGCTCACACACACCTTCAACTTGTTGTTAATCACTCCACAGTATTTAAACAAGTCAATTCTTATGTTGGTTGCCAGATCTTCATGTGTGCTCCTGCCTGCTTGTATCCAAGCCTGCTTTATGTTTTCGCCTCCTTGGATTTTGACCTCTGCCTGTTTCCCTGTTGTGGATTTTGCCTGCCGACTCTGTTCCTCTGCCTAGTTGGACTCCTTATAGGGTTTGAACTTTGGAACGGACTGCACCCTTCTCTGCCTGCTGTTTATTAAATTACTGTTTGCCTCAATACTGCTGTTGGGTTTTCTTTGAACTGTGACAGAATCAGCTAATCAATAATCGCAAGAAAACTCCTGCAAATACTAAGAATAAGAAAAATGGACTAAACTTTGGTACCAAAATGTTTTTTTTGACAGTTACTGTGTGCTTGAGTTTGCATGCAGTCTGAAGCATTTGAAATGATGACTTTGGGAATACATCTCCTTTAATTCCCCAAAGAGTTGAGCTCAAATGATTTAAATGTTATCGTTCAGTTGTGTTACCTTTTGAAAGTTAAATAGATTAGAGACATTTTATTATACTTACATGTTAGTGGTTAAATATTAACCCTTGGATGCATGACCTACCAATACCTACACTCTTCCATGAGTGGGGTCAAAAATGACCCCAATTAGAATCAATGCGTTTTTGCAATAAACTTAAGAAATTTCTTTAATTTTGGTTAAAGTTGATGATTTTTATTATATTTTGATCAACAAAAGAGTGATTTCATTTTTGACATGTTCATTTATTACTTTTTATTCACATTTCATTACAAAACAATCAATCAAAAATCAAAAAATGTCAAAATACATTGTGTGTCCGTTTGTCTGTTTGACTGTGGAGGACGAACAGAGAATGAACAAACAGTAGGTCCGGGGACCATAACACCGTCCACCGACATGTACACACACAAACGTCTTCTCTCTTCTCACTGTGTGCAGCTGTTACAAACTACTTGCTTCTGGCTGTGATCGTTGCACACAGGAATACTGCATTTACCACACGCACGCACGCAAACACACATCATTGAATAATCAATAATCATAAAAAAGGCTACCTAACAGGTTAGCTTTTATTACAATGATGTTATAAATATAGTAAGAGTCTCTACACAACAAATACAGTAATACATTACAGTACTAAAATTGCTTTGTAGTAAGCTAACTTTGTAGTTGGTAGTAAGCTAACTAGCTAACAATAAAGTAGGAGGATTTGATGACAATAATACTAATACTCTATCACAGAAAAGTCATGAATGTGGAAATTAAGTTCATAAATGAAGATAATACTTACATGTGTGTTGCTGTGTAATACATTACAGTGCTAAAATTACTTTGTAGTAAGCTAACTTTGTAGTTGGTAGTAAGCTAACTAGCTAACAACAAAGCAGGATAATGTAATGAAAATAATACTAATACTCTATCACAGAAAAGTCATAAATGTGGAAATTAAGTCCATAAATGAAGATACTACTTACATGTTGCTGTGTAAAAATGACCTCCTGGGTGGTGAGACTGCAGCATCAGATGTGTAAGTGCAACAGTAAATGTATACTGACAATCACAGTTGATAAGTATCAAAGGTTCCTAGAGTTAAGCCCTGAGATTCCATATGAAATGTTTGGGGTCATTTTTGACCCCGCTCATGGAAAAGTGGGGTAGTGATACAAAAGCTGCAATTTCTTAAAATGTATGAAATTTTTTTTTTAAAATGCAATGGCCTCATGTCACAAACATGTTTTATGAGGAATACCTGGAATATGAAAATATAAACACTTTTAATTTCAAAGATTTTGAAGAATAACAACCCTTGGGGTCATTTTTGACCCCACTTATGCATCTAAGGGTAGTAGATATGATTAGTAATCAGATCAGAATCAGAAATACTTTATTTATCCCGGGGAGGGAAATTAGGGCATTACAGAGCTCTTAAAAACAGTATGTTTTTTTGTGATCAATTGTTTATTGTTTATTTTGTGTTACAGTGGCTTTGACATTGCAAAATAAAAAATAAAAAATTGTAATATAATAATAAATTTAAAAATAAATAAATAAAAAATGTATTGGTAAAAGTATAATTATAATAGTAACAACAATAATCAATTATTAATCATGACGACATTGATAGTAAACTAAGAAAAGTAAATATATAAATAAAATTCCAATCCCTCCCCCATCTTGGTATCCCATTAACAGTCTGTACATAGACTTAAACAATCACACATGTGTGCATACCCACACACACATATATACGCATATATACACACACCCATATGCACATATATCATCAATCAATCTTTATTTGTATCGCGCCAAATCACAACAAACGTTATCTCAAGACGCTTTTACAAACATAGGAGGTCTAGACCACTCTATGTCAAATTATGAACAGAGACCCAACACCAAGACAGGGTAAGACTCAGTCTGACCCCACCTTAATCCATCATGAGCATTGCACATCGCAGTATTTAGCTAGTTACAGTGGTGAGGAAAAACTTCCTTTTAACAGGCAGAAACCTCAGGCAGAACCAGACTCATGTTAGACAGCCATCATGCCTCGACTGAGTTGGGTCTGGAAAGACAGATAGAGGGGAGTAAGAGAGAGAGGTGATAGTGATGAGACGAGTGGTAGAAGCTGTTGCCGCTGGAGTCCAGCACGTCCGTATCAGCTGGAGTCCAGATCGTCCACAGCAGGAGGACGTCTACGGCAGCTCAGAGGAATCTACGAGACAATGGAGCTCAGGGACTCCAGAAAGGTCTGTGGTTAGTAACTTTAATGGGACAGGCAGAGTTAAAGTAAGTGATGAAGGGGTTGGGGGGAAGAAGGTGAGCTAGGATCCCAGTGTCAGTGTGCCAGTTCCCCCGGCAGTCTAAGCCTATAGCAGCATGACAAAAGCTGGTCCAAGCCTGATCCAGCTCTAACTATAAGCTTTATCAAAAAGGAAAGTTTTAAGTCTACTCTTAAAAGTGGAGAGGGTGTCTGCCTCCCGGACCCTGACTGGTAGATGATTCCAAAGGAGAGGGGCCTGATAACTGAAGGTTCTACCTCCCATACTACTTTTAGAGATTTTAGGTACAACTAGCAAGCCTGCATGTTGGGAGCGTAGAGTTCTAGAGGGGTAATAGGGCACTATGAGCTCTTTAAGATACGAGGGTGCCTGATTTTTAAGGGCTTTGTAGGTTAAAAGAAGGATTTTAAATTCTATTCTACATTTTATTGGGAGCCAGTGTAGAGAAGCTAACACTGGAGAAATGTGCTCCCTCTTCCTAGTTTTAGTCAATACTCGAGCTGCGGCGTTTTGAACTAGATACAGACATACACATATACAGACATACACATATACTTACATACATAGTACATATACATTTATGAAGAAGAAAACATGCATGCATGCATATGTACATACACCAAGATAAACATCTGATATAGCGGCACCTAATCACTAGTAGCTATAGTAAGCCAGAGATATTTTGTAGTAGCTTCAGCCAACAAGTAACATTTTGTGTTTTAGTATAATGTGATCTAGCTGTGGATAGGTTCCAGCAGTGCAATATCTCTGTAAGTGGAGAGCCATTCCGTCACTGAAAGTGTATGCGGGTGTTTCCAGCGGCAAGCCACTATTTTTTTAGCAGCTGTGAGACCAGCGAACAAGAGTCGTTTTTCATTAATGGTTAGTTCCAAGGATGAGGTGTCATTAAGCAACAGTAGAGATTGTGAGTGAGGGACTGCTCTCTCAAGTAAGGTGGATAAGATGCCAGAAATAGTTTCCCAAAACCTATAAACCTCTGGGCACTGCCAAACCATGTGAATGAAAGTTCCAATTGTATTGTTTTGGCAGAAGTCCCAATGAGGGTTATCTCTGAATTTCATTTGATGGAGTCTTCGAGGAGTGAGATAGGATCTGTGAACAAATTTATAGTGAATCATTTGATGGTTTGAATTTCTAGACGACAGGGACATATTTAGCCAAATAGTGGGCCAATCTAGATCTGCGGACATATTAATGTCCTTCTTCCATAAATTGTCAAGCAGCAGAGGTTTATAAAAACAGTATGTTGTCACGACCAGAGGTGGGTAGAGTAAACCGAAACAGTACTCAAGTAAAAGTACTGTTACTGTCTAATGATGTTACTCAAGTAGAAGTAAGAGTACTCATAGAAATAAGTACTTGAGTAAGAGTAAATAAGTACCTAAAAAAAAACTACTCAAGTAGTGAGTAACTTGTGAGTAGTATCATAAAATTGTACTGTATTGGAAATGCTAATAACAATGCGAAGTGCACGCTGCCTTTAATAAAGTGACATAAATAGGAAAATGCCAAAATGAATGCTGTTAGGCATGGTTTACTTTCAAACATTAAAGAAAGAGAAGCTGCAATGTGCACAAACTAATGTACCCGCTTTCATTTTTTAAAACAAGCTAGAACTTCAAACTGAGATGTCATCAGAACTCCAGAACATTAATACTCCAACATTACAATAAAAAATATATCTATGCCTTCCAAACTTTCTTTTTTAACCTTTAACTTATTTTCAGTACATATTACTTAAAAACATAACTTGAAAATACTAAAACAACTTGGAAGTGTTTAAAAAGTCCATGAACTCAGTCCTGAAGAATCTCTCTGAGGTGACTGTTGGGCTTCAGAAGCAGCTGTTTTTATTAGCATGCTACCTTACTGCTCTTATAAGTTACTTTAGATTACTTTACAACATTTCTAACATGCTTTTAAGATTTAATATTAACTAGTATGATCATTAGCTTACCTAAGTGATAACTCACTATAACATGTTTTTAAGATTTAATATTAACTAGTATGATCCTTAGCTTACCTAACTGATAACTCACTATGACATTTTTTTAAGATTTAATATTACCCTGTATGATCATTAGCTTACCTAACTGATAACTCACCATGACATGTTTTTAAGATTTAATTGTTCTATAAGCTCAAGATTTCCACCGTATAGACAAAGTAAGCATCGCATAATGTGACTGTTTCTCCTCGTCATTTAGAAGTTATGAGAGAGTCCGGATGTTGGGTACAGGGTAAACATGTTCCTCCAAAGGGGACGCAGGTATTACGCAGCCTCTCTCCCCAGCCGTAGGTGGAGGCGGGGGCGGAGCTACTTTTCCGTTCGTTCAGTGTTGAGGCTATTTATAGCTCTGGATCAGAAGGAGCTGCTTGAGAGATCGGCTGAGTATAAAACATATAAAATGTAGAAAAAAAGGAACGGTAAAAGTAGCGACTGGACAGCCCAATGTAACGAAGTAAAAGTACATATTTTTTAACACAAATGTACTTGAGTAGGAGTAAAAAGTACTCTGCAAAACAAATACTCTCAGAAGTACAATTTTTTTGAAAAAACTACTCAAGTACATGTAACGGAGTAAATGTAACTCGTTACTACCCACCTCTGGTCACGACACAGACAGGAGAAGGACTCAAGCGCGGCACCAGTAGTCGTTATGCAAAATCGTGGTCTTTATTACCGAAAAAAGGTCGTCACCAGGTGTCAGAAGATCAGGCAGAGGTACAGAAACGGCAGGCAGAGGGGTCAAAACGAAGAATCGGAACTGGTCAATACACAGGAGTCGATACTGAGACTAACTGCTGGAACACTACGAAACGTAAGTTGATCTGGCACCGAGTGAGAAGACACAAAGAGAATATATAGTGGCAGGGAGTGCAGGTAACCAGACACAGGTGAAACACATTAGGGAGGGGCCAGGTGATCACACAGGAGGGAAACAGGACGGGAACTGAAAAAGAGAGAGAGACACGTTAACAACATAAAACAGGAAACAAGACCAGAATGACACAATAGGGAACATGACAGACAACCATGACATATGTAAGAAAGTTAGATATTAATAGGAGAAGGAATAAATAGATAAGATAAATATAAAATGATGATATAAAGACAAATAAAAACAAAGGGTTAATATTTGTTGCTGTTTGTGTGTGCACACATACTTCATTCCAGCTCTGCAGAAGTCAGAGCTCCAGTTTTAACATCAGAGTCAAAAACACCAAAACATGCTCCTGGTTACAAAAAGTAAACAACACAGCGCTGCCTCGGTGGTGTTGTCTGGCTTCTGGAGCCATTCTCAGAAAACACTCCGTGCAGCTTTGCTTCAAGTGTTCCTGCAAAACATTTCTTACTACTGTGGTAGAGCCAATTCAAGCTGGTAGCTCTCAGAGCACCACATTTTTAGGTCTTGATTCAAAATACCTCCAGGCCAAACATGTGGGTGTCGTTTTATAGCTGCTGCTGCTAATTCTTTGCCAATAATAATCTGAAGTATTTCAGCTCACAGCCGTGCACCGACTTGTATTTCCACAACCAATGAAGTTGATTACATCTCTGATTTGACCCACATCCACAAAAGAACTGCACAATAACCTTCAAAGGATGAAAACCACTATCAAGCCTGCAAGCTTTCCTGCAAACATGCATTACATTCACACTGTTTACTTTGGAAAATGTTCATCTTGGTTCTGATAGTTGGCTGTGTTTTGTTAGGAGCTACACCCTTAGCCAAACATGTACCCATTACTACAACAGGAGTTTGTTTCTTCAGAGAAAACATTATTACACACAGCCACTCTCTCTGATGTAACAAGAGGAGACGTCCACCGTCCACCTGAAGATGACGGTCTGTGCAAGAGACTGTGGGATGTATGAGTTCAAAGCAAGGACATCCAATTATCTCTGAGAACCTCAGCTATCGAATGTATCCCAAAGAGACCCAGCTCTGCAGCAGATTCAGTGAAACAAGCAAAAAAACAAACATAAATCACATTCTTCAATGACGAAACTCGTGTTAATTTGCTTTCCTTAATGATGGGTGTAAATGATTATTGAGTTAATGAAATACACAGCCACAGTGGTACATCTGATAATGAGCTAGCTGTACTCTACAATGCCCTGATGGGAACTGTGGGGAGGCTGAGTGGGGGAAGGACCGGCTGTCAAAGAGGCATGCAGTGCTCTGCTTCCTCTGTGCCCCCGTACAGCCGTGATGAAGTGGCTCCATCCATCTTGTTGCCTCCCAGTAAAGAACAGGCTTATTTGGCTGCTGAGCCGATGACAGATGGGAGCCGCCGCGAGCTTTTCTCTGCAAAAGGCCGGGACCCCTGGCTCTCGAATCTGCAGGCTGAACTCTGAGTGTCGGAGGGGGCAGCGACACGAGTCGTGACAGTGAGCAGAGGAGATGATGTAATCCAGTATGGTGAGCTCTTCTCTGATTATTCGGCGTGCACATTTGTTGAGTTCTTCTGCCTACTGTTCTGCTAATGCTAACAATGGCACTGCAATCTTTAATATTTTAATCATGCAGAATTTAAGGAAACTTTTCAAAGTTTTATTTGCATGCCCGATGAATTCTGATGCTGCTGGAATACCTTCATGTACAAAGAGGCACCCAGCCAGAGCCGACATCCTCTGTGCTTTTATTTTGGCGGTGTATTTTTGGGAGTTCATAGGTTCAATGCAGTTTGCAAGACATAAAAAGCAGACACCAGGAACCCCACATGTATTACTTTCTTGTTCTTCTCAACCAGCAGCTGTTTCAAATGACAGCCTGAGAAGAACAACACATTTTGAACCTTTGCTGTGCTTCACCCAGAGACTCAAAAACCACCCTGAACATAGACTGCTTACTGTCAGGAAAGCCAAAAGATCCTGGTTGCAGGATACCACAGAACCACACATCCTCCATGTCAACAGATGGAACATGAGTCAAACTTTAACAATTAAAATACACCTCAAATTAACTTTTTTCAGACATGGTTTCTGTCATTAAAGTGAGTTCTTTTCATGCTGATTTATATCCAAGTGCTCATTTTTCTGAGGACTTGAGTTTTAATTAGTTGTTTGATTGTTTGCTGTTGACACATGCATGCTCCTGCCTGATTAACACAGCAGAGGAGGAGAGAGTCATTGAACTCTCCTTAACCATGAGTGTCTGCTTCAAATCAACACAATAATCTATCCTGCTGTGGACTGGACCCACCTGTAAGTCATGATCATACCTTGGCTCCACCAAAGCAATATGTCAGCGCCAATAGAGGTGATCTTTACCGTGGACTTCCACATGATTTGCCACCTGGTCTGTCTCCGATCCGCTGCCGGACCGCCGGACATCTGGAGTCATGTGACCAAGGTTTTCCTGCTGTAATCACTGAATCAAGGATTCTCCTCCTCCTCCTCCTCTCCTCATCCATGTTGTCTTTCTGGTCCTCTGAAAACCTCTGACCTGTTGACTCCAGGCCTGGCTCCGCTCATCATGACTTTGGTTTGTTGTTGTAGTTAAGTGAAATACGATCTGGTGATAACACAGAGTGTTTTATTCTGAAAATTAACCGGATGTTTTCAATTTGTTTTGGTGAGACCTGACTTCCTGTCCCGCTCCATCTGCTCTGTTGAGATTGATGCGTCGTGCTTCGGCATCCCGGGAAACATAGAAGTATTGCGTATCTGATCCGGAGGACTCCGACCTGCCGGATCAGAGATGCAGCCGGAACGCAACGGAGCAGATCCAGTGGAAGTTAACACATTGACTAGAATGGAAACCTATCAGATCTGGTGCCGTGACGGATCAGAGACAGACCGGACACGGATCTGGTGGAATATTGCCGTTAGGCTTGACATCTCACAGAGGGAGGAGCATGGAAGTAAGTTGTCTTTGCACATCTTTTCTTTCTGTAATGCTGTCAGAACTAAACTCCAACAACCTGAGCTTGTAGCAGCACAGACTGTAAATCACTGTTATTAGATTTTGCCATTTACATGAAGGTATAAATTTTCTTTTCTTTTCCCAAGTAGTCATATAGATCCAAAATTATATAATGATATGGTCAATGCTCAAATATAACATTGCATTTCATTCCCAGCACTTCTTCACATAGCTAACTCAAACTATTGTGTGGTTCTGTAAATAGATCTTTCATTTGATCTTTATTTTATTCTATTTGATCTTATTTGTATTTATTTTATTTTATTTGTATTTATTCCATTCTATTTTATTTGTATTTATTTTATTTTATTTGTATTTATTCTATTCTATTTTATTTGTATTTATTTTATTTTATTTGTATTTATTCTATTATATTTTATTTGTATTTATTCTATTATATTTTATTTGTATTTATTTTATTTGTATTTATTCTATTCTATTTGATTTGTATTTATTTGATTTGTATTTATTTTATTTGAATTGTATTTATTTTATTTGAATTGTATTTATTTTATTTGAATTGTATTTATTTTATTTGAATTGTATTTATTTTATTTGTATTTATTTTATTTTATTTGTAGTTATTTTATTTTATTGTATTTGTATTTATTTCATTTGTATTCATTTTACTTGTATTTTATTTGTATTTATATCTTATTTTATTCCTTCATCTATTAATATCTAACTTTCTTACATACTGTTTATAAGAGCTCTGTAATGCCCAAATTTCCCTCCCTGGGATAAATAGAGTATTTCTGATTCTGATTCTGATACCCCTTTAAGAGCTGGACATCTGACCCAAAGACGGCACCTTATATGTCCAATATCAACAGATGTCTGATAAATCCTCTGAGCCATGTGACAAAACATTTGCACAACAGTCGTTTCTCCTCTTCTAAAGACTTAACATGATAAAAACTCCACAATAGGTTTATAAATACAAAACCTGCAGTGATTGAAAGCAATGCTGAACAGACATCCAGTTTAATATGTGAAGATCACATTTGTTTGGAGCATTAAAGTTCTTATTTCAGCATGAAGAGCAGCTGAAGTAAGTCTTGGAGGAGCATGTTATGGCTTATTTTGATGACTTTGAAGTGACAGTTCAGAACGGATACACAAAAGCATTGCACCAAAACACCATTTAGCAGAGGAGTGCTTTCAGAGGCGCAGCCCTCGATCAATAAAAGAGGCCTATCAGTTGATGTAGTGTTGTTTGGATGCAACCTTTAGCTGTTTCATGCTACATTAAGTGACACTAGAACATCTCCGTGTGAGTTATGAAATCTGAGTCCGTGTGGCTGTCTCTCTTCTCGGCAACATTAACCTTAATGTCGCAGCAGAAAGTGAGCCGAGCGCTAATTAAAAAACAAGGATGGATAATGGTGCGGTCTCATATCCGAGACGCTCACAGCCGTCACTAAATTCATCTGTATAATTAAAGCGCTCAGTTCCACAGCACTGGGAGCGTGACATTAATTGCTTTCTGTGTCATTTTGTTACCTTTCTTTGTGAGGCTTTTTTTTTTTCATCTAAGGAGAAAATGAAAAGTTCATGTTGACCATCTCCACCATGCAGATAAACAACAAACAGAATCCACGCTCCTCTGCTCTCACAGATACAAATATGTTGCCATTTAACTTTGTTAACCAGCTGAGCAATGGCTGAAAGCAGGCGGTGACAAGTTGTTGGTGAATAATAGGTTTTAAATGCAGTGCTCTGTGAGTGCATTACAGTGTGCATCATTTTTTACTCCGGAAATTACATTAGAGCTCCGGAGCCGATATGAAGTGCTTGATGAATGCCCCCACAGGCTCCTGAAAGCCCTCCTTCTGCCTGAAGACACACACACACACACTTTCACATGTAAATCCAATAATGAGGTGTAATTTATCATATGATGAATATTGATCATTTGCATTAATTTGAAGTTTAGCTCATCTACAAAATATGTAAATGTATTGACAGGACACTGAAGAAGCAGCTGTTATGAACAAGGATGAAGAGCTGGAGTTATAAAGCAAAATGCAGAACTTTGCTTTACATGAAAACTGTAAAGTGCAGAAAGAAATCAATTTAGATAGATCTTTATTTGTCCTTAATAAGGAGATTTGTTGTCACCATCTGTACAAGAATACATGCATAAAACACAAATCAACAATAAAGATCCACCCAGCCTCACAACAATGGTGCACATCCTCCCACATATATAAACACACCGGACACATTACATTGGCATTTCATTTAGCAGTGCTATGGCCGACTGGACAAAGCTTCTGCCAAACTGGGCTCGCCTACAGTAAGGGGATCTGTATCTGCGACCAGATGGGAGCAGTGTCAAGACCGAGTAGAGGGGGTGTTGGGGGTCCAGTGTTATAGTGCGTGCTCTGCGTATGATGGCTCTGTTGTTGAGGTCAGACAGGTTGGGTGTGGGGAGGCGGATAATAATAATAATAATAATTCATAGAATTTATATAGCGCTTTTCTTAGTACTCAAAGTCGCTTTACATAAGATGAAAACTAAAGAAAGAAAATAAAACACATAAATAAAAACAAACAAAACAGGGACAGAGGTGGGGGGCGGGGGGAGAGGTCATGTGTGGTATGCTTTTTTGAACAGGTAGGTCTTGAAGTGGTTTTTGAATGAGAGGAGAGAGTCAGAGTTGTGGATGTGTGGAGGGAGAGAGTTCCAGAGAGTCGGGGCAGCGATGGCAAAGGCTCTGTCCCCCAAGGTGCGGTGCTTGGACTTGGTGATAGGGGGACAGGAGGTTGGCATCTGATGATCTGAGGCGGCGAGATGGGGAGTGGCATTTGAGGAGGTCGGTCAGGTAAGAGGGGGCGAGGTTATTGAGGGCTTTGTAGGTGATGAGCAGGATCTTGAAGTGGATTCGGTGCTGAATGGGGAGCCAGTGGAGGTGCTGGAGGATGGGTGTGATGTGGGCTCTGGGTGAGTAAACGGGCAGCTGAATTTTGGACATATTGAAGTTTTTTGAGGTCGGTGGAGGGGAGGCCGTAAAGAACGCTGTTGCAGTAGTCCAGTCTGGAGGTTATGAAGGCGTGGATGAGGGTTTCTGCAGCAGAGGAGGAGAGAGAGGATCTGAGCCGTGCGATGTTGCGGAGATGAAAAAAGGATACTTTGGTGACGTTTCTGATGTGAGGTTTGAAGGAGAGGGTGGGGTCGAGGATGATGCCGAGGTTACGGACTACTGGGGAGGGTTTGACTGTGTGGTTGTCGATGCGTAGTGAGAAGTTCTGGGTGGAGGGGAGGAGGGATTTGGGGCCGATTAGAATGATTTCAGATTTATTGCAGTTGAGTTTTAGGACATTTTTGGTCATCCAATGTTTGAGGTCAGTGAGGCAGTTTGTGAGGGTGGAGATGACGGCAGGAGTGATGGTTTTTGTGGAGATGTAGAGCTGGGTATCGTCGGATGATTTTGGTGGCAGTGTTTGTGGTGTGTATGAGTTTGTTTTTGTTGGAGACAGTTAGCATGTTGTAGTAGCAGGGGGAACAGTAGAGGAGGATGGGTTGGATGATTTCACATCATTAAAATGTAGAGCTTAATCAGATTACACATGTCATGAACCATTTTCCTCTGAAGTCTTTAAAACATGGCTTCTTCAAATGATAAAGTCATTCTACCAATTTGTAAATCTTGTTACTACAGATGTTAACTGGTGATGCTAAAATCTGTGTTGACCTATACAGCTGCAAGTATGTGAATCCTTTGGATTTACCTGGATTTCTGCATAATTTGGTCATAAAATGTATTCTGATCTTCATCTAAGTCACAACAATAGACAAACACAGTCTGCTTAAACTAATACCACCAGTTTTTATGTTTTTATTGACCACACCATGTAAATATTCAGATTGCATGGTGGATAAAGTATGTGAACCCTTGGATTTAATAACTGGTAGACCCTTCTTTTCAGCATTTTAGTTTAGTTTAGTTTAGAAAACTTTAATGTACTCCAAGAGGCAATTTGTGGAACAGCACAGCTTTAAAAAACACAACAACATGACAGGTACATCAGACACACACAACAAAATGATCCAAACAACCAATAGTAGCTATTTCACAGTAGTAGTCAGTGCTAGCCCAATGTGAACAACAATCACAGTTTAAATACAAATAATAAAATAACATTGGTGAACTTGTAGACAACCTTAGATCACTTGTGCATCTTATTCAATTGAGTTATTGCCATGGGAATGAATGAGTTTTTAGCACGATTGGTTCTTATCTTTGGGTATCTATACCTCCGGCTAGAAGGGAGTAGCTGAAACTCCACTGAGAGTGGGTGTAATGGGTCCATGCAGACTTTGTCTGCCTTCACAGCCAGCCTGCTCAGGTACAGCTGCTGCAGGTCAGCTTGCTGCTCCCAGATCATTTTCCCACAGATCTTTACAATTTTCCCCAATTTGTTTTTTTGTGTAATTTTAGCATGACCATACCAGCAAATGATAGAAAAAAAAGGATGCTTTCAATAAAAGATTTGTAAAATAGAGTTAAAATTGTGTTACACTCAGTGTTGTCCTTTTTTGAAAACAGCATCCACTCATGAGTCCCAGGAGAGTTTGTGATCTAAAATGAGACCAAGATACTTGTAGTCTGTCACCACCTCAATCTCCTCTCCTCTGAACCTCAACAGAACGTTTCCTGTAGATGCAGATCAGACCTGCACAACGCTCAGGAGGAATTTTGGACCATTCCTCTTTACAAAACTTTTCAGTTCAGGAATTTTCTTTGGATGTCTGGTGTGAATCGCTCTTTTGAGGTCATTTGGGTCGTTGTCCTGTTGCATCCCCCATCTTCTGTTGAGCATCAATTGATGCATCGATGGCTTTAAGTTATCCTGCAAAATGTCTTGAAAAACTTTGGAATCCACATTTTCCATCAATGATAGCAATCCGTCCAGACCCTGAGGCAGCAAAGCAGACCCAGACCATGATGCCAACATACTTCACACTTGGGATGATGTTGTGATGTTAGTGTGCTGTGCCTTTTTTTCCATGTTCCTTTCAAACTATTCAACTTTTGTATCAACTGTCCACATAATATTTCACCAGTAGTGCTGTGGAACATCCAGGGGCTCTTTCACAAACTTCTAACATGCAGTAGAATTTCTTTTAGGACCAATTTGTGCAGAAATCCAGATAATTCCAAAGGGCTCACATACTTTTTCTTGCAACTGTATGTTGAATTTCTTTCCTTCAGTTCTCGACTCACTGTTTCATTGCTCATGTAATGGATATCTGCAAATAAAGACACTGACATCCTGTATGTAAAACAAAAAAAGGAGTTGACTGTTTTGCAATTCATGAGCCTTTGAGCTTAACTTTCATGAATGACAAGTCCTACGAGTGCCTGTAATAAGAGCTGCACACCAGCTGCAAGACGAGATGCTGAATGAGTCGAGTCTAGACAGTTTTATCATCAGAATAAGCCTCTAACTGTTAAACTGAGAAAATGCCAAGATAAATAATAAAAGGGAATATGATGCAGTTGTATTCTTTATTTGAGGGTAACAGTTCCACTGGTCAAAGGAAGATCGGACTCATTTTCCTCACATTTTCATCCTCTTGGAGTTAATGAGAGTATACCACATCAAAGTTGTTTGTGGTTTAAGGACGTTAGAAGGCAAGACACTTAAAATAACACCACGCTTTGCATACAGAAATAAGCTGACAGATCATTAAAAAGCAGCAGGATTCAAACCCTTATGGCCAATTCCAGTCTTGGGATTAAAACTAATAAATAAAGTCGAGTAAGTATTCCAGTTCATGTGCTCTGCGTCTAATCTGAGCATTTCTCTCTCGTGTTCTGGCACGGACCGCCGTCGCAACAAAAGTTCCCGCTGAGCCCGAGTGCATCGCGGGGCCTGAGGAGCGGTCGGGTCTTTGCATCTCATGCAGCTCATGAAAGTAAACTTGTCCACCTGTCACAACAGCAGATGTCTGAGCTGAGCGTCTGCAGACGGAGCTGAAGCTGCACAATTCTGCATCAGATGATTTCTCACCCCGGGGGGATAATGAGTGTCTGAGCTGTCTGTGAGATATCGACCATTATTCATAATCTGCTGCAAATAACTCACCTTGTCTCATCGCTTCATACAGAGTTATATGATCATATATGTTCAGGTTATGGTGAGCATAGCTGGTGCATATCTGCTTTTATTTTTACTGTGAAGCTCAGGACACAGCCATTCTTGTGCTGATGTTTTCTCCTGTCAGCATCTTATCAAAATCCTTCCCTGAACTATTCATGATCAGAAGATGGATTTAACGCCCGGGCCACACTGCTTATCTCTACCTGAGCCTGATAGCTACCTCACTAAACTGATGCTGCCGCTTGCTTGTGTGCCGTCACACAGACAGAGTTTCAGAGAGACTGCTTCTACACCTGTTTGCAGCCTGGTACAAAACTATGGGCTCCATACCTCATTACTAAATTCTTAGCAAATGTGTGTGAGTGTGGGAGGAGGGGTTATGACTCATCCTAATTCAATGATATTAAGGTAAGAGATATGCATAATTTGGTGTAATTAGGGAAGTGGCTGATTTGACTGTGGGCACATTACAGCTGTGTGCGATGGCCTCAAGTCCTCCTCTTTTTCTCTGTTGCTAAGAATTAGTTGGAGTCTGAATTTTAAATATGACGACCGCTACCTCTGGGCTTCAGTGCCATTGGTCATAAAGTCTAAGCTCCCCACGCACACACATCTCAAGAAGCTGGAGACACCTCGCTCCTCTATCATCTATTCAGACAGCCACGGCTTCAACTTTTGTCTCTAAATGACTTCATCATTTCCAGAATAAACATTATGCATCACTGCAGAGGACTTACATTTTGTTACAGAGACCATTAACTTGTTAGGGGAAATTTACAGAGAAGCAAAAGTCAAGTGAATAGGAGGCTCATTTTCTAGTAGACTTGCATTTAATTAAAATACTTTATGCCATCACTGGAGTCGCTCCCTAATGGCATATAAGGGAAACAGGTTTAAAGAGTTTGGGCATTTGCTACACTTTTGAATGCAAGAGGATATGATAACTACATAAACAGTCTTTGTCTGATAAGTATAGATTGTACATATCTAACTGTAGTGATATGTTAGATATGTAATCATTGGGCCCAAGTCCCTCACAAATCCCATTCCAAATTTCACTCTCACTTTAAATAACTCTACTCTATCTCCTGCACCTCACATCCGTAACCTTGGAATCATTTTTGACAGCAACCTTTCTTTTCAACACCACGTCACCCAGCTCACTAAAACGGCCTTCTTCCACCTCCGAAACATCGCCCGCCTCCGTCCATTCCTCTCTTTCTCTGCCGCAGAAACCCTTCTCCACGCATTCATCACATCCCGTTTAGATTACTGTAACAGCATCCTGTTCGGCACATCATCCAAAGTCCTCCATAAACTGCAATACATTCAAAACTCTGCTGCACGCCTCCTCACCTGCACCCGCTCCCGTGACCACATCACCCCCGTCCTCCAACATCTTCATTGGCTCCCCGTCCCCTACCTACCGCATACAGTTTAAAATCCTCCTCCTCCTCACCCACAAAGCCCTCCACCACCAGGCCCCTTCCTACCTCACTGACTTCCTCCACCACCAGGCCCCTTCCTACCTCACTGACCTCCTCCACCACCAGGCCCCTTCCTACCTCACTGACCTCCTCCACCACCAGGCCCCTTCCTACCTCACTGACCTCCTCCACCACCAGGCCCCTTCCTACCTCACTGACTTCCTCCACCACCAGGCCCCTTCCTACCTCACTGACCTCCTCCACCACCAGGCCCCTTCCTACCTCACTGACCTCCTCCACCACCAGGCCCCTTCCTACCTCACTGACCTCCTCCACCACCAGGCCCCTTCCTACCTCACTGACTTCCTCCACCACCAGGCCCCTTCCTACCTCACTGACTTCCTCCACCACCAGGCCCCTTCCTACCTCATTGACCTCCTCCACCACCAGGCCCCTTCCTACCTCACTGACCTCCTCCACCACCAGGCCCCTTCCTACCTCACTGACCTCCTCCACCATCACACTCCTTCCCGTAACCTGCGCTCCTCACATGCCAACCTCCTGTCCCCACCTCACAGAACCAAGCACCGAACCTTGGGGGACAGAGCCTTCTCAGTAGCCGCCCCCACCCCCTGGAACTCACTCCCCTCCCATATACAAAACTGCTCTGACCCTTCAGCTTTCAAATCTCTTTTAAAAACTCACCTTTTTAAGTTAGCTTTTCATTTGTGATTGTACTGTTGTGTTGTTTTGTTTGATTTGTGTTATTTGTTATAGTTTTTGAAAAGTGCTTTATAAATAAAATGTATTATTATTATTATTATTATTATTATTATTATTATGATGATGCATGGTGGTGTTGTGGGTAGCATTGTCTCCTCACAGTAAGAAGGTTACTGGTTTGAGTCCCCAGCCTGTGTGCTGTTTGCATGTTCTCCCTGAGCATGCATGGTTCTCTCTGAGTACTCCAGCTTCCTCCCACAGTCCAAAAACATGCTCCCCAGGTTAATTGATCACTCTAAGTTGCCTGTAGGTGTGGGTGTCTGTCTTTCCATGTTTGCCCTGTGATGGGTTGGCGACCTGTCCAGGGTGTACCCTACCTTCCGCCTGATCTGGTGGAATTTGTCCACGAGTCCACAGTTTGCAGCACTACTATGACAACAGATTCCTATCCCCGCCTTCATGCAGCATAAACAAACATTAACTTGACCGTTATATAGCTGCTAACTGTTAGCTGCAGTTCATAGTGATGTGGCTGCGGTGGGAAGGAAAAGCTATGAGCTGCTGGAAACAAGAGTCATAAAAGTGTTGAGTCTGACTCATTATCTCCACGTGTCATTGATCCACACATACGAGCCATAAATCCCAAACACTCCACATGAAACTGCAGAGGGAGAACACATGTGTAGATGCACTCTGAGCGACCACTTTGCCATAACACACAGCCTCTTGATTTGGTTGTTATTTACAAGATATTGATTAGTCATGCTTTAAGGACCGAGGAAGCGCTCCCTGATTGAAAACATGCGTTTGGTTAGCTTATTTCTGTGCTGCATCTGGTTCTTCTCTCTGTCATGCATGAGAGCGAAGCAACAATGGCAATTTTATCCACTATAATACATTTGCTGTTGCCTGGTATCCGCCTCCATAACAACAAAGTCATGGCACTTATTCATGGTAGAAAAAAGAAAAGGGGAAAACAGAGAGAGGGAGAGGGAAATAGCCATCAGCACTCAAAGATAAATTGGCTTTTATCCATCGAGCTGTATGAGCTGCAGCGTTTCTCTGAAGTCAGAACTGCATTATTAAGTCAAATTAAGCCGTGTTGTGCACGCCCGAGCTGAGTGCTGACCCTTTCTTGATAGAGAAGGCTGTGTCGTTGTGCTGCATTAGGAGGCCCAATTGATCCTGTCTGCAGTTAAATAAGGCCATCACTGGACTAATTCGCCCATGCCATTAACACCGCAGATTTTAATCTCTCGTTTGTCTCACTGGAGGCTTCACAAACCCTGAGATTCGTTTAAACACTCTTCCTTACACTTAAAGTTATTCTATGGCGACAGTCTGACGTTTCTTGGTTCCTAAATTTGTCTCCTTACAACTACATCTTAGGATGCTGCATCCCTTCTTCCTTTGTCCTCTTTTTCGCCTCTTCTCTAGCCACCCGTAGCTTCTTTTTTCTTTTTTCTCCCACCAGACTCTCCCTTATCCTCCCTTTCTATTTTTGTCTTTCATGGACTTTGTGAGGAAGGCTGCGGGAGAGACTGAAAGGGAATTAGAGTCCTTGGTGTCATTGAAGCCTCTGAGACTGACAGTGAAAAGCCAATAATGAGCCCTCCATCCTTATTTTCCTCACACACTGACCAGACTCCTTTCTGTCCTGCAGGCTTGGACTTTTCTGGTGGTTCAAAGGCCATTTGTCTTGGAACTAGAGAGACTCTCTCTCACACTTTCACCCAGACTCCCACACCCCCATTTGAACTAAATGAATCTAATTAGGTAAACATTTTGGATGATGGATTTTGGGCCCTCTATTCTGGCTGCAATTACTGAGTTTCTGGGCTATTGATTTGTCTCAGAGTGGAGCTACAGTAGATTGTGTTAAACCTTGCCAGGAGGCAAACTACAGCCTGAAGTACACCGTATATCCTCTGGTAATTATTGTCAAGAACGTGCTCTGCAAATCATCACAAAAATTCGATCTCAACCCACACGCCATTGATTGTTTGTGGCGTTCAAAACACATCAACAACTTGTATCGAGTATCATTTCATCAACAGGAATGTTTGTGAACCTCAAACAATTCCCCGCCAGGTTATATTTGCTGCGTTAAGCAAGAAGTGTATTGATCATGTTGCGTATGCAACACTTGCTGAATCAATAGCATAATAAAACTCAAACATGCAAGCACAAAGGTAAGGCCATCCACAATATTCAAACAACAGACATTTCTCTGCAACATCAAGCTGAGGATGAGAAGCTAATGTTCTGTTATTAGGGATAATGTTGTGTTGTTGTGCTCCAGGCTGCAGATCTTAAAAAATGTCAAATCAAAATGTAGCTCAAGGGAAAGTTCAGACAGGAAGACGGTACCTGCAATCACAGCAGACGTTTAACTCTCCTCTCCCTCGCTCAGTAGCTCACTCTCTTCCAGCTGCTGTCATTGGTTAATCAGTGGTGGCACTCTTAGTGTCTTATCCAATAACACAGTGGCACGCCCTTATCCTCAGCCTATCACTCACCTAGTTCTTTCTCGCTGTTGATGGTGCACGCCCCTTCACCTCCCCATCTCCACCTGGTCTCCACAACGTCTTCAATTTCCTAGAAATCATCAGCCACCACCACCAGTGTCTGGACTCCATGGGGGACTGCTTCTGCTGCCAAATTCAGTCTTCCTACGCTGACAAAAATAATAATAATAAATAATCCTAAAGTTTATTTATAAAGCACTTATCAAAACAGATGTTACAAAGTGCTTTACATCATAAATCAAAAATATGTTTTCAGCTGTGATTTAAGAGAAGGTACTGATGCAGCTTGCCTCAGATCCTCTGGCAGGTCGTTCCACAGTCGTGGAGCCTGAACAGCAAACGCTCGGCCACCCTTAGTTTTCAACTTTGTGAAGGGAACTTTAAGGAGGTTCCTGCCTGAGGATCTGAGGCTGTGCCAGGGACTCTATATTTTCCATAGATGCAAAATATGCCTGTCTTTTCATTAGTCATTAAGTTGTGATGAATAACATTTCATTCTTTAAACCTTGTCTCTCCCGATTGAACTGAAATCATCTCTCTCTCCAATTGATTCAACACTGAAAAAACAATATGTGGTAAAAGTCCAGAGGGATATGAATCATTATTTACCAAGAAACAACATTTTCTTATGAACCATACTTATCATTAGACCCCAGCTACTGTTAGCATTCAACCATCTACAAGCTAACGTCACCATTAGCTCCAAATTTAAAGCCCTTCCACTTGCAGCATTCACATGATGGTCCATTGATGGTTAGTTATACTACTGCTACACTGCTGTACTGCTTTGTTCCTCATGGCAAGTTATTTAAACTTGGGGAATCTCAAAAAGTCTCAGTATTTATATGCTGCAACCTCAAATATTGAAATATGATGCTTCTTTTAACCTACAAAGCCCTTAAAAATCAGGCACCCTCGTATCTTAAAGAGCTCATAGTGCCCTATTACCCCTCTAGAACTCTACGCTCCCAACATGCAGGCTTGCTAGTTGTACCTAAAATCTCTAAAAGTAGTGTGGGAGGTAGAACCTTCAGTTATCAGGCCCCTCTCCTTTGGAATCATCTGCCAGTCAGGGTCCGGGAGGCAGACACCCTCTCCACTTTTAAGAGTAGGCTTCAAACTTTCCTTTTTGATAAAGCTTATAGTTAGAGCTGGATCAGGCTTGGACCAGCTTTTGTCATGCTGCTATAGGCCTAGACTGCCGGGGGAACTGGCACACTGACACACTGGGATCCTAGCTCACCTTCTTCCCCCCAACCCCTTCATCACTTACTTTAACTCTGCCTGTCCCACTAAAGTTACTAACCATAGACCTTTCTGGAGTCCCTGAGCTCCATTGTCTCGTAGATTCCTCTGAGCTGCCGTAGACGTCCTCCTGCTGCGGACGATCTGGACTCCAGCTGATACGGACGTGCCGGACTCCAGCGGCAACAGCTTCTACGACTCGTCTCATCACTATCACTTCTCTCTCTCTTACTCCCCTCTATCTGTCTTTCCAGACCCAACTCAGTCGAGGCATGATGGCTGTCTAACATGAGTCTGGTTCTGCCTGAGGTTTCTGCCTGTTAAAAGGAAGTTTTTCCTCTCCACTGTACCTAGCTAAATACTGCGATGTGCGATGCTCATGATGGATTAAGGTGGGGTCAGACTGAGTCTTACCCTGTCTTGGTGTTGGGTCTCTGTTCATAATTTGACATAGAGTGGTCTAGACCTCCTATGTTTGTAAAAGCGTCTTGAGATAACGTTTGTTGTGATTTGGCGCTATACAAATAAAGATTGATTGATGATTGATTGATTGATGCAGATGTGAAAGTGCAAAAAGCCTGCAGTTCCTCAAGTGTCCACTTGAGGCTGGCTGCAAAAGCCAAGTAATCCATTAATGTGACAGGTTGAAAAGTTTAACAGTTTAAAAATAGTTTGCCAAGTTCATTGTTTATAAAAGAACTAAAAACTACATTGGAGATAAAAAAAAAACAGAATGATTTCATAAGTTTCATAGAGTGATTGAAATCATGTAAAACATTTAAGTCATTTAAAATGCATTAAATCAGTTAAAGCAGTCTCGGAAAACTAGCATGAATTTGAATGTAGCATTTCCTCAGGACTCCGTCTAACCCCTCCCCTCCTCCCTCAGAGGTCCTCCAAAACGATGACCCCCCCGCTCACATGCACGAGCGCCGCTGACTTGCGACCATATGATGGTGACTGATTCAAAACCGGTCCTCACCAAAACATTCTCATAGTGAAAGTTAAAAACACAAACAAACATGGCTGCTGTTAGCACTCACAACTGTCATGCTAGCATTATCCAGTTGTACTGGTGACACACGTATCAGGAGAAAAGTTATAACACATGTAATACTGTAACAGCTCTACTGTTTGTTAAACCTGTTCAGTGTAGATGTTCTTAATTCCTACAGTGTTGACAGTCAGTGAAGGCATCAGGAGAGGTGTAGAGTGTGAGCGGGAGAGAGGAGAGACAAGAGGAGAAGTTCTTCATTCATTCAAACATTGATTGTTGTTTTGTTGGTTGGCGTGATCACGGCCGACAGTGACCGGTTATTAAAGCTCAACGTGTTCACGAATCGGCTCATCATCACTACAGACATTTCTGTAGGACTTACTAAATGTCATTCATTCTTCTGCTTGTCAGAGCCCCCGTGGTGATAGCTTTTTAGACTCTGATCCGGACTACAGTCCTGAGCAAAGCACCTCATCGGGTCAGAGGGGACAGGCCCGAGGTGGAGCGAGAGGGGCAGTCAGTAGAGTCAGGGGAAGCAGAGGCAGGAGACGGAGACTCAGAGTGCACGCCGGGGAAATGTACGCACAGGAGGCGGGCAGAACGGCAGGAAGGGATTTGAATGGTTTAAAGTTTTGGGTCCCAAAAAACGATGATTGGTTGGTGTTTTCCCAGGTTTACTCCGGCTGTAGATAGCAGCTTTTCTTCACTCTTTTTTAAGAACACATTATGTATTGATTACCATCAGGACATAAAGATCATTTTAACCAGTATAACAAAAAAGTGTATCTAAATCTGATTACCAACCCCAGCTTTAATGGTTAAAAACAAACACTAATGAGGGTGTTTAAAATATACTGTTCTTTATTGTTAAAAGTAAGATTTATATATTTTGATCTGTGATCTACTAAGTAGTCTGAGTCAGATATTAATCTGTGATCGATTGCTTCGGTCTCCACCTGCAGAACTAGGAGATAGCGCTTTTTTTCTGCACTCTATTATACACTCTTGATGAAGAAAAACAACTTTTTCAAGGGTGTATCATTAACACCATGTACAGAAACATCTAACATGTTTACAGCCTGGCTCAAAAAATGAAAGTATAACGTATATTGATTGATAAATGTCCCTTTTATCTTTACCATTCTATCCCTTGTTGATCAATCAGGAAGCTGTGAAATAACATGAGTCAGCAGTATAACAGAACAGTACCTGAGTATAATCTTGGAGGACCATGTCCCCCATTGGCTGTAGTGTTTAGCATCAGTGAGTCAAAAGCAGGAATCTCAGCACAGAATCACATTAGGGTAAGTAGTACTGCAGAAGATGAGGGAATAATGACATAAGCTGGTATTTAGAGTTGTCTCATTAGATCTGCAAAGCATTAGCAGCAATCTTTTATCACCTTTTGTTCTTCTTCACTGGGCCTGTCTGTAACAACACCCCTCTGAATAAGTTATTGGGAAGGATGCCAAACAAGCATGAGTACCTCAGGATGCAATAAACCTTATCTGTTTGACACAAACTGGATTACAAAGGCCAGAAAATGCCTCAGCATGGCTTATCATGCTAACATTGCGCAGATTGCTGCAATTGATTTGAATAGCGTGTTGCTCGAGGAGGCCCATCCAGACTCAAAGCAGATGGTGATAGCAGAGAGGTGGAAGTAATTAAAACGGCTAATCCTCAGTGAGATGGTGTATTGACGGCTTCCCTCCCAGACTGCTTGCAACGCTCCCACAGACGAGAGTAAAAATAATACAGCGCTCGCTCAAAATGTGCAGCTTTAAATGAGCGCTCGCTGTTTTATCATGTTCACTTTTGTCATGATGAGTTCATTTTTGGGCTTGGCGCAGTGACAAAGCCTCGGGGCACGATTGCCAGACGCAGTGTGGTTGTGATTTTGGACCCAGTCTCAGCTGCAGTGAGGATGGTTTCCATGGTGTGACTGGTTTATTAGTCTGGTGGAGCCAGTCATGCACTTACTGTGTGCTAAATCTGGCCTCCACTCTACTGTGTATTGTTTGGGGGTATATTTGTCTAAAAGTCCAAACTCAATTTAATTTCCCCCCTTTGGAAACTTGCAGGATGTGCATATTCTGTAATAGATTGTGTTTTTGCATTCAGTGCTCCCGGCTGCTCCTTTTTTTGTTTGCAATATTTCACACAGGCTTCATAATCTTGTGTTTTCTACCCTATTGCTTCCTTCTTGTTGGGGAAAATTACTGTTCTGAAAGATAGCAGGCATCTGTGCCCACCTTTAACTTTCTTCTTTTAACCATAAAGCTGAAAACCATAGATGCAGTGGAGCTTAATGTCCCGTGAAAATGGATGCCAGACTTCACGTTCTCTTTACCGTGCAACACGTTAAGAACACCTGTGCGCTCACTCTTTGCTTCCTGAAACAAATGTTGGCAATAGGTGGACTCTAAAAATGCTGCTGTAATGTCTCAGCTGAGTAACTATTTATGTTCACTTTGTCCGACCTTCAGGCAAACACGGCTCAGGCCGGCCATTGGGAGCTTAGTGGTGTGTGGGATAGAACGCTGAGGTACATTAAACCGGTAACGAGGTACACGAAGCGTTGTCATAAATGTGATCTAGCCTCTGAAGTGTGACTCCAGTGAGTCCCGAGGTAAGGCCACAGTCTTAATAACGGCTGCATGTGTTAGATAGCTGCTGTTTTCAAGTGCAGAGTTAAAAATCTATCACAAGCCTGCGGGTGTGTGTGTGTGTGTGTGTGTTTGTGTCGTGACCTAAAATATGACCACAAAGTCTGGACTTCTCTTGACCTCCAGAAGAAAGTCACTCATGAATCACTCACAATAAAATCAAAGCTGCACATTGCACTCCAACCTGATTATAGATTTTAAAAGATTCACATCAGCCCCATAATATAACAAATATAATAAAAAGGAGGAAGATAACTTTCACAGACAATCAAACTCCTCATTTAGAGAGCTTCTTTCAGTATTGAAAAACCATCTCAAGTGAAGTTGGACTGAAATCAGATAAACTCCAAGCAAGAAAACACCAGGATTGCTTATATAGTTTGCAGAAGTGCTTCTCAGCTAAAGCATACTATAAGATTTAAAAGCTACACATGTATTCAATCAAGAGATGGATTCAAAAGTCCTTCAAAACATATTTGAACCACTGACTGTAAATAATATGTGTGCATGCAATCTCATTGATATCACCCAGTGATTTGCAAAGCAGAGTTTCAAAGCTTATCATCAATGGACGCCGTGTTGGAAAAGCTGACTCAACCAGATTTGTGGTCCACCTAACACCAGGCAAAGAGGTGGATTTGAGGCCGGCCTTTAGCATCTTTGCTAATCCAAACCAATCTATTTGTTGGTACCAGGCTGTAAACATGTTTCTTGTCACTGTAAAGATCTGCTTTATTGAATGGGTGTGTATGTGGTCTCTGGTGCCTCCGGAGCCAGCCTCAAGTGGACACTTGAAGAACTGCAGTTTTTAGCTCTTCCATAAAAGCTTCACTTCGCAAAGCTGGAGGTTGCTGCTCGATTCAAAAGATCATAGTTCCATCCATCCATCCATTATCTTGACCGCTTATCCCGTTTTGGGGTCACAGGGGGCTGGACTTATGTCTCAGCAGGATGCAGAAAAACTCCTCCATGCATTTATCTTTAGCAGACTAGACTACTGTAACAGGGTCTTTACAGGACTCCCTAAAAAGTCCATCAGACGGCTGCAGCTCATACAGAATGCTGCTGCTCGAGTCCTAACAAGGACCAACAAAGTAGACCACATCACTCCAGTTCTTAGATCTCTACACTGGCTTCCTGTCTGTCAGAGAATAGACTTTAAAATCCTGCTGATGGTTTATAAAGCACTGAATGGTTTAGGCTGATCTGCTGCTACTTTATGAACCACCTCAACCTCTGAGGTCATCAGGTACTGGTCTGCTTTCAATCCCTAGAGTCAGAAGGAAACATGGTGAAGCAGCGTTTAGTCATTATGCACCACATATCTGGAACACACTCCCTGAAAGCTGCAGGTCTGCTCCAACTCTCACCTCTTTTAAATCAAAGACTAAGACTTTCTTATTTACCTCTGCCTTCCTATCTTAGATTATTTTAACCCACTTTAAATTAAAATTTTAATGTAATTTTTAATATATTTCTAATTTTCATTTTCTTTTCTGTTTTATTATATTTGTCATTTTAATTGTGTTCTTTTATGCTTGTCTGAATGTCTCCAATGCTTTTAATGTTTTAATGTAAAGCACATTGAGTTGCCCTCGTGTATGAAATGCGCTATACAAATAAAGCTGCCTTGCCTTGCCTTGCCTTGCCTTGCCTTGCCTTGCCTTGCCTTGCCTTGCCTTGCCTTGCCTTGCCTTGCCTTGCCTTGCCTTGCCTTGCCTTGCCTTGCCTTGCCTTGCCTTGCCTTGCCTTGCCTTGCCTTGCCTTGCCTTGCCTTGCCTTGCCTTGCCTTGCCTTGCCTTGCCTTGCCTTGCCTAATGGGGGTCTTGTCTCGCCTCGTCTGGATTCTAATTTGCATGACTACCTGTTCACCAACTAAACTCAAAAGAAAACAAACACTGGTATAAAGAAACACACAGAGAACAGAAGGAAAACAAAGATCCAACACAGGACAGGGGAAACAGAGGAACTAAATACACAGATTAATCAACACAGGTGAGGACACACGGGACACAGGAGAAACTAATCAGGTCAATCAAAAAGGGAGGGAAACACACAAGAACAGGAAGTGAAACTAAACTGGAAACACAGGGATCAAGAACTTCAAAATAAAACTGGAAATACAGACAAGGAGGAAACAATGCGTGAAACACAAGGAAGAAACAAAACTAAAGACCAACTCATGACACTTTCAGTTATGAGGGCAAACTGGTGATTGACAGTGAAGATTTGCACACAGCTTCTCAATGCTCTTCACTTTTTGCTCTGTAAGAGTTCACCATCAGAGTGGTGCACCCTTTAATAACCTTCTTGTCAGAGTGAACGCTCTTGTGTTCACTGAATAGTAAGTGTGTTTGGAGGAATGCTAATTGAAACACAGCTCCAGCTGAGGGAGCTGTGCTGAGTTAATATTATGAGTTTGTGTTTTTATAATAAAAGGTGTGAAGAGAAATGAGAACTGATATTACTGAGTGAATATTGGAGAAAGATAAAAACCTGAAACATGAAAAAAAAAGGATGCCAACATTTGAGTGACAGGAGAGGGAAAAATAATATCAATACTGCACTGAGCACAGCATATTCGATGAAGACTTCATTCCACACTGTGCATATGTACAGTGATGTATTCATGGTGGGAAGGCAGCTCAGTGTTTTTTCTACAATAATCTAAACTCATATAGTTTCATGATAACTCTTCTCCATGCACGAACAACAGATGGTCTCTCTAATTTGATTCCCCCTCAGACTGCACTTTGCAAAAGTAATGTTATAAATGAGTCCAAACTCCATCTACTGGCAAACACAAGGATGCTCTGCTCCATAAGTGATGAACTTCGCTGTAATGGAAGGATATTTCAGTCCTGCCGGTGCTGTAGGAGTCTGCCTATACAAGTGCATGAATTTTTCACTGAAGTTATGCAATGCAGGAGGCATTCTTACATCACTCCCTGGCTCTGTGTCTATAATGAACACACTGAGTCCCCTGCCAAGACAGAACTAAAGAAAGAGGCTGCCAAGGACCACTTTTAGTGTCCAGAATAATTAATATATACTTGTTATGGAAAACTTACACTCTGTTCAATTTGTCATTTCACGCTTTTAATCTTTTAAAGTACTGTGAAATGGAGAAGAGCAGATTTAGGATCCTTGGTCTAATTGTGTAGATTTTGATGGAGGTAGCTCACGGCACACTTTTGACTTCTTCAATTTGGATGACACCAAACGTGTTTTGGTTCAAACCGAACTAATAAGAAGTGTAACCTCGCTCAAACAACTGTCTGGGAATTTCTTTGAAATATTCCTCTCTTGGATATTTAAAAATAATCTGCTGGTGAAGTCTGGTATATAAATGGGCATTCAGTATATCTTGTTCTGGTGCTTGCAGACAGCATTGAGAACACACTTCTTCCCTTTTCATACTGCCAGTTGAAGGCACAATATTTACACCCCTGTAAAAGGTCTTACTGGACCTTCAATATAAATGCTGCAGAGGTGTGATGGTGGGACAGAGTCATGCTACTGCTGTGCAAGCATTGGAGTTAGTAGCAGAGGCGTTGCAGGGCGAGACAGGATCATGAAGTGGCCGAGCTAGCAAGGTTGTGTTTGTGCATGTCTGTATTTGTGTGTAGCTCTGGCTACATATTTACTGCTCATGCTTCCATAACTCTGCGTCGCAACATGAAATCATACACATAGGAAAGGGGTATAGGTGCCAAAGACTTGCGACCGCCACTGTCCCTCAAAGTGATTAAATGTTGCTTCATATTTCATTAAGCTGGTCTGCAGAAAATTAATGAACTTAATCCTAACCTCAGGAGTTCTGGGTCTAAGAGGAACAAAAACAACCTTAATGAACCATTTTTATCTGGATGTTTTATTTCAAATTGAACTTCTATTTTTGTTGATATTTTTACAATAACGGTTTAAATATGATATTTGAGACCATAAAAAAATCTATAAAACATTCTGAAAGACATCTTGCCACACTTTGGGAACCCCTGCACTAGGACACCAAATATTATGATGATTAGAAAGTATGAAGACATTTTGACAGCAGGAGCTCTGTCACAGTGCCTCTGCAGACTCAACATGAAAAGGGCTTCTCAAACAATCATTGGATAGAGACTAAGGGTGGGCATTTCAAGCCAAAATACTATTGACAAAGCTTATAGTTAGAGCTGGATCAGGCTTGGACCACCTTTTGTCATGCTGCTATAGGCCTAGAGTGCCGGGGGAACTGGCACACTGACACACTGGGATCCTAGCTCACCCCCTTCCCCCTGACCCCCTCATCACTTACTTTAACTCTCCCTGTCCCATTAAAGTTACTAACCATAGACCTTTCTGGAGTCCCTGAGCTCCATTGTCTCGTAGATTCCTCTAAGCTGCCGTAGACCTCCTCCTGCTGCGGACGATCTGGACTCCAGCTGATACGGACGTGCTGGACTCCAGCGGCAACAGCTTCTACTACTCGTCTCATCACTATCACCTCTCTCTCTTACTCCCCTCTATCTGTCTTTCCAGACCCAACTCGGTCTCAGCAGATGTGTGTCTAACATGAGTCTGGTCCTGCTGGAGGTTTCTGCTTGTTAAAAGGAAGTTTTTCCTCACCACTTTAACTAGCTAAATACTGCGATGTGCAATGCTCATGATGGATTAAGGTGGGGTCAGACTGAGTCTTACCCTGTCTTGAAGTTGGGTCTCTGTTCATAATTTGACATAGAGTGGTCTAGACCTCCTATGTCTGTAAAAGCGTCTTGAGATAACGTTTGTTGTGATTTGGCGCTTTGACACCATGTTATCTTTACCTTTTTTACACACACATTCACACACTGATGGCAGAGGCTGCTACATAAAGTGCCCATCAACACTAATCCAATTCATTTACATCCACACACTGATGGCTTCGGGAGCAACTCAGGCTCCAGTCTCTTGCCCGGGAACACTTGGACTGGTAGACGGCAGGAGCTGGGAATCTGCCTGCCAACTTTTCAATGAAGAGATGACCCACTCCATTACTAACCCACGACCACCCCAAACCCTCAAAAACAGACTGATATGCATATCTGGACTGTATACTGGTTGGATGAATAGACCAGGAGGGAGCATCAGGGAGAGGATTGAGTGCACTGTTGTTATGGCTGACTGTATTCAGCTTCCTTTGAGTTCGAGGAAGGCTGTACTTGAATGTAAAGTGGACAGACAGACGAATAAGCTATCCAGTGAATTAACTCGGTCTGCATCCAATGATTGAAAAGCCTGCTCTCATTGGAAGCATTAAAATGTCTTATAGTCTGAGATACATGGTTTGTTTGAGGGATGAAACTGTCCCTGGCTGGCACTGGTGAGCTTTACTCTCCTTAATGACTAAAACAGCAAAGAGCTCTGCAGATACACTCCCTGCTGAGAGGCTGCACTGTATGTTTCATGGCGTGGTGAAGCATGCATGATGAAAGCTGTTACCGCCTGCTCCTGTCGGTGTTTCCTGAGGATAAGACAGGAGAAAACCCCCCAAAAAAAGGGCTTGTTTTTAACATGATTGGGTGTTTAGGCCTAATGTCACACCACTGCAACTTAGGCCACTTCAGTGTGGTCACTAGAGGGACACAGCAGGCCTTAATGTCCCCTTAATCACGGAGCTTGATTCGGGTCATGGTTTAAAAGGAACTCCAGCACTCAGACTAAAAGCACGGCAGGAGTGGACACCATGGAGTTCAAAAGTGTTTTTGATTACTGCGTCACCAGCTGTTAGCTTCAGTTGGGTGGTGGTTGCCAGTAGCAAGCAAAACTAGAACAACAAAAAAAAAGAGGTTCCAGTCTGAATAGGTAATGTGTGTATCTGCACACACTGACAGGGGATGGATTTCTTTACATCTTATTAGTTTAGAAGATATCACAGTGTTGAGATTTGCATAATTAAAGGCTGGCTTGACTGACAGGCAGGAACACTGGAGCTGTTAACGAGGATACTAAAGGCCCGCCTCATAGCCTCCTGTGAGGCCGTCTGAATGTTAGGTTGAGTCAGCATTTCAAATATGGCAACCTCCAGGGATGGGCTTCAAAACTCTGATGCAGATACCAATGGGTGACAACCAATGAGACACTACGTCCATGTTTTAAACAGTCTAGGATTCAAGGATTCAAGTTTTTCTATTGTCATTCCAATACAAGCTGTCGCATGATATGGGATGAAATTTCGTTTCTCAGGTCCCGTATAAAGCCACAAAGAACACACAACACTATGTGCCTACAACACAATTTATTCCACTCTGCTTGGTAGCTGATTCCAGTGTTGTAGTGGAGTCACCAAACCTTGAGTCTGAGTCCCGAGTTCTCAGTGTTCGAGTCTGAGTCACCAGAGAAAAATCAGAGTCGAGTCCTCATTATGTGAGTCCGAGTCCAAGTGGAGTCCTCATTGGTAATATTATTCCTTACAAGGAGGGCGGCTCTCGCTGCATTTACTGTGAAATCTTTGAAAGAGAAATGCACGGCTGGTAGTGTCTTTTAATGCCCGCAGACGTCACGTGAACACGCATGCAGGCGAACGCTCGTGCCAGCCCTCGCTCTGAACTGAATACATTTTATGAAACATACAAAATCTAACATGAACATTAGAACAGTCTATATCAAGCCAGAATCCTCCTCCCTAACATCTAAGTCCTTATGCAGTCAATGCCCGAGTCCTCCTTCCTATCATCTAAGTCCTTATGCAGTCAATGCCCGAGTCCTCCTCCCTATCATCCAAGTCCTTATGCAGTCAATGCCCGAGTCTTCCTCTCTATCATCTAAGTCCTTATGCAGTCAATGCCGGAGTCCTCCTTCCTATCATCTAAGTCCTTATGCAGTCAATGCCCGAGTCCTCCTCCCTATCATCCAAGTCCTTATGCAGTCAATGCCCGAGTCTTCCTCTCTATCATCCAAGTCCTTATGCAGTCAATGCCCGGGTCCTCCTCTCTATCATCCAAGTCCTTATGCAGTCAATGCCCGAGTCTTCCTCTCTATCATCCAAGTCCTTATGCAGTCAATGCCCGAGTCCAAGTCCGAGTCATCAGTGCTCGAGTCAAGTTTAGTCCCGAGTCCTGCAAAACAGGACTTGTGTCGGAGTCCTGGACTTGAGTACTACAACACTAGCTGACTCATTCAATCATCCCAGACTACTCTTGTTTGGGAAATACATTTTTCTAAAGATGATCATTTTCGTTTTAGTTGCTAACACATTTTGGTTTGAAAAGATGATCAGGTCTTACTTGCTTAGCTTGTTTGAAAGAAGAAGTTTGTTATGCACAAGATCAGTTCATCTTGGCCCAGAGATATGCAAACATAATGACATCTACAGGTCAGTCAGAGAGGAACCAAAGTTACTAATAATCACCTTATTCTTCACCCTCTTTTGAACCAGTGAGTCTATGTTGTGGCAGTCTGTAGTGTCAGCCCTTGTACAGGGGGACTCTTCATGCATTGTGCAAAGTTTGTCATGCCTGAGCAGCTGAGTACTCCACAGGTTCTTCTCAATGACCCTTTCTTTGTCAAAAGTCAGATAGAAAGCAATGATGAGATGTTGTTGCGAGATGCCGCTGCAGTAATTTTATGCTCCATTGATTGCTTCTACATACTGTCTGTACATATGCTCCATGCTGTTGAGTTGTGCTATTTATTTTGACATGTGCTGCTGACCTCTTGGCCAGGTCGCCCTTGTAAATGAGGTCTTGATCTCAATGGGTCTCATCTGGTTAAATGAAGTTTTGCATGTTTCTGTCCTCTTGATCCTTCAGTGCAAGGTCGTCATAAAACGTAGTATCAGTTGCCTTAGGTCAGTTTGTCCTCCATGATATCACTTCATGTATTCATGCAGGAAAAATACACATCAGTGAAAGTTTCCCTCTTCTGTGTACTGCCTTTAACTTTGAAGAAAGTTAAACAAATCTTTGTTGGTCCAAGCATTGTGTGAAGCCGATGTCTCATCAATGTGTGTTTATTCCCAGCATATTCCCTGATAATGAGAATGTTGTTGATGGATGGATTCACTCAGTATTAATTAATAAATGACTCCACTTGTGACATAGAGATCTAGAAGGCAAAATGAGCCATCCTGTGATCAATCAAAGTGTTTAATGAAGACAAAATAAATGCCATTGAAATGTCAAGAGCTGCGATTGTTGGTGTTAATGTGAATAAATCAGAAATAAATCACACATTAACTGAAGCTTTTCATCCATTCTGAAGATGTTTTGCTACAGAGCTAGTTTTGTGTAATTTCATCTGCCTTTCAGAACCTTTCAATGGAGCCTTTTTAAAAGGAGCTCTGCAGAAATTACATTTGGCTGTGTGCCTGATGTGCTCAAAACACCAAAGATGCCTTGCAAATAAGTCGTTTCTCCATTATGAACAAGTCATCGCAAGACCCAGAATTCTTTGCAGTTTTTTAGCTTTGAAGTAAATGGTTGTTTTTTAATTATATTTCTGGGCTCTTGATCTCTTATTTAGAGGACAGGACAGAGGGTAGAGTACTAGGAGAGAGAGTAGGGAATAAAAAGCAGGTTGGAACCTAAGCCCGATTTGAGGACTAACGCCCCTACACAAGGGGTTCAAAACTTAACCACTGGACCAACCAGTTCCTCCAAAGTGCATTTCCACCAAGAGTTCCGGGGTCTTTTAGCCCCCAGAACTACTTTACCCTGAACTAAAAGGTTCCTGTGCCCCCATTGTTGTCTGCGTTTTGACCGTGGGCTGAAGTCTCGGGTAGATTGTGCAAATCAGGCCAGTGACGTATGGAGACAAAGAGGAATGCCATTCATCACAGATGACACCATAGAAGCAGACGGACAGGCAGGTATCATTATGAGCAACACAACAGTTAGCCTGTTAGCATGAAGAGACTCAGCTGGCGCTGTTTTAGATGGTGCTATATTTCATCACAGATGGATTCACTGAATCAACACGTGAGAGGAGTTAAGAGCGAGTAGCAAAGACGTTTCAACACGGCTTTAAAATCCTTTTGAACTCAAAAAGCCGTGGCAGAGATCGGCCGGTGTTTTGGTTTAAACAGCGACCCTGTTAACTGGAGACTTTCAGCCGGATGCATCCCTCATAAACGTCTTTAGACGATCATTAAATATCTGATGAGGATATTTTGAAATCTTAATAAAAACTAAACTAGTTTGCATTCCCAGGAACTCCCTCTGTGTTTCAACAGCTGTGTAAACTCCACAAACACTGACACGTTCAGCTGAAGGTCTCCAGTTTACGGGGTCACTTTTAAAACCGGAACACCGGGAGGAGAGACGCATTCACGGTGGGCTGAGAGAAGACTACTGTTACAAGCTGCTAAATCAAGGGAATCACAGCTTCTTCTTTTGAAAAGTACACACACATACAAAAAAGATAGAACAAATAAAAACTAATGAAAGAAAGAGAAATCAAGTGAATCACAGATGGACAAACAATGACTGGGAATGGTTTTTGGAAAATTTTGACAAAAAAAAAAAAAAAAAAAATTGAAGAAAGAAATATGAAAAAAAAAATTTGATTTTTTTTTTTTTTTTTTTTTGTCAGAATTTTCCAAAAACCAAATTTTTTTTTGAAAAAAAAGTTTTGAGAAAAAAGTTTTGAGAAAAAAGTCTTGAGAAAAAAGTTTTGAGAAAAAAGTTTTGAGAAAAAAGTTTTGAGAAAAAAGTTTTGAATTTTTTTTTAAAATAAATTTGAAAATAGTTTTTTGAAAAACTCAAAAAGCAGAAAATCAAGAAATCAAGTGAATCACAGATGTGTGCGATGTTATTGTGGACGGCAGGCGGAATTAAAACACTGCGGTTAATCTACCAATCAGACACGTTCAGCATTGCAGGCCCCGCCCCCGAAAGTCCCGGGAGCTTTGAAAAGTACTACCCCCCTAGCAGGGGCTTTTTAAGGGGGAGATTAACTACCCCTGAACTAAACTTAGACCCTGGGTCCAACACACGTAGTTCTGGGGTAAAGTTCCTCCGGATGAAAAAGTCCTGATGAAGTGCAACAAATGAAAAGAAGATGTGTTGTCAGCAGAACCAAGCAGCCACTGAGAAACCAGATAAGTGGCACTTTAATTAACTCCAAGCTCTGAACAAACAAACAAACAAACAGGGTAAGCACCTCACTGGGTTTATTCTGAACATGCAACACAAGACGATGATTGTGTTGTTTAAAGCACTAAGGGAAGGTGTTCTTGTCCCTTATTGATTTCATCTTTCCAATCAATACCAGGGCGTTCAGGTATCTGGGTACTCAAAAGCTGGCTGCATCTAAATATGAGTAACATGCAAAGTCACTGCAGCTTTAAAAGCAGCCCAGTGCTTTAAAATCAGTCTCCAGGATTCATCCTTTGTCTTCTGATGACAGAGACGGCGCTCCGAAACCTTGACCGCTCTCATCGCTCATGTGCTGACGGCAGAAGTTTGTCTGCAGCTGAACTTTACATTGTCACAGTGCCAGCGACTAACTGTGCCATTATTCTGTGGCTCTCTATCTGACACTATTAGTATTACAAGATAGAGATCAGCCTGTGATTTCACATTACATCTGACTCCCAGTGACAGGTGGATAAGCTTTAAATCATAGTTCATCAGCGCTACAAGATGAATACAGTTATAATGTGTAAAAGGTTAAACTGACATCATTCAGATAAACTCAAGCATATCTGTTTGTGGGGTTTTTTGTGTGTCAGTGCAAAAATCACAAGAAGAAGAAGAAGAGAAGGAAAGGTGAAGCATTAATTCGTCTCTACAAAGCAGGAAATGATGGTAATAATCCAATAATTGAGCTCGCTCTAAAGGGAGGGAGAGTTTTATGAAATAAAGATTAAATATAATATGCTTTCATCAAAACAAACACACAAACTGAGCACACAATCAAAGAGTCTACACATCATGAACCAGAAAGGAGAGAAAAACACACAAACAAACACACACACAGTCCCTCAGCCATCCCTCCTACCCTGCAGTCGAGCACATTAAAAAACAATTAGGCCGCTCTGATTTGTCTGTTTTTTTTCGCCTCTTCGCCTCAGCAGCAACCCGCAGAGTCCAGCTGCTTCCCTCAGGCCTCAGCGGAGCGGGAGGAGGAGAAACGCTGCTTCAAAGAGAGACAGAAGACGGCACAGAGACAGAGGGGAACTTCTCTGCAGCATGCTGAAGTGGTGGACGGAAAGTATCGGCAGCTTGAAGGCAAGGCAAGGCAAGGCAGCTTTATTTGTATAGTGCATTTCATACATGAGGGCAACTCAATGTGCTTTACATTAAAACATTAAAAGCATTGGATACATTCAGACAGGCATAAAAGAACATCATTAAAATGAGAAATATGATAAAACAGAAAAGAAAAGGAAAATTAGAAATATATTAAAAATTACATTAAAATTTTAATTTAAAGTGAGTTAAAATAATCTAAGATAGGAAGGCAGAGGTAAATAAAGAAGTCTTAATCTTGGATTTAAAAGAGGTGAGAGTTTGAGCAGACCTGCAGCTTTCAGGGAGTGTGTTCCAGATATGTGGTGCATAATGACTAAACGCTGCTTCACCATGTTTCCTTCTGACTCTAGGGACTGAAAGCAGACCAGTACCTGATGACCTCAGAGGTCGAGGTGCTTTATAAACCATCAGCAGGATTTTAAAGTCTATTCTCTGACAGACAGGAAGCCAGTGTAGGGATCTAAGAACTGGACTGATGTGGTCTACTTTGTTGGTCCTTGTAAGGACTCGAGCAGCAGCATTCTGTATGAGCTGCAGCCGTCTGATGGACTTTTTAGGGAGTCCTGTAAAGACCCCGTTACAGTAGTCTAGTCTGCTAAAAATAAATGCATGGACCAGTTTTTCTGCATCCTGCTGAGACATGAGTCCTTTAATCCTTGATATATTCTTAAAGTGATAGTAGGCGGACTTTGTAATTGTCTTAATGTGGCTGCTGAAATTAAGGTCTGAGTCTATGATTACACCAAGGTTTCTGGCTTGGTTTGAACATTTCATCTGTGCAGATTGGAGCTGAGCAGTAACCTTTAACCTTTCTTCCTCCAAAAACAATCATTTCAGTTTTTTCTTTGTTTAACTGAAGAAAGTTCTGTCTCGTCCAGTCATTGATTTGTTCAATGCATTTACTCAGTGTTTGTATGGGACTATAATCCCCTGGTGATATGGTGATGTAAATGTGTGTGTCATCTGCATAGCTATGGTATTTTATTTTGTTGTTTCTTATTATCTGACCTAAGGGGAGCATGTAGATGTTGAATAGTAGAGGCCCCAGAATGGATCCCTGAGGTACTCCACATACGATTTTCATCCGCTCAGATGTGTATTTACCTATAGACACAAAATAGTCCCGGTCATTTAAATAGGACTTAAGCCAATTTAGTACTGCACCAGAGAGTCCCACCCAGTTTTCAAGTCTGTCCAGTAGTATCTTGTGGTCAACTGTGTCAAAAGCAGCACTGAGATCAAGTGATACCAAAACTGAAATTTTGCCATTGTCTGTGTTTAAATGAACATCATTGAGGACCTTGACAAGAGCGGTCTCTGTGCTGTGATGTGATCGGAATCCTGATTGAAAGACATCAAAACAGTCATTTATCATTAGATAATTGTTCAGTTGTTGAAAAACAGCTTTTTTAATAATTTTACTTAAAAAAGGGAGGTTTGATATCGGCCTATAGTTGTTCATTTTTAATGCATCTAAATTGTTCTTCTTCAGGAGTGGTTTAATTACTGCTGTTTTCATGGCCTGGGGGAAGACACCTGAAAGAAGAGACATGGAAGCCAGTGTAGGGATATAAGAACTGGAGTGATGTGGTCTACTTTGTTGGTCCTTGTTAGGACTCGAGCAGCAGCATTCTGTATGAGCTGCAGCCGTCTGATGGACTTTTTAGGGAGTCCTGTAAAAATAAATGCATGGACCAGTTTTTCTGCATCCTGCTGAGACATGAGTCCTTTAATCCTTGATATATTCTTAAAGTGATAGTAGGCTGACTTTGTAATTGTCTTAATGTGGCTGCTGAGTCTATGATTACACCAAGGTTTCTGGCTTGGTTTGAACATTTCATCGTTGCAGATTGGAGCTGAGCAGTAACCTTTAACCTTTCTTCCTCCAAAAACAATCATTTCAGTTTTTTCTTTGTTTAACTGAAGAAAGTTCTGTCTCGTCCAGTCATTGATATGTTCAATGCATTTACTCAGTGTTTGTATGGGACTATAATCCCCTGGTGATATGGTGGTATAAATGTGTGTGTCATCTGCATAGCTATGGTATTTTATTTTGTTGTTGCTTATTATCTGACCTAAGGGGAGCATGTAGATGTTGAATAGCAGAGGCCCCAGCTTGAATGTATAATGTCAGCGTGGTAAGAGGGGGATATACGGGGGAGGATGCTGTTGTTGTAAGCTCTCTAATTACGTTAGCCCGACAGGCTGATGGACAGACACGGAGGAAGAAAAGCTCCTAGAAAAGCAGGATTTAGGATAAGTAAACACAAAGAAGAGAGAGGTTTCAGCTAAACAATCAGTGAGGGGGGCTGGTGGGTAACTCTTAAAGTACCCATAGTGCAGTTTGAGATGAAATAAAGACGTTATGAAACCTCCTCACAGAGAAAGTTGCAATTTGTGTCTGCGTCAGACTTTCTTTTATCTTCTTTGTTATAGATTACTGTTTTATGTTACCTTGCAATTTGCCAGAAATCCCTTGACACTCAGTGTATGTGGACTTAATATCACTGTTAGCATCCAAGCAGTTTGCAGAGCAGCACAAAGACATTACTTTTTATGCTTCTAACAATATTTCTGATAACAACTCGCAGTGTCTTGGACAACTCCAGCAAAGTGTGTCTGTGGTTTCTACAGAATGTCAGGGTGACTCTGTTTATTAGGAACATCTGAAAGACCATGTAGTACCCTAACCCTGTAAAGCCTGAACCATCAAGTGTCAGAAAATTCTAATTCTTTGAAAATGGAGGGTTTATTGGACCTCTTGACAATAAAAAATAAATAAATTAAATAGAATGTTTCATATATGAATTTTAATTTGTATCATATGTGATACATCAGGCATTTTGGTGTACACTTTTTTGCTCAAAGTTTCTTATTTTTTAACCCTCCTGTTATGTCCGTTTCTCAGGAACAGCAATAATAATAATTCCTGGGTCAATTTAACCCGGGGCAAAAAAATCACAATTAACATTTTTTAAAAGTCTCATTATTAACTCCATTACTGACCATTTAAATCAATATTTAGTGTTCTTTAATTCTCACAGAGAAGGATCCTGTCAAAAGTCATGCCAACACCTGCAATCTTGCACTTTACAGATGAGGTCAAGAGAAAGGGAGAGGGTGTGTGTGTGTGTGTGTGTGCGTGCGTGTGCGTGTGTGTGTGATTGGGATGAAATATGTCACACAGTTGCAAAGAAACAATTATTAAATATTTGACACTTCTGACTCAAATTAACCCACGAACAATGTATGTAATAAAAACATGCAGGTGGGGTTGCAAATGTGTGAAATCAACCATTTTTATTTTATATGTTGATTACACCTATGAAGCCAGGCAGATTTTTCATACAAAAAAACAAAACTTTTAACACATTTTTATTTCGATTTTTGAACTTTAAAAAGGGTCAATTTGACCCGTAACATGACAGGAGGGTCAAACAAACTAAAACATATTAAAACAACATTTTTAGCCTATTAAACTTTGAGTTTCCTTCAAATTTTTCCTAAAGTTATTTCAAACCTATGAATTGTTTTTTTTCCATTCTTTCATTTTTTAGTGGAAATCAATGAGGAAAGACAATTATTTACTAGGGAGCCATGGCAACATTCAACTAGTCATCAATCATCATGATACAGCAGGTTACATATATAAAAATACATTCCATCCATCCATCCATCCATCCATCCATCCATCCATCCATCCATCCATCCATCCATCCATCCATCCATCCATCCATTATCTTTACCACTTATCCCGTTAGGGGTCACGGGGGGCTGGAGCCTATCCCAGCTGGCCTATCCCAGCCATGGTAACATTCAACTAGTCATCAATCATCATGATACAGCAGGTTACATATATAAAAATCCATCCATCCATCCATCCATCCATCCATCCATCCATCCATCCATTCATCCATCCATCCATCCATCCATCCATCCATCCATCCATCCATCCATTATTTTGACCGCTCATCCCGTTAGGGGTCACGGGGGGCTGGAGCCTATCCCAGCTGGCTTCAGGCAGAAGGCAGGGTACACCCTGGACAGGTCACCAACCTATCACAGGGCTAACACAGAGAGACAGACAACCATTCATGCACACACTCACACCTACGGGCAATTTAGAGTGACCAATCAACCTGAGCATGTTTTTGGATTGTGGGAGGAAGCCGGAGTACCCGGAGAGAACCCACGCATGCACGGGGAGAACATGCAAACTCCACACAGAAAGGCACCCGCCCGGCCGGGGATTCAAACCAGGAACCTTCTAGCTGTGAGGCAACAGCTACCCACTGCACCACCGTGCAGCCCTAAAAATACATTATACGTTATAAATATCTCAATTTCTACTCTAAATATACCTCCTTATGTCATTCAAACATGTTCTTAAATAATACAATGACTGCATGTTGCTTTATGGAATGCATGATGTATAAAATTTAATGAAATTATTATTGACCGGTCTGAAAATAAATGACCTAATATACCTGCTGTATCAATTTTGATACATTTTCAACATGATTTGACTATAAATTAAGTTATGAAATATTAATTAGTTTCACATTGCATCAATCCAGTTACTATTCCTCTTGACGTTTCAGGAACAATTTGAACGTTTTTTTTTATCCAAACTTTTTTTAAAAATCTGTAAAAATATCCCTGAAAAACCTCGAGTGGGTCTCTGATCCACAGCGGCCATATTGGATGTCCCAAGTGACGTCCCTCTGGTGCATGAGTTACTCACACCTGGTGGATTATCCGTGCACTGCATGTATCTGATTGTATACATCAGAAAAAAATATATCACACTGATGTAGAGGTCTCAAAAACTGATTGGCGTTATAGGGCTAAAAACAGTAAATGCATAAGAGAGGAAAGAGAGAAAGACATCCCTCTTTAATCTGCTGGGCACATGTCAGGGGACACATTCCAGAACAGAAGACACTAGCTGGAGGGGAGATGTCCACTAATCCATAACGGATGACTTCTTCCTAAGTGATACAACAAGTCAAAGAAACATTCAAGATGTTTTTCAGAGGGATGTTCCAAAGTGACTCATTTCCATGTGGTTTGAAGCAAAATTAAATTCTGACTCACCGACGAAAGACAGTCAAATTGAGTTTATTCACACAGCTTGACGCTGGATCAGAATACTTTCTAGTGCTGCCACACCGGAGACTTTCATCATCATCACACTGTCGAAGTGAACGCTCTCTGGTTGCACACACAGCGTCACCTCTGTCATTCTCAGCTCCGTGTGCAGGTGACTTGGAAGGGGATAATCCCCGCCAATCAATTACCCTTCACAGCCAAAGTCATCAGGCGGCGCCAGCTGGGCTGATTCTCAGCCGTGGTCAAATCAAAGGAGGACAATGAAGGGAGGCGTTTAAGTGAAGCACACACATATCCCACAAAGCTGTGTAACCTGCTAATGGAGCTTCACTCAGTGGTGACTCACGCGGCTTCGGCTCTCTTTGAATGACAGAGAGGTGATTTAAAAGTGGCTTGGGGCTTTTTGGTTGTGGTGCTTTGTAAATTTGGTGTTAGAGGAAAGCAGAGAGGTCTTAGTAGACCCTAGGATGTGAGATCTGGCCTGAGAGATGGAAATGTTAGGTTTGAGCCCAGTCTCTTTCTGATACTGTGTGTCCCAAGACTCAAACTATTCAAATGTCATCCTTAAGAGAATCTGAGAGGATCTGTAGTCCGCCATTAACAAGACAAGCAGTTTAACTTAATGTGTGTTACTTTCATTACACTGACTAGGGTTCAGAAGACAGGGATTAAAGGTCACATATCATGCAAAATCCACTTTTTAATGGTTCTCTACCTGAAATATGTGTCCTGGCAAAATGAAAAAAAATCCATTCTGCCCCTGTTTTGATTTCTCCACCTTTCTGTAAATGTCACACACGTGTGCTAACAAGGAGCTTAGGAGAGAGGCATGCTAGTTGTAGGCTGTCTTAATAAACACAAAGGTCGGTTTTACTCCCCACGTCTGCAGATTTGAAGATCTAGTGGATGATTTTTATATTCCATGGAAAAGTGTTAGCGCTAGTTAGCATAGCCACATAGCTACATGTGTACAAGACACACATCGACATACTGACAAATAAAACAACAAGAAACACTAAATCTGTGACCAATCCTTCAGAAAGGTCCTGCTGCAGGCGCCTCTCCGTCAGGATCAGATTCTGGATCAGATTCAGAGGGTTGAAGTAATGCAGGTCTGTGAGCAGCCAGCATGTAAACATTAGATCAACGTGCTGGACAGCCGAGGCCACACCCACTTCCTGAAGGGGCGTGGTCAGAGAGCTCATTCTCATTTAAAGGCACAGACACAGAAAACAGCCTGTTCTGAGCAAGGCTGAAGAAGAGGGGTTTACAGGCAGACCAAAATCTGATTTCAAAGTGCTTTTTTGAGCAATAAACTTTAAAAGACATGTTTTGGGGACCTCTTAGACCAGGGATGTCCAAAGTACGGCCCGGGGACCAATCGCAGCCCAAGGTCCATTTATTTATAGCCCCAAGCTTCCATCTTAGATTGTGTTATTTATAGCACAGAAATTAATCCCACTCTGAATCATCTGTACATTTGCAAAACTAAAGTCAATCAAGAAAAGGTTTCCAAATTAATGTTTTATCATGATGTGAAAATGTTCTCAATGAACACTAAAAGTTCAGAAGACACAAAAGAGGACACAAGACAAGATCAAACTTTTGAAATTGTACAAAAAATGGCAAAATTTGGTGCATAAAAAATGTCCAGAATGCAGGAAAATAATTATTTTGTTCTAAAAATGTTGTCTGCTGCTCAGAAAAGTCTTAAAAACAACATGAAAAAGAAGTGTGATGAAATCCAGATTGTGATCCCGCCATAGGAAAATAATGATACAATATTTTTCCCACATTGCCCGACCTTAATGAAAAACAATTTCCTCCAGAAGAAGATAAAGTAAGGCTTGTGGAGAACTGAGGACTACCTAGTTACTGTTTTATTGAGAAGAAAATTCAAACAATTGTTATTAAAGCTGCTGTGAGGAACTTTTAGCTTGTATCGATTCTGGCGCCCCCTTGTGGACAAAGTGATACCTCTTATCTCTCGTCCTGTACATGCAAAATTATTGTCTCCAGACAATAACCTCATCCTGTTGTCTTTTAACTTTTAGACTTATCTTACAATGTGATTATTTGCAATGAAAACAGCCAAAAAAGGGTGTTTCTAAAGCGAGATGTCAATCATCTGTTCTGACACCTGCCCCCTCAGAGCAGTTTTAGACATTAAAATGACAACAGAGAAGGTATCAGTGCTGTTGTCGATGGTCTTGTTTGCTTTTGAGGGTCATAAAGAGGCATCAGTATCAGTTTCAGCCTGTTTCTCAGCCAGTTAAAAACTCCTAATAGTGCCTTTAAATAGATATTTCATATATATAATGTGAGAACTGTGCAAACTTCTTATCATCTGCCAGCACCTTGTGATATTTCAGGACATGATAAGAGGTAGCAGCACATTGAGAAAAACATCTTCAAGGTGATTCTGCCCAGCAACTTGTGACTGACTGTTGTGCAAACCAATGAAATATTATCACGCCCTTTGTAATACGATCACACCTACGCTTTCAATAAAAAAGCTGAGCAACAGAGGAGACTTTGAAGATGATCCACCACACTTTGTGGTGAACATTGGATCAGTCTTCCCTTTGCAAAGCAAGCTAAAAGCTGAATAAGTTGTCCGTGAGTTCCTTGACTCTGCTGTGACGATTCTTGAACCTGACATATAACTTTTATGATTCCTAAGTCTCAGTAGGAGCCACTGGCCCTGAGGTATTCTGACAACATCAAATGTCGCCCTCTTTGAAAAAAGTCTGTCTGTCTTAGACCAATATATTTTGAGGTTTATCACTTTTTAAATGAATAAAAACCCCAAACAAGTCTGGGGAACTTTCCCAAATTGTACAGGGTTAGTGTTTGTTAGTTTGGACCCAAGAGAGACAGGAAACATGGGGAGTGGAGAGTGGGGGTAGAAGCAGGAAATGGTCACAGCAATGAGGACTGTAGCCTCTGTATGTTGGGTGCTTAAATTGCCAGGCCACCAGCGACCCCACCTGTGAGGACTTCTAATCCTAAAATCTATAAAAAGCTTCCACAAACACTCGGTGGGGTCACTCGGCGGTCACAGTGTGTTTCCCTGTCACTCCAATCGTAACCAGTGTGTTCAGTTACTCACCCAATTAGGATTTAGTGGACTCTTTTTGTCACATTGTAGAGGTCACACAGCGATGATTGACTCTGCTGAGCTGAAGGCAAACCCATGGGAGGGAAGAGAGAGTCCCATCCGACTGGTAGTGCTGCTGCTGGTGGTGGTGTTGTTGGTGGTAGCAGTGGTGGTGATGGTGATGATGGTGGTGATACTCTCCCTCTGGCATCATCGGTCTGTGTTTCATAATCAGGGACGAACACAAGGCTGAAGAGACAGAGGAGATATGTGTTAGAGCTCGGCTGACGGCGTTCATTTCAATCGCTGCCAATTTATTCTCCCAAATAATACAACACTAATCTAATAATGACAAGGAGGGGAAATTGCTTCTCACCAATGCTCAGTCACACACTCTGCAGAATCACTGCATGTGTACGTGTGTGTGCTCGTGTGTACATGTGTGAAAATATGAGCCGGGTTTCCCAATGGGGTTTCATTTGCTTCCGTTGTGAGGATGTGAGCAAGGATTTTGTCTTTAATTTTAGTCACAGTTTACATTTAGTGAGATGTGTGTGTGTGTGTGTGTGAGTATGTGTGTGTGTGTGTGTGTGTGTGTAAGACAGGCTGAAACTAATTCTTCCTACCATTATCATTATGAGACAGGGTGCGCAGAGCTGAGAGGGGATTACTGTCTTTGTCATCCTCTACATCACTTACTTTAATAAAACTTCAAGCCTGTGATTACATTTCATATGCAAATATTGGATGCTGTGTGAATAGAAAATGAGTAGTAAGACAAGGTTAAGTCTGAGTCACTGCTCAGTCTGGGTTCTCTTCATGTGCAAATACATGCGAGATAAAAGGCAATGCACATTGTGTCAGAAGAGACGCAGAAGAAAGGGTGGCTCAAAATAAAAATAACACATTACAAAATACCAAATTACACACAGAGGTTCCCAGATCTTTGACAGCTACAACAACCGTGACCCATCACATAATGACACATGGCATTACTAGGATCCTGTGTTCAAATATTACTGTGAATATTGACTCAGAATAGGGTGCCAGTTTTGCCTAGCCGTTAAATTCTGCACCCCATGTCTGCCAATGTGGAAGTGTTAAAAACTGCAGTTCATTGAGTGTCCACTTGAGGCTGGCTCTGGAAGTACCTGATACCACATACACACCCATTCAAAGATGACAATCTTTACAGCAGAAATACACATGTTTACAGCCTGGTACAAAAGACGAGTGTAGTCTGGATAGCTCATTTCTCAATCAGGGGGATGAATTTCTTCATTATGCTGGAGTTTCAAAGATATTGAGACTACAAGTTTTCCATTATGAGAGGCACAGCTGACTTGATTGACAGGCTGGAACACTGTAGCTTTTCGCTAGGAGGCTCAAAGCCCGCCTCTTTACCTCAACAGAAGTTAGGTTGACTTCAGCGTTCTTCTTCATGGCACCCACCAGAGGCTTCAAAACAGCAGAAACAGATGGGTGACGTCATGGATACTACGTCCATTTATTATCTCTTATTCTCCTCTATCCCTCTTTCCAGGCCCAACTCGGTCTCAGCAGATGTGTGTCTAACATGAGTCTGGTTCTGCTCGAGGTTTCTGCCTGTTAAAGGAAGTTTTTCCTTGCAGCTGTAACTAGCTAAATATTGAGATGTGCAATGCTCATTGTGGATTAAGGTGGGGTCAGACTGAGTCTTATCCTGTCTTGGTGTTGGGTCTCTGTTCATAATTTGACATAGAGTGGTCTAGACCTGCTCTGTTTGTAAAAGCGTCTTGAGATAGCGTTTGTTGTGTTTGGCGCTATACAAATAAAGATTGATTGATTGATTGATAATACGGGATATGATAAGGGCTCATGTCTGCTCCCTTACATACATTTTGAACCTAGTAATCGCCACCACCCTCATTCTTCCATCATGCATCCTTTGCATTGGAATGGACGTTAAGCATTACAGCCACTAGAGGGCGCCACTTAGAGTTAAAAGTTACCCAAAAGAAAGAAGAAGAGTCAAAAGTTTCTGACAACAGGAGTAGGTATTTATAATGTATCTATTCAGACAGAGGCAAAATTGGAGTTAGCATTGCCTTCATTTTTTGCACAGCATGATGTTGCATTCTGTGTTTTGTAAAGTCTGTGGTTTGAGCTGTTGGATTCACTCCACAAGGGGAAGCTGACCCCATGGTTTTTGGTGGTAATGCAACACTCAAGCCTTTTCTGCAAGCTTGTAGATAGCGTGCAGAAATCCGGAAGTAATCTACACTGAGTAAGGACGGAAGGCTCCATACTATTTATATTATTTTGTATTTATTTTGTTATCTTATTTGATCTTATTTGATTTTATTCTATTTTATTTAGTCATTATTTTATTTTATTTTTCAATTTAATATTTTATTTTATTTTATCATTATTTTATTTTATTTTTCAATTTTGTATTTTATTTTATTTTATTTATTTAGTCATTATTTTATTTTTCAATTTTATATTTTGTTTTATTTAATTTAGTCATTATTTTATTTTATTTTTCAATTTTATATTTTATTTTATTTATTTAGTCATTATTTTATTTTATTTTTCAATTTTCAATTTTATTTATTTTATTTAGTCATTTTTTTATTTTTTATTTTATTTTATTTGATCTCATTTTATTTTGTTTTATTTTAATCATATTTATATCTTATTTTATTCCTTCTTCTTTTAATACTTTGACTCTCTCACATATTGTTTATAAGAGCTCTGTAATGACCAAATTTCCCTCCCCAGGATACATAAAGTATTTCTGTGATTCTGATTCTGATGCATGTCTAACATAGAGCATAAATGAGCCTTGAAGAGGCTTCACTCCTCAAAGTGGGAGGCCGCAGTTTGTCCCAGTTTCCACTTTCCCATCCTCTCTATAAAGACATAAAAGCCCGAAAGAAAACTTTAAACTATGTCTGTGAATATCAGATGTAAACATATTTACAATGCAGACAGACCTCTTCATTCACAGTGTTATGAATTATATACAAATTAACTTCTAGGAAGTCTGACGTAGCGCCATCTGTTTCTACAACAAACTGTTTACACCGTATCATGAAGCCTGAGGTTCAAACCTCATTATTCTATTTGGCAAAGACCTGATCACGAGGGATAGACGGGAAGAAACCAGGTCTTAAACGGGAGCTGGCTCTTGAAGCAGAGTTGTTTGCAACACACACACACACATCACTTTTCAGGAACAAACCAGGTGATGTTACAAACTCTTGGTGATGGTTTTGTTTTGTATTTGACACAAAGTCCAGTGGTGTTTGTCCAAAGACTGACAGATCAGGGAACAAGCAGTGAGTGAAACATCCTGTTACTCACACCTGAGGAGTATGAAGCTGTAGGAAAACATTGACTTGGTGTCTTCAACTAGAAATACTCCACTTGCATACCAGTACCTTAAAGATATGCAGTATTTGATAGCTGTTAACCATGATACATCCCTGCTCTGCTCACATACACAATCACATGCAGCCTGGCCCTTCTCTGAAACACTCTTCCGTCTCGTTGCTCACTCCTCTCCCTTGATAATGTGCATTTTTAAAAATAGAACAATCGTGTCAAACGGACACGCCTGCATCGCTCTCTCTGACAAACCTCCTCTGTGGTCTGCCCTCACATGTGATTTTGTGTGTAACTGGTGTGTTTCCTGCACGTCAAGGCTGCATCAGGTTTGTGTGTGTGTGAGAATCAATCCCCTGACACACCTCACATGGAGAAGCTGAGGACTACAGCAGAGCTGACAGTGCATGACTAAATGCCCCCCCTTGAACCTGCCTGAATGGAGCTGACTGCTCCAATGAGGCGGGGCAGACCAGACAAAGCACATGCGGACGGGCGACCGGAGAGTGAAGACGGGGGCCGCGCTGGATGTGTCAATCATCTCAGCTGGGGACAAGGACACTCAGTGTTGGGGGTAAAGGATGGGAAACTCAGCATTGACCGGATCACAGTGGAACACAGAAGAACCGGAACTATTGTTTCTTGACTTGGTTTTGAGGGCGTTCTGTTTCCTTGCTGCGATGGGAAGCTGTGTGACAATGAGCTTGATGGATGTCTTCGCCTGTGCCCTCTAACATCTGGGGATGATTATTCTTTGTGCCACTGTGCTTCTTTGGTTTTGTAGGAAAGTGCTGAAAAGGAGAGTTGATTCCTCATCCGATGGGACCATTGTTCACAGAGAGATTTTCTCACAAGCTGAGGTCTATGTCTTCATTATCATCTCCAGAGATTACATCATCCCCTGCTCTGAAAAATCAGCACCAGCGTAGACCGAGCATGTTTTAAATTTCACCTTCTCTGCTTCTTGCAAAGTCAAGTGGCAGTGCTTGGAGCCAGAGTTTGGGCAAACCCATATTGAACTAATCAATCACCTAATTCAGTTTCTTGTTGAAATTGGCTAATTATCCCGGAGCCCAGTGGAAAAATCAATCCTGCTGATGACTCTGATTGGGCCGACCTCACTCCAGTTGATTATAAAAGAGGCTTGATCGGGGGGAAGAGACAGCCTGCTGCCGTCAGAGAAAACAGAGGAACACTGGGCCGTTAATCATTGTTCAAAACATAAAACGCTACTTTAGGCTGACATCCCAAATCTTTTCTTTTGGTTAAGTATGGAAGGTTACAGCTTTGTTGGAGTATAAAGCTGTTTAAGATTGAGAGTGGGTACACTGCAGGAAATGTATGATTATAGAAATCAGACAGGGTATTGGGAAATGTAGATAAATTATTGGCTGTTTCATGGCCAGTTCTTAAGAAAACACATTCAGAACTTTAACCTAACCACTATAGATAGATAGATAGATAGATGGATGGATGGATAGATAGATAGATAGATAGATAGATAGATAGATAGATAGATAGATAGATAGATAGATAGATAGATAGATAGATAGATAGATAGATAGATAGATAGATCTTTATTTGTCCTTAATAAGGAGATTTGTTGCCACCGTCTGGACAGGAATACATGTATGAACACAATAACCATAAACATCCACCCAGCCTCACAGCAATGGTGCACCACATCCCACATATATACACACCGGACACATCAATCAATCAATCAATCTTTATTTGTATAGCGCCAAATCACAACAAACATTATCTCAAGACGCTTTTACAAACATAGGAGGTCTAGACCACACTATGTCAAATTATGAACAGAGACCCAACTTCAAGACAGGGTAAGACTCAGTCTGACCCCACCTTAATCCATCATGAGCATTGCACATCGCAGTATTTAGCTAGTTACAGTGGTGAGGAAAAACTTCCTTTTAACAGGCAGAAACCTCCAGCAGAACCAGACTCATGTTAGACAGCCATCATGCCTCGACCGAGTTGGGTCTGGAAAGACTGATAGAGGGGAGTAAGAGAGAGAAGTGATAGTGATGAGACGAGTCGTAGAAGCTGTTGCCGCTGGAGTCCAGCACGTCCGTATCAGCTGGAGTCCAGATCTTCTGCAGCAGGAGGACGTCTACGGCAGCTCAGAGGAATCTACGAGACAAGGGAGCTCAGGGACTCCAGAAAGGTCTATGGTTAGTAACTTTAATGGGACAGGCAGAGTTAAAGTAAGTGATGAGGGGGTTGGGGGGAAGGGGGTGAGCTAGGATCCCAGTGTGTCAGTGTGCCAGTTACCCCGGCAGTCTAAGCCTATAGCAGCATAACAAAAGCTGGTCCACATATGAACACACCGGACACATATAAACACACCGGATTTTGTTTAGCAGTGCTATGGCCGATGGGACGAAGCTTCTGCCAAACCGGGCTCGCCTACAGTAAGGGGATCTGTATCTGCGACCGGAGGGTAGTAGTGTGAAGACCGAGTAGAGGGGGTGTTGGGGGTCCAGTGTTATAGTGCGTGCTCTGCGTATGATGGCTCTGTTGTTGAGGTCAGACAGGTTGGGTGTGGGGAGGCGGATGATTTTGGTGGCAGTGTTTGTGGTGCGTATGAGTTTGTTTTTGTTGGAGACAGTTAGCATGTTGTAGTAGCAGGGGGAACAGTAGAGGAGAATGGGTTGGATGATGCTTTGGTACGGTAACAGTAGAAGGTGGGGGGCGACAGAAAGTGCTACTATATTTGCACCAACATTCTTATCATATCTTAAAAATACAAAAACAAACACTTTGTTGCTGGTTTGGCCCTGGTGGGTCAGTCCTAAGCTCCTGGTACAGAGGCTGTAGTCCTTGGAGCAGGCAGCCTGAGTTTGGTTCCAAGTTGCTGCATATCATTCCCCTCTCTCACAGTTTCCCACTCTCCAAATAAAGGCATAAAAGCCCCAAATAATTGCATTAAAAAGGTTAGATGCTAAATAAAATCATTTATAATCAAAAAAATATATTTAACCCCTGCCAGAAATGTTGAAAAATGTTAGAATTATAACAATTATTGAATGAACTACATATAAATACCAAATATGTCCAAAATATAAGAAATCTATTCTTATCTTGAGATACACCTGGAATAAATGGGATCCTACTTATTTTAAGGTCTAGTAATAACTTGTGTTGCCCCTGCATGACTGAGACCAGCAGTCACTCACAACCACAGCTCCAGGGGATGAAAGATGGAGCGACACGGCGATCATCTAGAGCAAAGTGGTTACAGGCCAAACTACTCTTCAGATGATGAAGGTTGTAAGACAATTGTTATCAATGCAGCAGAGACATTCTACAACACTCAAACAAGCAGGAAATAGAATAACAGAGTTTTATCTCTGAAGACAGAAGACTCATACCTGTCGTCCATCCGACAGACTGCAGGCTATTCCTGTTTCCTAGTGTTGCAATACTGATACCAGAAGTGCTTCATTATCACACTTAACCATATTCACTTCATTTCACTGTGGAAATTTAATCCATCATAACATTATTTAAAAGGTGTGAAAAACAACAACCTACCTTATGTTACTCAGTGTTTGTTTGATGATTATTTTTTTCCAATTAAACTATCTTCTTCATAAAAAAACAGTTTGGTCTTCAGTCTTAAAAAGGTGAGGTCATCTTATATTAGAGTTGTCTTGTATTTGGGTCATTAAAGGTGACATATCATGCAAAATTGACTTTTTAATGGTTCTTTACCTGAAATATGTTTCCCTGGCATGTCTACAAACCCCCCGGAACTGAAAAAAATCCATTCTGCCCCTGTTTTGATTTCTCCACCTTTCTGTAAATGTGTGCTGAAACCAGCCGTTTCAGTTTTCAGTGTTTTTCATACGTCACAACGCCATCCGGTCTGTAACAGGAAGTCAGAGCTCGGAGCTTGTTCAGCCCATAGACTGTATAAAATAATACTGAATCCCTCCTCCGTTTTTCATTACCTGCACAAATGTGTGCTAACAAGGAGCTTAGGAGGGAGGCATGCTAGTTGTAGGCTGTCTTAATAAACACAAAGGTCGGTTCTACTCCCCATGTCTGCAGATTTGAAGATCTAGTGGATGATTTTTATTTATCATGGATAAGTGCTAGCGCTAGTTAGCATAGCTACATAGCTACATGTCCTAGCTGTAGCTGTGTACCAAGACACACGTCGACATACTGACAAATAAAACAACAAGAAACACTAAATCTGTGACCAATCCTTCAGAAAGGTCCTGCTGCCTTTCTGGCAGAGGTCGGTTTTACTCCCCATGTCTGCAGATTTGAAGATCTAGTGGATGATTTTTATTTGTCATGGATATGTGCTAGCGCTAGTTAGCATAGCCACAAAGCTACATGTTCGTAGCTGTGTACCAAGACACACGTCTACATACTGATAAATAAAACAACAAGAAACACTAAATCTATGACCAATCCTTCAGAAAGGTCCTGCTACAGGCGCCTCTCCGTCAGGATCAGATTCAGAGGGTTGAAGTAACGTGATCTCTGAGCAGCCGTTTATATTCAGCCAACATGTAAACATTAGATCAACGTGCTGGACAGCCGAGGCACATCCACTTCCTGAGGGGGCGTGGTCAGAGAGAAAACAGAGAGTGTTCTGAGGAGGACTGAAGAAGAGGGCTTTTCAGGCAGACCAAAATCTGATTTCAAAGTGTTTTTTTGAGCATAAACTTTAAAGACATGTTTTGGGGACCTCTTAGACCAATATATATTGATGAAAAAAGCGTGATATGTCCCCTTTAAGGTCAAAGAGAAGAACATCAAGATGCAGTTGTGTGGCATTGTGTTTGGAATAAAGAGGCTATAGCACATCCCTACTTCTATGAAAGACAGTTTTCTTCGATGAAGACTGCTGTCTTTTCTTTAATGCTGTCCTGTTGGGGATCATCTGTAGCTTGCAGACCCTCTGTTACCAGCATCAATGCACATATTAGTGCAGGGTTGAAGGCATAACAGGCTTTAACATGCACTGAAAGTCTTTTTCTGATTTATCTGGTTGCATTATATCATTATTTTTTCATATTGCAGCTCTTTACTCAGATATTTTAAATTATATTGCTCTTCTATATAGGTATATTTTATGGTTTATTAGTGAGGTAGAATTATTAGAGGGAGATTATATTTCCATAAATTGAAAAAAAAGAGTCGATTCAGCAGAGAGAGGGATTTAAAGTCCAAGTTGGAGGAAATGCCACCCCCTGATTTCCTCACCCTGATAGTGAGTGTATGCATAATGGTAAAGCAGTTATGACTTGTAGATTGAGAACAATTTCATCTGAATTAATGAGCCGGTGTCTAATAAACAGAGCTAACGGGGCGGCAAGATAGCAACCGCTGAATTGAATGTTGTCAGCACTTCCTGTAGTTTGTATTATTAAAAAGCAAAAAGTGGATTAACTCCATGTATTATTTATTCGGTTGTGATAGATGATGATTTAGTTACTTTGCAGGGCTGTGTTATGATCTTGGTTTAGTTTATTGCATTTTCTCCGCTCATATTTTATTGCATTTTCTTCACCGAATAATACAATCTCATTTTTTCCTCACTTTTGTTATGTGCACCGTACCTCAAATTGACAAACTGCAATCTCAATCTCATTAGCAGAAAAACAGATGCATGCATATTATGCTGCATGCTTGAGCAGCAGTGGACACTGCTTCTCCATTAAACTTTGCTGCTTTTCATGTATGTACTTTGCTTTATTCATCATTTTGAAGCAAACAACCAATTATGCAAATCCCACTCAAAGCGGCCCATTCAGCAGATTTCAAATGACTTTCTGCCTGTCTACTTTCAGCATCTGTTTTGCTCTTTGTGTAGTTTTGATAAATCAAGTAAAGCTACAGGCCATGCATCACTCTCTGTCGTCTGTCAGCAGGAAATGAATGGTTACGTGGAGCTTTACCCCCGGCTTTTGTATCCTGTTCCCTCCGAGGACAGCTACCACGGGGAGAGCAGGCGGGCAGAGGTGAACAACAAAGAAAAATCAGATTTAGAGTCTCCTCCGAGAAATCCATCTGCAATATTAACATCTGATATCTGAAACATGACTGCGTGTGTGTACAACAGGACAGAGTACCCTTTAAATTTCCCCAGGACGTGCCACAGAGTCTGGATGGGTGAGTAAAGCAGGGGAGGAGAAATCAATAGAAGTGCTGGGGTCTGTCGCAAATGAGGGGAGGGAGATTCATGCAGCAGTCCACTAAAAATAGATAAAAACCCAACAAAGTAGGTAGGAGCCAAGCAGCTCATGTCCAGATTCTCCTGAGCGAGCCAGATTTCTTGCGCCCCTTCTTAGGGCCTGCAAGTCCCTAACCACGCAGAGAGGGCCGGCGCCAGCTGCCTGCAGTGTCCGACTCCAGTCCCTCCCCTCCATCTTATCGCTTCTTTCCACCCCCGTCCTTGGAAGGTCATGCAATCTTCATGTCCAACTCCTTTCCCTCTCTCCTCCTCCTCCTCCTCCTCCTCCTCCTCCTCTGCGTCTCTAATCCAAGTGTCAACACTGGCCTTGGAGCACTTGTCAAACACATAGACGGAGCATGCACATATGGCAAACTGCACGCACACACATCGATGGATTCAACAAACTCCTGCACACAGATGGATCCCCTGACAGTGCTTTCAACATAAAGTGACCAGAACATATGCCTGTCAGCGCACACTGACAGTTAAGAGCCAGACTGTGATGGGAGACAGTTGGGTCCTTTTCCTTCCAAGCACTGAATAACATCTCCATCCTAACAAGGCAGTTATTCTTTAATTGAGGCTTAAAGCATCTCCATAATGGGAATTCACCAAAGCTGCCATTTATACCCATAAGTCATCGAGGATAATTCACAAAGGCATTGTTAAATCTGGTTACACAGATTCAATTTTCAGAGGAAGTTATTGCACTTTTTAAATACCTATCCTGCTGTCCAAAGAGTTTCAGACTCATTTCAGGGAAAGTATCTGAGCCGGACGTAATCTCTGTTGGGCTTAATTAAAAAAAAAAATGCTTTTAATTACGAAGGTTTTAAAATGCAAAGCTTCAGCCAAGCCATTCCCTCTCACTGGGATGCGGATCACTGAGAGAAGACCTCCAACTGTGGCAACAACAACTCAAACAACAACAGCAGTGTGTCTCTATAACAAGTTTCACAAGCACAATTTGGACAAAAAGCATGTTCTGCATGAGTTAGGCAATTTGCCAGGTGTAGCCATACCAGTGTTGGGCTTCCACAGGTAGCATGGTTAATGAGGCTTAGTTTAAGTCCCTCATTTGCATTTCCAAGTGATTTAAGAACAAGAGTCTAGAGCTTTGCAGGCTGTGGTGACTCAAGTTAAATGCTAAAGCCAGCATGCCAATTAACTAATAATGTCAAGCAGCTAGATTTTACCATCTTAAAGCCTCTGGCAACGTAAGTGGAATATTTAAAATTATATAAAACGTATAGAATATCAAGATTAAATTTGTAATCAAGCTTCAACAAAAATCTGAGTTAAAATAAACATCCATAACTCTGAAAACTCTGTTCAAAAACAGCTTATTTTACAGGTCAGAGCGTTTCTCAGGACTGTGTGGGCGTGGCCTAACTCTTTGATTGACAGGTCAAGAGAGAGTTCACAGCCTGCATGTTTGAGCCGTCTGACTCTGAATCTAAAGACATCAAAACTCCAGAGTCTGAAAATTATTCATTTCAAATGGTCTCTGAGTGCTGAGTCACAAAATACTTCAGAATCAAGACTTAGTTTATTAGTTTTATCACTCCGTAGTCTCCGGGGCAACAGGACCATGGGACGCCCGGAGCAGGGGAGGTGAAGGGTGGTATGTGCACGCAGAGGAGCTCGGCTCCGATGGGTTCAGACGGAGCTGTTTGACTAAACTCTGAGCTGTTTGGGAAAGTTAGTGAACCGGTCCTGAGGAAAGTTAGTGAACCTGTCCTGGGGAAAGTTAGTGAACCGGTCCTGGGGAAAGTTAGTGAACCGGTCCTGGGGAAAGTTAGTGAACTGGTCCTGGAGAAAGTTAGTGAACCGGTCCTGAGGAAAGTTAGTGAACCGGTCCTGGGGAAAGTTAGTGAACCGGTCCTGGGGAAAGTTAGTGAACCGGTCCTGGGGAAAGTTAGTGAACCTGTCCTGGGGAAAGTTAGTGAACCGGTCCTGGGGAAAGTTAGTGAACCGGTCCTGGGGAAAGTTAGTGAACTGGTCCAGGGGAAAGTTAGTGAACCGGTCCTGGGGAAAGTTAGTGAACCGGTCCTAAGGAAAGCTAGAGAACTGGTCCAGGGGAAAGTTAGTGAACCGGTCCCGGGAATTGTTAGAGAACCGGTCCTAAGGAAAGCTAGAGAACTGGTCCAGGGGAAAGTTAGTGACCAGTCCTCGGGAAAGTTAGTGGACCGGTCCTGGGAAAGTTAGTGGACCGGTCCTGGGGAAAGTTAGTGATCCGGTCCTGGGGAAAGTTAGTGAACCGGTCCCGGGGAATGTTAGAGAACCGGTCCTGGGGAAAGTTAGTGAACCGGTCCCGGGGAATGTTAGTGAACCAGTCCTGTAATAAACATCAGGTTAAACCAGCCCCCTTAAAACCCAGTGTGAAAAGGTGTTAAAAAACATAATTGAACATATTTTAAAAAATGGATTGAAGTTGAGTTCTAATATTTTCACATAGTTTTTAGTATTTACATATGGTCTGAAATATCATAGGTAGAACATTTTTGTTGATTTGGGTTCCCAGGGTCTTTAATTAAGCATATTAGGATGACAACATTTTCTTGATAGCATTTTCAAAGTTTTGCAAGAATCAGAAGCTCATGAAATTGAGAAATCTTGTAAAGTAAGTCGTACACACAAGGTCTAAAACCGCAAACACACACCCTGGGATAGTGTTGAATTAAATTTAAACTCACAGTCACAGCTGCCTGATCCCTCTCTGTCTCTAACTGTGGTTAACATTGCTCCAAGGTCTTGGGAACAGAGTTTCATGCATACATAAAATATGAGCACTAATGACCAGTTTCACCATTACTGCAATGTGCAATTACCATCATAATGATTTGCCATTTATTTGCTTTCACAGCAATGTGAAGAATCGGGTTTAATTAATAATTTGCTGGTGAGGAAATAATTGGAGGATGCAGTTGTCGCAGCTGTGAGAGTGTCCCCTGCCTGAACTGAGGGCACAATTAAGGAATGATTGCCAGGGCTGCCATGTTGAAATGTGACCTGCTTTGAGGACCCCGGACTGAGCGGGGAAGGGAGTGGGGAGGGAGGGAGGCAGAAGTGAAATTGACAGACAAATGGAGGGTGTTTGGGTTTAGCTGCTGTCTCTGAGTCATCTCTCCCAGATGCTGCTGTCTGCTGGTCAGGGACGGGGCGAGATGATGATGTGTTTTTTTTAAACACTGACAGATATTCATGAACATGGTCAGAGACGTGTTTGCATTAGAGGAAAGCTGTTAGTACGATGGCGGTGGTGAAATTCATAATGACCCTCATCCTCTGCAATTTGAGAAACACATTAACACCAAAGAGGGAATAATTTCTGCAAACACTGGCCTTTTTTTTTTAACTCTTCATATCTCTGTTTATCTGTCGCATGTCTAATGTGTTTGTCTCACTCTATCCCTCTTTTTCTCCCCATCAAGGCAAGACAGAGTCTCAAGCTGGGGGCGGCAGTAGCTCAGTCCATAGGGACTTGGCTTGGGAACCGAAGGGTCGCCGGTTCGAGTCCCAGTATGGACGAAGTTTGGCAAGTGGACTGGTGACTGGAGAGGTGGTGGTTCACCTGCCTGGGCACTGCCGAGGTGCCCTTGAGCAAGGCACCGAACCCCCAACTGCTCGGGGTGCGCTGGTTGGCAGTATCCTCACTCTGACATCTCTCCCTAAGCATGTTCACTGCATGTGTGTGCATTGTATGTATATACCAAAAAAAACTGTATGTGTAGCATGTCCAATATAGCACAAGTGAAAAAATTGAATTTCCCCCCTGGGGATCAATAAAGTACCTTTCAAAAGCTGCTCAACACTTCTCCCTACCTTAAGTACTTCCCTGCCGCTGCTGCCAAGCGCTTGCTCAAGGTGGATTAATGTTGGGTCTTCCGTCATAGTTTACCAAAGCAAACTTCAAACTTATGCACAAACCCCCCCCCCCAAAAAAACTGTCCACTTTTCACTTCAGGAAAGACAATTGAAAACACGGTTCCAGGGGAATGAGGAAATAAATTGCAGAGCGAAAAACAAACAGCATCTGAAATGGTTTGATTTGTGCAGGATTAGTATTGTCAGGAGGACGTCTGTCAACACTGAACTATAAAAGATCATTTTCTGTGGAATTCAAACAGGATTAAACTCATTGTCCACGATTATCATAAATTAGCAGATGTCCCTCGGTGACGTATGTGCTGTGCAGACACTTTTTCACACTAACTTGGCGTACAGTAATACGGCCTCATTCTATTGATAGCATTAATAAGTTATAAACAGTTTCTTATTCATGCATTTAGCACACAAAAAGCAGCATCAGTATTCATCTGAATCCTTTTGCACGCCTCCTGGCAGATGTAATTCAATATTGATGCTTGTATTAGCCTTGTTTGGTGTCCGCTAACCCTGAAGGGAAATAAGTTTCAATCTAGCAGAAAAAAAAATTCACTTTGTAACCTGTGAGTCATGAACTATATCTGATGTTTGTTGTTGCTGGGCAGGCAGAGGAGAGACCGTATATCAGAGCTTTTTTTATCTTCTTCTCTTTGCAGCCACACGAGAAACACTGCTCTTACCTGACTTTAATGTTAACCTATATGAGGCAGAGACACCTCACAGCCTGTTGGAGGGCGGTTGATGAGGAAGATAAATATAGATCGCTTGAGGCGGCATATTGATGGAAACTGTTACAGAGCTGATTGAGGTTATACAGTCACGTTCAAAACTAAATCAAGTAATTGAAATAAGGTTCCTGAATCAAACTTTGATATTTTTTCTTAATGTAACCAAGCAGTTAATTATTATGTCTTGTCAGTTATGTTAAGTACCCCTTACTTCAGTCTTGTCTTTCATGTTTGTCATGTCCGCTTTTATTTTGTAGTCATGTCTTTCCTCTCGTTTCAGGCACATTCACTTCCTGTCCTGATGTTCTCCCTGTGATTGTCATTCCCGCCCCTCATTGTTTCCAACTGTGCCCCATTGTTACCCCATTGTTACCCCATTGTTTAAAAGTCTGTGTCTTCCCCTGTCCTATGCCAGATCGTCTTGTCTTGTCAGTTGTGTATGTGCCCTAATGGAATCTCTGAAGCCAAGCCTGTTTCTTTGTTTTTTGCTTATAGTAAAGTTCTAAGTTTTCCTTTTGTTACTTTGTGGACGGTTTCCAGCTCAGCTGTGGTTTTTTGTTATCTTGTCTTATTTTACAACTTTATTAGAGAAACCTTTTTTGCCAACCTCAAAGAGTTGTGCGTTTGGGTCCTGTGTGCCAATCTTGTCATTAATTCATCCAAAGCGTAACCAAACATACTGTTTCAGGATGTGGGTACACAAACCTTACCAGGGCGAACTAGCTATTTGGATGTCCTGCAATATCACAGAAGTGCTGGTGGTTCAGGATGACTAGCAGCCACCGTGCATACATAATATTTATTCATTCATTCATCCATCCATCCATCCATTATCTTGACCGCTTATCCCGTTAGGGGTCACGGGGGGCTGGAGCCTATCCCAGCTGGCTTCGGGCGGAAGGCAGGGTACACCCTGGACAGGTCGCCAACCTATCACAGGGCTAACACGGAGAGACAGACAACCATTCATGCACACACACACACCTACGGGCAATTTAGAGTGACCAATCAACCTGAGCATGTTTTTGGATTGTGGGAGGAACATGCAAACTCCACACAGAAAGGCACCCGCCCGGCTGGGGATTCGAACCAGGAACCTTCTAGCTGTGAGGCAACCACCATGCAGCCTCATTCATTCATTGTTTAATTTTCACAATAATTAAAACTATTTTACTAATAGAGGACGCTAATGAAAACATGTACTTCTCACGTGCAAAGTTAACACCCAAGTAGTAGTGAGACCAGCAAGAGTTTGAGCTGTGTCCATGTGAATTAACATCAGGTACTATTGCTGCAACTTGAGACAATGCACGAGGAAAAGTTGTGCATGCTTTTGTAATTAGTGCACGGCCGTGTGAACTGCATAGTGGGAGACGAAGAAGAAGAAGAGAGTAGTTGTTGTTGTGCATAAAATAATTTGTATTGATAGACGTTTTTGACTGTAAAAACTTGACTTATGGAGGATCATAGTTATCATGCATCACATAAGCTTCTTGTCTTCAAAGGCCACCGTCACTTCACCAACGGGAGGGGTGAGCAGGGGAGCTTTTCAATCTAGAATCTGACTGATATGGGCGCTGGTGGCCTAACGGTCTAAGCGCCCCACATACAGAGGTCATAGTCCTTGTCGCAGAGGTGGCTGGTTCGATTCCTAGTCGAGACCATTTGCTGCACGTCTTCCCCCACTTTACTCCCCTCATTTCCTGTCTATCTACAGCTGCCCTATCAATAAAGGCAAAAATGCCCAAATATAACTTTAAAATAAAAAAATCTGACTGATAGATATCGCTAAATATTTCCAGTTTGACCCTGGACCAATAAAAACAGGTCATGAAAGAACCGCTTAGGGTGCCTTGAAACAGACACTAATCAGACTACAGACTTCAATATGAGATGTTCTATGAGAATGCCTGAAAACAACATTGATGAGAGCTGTAGAGTTTAGCTTAAACAGGTTCAACTGTTTGCTAATAAACAAAAACAAGGGATTGAGAGATGCTACCAAAAACAGAAAGGTTTGGGGCTGACTTAAAAATTCACGGTGCGCTGGTGGCCTAGTGGTCTAAGCGCCCCACATGCAGAGGCTATAATCCTCATCGCAGAGGTCGCTGTCAGACTCCCATCCGTGACCATTTGCTGCATGTCTTCCCCCACCTTACTCCCCTCATATCCTGTCTATCTACAGCTGCCCTATCAATAAAGGCAAAAATGATAACTGATAGATATCGCTAAATATTTCCAGTTTCACCCTGGACCAATAAAAACAGGTCATGAAAGAACCGCTTAGGGTGCCTTGAAACAGACACTAATCAGACTACAGACTTCAATATGAGATGTTCTATAAGAATGCCTGAAAACAACATTGATGAGAGCTGTAGGGTTTAGCTTAAACAGGTTCAACTGTTTGCTAATAAACAAAAACAAGGGACTGAGGGATGCTACCAAAAACAGAAAGGTTTGGGGCTGACTTAAAAACATCATTCATGGGGCGCTTGTTGCCTAGCGGTCTAAGTGCCCCACATGCAGAGGCTATAATCCTCATCGCAGAGGTCGCTGTCAGACTCCCATCCGTGACCATTTGCTGCATGTCTTCCCCCACTCTCCACTCCCCACATTTCCTGTCTCTCTCAACTGTCCTATCAATAAAGGCTAAAAAAAAATGCCCCAAAATTGTAACTTAAAACAAAAAAAAACATAATTTAAATGAAAACATTCAAGTTGATTTCAATCAATTTTTTAAGTTGACCTTAAAACCCCTTGTAATCACTGAATCTAGCCTCCATACAGTGTGGATTCCCCCACTCTACCACCGCACTGGTTTAACTGAATATCAATATTTCATAAACCTAACATGACCTCGTAGACTCCTTGTTGAAGGTCACTGATTGCGTGCACCACAGGCTGCAGAGTCATAGCATACCGTGTATCATGTCACACAATCACAATAAAAATAAGCACAAACCCAATCAGATTTTGTATTAAAAGCAAACAAAAGGCATCCAGATTGTGTCCACCTGCTGCAGTGTGGCGGTCACTGACCTCGGCACGGCCAAACACAGAGGTAATAACCAGGCTGGCTCCCTGGAGGTCTCCCCTCTGCCCTTTAATCCATGTGAGAGCAGCTGGACCTCTGCAGAGGAGATGAATAACCACAACACTCCGTTTCCACACTCTCAAAGGGGTCGCGTGTCAAGATCATACGCCAGCAGCCTTCCTGTTTGTTACACGAGAGACCCGGGACTCGGCTGGAGCTGAGAGGGAAGAAGGGAAGAAGGGGAATGTGACAAAGTGTGATCAGAGGTTCAGAGGTGGAAACAACTGGACAGAGACCATTCTGGATTTGTCACCGTGGTCAGAGAGGGACAGGAGACGCCGTCAGCCTTGCTTTGGTGATTGTTTGTTTTCATCGCTGGTCCGAGGCAGATAGAAACTTGAGGGGATTATGCACCTTTCCAAACCCTCCTCTGTAATCCTTAAAGAGGACAACAAACACCTGAGGCACAACGCCTCCACACAGTCCCTAAAGATGTGTGCATACCATGCTGACGGAGGGTTTGTGACTTAAGAAGCTGCCTTCCTCATTTACATCCCTCACAAGTTCTGTTTCTTTTTTTTTTTTTTTACTCAAGGTCGGACATCCACCCATGGGGGAAGTAGCTGAAGCACTGCAGAAGAAAACAAGTTCAAGATCTCGTCTCCGAACAAGCCGTCAGGTATGAGGGCCGAGATCCGAGGAGCAACATGTCCTCTCTGCGGGAGCAGGAATATCATTAAGTATTGTTTTTCTGCCTATAAGCAACACGGCAAAAACACAACTTTGCTTACAGCTAGAGTAAGGATCTTTCATTTGGTGTCAATCTTGGCGACCCTGGAACAAAGCCGGGTGTCTCCTCTCTTCCCTGTTCTTGTCCTGTATGTGTGTGAGTTGTTTTTTTCACAGTCTAACATATCGCTCACTGTCAGTCTTCAAAAAAAGAAAGGTGTTGAAGTGGTTTTCTGTAGCTATCTCTGCTCACACCAACCCTGAGGCAGCAGTGTTTGGCATAATGATAACAGACATCAAAGTATAATGAAAAATATACTGAGCAGATGAGGTTCTGATTTAAGTAATTTATGTCAATAAAAGGGAACAAGTAAATCCTCAGAAATGTAACCACAGTATGGGAGTAAATGCAGGACATTTCTACTGACTGTTCCTTTATGAAACCTTGCATCATATTAAAATAATAAAGACCATCTTCAAGGAATAGAATAAAGAAAAATACTTAAAATAAAGAGAAGGTAAACAAAGAGAAGACTGAAGCTCTAAACTGTCAAATCAGTAAACTAAACACATCGAGTTTACTGGACGCCATCAAAACCTTCCCTTCATGGGTCCCTCTGTTGTTAGTTTTGCCTTATTAAGTCTTTTTAACTTTTTCACATGTGATATGATGGATGGACTGAAGGATGAGAAAGAACTGAAAATGGCCGTAATGTAAGGAAGCATTTGCTAATGATGGAATAAATAATCAATGGTTAAAAGGTGACATATCACGCTTTTTTCATCAATATATATTGGTCTAAGAGGTCCACAAAACATGTCTTTAAAGTTTATGCTCAAAAAAACACTTTGAAATCAGATTTTGGTCTGCCTGAAAAACCCTCTTCTTCAGCCCTCCTCAGAACACTCTGTTTTCTCTCTGACCACGCCCCCTCAGGAAGTGGATGTGCCCTCTAACCCGCGTTACTTCAACCCTCTGAATCTGATCCAGAATCTGATCCTGACGGAGAGGCGCCTGCAGCAGGACCTTTCTGAAGGATTGGTCATAGATCTAGTGTTTCTTGTTGTTTTATTTATCAGTATGTTGACGTGTGCCTTGGTACACAGCTAAGAACATGTAGCTATGTGGCTATGCTAACTAGCGCTAGCACTTATCCATGATAAATAAAAATCATCCACTAGATCTTCAAATCTGCAGACGTGGGGAGTAAAACCGACCTCTGCCAGAAAGGCAGCGGGACCTTTCTGAAGGATTGGTCAAAGATTTAGTGATTCCTGATGTTTTATTTGTCAGTATGTAGACGTGTGTCTTGGTACACAGCTACAACTACAGCTACAGCTACAGCTACAGCTACAGCTACAGCTACAGCTACAGCTACAGCTATGACATGTGGCATCCGCTAGATCTTCAAATCTGCAGACGTGGGGAGTCAAAGCGACCTTTGTGTTTATTAAGACAGTCTACAACTAGCATGCCTCCCTCCTAAGCTCCTTGTTAGCACACGTGTGCAGGGAATGAAAAACGGAGGAGGGGTTGAGTTGTATTTTATACAGTCTATGGGCTGAACAAGCTCCGAGCTCTGACTTCCTGTTACAGACCGGATGGCGTTGTGACGTATGAAAAACACTGAAAACTGAAACGGCTCGTTTCACACACATTTACAGAAAGGTGGAGAAATCAGAACAGGGGCAGAATGGATTCTTTTCATTTTGGGGTGGTTTGAAGACATGCCAGGGAAACATACTTCAGGTAGAGAACCATTAAAAAGTCGATTTTGCATGATATGTCACCTTTAATTAAAACCAGTTCAGCCAAAGTAACAAGGCACATTTGAAAATATAAACTTGTGTTAAAACCAAGCGGCAACCTCTGGCCGTGAGAATTGAAGCCAATGCAGAAGTGTTTAAAAAAACTGCAGTTCCTTGAGTGTCCACTAGAGGCTGGCTCCAGAAGTACCGGAAACCACATACAGACGGCAGTCTTTTTAGTCATTTTAAATAACATTGGTATAAAAAGAGATTATAATGTCTTTTAATCGTTGTTGTATTTTTACTGTTATTTATTTATTACATTAACTTATTGCTGTCCTCCACAGACCCTCTAGTCCCATGTACAGACTTGTGCTTGACTTGTGACTTGTAGCATGTATATATGATGGATGTGTTGTAGATGTTAAATGTTGTATGGTTGTTGTATAGTAAGCTATAAATGAATTGCCCTTCTTTGGATCAATAAAGTTGTCTGAATCTGAATCTGAACACACATCAATTCAAAAAAGCCGATCTTTACAGCAGAAATAAACATGTTTACAGCCTGGTTCAAAAAACAAGTGTCGTCTGGATAGCTCATTTCTCGATCGGCACACACTGTACAGGGGGTGAACTTTTTCATAACACTGCAATTTCAAATATATTAAGATTACGGGTCTTCCAATGAGAGGCACAGCTGACTTGATTGACAGGTGGGAACACAGTAGCTGTTGGCTAGGAGGCTCAAAGCCCGCCTCTTTACGTCACAATAACTAGACAGCAGTTATGTTGAGTTCACCATTTCCAATATGGCTGCCGCCTACGATTGGCTTCAAATCAGCAATTCAGAAACAGATGGGTGACATCACGGATACTACGTCCATTATTCATATGGTTAAAACATATGGAGCAACAGAAACAGTTAGGGCTGTAAGTCCTCCCATGTTGTGACTGCAGAAGGCCTCTGTTTGAAGCAGGCTTGTATTAGAGGCAGCTCTACGTAGCATGGAGTGGAGATGTGGCGGCTCATCTCGCCCATAGTGAAACCCAAAACTGGAGCTAACTGCACAGACCTGCAGAACTCTGTGTGTTTGTTTGCTTGTGTATTATAAGAGCTTCCTGCTTTGTGAAGTAGACCTTCAGACAGAGCAGATAAAAGTCTCCTTGCACAATGATTGGAAGCTGGCCTTCATTCACTCGTACAGGTTGTGATTGTTGCCATAATAAGGGCTCTAGCTTCAAATTTAATACTGGTCTTTATTCCTGGATTAATGGCAAGTATTTACATTATTTTTAACTTCTACAACATATTTTATAAGCTCTGTTATATGCTTGCTTGAATTGACACATGCAGATGTTTCACAGGAACATAATCCCTCCCCTCAATCCTGCAATCCTCTCTTCTGTATGCATCCTGATTCATACTGAAGGGTTTGGAAGAGACAATGTGTTGATTTGTCCGACACTGACCTATAAAAACATCTTTGTACCTCCACATTAAAAGATTCCACAGGTACGGTTACACCTGTCACCCTTGTAATTCCTCTGATGATTTCTATCACCGAGGGGACGCTGATCCAAACAGCTCCAGAAACAATCAAGAGAGTGCACTCAGCTGTTGTTTTTTCCCTGTCGAGTCGTTGGAGGTGAAGTAGCCGTCTCTGCACTCTACTCAGCATCAAATTAAGGTAAAAGTAAGCGACCGGGCCCTGATTCAATTTTGACAGAAGGAGCGGAGCCACATTCATTACATTTCAAAACCTCCTCTAACCTCTGAGAGTGTCCCCGCTGGAACGCAATGTTCAATAAAGTCTCACATTAGCGACCTGTCTGCACAGGGTGAAGCAAAGCTGTGCCAGAAGAGAACAATGGTCGCCCAGACAGCTTTGTCCTTCTGCTATATGATGAAGAAAAACATTATCAGCTGCTTTCATTTTCAGAAATATGAATCATGAAGGGCAATGAGCTGCAGGAAGAGTCAACTGAGACAGATACATAGTGCTGCACAACTTTTCTAATGCCTCCTTCTAATTACTGATACTGCCCCCTAGAGGCCAACTACAGACGCCATAATGAGCTTGTTTATTTGAGTTTTGGTACACTCTAATCTCCCTTTCAAAAGTTGTTTAACCCAAAGCTTTGTTGGTTGTATTAAGTTACTGAAGAGTCAGCTGAGCAGGAGAACCAGACCAGATGGGAGTAAGCCATTTGGTTAATTTACCAGCACTAGTATTTAAACACAGGGAAGCTTACAAAAGCTGGCTGTAAGACTTTAACAGTTGTTCCTTTATTAGAAAACTACACATTGTTTCTTTGTCTTTAACTCTGAGCTCTTTCTTGGTGCTTCTTCCTTTTCCATAGCTAAACCTGATCAGCCAAAATAACCAGTTTTTATCCAGGGTTTATACAACCCCTAAAAAGTTGGGACGCTGTGCAAAATGCTGATAAAAATAGATTCCAATGTTTTGCAAATTATTTCAAATTTAGTTGCAAATAGCACGAAGATGAGGCATTATTAGGATTACTATTTTAATCATTGCTTTAACATTTATTTATCTATTTATTTTTTATATTCATCTGATCTTGTTAACTCTGCCTTATTTTTTAACTTTTGTTTCCACTCTTACTTATTTTATTAATTTTACTGTGTTGATTTTATTTAATTTTTGGTAACACTTTACAATAAGGGTCCCTTAATTAGCGTTAGTTAATGCGTTATTAAGCATTAATTAACAGTTTAATAATAGTTTAATAATCGTTATAATGTATTACCTAACATTAACTAACACATTAGTTAATGCATTAATAAGCAGTTAATTAATGTCCACTGCTCAGAGTTAATTAATGCATTATTAAGCATTAATAAAAGTTACAAAACTTAATTAGTTAACCATTAGTGAATGCTTTCTAGACCCTTATTGTAAAGTGTAACACATGCATCACTTAAGTAACACATTATAAATGCTAAACTGCCTCATAAGCATTACTTAACCATAATTAAGCATTAGTGAATGCTTTTTGGACCCTTATTGTAAAGTGTAACACATGTATCCCTTAGGTAACACATACGCTGAAGCAAAATGAGTTGAAATGTAGTTGAAGCAACACATATACAGAATTCAACACATTTTATTTAGAATAAAACAGATAATCACAGATAACATCTCAACTGGCACAGAGAAGTACGGTGGCCCTGAGAGCTCACAGCACTGCAACTTAAGAAAACACATGCAAAAAGACAAAACACAAGCAAATTAAGAAAACATCTTCATCAATTTGACAACACATGCGCAGCATTTAGAAAACGTGATGCAAAGACCACAACACAATACATTAGAAAAACGCGCTGCAAATAGACAGCAACACAACAGAAGTGTTTCCAGAGGACACTTAAAAGTGATGCACACGCTTATGCTTATGCTGATGCTTATGAGGCAGTTTAGCATTTATAATGTGTTACTCAAGTGATGCATGTGTTACACTTTACAATAAGGGTCCAGAAAGCATTCACTAATGGTTAACTAATTAAGTTTTGTAACTTTTATTAATGCTTAATAATGTATTAATTAACTCTGAGCAGTGGACATTAATTAACTGCTTATTAATGCACTAACTAATGTGTTAGTTAATGTTAGGTAATACATTATAACGATTATTAAACTGTTAATTAATGCTTAATAATGCATTAACTAATGCTAATTAAGGGACCCTTATTGTAAAGTGTTACCTAATTTTTAAGTATTTCATTTATAATCATGCCTTTTATAATTTTACCATAGCTCTTGTTTTCTGTCTGTTATTCTGTGAAGCACTTTGGGCTGCATGTTTTTATGTATGAAAAGTGCAATATAAATAAAATTGAGTTGAGTTGAGTATCAAAAGTAAAGACAGAAAAAAACAAAAACATTGTTTCATGTAAAATACATGCTCATTTTAAATTTGATGTTTCAGAAAAGTTGGGACAGGCTGCACTGTGTTAAAAATTAGCATGACTCTGTAGTGGAAATCCCTGCAAGGGCTCAAAATCCCTTTGAAAAACCGTTCTCTGTGGACGAAGTTCATCACTGCATCCATAAATGTTGGTTAAATCAGTGTCATGCAGAGAGGATGCTAGGAACTTAATCTTGAAAAGCAAGAGACCTCTTGGGACCTGAGTCATTTTAAGATGGACTGAAGCAAAGTGGAAATCTGTCCTGTGGTCTGAAGTATAAAAATCTCAAATTTTTTTTTGGAAATTACAGACGTAGTGTCTTCTGCTCTAAAGGGGAGAGGGACCAACTGGCTTGTTGTCATTGCACAGTTGAAAGCCAGCATCCCTGATGGTATGGGGGTCATAAGAGTCCATGGCATGGGAAGCTTACACATCTGGGAAGGCTCCATTAAAGCTGGGGTTGGTAATCAGATTTAGATACACTTTTTGTTATACTGGTTAAAATGATCTTCATGTCTTGATGGCAATCAATACATAATGTGTTCCTAAAAAAGAGTGAAAAAAAGCTGCTATCTACAGCCGGAGTAAACCTGGGAAAACACCAACCAATCACCGTTTTTTGGCTCCTCAAATTTTAAACCAATCAAATCCCGTCCAGCCGTTCTGCCCTCCTCCTGCGCGTACATTTCCCCGACGTGCACTCCTCCGAGTCCCCGTCTCCTGCCTCTACTTCCCCTGACTCTACTGACTGCCCCTCTCGCTCGACCTCAGGCCTGTCCCCTCTGACCCGATGAGGTGCTTTGCTCAGGTCTGTAGTCCGGATCAGAGTCTAAAAAGCTCTCACCAACAAGCAGAATAATTAATGACGTTCAGGAAGTCCTACAGAAAATATATATTTATTGTAGCGTCCGTCCGGACGCTGTAGTGATGACGAGCCGATTGGTGAACACGTTGAGCTTTAATAGCCGGTCACTGTCGGCCGTGATCACGCCAACCAACAAAACAACAATCAATGTTTGAATGAATGAAGAACTTCTCCTCTTGTCTCTCCTCTCTCCCGCTCACACACTCTACACCTCTCCTGATGCCTTCACTGACTGTCAACACTATAGGAATTAAGAACATCTACACTGAACACATTTAACAAACAGTAGAGCTGTTACAGTGTTATATATGTGTTATAACTTTTCTCCTGATATCGTGTCACCGGTACAACTGGATAATGCTAGCATGATAGTTGTAAGTGCTAACAGCAGCCATGTTTGTTTGTGTTTTTAACTTTCACTATGAGAATGTTTTGGTGAGGACCGGTTTTGAATCAGTCACCATCATATGGTCGAGAATCAGCGGCGCTCGTGCATGTGAGCGGGGGGGGGGCGTTGTTTTGGAGGAGCTCCGAGGGAGGAGGGGAGGGGTTAGACGGAGTCCTGAGGAAATGCTACATTCAAATTCATGCTGGTTTTCCAAGACTACCAACCCTAGCTTTAATGCTGAGCAATACATACAGGTTTTAGAGCAGCATATTTTGGACTTGGATTTGGAAAATCTTTATTGTCCCAAAGGGGGCAATTTGGTTTGCAACAGAAGTCCCTACAAGCACACAAGCAATACACATAAAAGACAAACATAAGATCACACATTTAATTTGAATACATAACCACATAACTCCCGTGGATGACATCATTTTTCTGTATTTGAAACCAAAGGTACCACAATCCTGTGTGACATGGCAACAACCCCACAGCTGATTGCACAAATGATCTAAGATATCGGTCAGATCTGGCCCTCCTAGAATAAGTGAACCTCCTCCCTGTTGGCAAAAGTCTAAACTCTGACTTAAGGGGGTGGTGAGGTTCTTCAAGGATGGCCTTTGAGTTCCATTGATGCAGTTATTATAAATATCACAGATGTCGAATCTTTCCCAGAATTCATCCTGACAAATTGAAGTTCTGTAACATTAAGTTCTGTTGTTATTCTTCCAAACGGCGATCCCATGAGTACATTTTATGGATTAATTCTGAAGGACTGTAAGGTCAAGCTAACCTCTCTCAGCTCTTGATGTAAACATGCTAGTATTGACTGCCTTGCTGCTCTAACAATGCCGAGCAAATGTAATTGGATGCAAAGCAAATCTTGTTACCTTGGCTGGGAGAAGAAGAAGAAGAAGCTTGTAGCACACTTTTTTTATTTTATTTGCAACAGCAGTCACATCAATTTATTTCACAGTGTGCAGCTTCTTCTGTTAAGTTGTAACTCTTCAGCAGCACTTCCACTGTTCATCCTGCGCTCAGAAATGACAAATGATTTTTAAAAAGGACGCTTTGACTTAAGAGAGGCGTTAAAAGGGAGAATTCAAGCATGCAAAGCAGGGGAAGAAAACATACAGGCAACATTTTCCAACTTAGTGCCTGCAGATGTGAAGTGAGGCATTAAGTGTTCCTGTTTCCACCGGTCAGTGATGGATGGAAGGCAACAGATCGCTTCAGCCCAAACAGATTCATCCAAGAGTGTTGTGACATCTACTTCTAATGGCATCTGTGCTCCATGAGAATCAAACCTAACTCTGTCTGACAGAAACAGATGTCTCCGTTGTGCCTGTATGACTCCAGCTCCCCGGGCTCCACTGTAATGTAGGGATGAAAAAGGGAAGCTTTGTTTTACAGGTACTCACTGAAACATTCAGGGGCTTCTGCTCTGAGCTGCCGGCTGCTCGCTGGAGGAACAGCTGACTGCTTGGGCCTGAGAGAGCGGGGTTAACGTCTAAATCCCGTGTTCTTCATCGGATGTTGTGAAGCTAACGGTGACGCAGCGATTACAGAAGTGACTTAGCCAGATGGTGTGAAATAATGACTACCTTGAAAATTAAAACATCAGCTTCTAAGACCGGGTCTCGTAAGAGAATAGGGCCTCGTGTGTCCATGAGATTACCTCTCAAAGTCGAGGTTACATTCAAAACTTTAAACATTAAACTTTTCCATCAGATATGTTTTTTTTTTAAAGGAAACAACAGATCAGGACATTTATTCTGAAAATTACACAAATATTGAAAATGTTACATTTTTAGCAGAATGAAATATATTTAAAGGCTTTTGCAGAAGCATCATGAACCTCTGTTTGTCCCATACCTTTTTTGCACAAACAAAGATAATACAGGATTGCCAGAACAGCTTATTTCAACCTATATTTGTATTTACAGCTAAGCTGTGACTCTAAATCACTGTGTTAGTTATCACAGTAAAAACACAGAAGTTAGGGGATGTGATATTCTGAGAAACAAAGTTTGTTTGGGAAGGCATTTCAGGGCATTCATGCACAAGATGTTCATTCAGGAGACCAGAGTCACAAGTTACGCCATTAACATCCATTACTAATGCATTACGTCAGTGAGGGAGCATTGCTTAGATCACCTGTGCAACATAACTGATTTATAAGGTGCATTTTGACCAAGAGTTCCAGGGTCTTTTAGCCCCCAGAACTACTTTACCCTGAACTAAAAGGTTCCTGTGCCCCCATTGTTGTCTGCGTTTCGACTGCGGGTTGAAGCCCCGGGTAGGTTGTGCAAATCAGGCCAGTGATGTATGGAGGGAAAAAAAGAGTAAATGCACTACAAATATAATCTCCCTCTAATAATGCTACCTCCCTAATAAAACACACAAAATACCTTAAAGAAGAATAATTCATTTAAAATATCAGAGTAAAGAGCTGCAATATGAAAACACTATATAGTGCAACCAGGAATATAATCAGAAAAAGACTTTCAGTGCAGTTGTTCATGTCATGTAAAAGCCTGTTATGCCTTCAACCCTGCACAAATACGTGCATTGATGCTGGTAACAGAAGGGGTCTTTTAGCCCCCAGAACTACTTTACCCTGAACTAAAAGGTTCCTGTGCCCCCATTGTTGTCTGTGTTTTGACCGCGAGCTGAAGTCCCGGGTAGATTGTGCAAATCAGGCCAGTGACGTATGGAGGACATAAAAAGTAAATGCACTACACCACCAGACCAGTAGAGGGCAGTAAAACAAAGAGGAATGCCATTCATCACAGATGACACCATAGAAGCAGACGGACAGGCAGGTATCATTATGAGCAACACAACAGTTAGCCTGTTAGCATGAAGAGACTCAGCCGGCTATATTTCATCACAGATGGATTCACTGAATCAACACGTGAGAGGAGATAAGCGCGAGTAGCAAAGACGTTTCAACACGGCTTTAAAATCCTTTTGAATAAAAAAAATTGACAAAAATAATTTAAAAAAAAAAAAAAAAAAAAAAAAATTTGACAATAAAAATTTTGACAAAGAAAATGTTGACAAAAAAAGAATTGGAAAAAAAATTTGATACAAAAATTTGAACAAAAAAAATGACAGAAAAATTGAAAAAAAAAAAATTGACAAAAAAAAATTAAAAAAAAAAAATTGAAAATAAATTGAAAAAAAAAAAAAAGATTTTTTTTTCACAAAAATAAATTTGACAAAAAAGTTGACCCAGAGCCTGTCGAAAAAATGTTTTTCCTCAATTTGAAATTGTGCTCCAAAAGCAGAAAAACATGAAAAAAATTGAAAATGTTGCACCTGCATTTAAAAACATGGAAAAAGCAATGAATGAATCAACACGTGAGAGGAGATAAGCGCGAGTAGCAAAGACGTTTCAACACGGCTTTAAAATCCTTTTGAACTCAAAAAGCCGTGGCAGAGATCGGCTGGTGTTTTGGTTTAAACAGCGACCCTGTTAACTGGAGACTCTCAGCCGGATGCATCCCTCATAAACGTCTTTAGACCATCATTAAATATCTGATGAGGATATGAATCGATAGGAATGTGTTGATCAGAACCAATTTCACTGCTGGCACATAGTGTGTGATACAATATGCTTATTTCAGATTTGATGCTAGCAACAAGCTTCCTTGAGACAACGAAAGTCCTATAAAGTTGCATGATGCTAAAAATAAGCATCTGAAGGAACATTGCCCAATTGATGAATGGATATTGTACCTTCATTTCTGCACTCCCATTCTGATACGTGTCACCAAAAGACCACCTCTGGCTTCACATTCAACCTTTGACGTTCTTTTTGGCAATCATGGACACTGTTTTTGTATTAAAAAAAAAAACCTATGCTACTTCATGGGCTAAACCTATGCTACTTCATGGGCTGGAGGATGTGTTGTTAAGATTTGTTGCACAGTCCAGACAAAGAGGATCTGTGGTGCATCACTGAGGATGACATGCACCTGAAGTTTCTGCTAGACTGAACCTAGACATGCTCTTGTTTATAAGGACAAAGATGTATTTTATACAAATGAGTTTGCAGGGTGCAAAGGACATTACTTCCTAAATCTTATTTCCATTTTCTATTATCACCTCTTCCACAGAGGATTGTGTTTGCTGTACACAGGTCTGCAGAATGAATCAATTCGGATGTGTGAGTACATAAAGTCGAGGTGGAAATTGGTTTAAGCTAATTTACTCCTGAATTTCTCTCAAAATAATCTGTTTATGAAAACAGTGAGCCTGGGAATCGATGCAACAGTGCAGGGAAATATCTCTGCACACACAGACAAAGCTGCACTTTCTACATGTTTTCCAAATATAAAAAATAAAAGCACACACAGTGGTTCTGAATAATGTTTTTAAATCAGTTTGTCTGGATTAATATTGATGTGTGGAAATTAGGAGGACAAAGTGTTTGACAAATATTCATCACTTTAGAGTGACTCAAGTTTTGGAGGGTGATGATGAGGCGGTTAGTCAGAGCCATGGGAGCCAAGATATGATCTATTTTTTATCCGTGCTAGCAGCACTGCCCGAGGCAACGCCACTTTATCTGACGCTCAGGCGTATAGTCTAACACTTTGGTCCAATCTGAATTATCCCTACACCTTTTTGATGTTCTACCGAGAACCTAATCACAGACGTTCATGTCTCCTTCAGGATGAATTGCAGCTCCTGTGCTCCTCTGACTTCCCTCCGTAGTCATTGTCAGATCAAAACCTCACCTTTTCAAATATGTGGGGTTTTTTACCAGAACACTTCAATCTCAGCCTCAGGTGTGTTTCCTGTGAAGTGCAAATTAGACGACCTGTTCTCACAGAAATAGGTGAACTGATCATGACCTCTTAACATCACATTACAGGGGGATGAATGCAGCTGTTAAATTCAAATGCATCAGGAAACAATGATTGGAAGTGGAAGAAGAAGAAGGACTTTGTACACTCCATGTTTAGGAAAAGGGTCGTGTTAAAGTTGTTTAGGTTTGAAGATTGCATCATATTATGTTCATGATGGCGTCACCATCATCCTTGACAGCGAACATGAGACTTCCACCAGACCTTTTTAATTTTACAAAGAGTGAACTGCTATTCTTGATTAGCTTTGGAGGGAAACTACACAGATCAGCCAGAACTTAACAACCATTAACAGGTGAAGTTAATAACCATGGTCATCTCTTTCCAGTGGCACCTGACAGTGGGAGGTAAATGTGAATATCTTGTTCTAAAGCTTTGTGTGTGGGAAACAGCAACACAACAGACTGCATAGCTGCAGGAGTAAGTGTACTGGATGTGTGAAGTGGACATCACAGGAACAAACAATGACTGTCCTCTGTCACTGGGAGACTGGCGATGTGGTTTAAGACGCAACAAAGTCTGCTTACGGCCAAGATCCACCAGATCTGTGTCCGGTCCATCTACGATCCGTCATGGCACCAGATCTGATAGGTTTCTGTTCTAGTCAATGTGTTAACTTCCTCTGGATCTGCTCCATTGCATTCCAGCTGTGTCTCTGGATCAGATACACAAGACTTCTATTGTTGCCGGATGCCGGAGCATGACGCATCAATCTCAACAGAGCAGATGGAGCGGGACAGGAAGTCAGGTTTCACCAAAACAAAATGAAAACATCCGGTTAATTTTCAGAATAAAACACTCTGTGTTATCACCAGATCGTATTTCACTTAACTACAACAACAAACCAAAGTCATGATGAGCGGAGCCAGGACCTGGAGTCAACAGGTCAGAGGTTTTCAGAGGACCAGAAAGACAACATGGATGAGGAGAGGAGGAGGAGGAGAATCTTTGATTCAGGGATTACTGCAGGAAAACCTCGGTCACATGACTCCAGCTGTCCGGCAGTCCTGGTCCGTGCTGCATTCTGAAAATGCAACCAGTGGATGTTGATGGACGAGAGAGTATGGAGCCGGACCGCAGCGGATCAGAGATGGACCGGGCATGGATCTGGTGGAAGTCACGTGTAAAGCAGACTTTGTTGCATCTTAAACCACATTACCAGTCTCCCCAAGACAGAGGATGTTCACTGGTTGCTGTGATATCCACTTCACACATCCAGTTTTAGAACAAGATATTCACTTGGTGCCTAACATTTACCTCCCACTGTCAGGTGCTACTGGAAAGAGATGATCATGGTTATTAACTTCACCTGGTAATGGTCGTTATGGCTGATCTGTGTGGTTTCACTCCAAAGCTAATCAAGAATAGCAGATTACTTTTTGTAAAATTAAAAATTAATCTTCTGTCCATGGTGAGTTGAAATTAAAAATGTCAGATTGGGAATTTAATGTCATTTTTTATTATTACCACATGCCTGCATCCTCTCTTCTGCTGCAGGAAGTGACATTTGGAAAGCAGCAGAGAGGGGACGTGAGGGTAAAAATCTACAGATCGAAGTCAGTCTGCTGTGAAGGACTGCAGAGGAAGAGTGTTACAGCGGGATGTCAATGATCAATGCTTCGCTCCTAGCATCCGGGCTCCGAGAAAGTGTTTGAACCAGGAATCAGACTCATTCTTTAATCCCTCAAATAAATGACCAGCGATTTGTCTTTGAACAACACTCAAGACCCAATTCTGTCCAGAGGAATTACTCTGCAGGCTGACGGCTGAATGCTGAGGCTGCTGCAGGCAAATCCCAGGTGCTAGTACACAACAAGAGTGTGGGGGTGCATGTGTGTGTGTGTGTTTGTAGTGGCATCAATCAAGTTCTGAGGACAGACCCACAAAAATTAACCAATTACTCTTCTTTTTAGATTCAGTGTTCTGTATGTTTATGATCATGGATGTGTGCTCAATACTATCCTGTGATTTCCTCCCCTTGTCTCCTGATAAGGGAGTTAGGTAAGGATATACTGCATGTTTAGTGTAAGGGTAGTTATTGATTATCACTACCTCTAAATGGTGGAATGAATTACATGGAAAGTCAATGTGTAGACGCGAGTTCTGGTCTTGTGGCGTGAACGATGCAAATGATACGAACGAACAAATTTGCAAGAGTTGGAAAAGTCTGCAGCGAATCATTTGTGCAGCGATAGCCAATCAGCATGCAGATCCTTTGGTGACCTATGATGTGACGTACAGATTGGCAGAGATTCATTCAACTGGAATATATACGAAAAATTGATTGCATCTCTGTGTGCCTTCCTCAAACTTTCTAGACACTACCTAATTTTTATGGGAATGGGAATATGAAAATGAGCATAGGGGCTTTGAGAGAGGTGAGTAAGAAAGTCAGATTATCAAGAATCAAGAGAGCCATGTTGCCAAGTGAGCTCGCACACAAGGAATTTGATGTGGTGAATGGAACACTGGTACTTAAAGCTGCTGTGAGGAACTTTTAGCTTGTATCGATTCTGGCGCCCCCTTGTGGACAAAGTGATACCTCTTATCTCTTGTCCTGTACATGCAAAATAATTGTCTCCAGACAATTACCTCATCCTGTTGTCTTTTAACTTCTAGACTTATCTTACAATGTGATTATTTGCAATGAAAACAGCCAAAAAAGGGTGTTTCTGAAGCAAGTTGTCAATCATCAGTTCTGACACCTACCCCCTCAGAGCAGTTTTAGACATTAAAATGACAACAGAGAAGGTATCAGTGTTGTTGTAGATGGTCTTGTTTGCTTTTGAGGGTCATAAAGAAGCATTGGTATCAGTTTCAGCCTGTTTCTCAGCCAGTTCAAAACTCCTCATAGTGCCTTTAACAACAAGACAGTAAGGACAACAAATATAGAAACCTAAAATTTAATCTTAAAATTCTAAATAAAATACTACCTGTACAAAGAAAAGTATAGAAGTACTTTAAAAGACATGAAATAAGTTAAATTAGCCTAAGCCAAAGTTAAAATTTTGTAGATAAATATATAAATAAATTATGTTGTGGATTGAATTACAATATTGCACATGGTTATTGAGGTATTGCACTGGAAATCAAAGTATTGCAAGTATTATATGTCACTTGAGTGACAGATGATAGTTAGCACTGCCTTGTTTAGCAAAACCGGCTTCCCCAAAACCGGTTTGAGCCTCCTAGCCAACAGCTATGTGTTCCCGCCATAGACTGTAAATAAAAATGGACAGCGTTGCTCCGCCTCTTCCCGTTGTACGCTTCTGAAGCCAAAAAGTCCCTCTCCTGGGCGCCGCCATTGAGCGTAACGTCACAAGACGCTGTGTGTCCGTTGAAGTTTCACTCCACGGCGGCTGTGAATCAAAGGAAACAGGAAGTAAAACCCCGTTTTTTAAACTGTAATAACTAACGAAAAAGAAACTTTTCAGGAAAAAGAGGACTTGGACACAAAACAGTCAAATACTAACTACATATCACCACAGCATACGGATGTGAGAAACATTCGTACGATGTGTATTTACTTTTTAAAGTTTGACCGCTCCCCCATTGAAATGAATGGGGGAGACGGATTTTTTGACCTATACTGCAGCCAGCCACCAGAGGGCAGTCACACTGCTGAAAGCCTCACCACCAGCCACCGGAACCTCTCCCTTGGTTCCCGCCTGTCAGTCAGGTCAGTCATGTCCTTATTTGGGCAAAAACTTGTAATCTTGATATCTTCGAAATGCCGCCGTACAGTGTGTGCAGATAGAGGAATGAGCAACGTAGACCCAAGCTGTTTTTTGAACCAGGCTGTAAACATGTTCATTTCTGCTGTAAAGATCGTCTTTGTTGAATTGGTGTGTATGTGGTGTCCAGTGTTTCTGCAGCCAGCCTCCAGTGGACACTCCATGAATTGCAGTTTATAACACTTCCGCATGGGCTTCATATTTTGAGACCGGAGGTTGCCGCTTGGTGTGAACGTGACATAACTGTTGAGAGGATGTTGCTCCACATTTTCCCTCTCAGAGATGGTTTGAGGTCCAGTAGCTCCTCAGCCTCACTATCACATCTGTGCTTGCTTGCATTATTTCCTCACTCTCAAACCCGACTGAGATGGAAACTAAATTTTCGCCATGTTTACCACAATGCTTCCCCCGACACTGCTTGGCAGAGCGGTGAAAGCTCCCCTTGCTCGTGCATGACTCACAGGTTTGTAAGCTTCTGTAATTTGGGAGGCGAATCCAACTTTTGATCGATACGCACATCTTTTTATTCAGATGTTTCTGATTCCACAGGTTTGTCCGAAATATTGTGTTGTTGTTCTTTATAGTAGATGGGGTTTTTTTACGTACAAGCATCAGCAGGAAATATCACAACCTCACAACTGTTCACAGATTAAAATTCAGGTAGACAAATCTATATTTTTCCAGCTATTCTAGTAGAAAACAGACGTGCTTGAACAGCCAAATTGGAAAGCAATATTTCCATACTCATTTTTTTTTTTTTTTTTTTTTTTCTTTTTCCTCTTGTCTGCATATATATTTCTGGTTTGTGTCATGTTTGTCACAAACTGTCAAATATTAATGCAATTTATTCTTGCAGCAAAAGAAAAGAAAGAAAACCTTTTTCTTCTGTGCTTGTGACTGTGTGCATGCAACCATCACCATTCCTCTTAGAACTCTGGCCTATCTTTTATTGGCAGCTAATATCATGTTCTGTAAAAGAGGGCGTGCACACCTAGGTGGGCCAAAAAAAATAAATAAGAGAAAGTTAAAGAAATATTACATAAGGATATACAAAGGGACAGGGAGAGAGAAGGAGAGAGAGACCTAACACACTTAGATGGAGAGAGACCATCTCACCATGATGCCAAAAAAACTCTGTGTGGTGATACTAATGATTAAGCAACCCTTAGTGTCCACAATCATTACTGAAGCTTGGGTCGCAGAGGGTTGCCGCCGTGCTGTGTTCTATTTGTGTAACGAGACCACCACTGGTGCAGATGAAACCACTTGGGTCAGACCAGCCGAGCGGTACGGCCCGGCACCCGGGCCGCGAGAGCAGTCAGACCGAAGGACCCAACCCGCCGCGGGAGACCCAGGCCAGGGGACAAGCCAAGGACCCAGACCGGAAGCAAGCAGGTACCGCCGGAGCACCCAGGGCGACCCCCAGGTCACCCAGTAGGAGGAAAGGGGGGCGAGGGGGGAGAGATCCCACAGCCCCCCCAAGGGACACCCCCACAACACCGCCCCCACAGCCCCCCAAGACGGAGCCAAAGGAGCCACCAGGGCCGAGGGGGCCCGGCACCATACTCATTTTTGAAAATTGTGTCTTCAATTCTTCTTTCTAGAATTAATTTTGTTTTGTTTTCAGCGTTAAAATCAATCTCCTCTTTGCTTCACAGAATATTGAGAAGCCGTTTAGTGACGCAGACGTCTGACGGCCAACCAACCCGACATTCTTACTGTACCTCTTTCTGATTCAACACAAGAAACAACGTTTAAATTATCCCCACAATAAATGCACCGCAGGAAGCATGACATGATTTCTCTGACAGCAGCATCTGCATTCAGAGAGATAAAACACCCAGAGAAAACACTGTCAGGGTAATTTGTTATCTCGAATGAATTCAACTCACAAACTGGGTTTCACTGAGTCACTGTCATTTCTATTTACAGGATGTCACATGGACGTAAGAGCTGACTGTAATCAGTGTGTTCACTCAGGGTCCTTTCAGGTCACTGAATATTAAGATTTATCAACGTGCTTCATTTTAAAGCATTGTTCTGATTCAGATTCAGACTGAATATGAATTAATATGGCTGCACTTCCTCCTCCAATCATCATCTATTCTTCCGGGCTCTTCTTTGATTTAAAAGTGGACCAAGGAAAAACCTCGTTATCTGTGTTTGTCTTTCTCCTGCAGGTCCGCTCAGAAGCATAAAACGTATTTCCCCATTTCTCAGATCACCGTTTTTCTCTCTCAGCTGCTGTTCCAAACATTTTAATCTAATTTCCTCCCCTCTTCCTTTTACAATTCTCATTATTGTTCTATAATGTATTTGCGATGTGGCTCTACACCTTTCCCTCTGAAAAGCTCTTTATTCATTCAGAGAAGTGCCGCCCCCTGCCCGCACTTTCCCACTGACTCAGCAAGACGGCCTGAAATAACAGTGCTTCAATTTAGACCGCTCCTTCAATAACCAGATAGAGTTCAAAGGGTGCTTAATCTCACCTGTCAGTCAAAGCGGCCGGGGGAAGGAGGGCTGACGTGAACGAGGAACAAAACGGCGTGTGCATGTGTGCGAGGGAGAGCGGCACGTCGAGGTGAGCTGGAGGTCTTTGATTACTTTTCTCTGCCGGCGTACCCCGCGGATTCATCGTCCTCTTTAGTGACAGATAAGATATCTGCTGGTTTTATCCCTGGAGTTATTCTTCTGTCCATCACCTTCTGTTACAGAAAAACACACAAAAAACATGTTTGGATGGTACATGGGTTTAAGAGCATGTTAGCAAAAGAAAACAATGAAAGCATTAAAGGGGACATATCACGCTTTTTTCATCAATATATATTGGTCTAAGAGGTCCCCAAAACATGTCTTTAAAGTTTATGCTCAAAAAAACACTTTGAAATCAGATTTTGGTCTGCCTGAAAAGCCCTCTTCCTCATTCCTCATCAGAACACTCTGTTTTCTCTCTGACCACGCCCCCTCCGGAAATGGATGTGCCTCAGCTCTCCAGCACGTTGATCTAATGTTTACATGTTGGCTGAATATACACGGCTGCTCAGAGATCGCGTTACTTCAACCCTCTGAATCTGATCCTGACGGAGAGGCGCCTGCAGCAGGACCTTTCTGAACCATTGGTCACAGATTTAGTGTTTCTTGTTGTTTTATTTATCAGTATGTCGACATGTGTCTTGGTACACAGCTACAAACATGTAGCTATGTGGCTATGCTAACTAGCGCTAGCACTTATCCATGATAAATAAAAATCATCCACTAGATCTTCAAATCTGCAGACGTGGGGAGTAAAACCGACCTCTGCCAGAAAGGCAGCGGGACCTTTTATGAAGGATTGGTCACAGATTTAGTGTTTCTTGTTGTTTTAACTGTCAGTATGTCGACGTGTGTCTTGGTACACAGCTACAGCTATGAACATGTAGCTATGTAGCTATGCTAATTAGCGCTAGCACTTATCCATGACAAATAAAAATCATCCACTAGATCTTCAAATCTGCAGACGTGGGGAGTAAAACCGACCTTTGTGTTTGTTAAGACAGCCTACAACTAGCATGCCTCCCTCCTAAGCTCCTTGTTAGCACACATTTGTGCAGGGAATGAAAAACGGGGGAGGGATTCAGTATTATTTTATACAGTCTATGGGCTGAACAAGCTCCGAGCTCTGACTCCGTGACAGACCGGATATTGTTGTTACGTAACAAAAACACGGAAGTCTGAAACGGCTCATTTCACACACATTTACAGAAAGGTGTAGAAATCAGAACAGGGGCAGAATGGATTTTTTTCATTCTCGGGTGGTTTGTAGACATGCCAGGGACACATATTTCAGGTAAAGAACCATTAAAAAGTCCATTTTGCATGATATGTCACCTTTAAAGTCTAGAATGAGTAGAGACATGAAAAGGGTCTCCCACTGATCCTTCTTAGGTTGTTTAACATCACTTTAAACTTCCTGAATGCCACATTACTCTTCCTTTCATTGTTCTCTTTGTTGTTGTGTTGTTCTTCCTTGCTGTTTGTGCCATAAAGGCTGCTAGTTCATCCTTTATTCTTTGACACTAAAGAAAGATGTGCACTCACACATCTGTGCAGGTTTTCAGTCTTTTAGGGGTAATTTTGCATCCTTTTGTAGATGCTTTGTGTCTCTTTAACCTCTATTTCTGAGCATTAGGACAGAATGTGTGGGCGTTGGACACATATTTGGTATCAGAAGTGTTATAGTTTGTAGTTGGAGTAGTATAAACAACAAGCATTTCAGCCAGCTGAACAAATCAAACAAATGTTGAGATCTGATTGTGAATTTTATACATTTTTGAGGTTGTTTTTGTGTCTTTTTGTAGCAATCAGTGTCCTTATGTGCCCATTTAGACTTTTGCAGGTATCTCAACTCAACTCATTTTTGTATATACAGCACCTTTCATACTTTCAAGCATGAAGCCCAAAGTGCTTCACAAAAGAACAGACATAAAAAACAGTAATAGGTAAAAGTGGAAATGAAAGTTATATAAAATACATAAAATAGACGATCAAATCTCTAAAATAAAATCAGAGAAGTATCAGAAAAATTTAATAAAATCATTACAATAAAAATGAATTAAATAAAATCAGATAAATATCAGAAAAATAAAATAATAAATCATGACAACCAAATTACTTAAAGGTGACATATCATGCAAAATGGACTTTTTAATGGTTCTCTACCTGAAATATGTGTCCCTGTCTACAAACCCCCCGAGAATGAAAAGAATCCATTCTGCCCCTGTTCTGATTTCTCCACCTTTCTGTAAATGTGTGTGAAACCAGCCGTTTCAGACTTCAGTGTTTTTGTTACGTAACAACAATATCCGGTCTGTCACGGAGTCAGAGCTCGGAGCTTGTTCAGCCCATAGATTGTATAAAATACAACTCAACCCCTCCTCCGTTTTTCATTCCCTGCACACATGTGTGCTAACAAGGAGCTTAGGAGGGAGGCATGCTAGTTGTAGGCTGTCTTAATAAACACAAAGGTCGGTTTTACTCCCCACGTCTGCAGATTTGAAGATCTAGTGGATGATTTTTATTTATCATAGATAAGTGCTAGCGCTAGTTAGCATAGCCTCATAGCTACATGTTCGTAGCTGTGTACCAAGACACACGTCAACATACTGATAAATAAAACAACAAGAAACACTAAATCTGTGACCAATCCTTCAGAAAGGTCCTGCTGCAGGCGCCTCTCCGTCAGGATCAGATTCTGGATCAGATTCAGAGGGTTGAAATAACGTGATCTCTGAGCAGCCGTGTATATTCAGCCAACATGTAAACATTAGATCAACGTGCTGGACAGCCGAGGCCACATCCACTTCCTGAGGGGGCGTGGTCAGAGAGAAAACAGAGTGTTCTGAGGAGGACTGAAGAAGAGGGCTTTTCAGGCAGACCAAAATCTGATTTCAAAGTGTTTTTTTGAGCATAAACTTTAAAGACATGTTTGAGGACCTCTTAGACCAATATATGTTGATGAAAAAAGCGTGATATGTCACCTTTAAATTAAATCATAGAAGTATCAGATTTTTCTCTAAAAATCATAATTTAATAAATAAAATAAAATGAGAGAAGAATCAGAAAAGTAAAATAAAATCATTACAATAAATTAATGAAATAAAATCAATGAAGTATCAGAAATATCAAATAATAAAAATCATGACGCTAAAAGTAAGTAAAATCTGATAAATAGCAGAAAAATAAAATCAGATAAAAATAGAATAGAACAGAATAAGAGAATATAAAATAATATAAATAAAAATGATGCCAAAACAATGGAAATATTGCTGTCCAGGGCTAAAGGGAAATGACTCCAAGTAAAAAGCCAGATTAAAAAGGTAAAGTTTACTTTTAGGAACACCCAGAGATCTCATTGGTTCAATGTCCAGAGGCAGATAGTTCCACAGCTTTGGTGCATAAAAATAAGAATCTATCTGGCCAGCACTTGTGAGATGTCAAGTTGAATCCTTTTTGCCTGTTTTTATCACATCTCTGTTGTCCTGTAAAAATATTTTTTTTTTACCCTAGGTCTGTCTGGTAAGCACATTCAGTGATCCATACATATATCTGAGTTGTTAGGAGTTATTCAAATTAATTATAGCTTGATGGTAGCTTCATCTTATGGCTCCATTCCTCTCTGAAAGCAGTTCATCAGCGTTTCTATTCAAAGGGGCAGAGGTCGACGTTAAGCTAAGGAGGTTAGCATCATACATTTGGTCAAACATGAGTAAACCTTGCGAGCAGTAATTTACCAGAACATGAAATGGTACAAAAGCAAACTTCTAATGGTCGGTCCTACGACACAATTATCATTAAGATAACAAGAGAGCTGATACATTAGCATTTAGGTGGATACTCCTTTTTTTCTCGTGTTTGTTCTGAAAGCCTGAGGTTTTTATATTCCTTGCATCCTCTCCGTCACTCATTTCAACTATTTGTACCTCTGCAAATATCTTCAAGTGATACTAAAAGATACTGGAAGTCTGACCTTCCTCAAACTGACATCCAAAACGATGTTTTACAGGAGATTTCAAAAAGAAGTGTATATCAACAGGAAAGGGAGAGACTGTAATAAATAAAAACGAGGGGAAATAAACCAGCAGACAAAGAGCGATGCTGTAGGGTCATGGACAGATCATAAATACACAGCAGGCTTTTAGAGAGTACACAAAGAAACCATTAGGTTGTGCATCTCTGTAACAACAGTTCATTCACTATCTAAACAGGCAGGTTGTTAAAGAAGATGTTACTTCCTCTTCAGTCATGAAATACGTCTTTAACCTTCAGTTAAGTGAAATGAGAGCACCATTAGTTCTCAGTAAAACTGCATAAATAAGTATCCTGTTGGGCTATTTTAAAATAACTCAAGGTAGAGTGACAATCCCTGTCTCGAAGTAAAGTATTAAAGCATCATTACTTAGGATTACCTTGAGTAATGTTATGATCACCATGGAAAAGTGCTTATGTTGGATCCTAATGGAAACCATGTCAATACCAATCCACTCCTGCAGCTGATCCTTCTTTATTTTATTTACCAGTGTGTTGACGTCTGCTTTTAACCACAGATTGCTGCTCTGTGAGTGATGCTGCTCTTTCTTCAAGTAGAACAGCTCATCAGAAACATCTCTTGACAATGAGACATCAGGAAGGAGAGAGTGCTAACTGTGATAACAACAGAGCTTAACTTAATCTGATTAAGACTCTAAACTGCTAAATCCAGCTCACATTAGTAAGTAATGCCTCTGATCCTGATAAAGTTCTGTTCACAAAACAACAACCACTATACAGCTGTGTTGATGCATGTTTGATTATCTGGAAGGTGCTGTGATGACCTTTCAAATTCAAGCAGAGGCTTTCCATTCATCCATCCATCCATCTTCCTGCACCTCAGCAGGGAAGCCCAGACACTCCTCTCCCCGGCCTCTTCCACCAGCTCTTCTGGGAGGATACCGAGGCGTTCCCAGGCCAGCTGAGAGATACAATCTCACCAGCGAGTCCTGGTTCTTCCCCGTGGCCTCCTCCCAGATGAGCATGCCAGAAACACCTGCCCAGGGAGACGTCCGGGAGGCATCCTGACCAGATGCCCGAACCACCTTATCTTGCTATTCTCTATGTGGAGGAGCAGCGGCTCTACTTTGAGTCTGAGCTCCTGACCCTCTCTCTAAGGCTGAGCCCAGACACCCTGCAGAGAAAGCTCATTTTGCCTGCTTGTATTCCTTATCTTGTTCTTTCGGTCACTACCCACATCTCTTGACTATAGGTGAGGGTTGGAACGTAGATTGACCGGTAAATTGAGAGTGTTGCCTTCTGGCTCAGCTCTCTCTTCACCTTGACAGACCAGTACAGCCCCGATCTGTCTGTCAATCTCTCGCTCCCTATTCCATTCTATTATCATCTGCTTATCTGAGATCAGGCCATGGAGGCAGCATTCTAAGTCGTCCAAGACATCTCTTTCCAGAACAACATTGTACAGGTCCTTCTTTGGGATCCTTAGGCATTCCCATGCCAGATGGAATATATAATCCCTCCAGGACATGCCCAGTACACCCGTAAGGGAGGCATCCTTATCAATAATAATAATAATAATAATACCTAAGTTTTATATAGTGCTTTTCAATAACTCAAAGACGCTTTACAAGAGAGACAATAAATAAATACAATAAAGACATATAAGACAAGCAGACGACAAGGGAAGAGGTGGAATAATTAATGTGTGGGGAATGCCTGTTTGAAAAGGTACGTTTTTAACTGTTTCTTAAATGAAAGGAGTGAGTCAGAAGCACGGATGTGTGGGGGGAGAGAGTTCCAGAGGGTGGGGGCGGCTATGGCAAAGGCCCGGTCCCCCAAGGTACGGTGCTTGGATTTAGTGATGGGAGTGAGGAGGTTGGAGTCAGAGGATCGGAGGCGGCGGGAGGGGTGGTAGTACTGGAGAAGGTCAGTGAGGTATGGGGGGGCCAGGTTCTTGAAATGGATGCGCTGTTTTACGGGGAGCCAGTGGAGCTGTTGAAGGACAGGGGTGATGTGGTCTCTGGAGCGGGAGTGGGTGAGTAGCCGGGCAGCAGAGTTCTGTACGTATTGTAGTTTTTGTAGATGGGAGGAGGGAAGACCATACAGGAGGCTATTGCAGTAGTCGAGTCGTGAGGGTTTCAGCAGCGGATTTGGAGAGAGTGGGACGGAGGCGGGCGATGTTGCGGAGGTGAAAGAAGGCAGTTTTGGTGATGTGACGGATGTGGGGTTGGAAGGAGAGAGTCTGATCGAAGATGACGCCAAGGTTTTTGATCTGAGGGGAGGGGGTGACTGAGTGACTGTCTATGGAGAGCTTGAAGTCCTTGGCGGAGGGGAGGAGGGATTTGGGGCCGATGATGATGATGATGATTTGTTACTATTGAGTTTTAGAAAATTGGTGGTCATCCATGACTGATCCATGACACACAGACCACATCAACTGGCTCCGTTTGATGAGAAGGATCACCTACAAGCTCCCTCCTTCACTAGGTGCAAAGACTCACTCCAGGGAACAATCCACAGTTTTCCAGCAGAGAACCATGCCTTGAGACTCAGAGGTGCTGACTCTCATCCCAGCTGCTTTGCACTCAGCTAGAAAACCGCCCCAGTAGGTCTTACCCTGAGGAAGCCAACAGAACCACATCGTCTGCAAAAAGCAGAGATGGAATACTGAGGATCCCCGAACCATCCTTCCCCCCGGCTGCACCATGATATCCTGTCTATAAAATCAGAAACAGACACAGTGATCAGGGAGGCCCACACACACTGGACTAATCATTAGTTTTTACTTTGCTGTATTTATTCTGGTAAATTAACATTTGCCACAACAAAAGATAAAAGAAGTCCCATCAGAATCTCTGAACACAAACTCCTTGAACTTGTGTGTTTGGAAATTCAAAGTTTAATCTAAAAGGAAACTGGATTTCATATTTATTGGAGACTTTTTGTTACTTGAAGACATTATGGTAATGCTCTCTTACAAGAAAGTGAAGTACAAGAAACAACTTGGATGTCAAAGGATGTTAAGAGCAGACAGTCTGGATGGATGTTAGGGGGGATAACATTATCAGGGTTGAGCACAGATCGTGATTCTGCTGAAATACTGACAGAAAACAGAATTTGTGCAGTTTTTTTTAATATTTCCACTCCCTGACAAAGGCTGAATGATGAGTTCTTAAATGGTTGTTTTCATGTCTGACATGAGAATCTCCTTATGGACAAAGAGAGGCATCATGTCCTTTATCCTATGCCCTGATATCAAAGCCTGGACTCTGCACTTTGCTGAATGTTTCACTTCATATATCCTCTCAGCTCACCACATGATGCCTTTATTATGTGTTTCTGACATCTTTGTTTCAAGTACATCCTGAGCCTCCCTGCTGAGCTCTCCAAGTCTCCTCTTGGTTATGGTTTTCATGCCCTGAAGGCAAAGCCAATCTTCTTGGGGGCTGTAAGGGTCAGCTGTGACTCAGTGTTAGTGGTCGCTCCCTCAATTGGAAGGTTGTGAGTTCCCGCTGTCCAAGTGTCTTCTGCAGGACATTTAGCCCCAATCTGCCCCCCAGTGGCTGAGCCAGTGGTGTTAATGAGATTAGTTAGTACTGATTGGTGCTTTAAATAGCAGCCTCTGCAATCAGTGTCTGAATGTGGTGTGAATGGGTACATGTAACAACCACCAACAACTTCAACCTCCCCATCGACAATGCTTCCCTCACTCCGTCCTCACATGTTCACAACCTCGGTATCATTTTGGACTCCCATCTCACTCTGGAACAGCACATTAAGCACATCACCAAAACCGCCTTCTTCCACCTTAAAAATATCGCCCGTCTCCGTCCATCTCTCTCCTTTTCCACCGCCGAAACCCTGATCCACGCCTTTATCACTTCCAGACTCGACTACTGTAACAGCATCTTCTACGGCCTTCCTTCAAAACAACTCAACAAACTACAATACATCCAGAACTCTGCCGCCCGCCTGCTCACCCACACCCGCTCCCGTGACCATATCACCCCTGTCCTCCAAAACCTCCACTGGCTCCCTATCAAACAGCGCATACATTTCAAAATCCTCCGCCTCACCCACAAAGCCCTCCACCACCAGGCCCCCTCTTACCTCACCGACCTGCTCCATCACCACACCCCCTCCCGTAGGGGAGAGTGGGGTAAGATGAGCCAGTGGGTAAGTTGACCCACCCCTTGTTTCTAGGCAACTGTGTACATTTGTTGTCATGTGACCATAAATTCAGGAAGCACCCATCATTTGTACCTGGCACTGTTCAAGAGAAGCACATGGGACAATTGGTTGGTATTTTTTTTCCACAAAAAACATGTTTTTACTAGTCGAAGTAAATTTTCTGCATGTCAGCTATAATGAATATTATTTCAAAGCAAATGTATATAGGTCTAAAAATGCATATTATGCATGTTGGTGATTTGCTAACGTATAAAACCAAGTGAAGCATTTAGCTAAAGATTAGCCCAAATGGCTTAGCTAGGCTGTTTTTTCCAAAATGGCGTCTATGGGGCAAAATGAGCCATATGCTGTGGGGTAAATTGAGCCACTGGTTCAATTTACCTCGCCACCATGCACTGAAGTTAAAGGGGACATATCACGCTTTTTTCATCAACATATATTGGTCTAAGAGGTCCCCAAAACATGTCTTTAAAGTTTATGCTCAAAAAAACACTTTGAAATCAGATTTTGGCATGCCTGAAAATCCCTCTTCTTCATTCCTCATCAGAACACTCTGTTTTCCCCCTGACCACGCCCCCTCAGGAAGTGGATGTGCCTCGGCTGTCCAGCACGTTGATCTAATGTTTACATGTTGGCTGAATATACACGGCTGCTCAGAGATCGCGTTACTTCAACCCTCTGAATCTGATCCTGACGGAGAGGCGCCTGAAGCAGGACCTTTCTGAAGGATTGGTCACAGATTTAGTGTTTCTTGTTGTTTTATTTATCAGTATGTAGACGTGTGTCTTGGTACACAGCTACGAACATGTAGCTATGTGGCTATGCTAACTAGCGCTAGCACTTATCCATGATAAATAAAAATCATCCACTAGATCTTCAAATCTGCAGACGTGGGGAGTAAAACCGACCTCTGCCAGAAAGGCAGCAGGACCTTCTATGAAGGATTGGTCACAGATTTAGTGTTTCTTGTTGTTTTATTTGTCAGTATGTCGACGTGTGTCTTGGTACACAGCTACAGCTACAGCTACAGCTATGAACATATAGCTATGTGGCTATGCTAATTAGCGCTAGCACTTATCCATGACAAATAAAAATCATCCACTATATCTTCAAATCTGCAGACGTGGGGAGTAAAACCGACCTTTGTGTTTATTAAGACAGCCTACAACTAGCATGCCTCCCTCCTAAGCTCCTTGTTAGCACACATTTGTGCAGGGAATGAAAAATGGGGGAGGGATTCAGTATTATTTTATACAGTCTATGGGCTGAACAAGTTCCAAGCTCTGACTCCGTGACAGACCGGATATTGTTGTGACGTAACAAAAACACGGAAGTCTGAAACGGCTCGTTTCACACACATTTACAGAAAGGTGGAGAAATCAGAACAGGGGCAGAATGGATTTTTTTCATTCTCGGGGGGTTTGTAGACATGCCAGGGACACATATTTCAGGTAAAAAACCATTAAAAAGGCAATTTTGCATGATATGTCACCTTTAAGTAAAGTCTCTGAAGCATTAAACTGTATTTCAGTGTAGAATGACACACCACATTTGGTTTTAAACATTTTAGAAAAGCTATAATGCCAAGGAGCTACAAAAGAAAGACCAACTGGGGCTCAACACCCCTTGAAGAGTTGGAGAGAGCAGCAGCTGATGTCAAGGGTGGAAAATCCATCAGATCAGTGGCTAAAGACAGAAATGTTGACAGGTCAACCCTGCGGAGAGACATAAAAAAGAAGGAGGTAAAGGAAGTAAAATCAGTAGGGTACAGTGGAACAGCAGAAGCAAAGAGGGTCTTCACAAAGGAGGTGGAGAAGGATCTAGCAGACCACATAAAAAAGCTAGCTGAGCAGTTCCACGGCCTTACTCCAAAGAAATGCTGTGAACTGGCTTTAGAACTAGCAGAGAGGAACAACATTCCTGTACCCAATAACTGGAACGAAAAGGGTTTAGCAGGTAGAGTGTGCATGAAATTACATGATTCTGAAAGTCTGCAAAGGCTAACTTATATCTTGATAGTATGAATTATATTGTTTTAGGTCGAGCTCATGATGGCTCAACTTACCCACTGACTTGGATCAACTTACCCCTAACCTGGGGCAAGTTGAGCCACAGTTACACTTTTTTTTGGGAAGTCATATTTTCAGGGTTCTTTGTACTAGAAGCATTTTTACAATTGCAATTGATGGGAAACATCCTGAAATATATTATATGTTTTAAGTGTACTTCTGTCTATTTATTTCTAGCCTAGAGAGCAACATAAGTAAAAATTGGTTCATCTTACCCCACTCTCCCGTAACCTCCGATCCTCCAACGCCCACCTCCTCTCCCTACCACCTGACACCAAGCACCGAACCTTGGGGGACAGAGCTTTCTCTGTCGCCGCCCCCCCACCCTCTGGAACGCCTTACCACTTAACATTCAAAACTGCCCCAACCTGTCCACCTTCAAATCACTCACCAAAACCCTCCTGTTGAGAACTGCTTTTAACGTATGATTGCTTTTAAATGTATTTTATTCATGTTTTTATTATTCTGTTGTTTTATATGATGTTTTTATCCTTTGTGCAGCGTCTTTGAGTTTTCAGAAAAGCACTTTATAAATAAAATGTATTATTATTATTATTATTATTATTATTATATGAATACATTCTATTTAGCATTACCATTTAAAGGTTGCATATATTATCAAGACATTTTGATTGTCCAAATACAGAGTACTCAAAATGTTTCAGATATCTTTTGTCTGCTTGTGTTTCCACCCAAAGAGCAACTACAAGAGCTCTTTATTCTCATTTCAACATTTTGAATCTGCACTGCTTTGACTTCTCAAAGATTTCACCAATACTAAGATGTGTTCTGATCTTTAGCCAAGTGCTTTGAGCTGCACAAAGAAATCTCAACAATCAGCCTTCAGTTGCATAAATTGTTGGGTGAAAGAATCACAAGCATTGATAGTCAATGTTTGAAGATACTCATGTGATATATGCACATTGTTTAATTGTGTAAGTACATAAATTAAAATAATGTATCTTCATTACGTTGATGAAATATTCATTTTGTTGCATAATGCTCATCAAAATATACTTTTTGTCAGAGTTGGTGGTTTTGAAATAGTTATTAAGGAAGCAGTATAAAAGCTTTAACAATAGTATGTCAAATGAAAACAGAGCAGAGGCAGTGCATGATTAATGTCCAGTACTTTTTAATTTATTTTTTCTCCCTTGAGGAGTTTTTAACTCGTTATGAAACAGACTGAAAATAACAGTGGTGCCTCTTTATGGCTTATAAAACCAAACTAGACTGTTAGCAATAACTGTGCAAATTTCAGTATTGTAATTGTACTGCTTGTAAGTGCTGTAAGGGGGTTTAAGAGGTTTAAAGCACCCTTTTCATAGTGAATTATATATCTGATTGCTAGAAAAGAAAGAAGGAGATTTAGTTGTCAAAAATGACATGCACAGGACGAGAAGCAGACATATAAGAGGTTTCACTTTGTCCACAGGGGGCGCCAAAGTGAACACAAACAGAAAGTTCCTCACAGGAGCTTTAACTCAGACACTGTGGACATGAGGCGTTTTTCGACCGGAGGAACTTTACCCCTGAACTATGTACGGTTCGACCGGTGGACCCAGGGTCTAAATTTAGTTCAGGGGTAGATAATCTCCCCCATAAAAAGCTCCTTCCTGGGGGGTAGTACTTTTCAAAGGTTCCTAGCTTTCGTGGGGCAGGGCCTGCAATGCTGAACGTGTCTGATTGGTAGATTAACCGCCGTCCACAATAACATCACACACATCTGTGATTCACTTGATTTCTCTTTCTTTCATTAGTTTTTATTTGTTCTATCTTTTTTGTATGTGTGTGTACTTTTCAAAAGAAGAAGCTGGGATTCACCGGGTCAAATTTTTTGCCACATTTTTTTTTTCAATTGGTTTTGTCAAAAAAAAAATTTTTTTTTTCTTCAAAATTTTTTCTTCAATATTAGTTTTAACTTTTCAAAAAAAAAAAAAAAATTCCACATTTTTTTTGTCAATTTTTTTTTTCAAATTTTCTTGTCAAAATTTTTTTTCATAATTTTTTTTCCAAAAACCATTCACAGTCATTGTTTTTTCCATCTGTGATTCTCTTGATTTCTCTTTCTTTCATTAGTTTATATTTGTTCTATCTTTTTTGTATGTGTGTGTACTTTTCAAAAGAAGAAGCTGTGATTCTCTTGATTTAGCAGCTTGTAACAGTAGTCTTCTCTCAGCCCACCGTGAATGCGTCTCTTCTCCCGGTGTTCCGGTTTTAAAAGTGACCCTGTAAACTGGAGACCTTCAGCTGAACGTGTCAGTGTTTGTGGAGTTTACACAGCTGTTGAAACACAGAGGGAGTTCCTGGGAATGCAAACTAGTTGAGTTTTTATTAAGATTTCAAAATATCCTCATCAGATATTTAATGATCGTCTAAAGACGTTTATGAGGGATGCATCCGGCTGAGAGTCTCCAGTTAACAGGGTCGCCGTTTAAACCAAAACACCGGCCGATCTCTGCCACGGCTTTTTGAGTTCAAAAGGATTTTAAAGCCGTGTTGAAACGTCTTTGCTGCTCGCGCTTATCTCCTCTCACGTGTTGATTCATTCATTGCTTTTTACATGTTTTTAACTGCAGGCGCAAAATTTTCACTTTTATTCATGTTTTACTGGTTTTGGAGAACAATTTCAAATTTGAGGAAAATAATTTTTATCCAACAGGCTCCAGGTCAAGTTTTTTGTCAAATTTTTTTTGTCGAATTCTTTGTCAAATTTTTTTTTGTCAATTTTTTTTTTGTCAAATTTTTTTTGTCAAATTTCTTTTTGTAATTCAAAATTTTTATTTAAAAAAAAAATATTTTTCCCCAAAAAAAATTTCAAATTTTTTTTTTCAACATTTTTTTTTCAAAATTTTTTTTTCAACATTTTTTTTTCAACATTTTTCTTTCAAAAGATTTTTCTTTCAAAAGATTTTTTTCAAATTTTTCCAAAAACAATTCACAGTCATTGTTTTTTTCCATCTGTGAATGGCATTCGTCTTTGTTTTACTGCCCTCTACTGGTCTGGTGGTGTAGTGTCAAAGGATTTTAAAGCAGTGTTGAAACGTCTTTGTTACTCGCGCTTATCTCCTCTCACGTGTTGATTCAGTGAATCCATCTGTGATGAAATATAGCACCATCTAAAACAGCCCCAGCTGAGTCTCTTCATGCTAACAGGCTAACTGTTGTGTTGCTCATAATGACACCTGCCTGTCCGTCTGCTTCTATGGTGTCATCTGTGATGAATGGCATTCGTCTTTGTTTTACTGCCCTCTACTGGTCTGGTGGTGTAGTGCATTTACTTTTTTCCCCCTCCATACGTCACTGACCAACAATGGGGGCACAGGAACCTTTAGTTCAGGGTACAGTAGTTCTGGGGGCTAAAAGACCCCTGAACTTTTGGTCGAAATGCACCTATGGTTTGAAGTCCTGGTTTGAGCATAAACTATGTATGCTGGAACACGTGTACGTCTTACTTCTCTTGAATTTATTATATTATTGCATTTTACAGCAGTTAATAATATTGCACAGCTGCGTCACTAAAAATCTCCAAATTAAAGTTAGAAGCTTTCCACACGGCCAAAAAGTCTTCTCTAATGGACAGCCTGTTGTGTTGAGTTTTGGCTCTGCATTAACAGAGCTGTACCTTTGTCTCTGCCTCTCCTCCTTAAGACCCATCATTCCTTTCTGTCGCAGTCTGATAAATCAGGGCACCTAATCAGAGAATAAATATTCATGAGTTCAGCTCTGAGTGCTTCTGAAGGTGTAACTCTTCACAAGAGCTCGAGCACTCAGCCTCCAGTGTGCCACAAATCCTGGAGCAGGGAGGTAAAGTTGAGAGGTGAGGAAGAGGAGAGTGTGAGGTTGATTTGACCCTTTTAGCATTTAAAGTAAGTTTTGCACACTAAACTCTTTTTTTTAAAACCCTCCCAAGCGTACTTTTCGCTTATTCATACCCAGATTGAAATATGAGGTGTCAAAACGTGAACAATTATGGAAAATCATAAATTTGTGACCAATTTGGGGAAGGGAATGAGGCTGTCAGCAGTATGAGATGTATGCGTTTTCAATTTGGCGTTTCTTTAATGCCTGCCAGCTTCTCTCGCCGTGCCGTTAAACTGCCATTTCTCCTTGTACTAATTGAACGCCCCCCCCCCTTCTCGGCCTACACCATCATGTAATGCTCATCTATCATTGTTTGTTGGTAGCCAGTGTGGTTGTCCTTTCCACTGACTTTGAGAGAGCACTTCATCTTATTTGTTTGTTCCCTGACATGGGAATGATGCACTCGACCAGGCTGCCCATTTAGAAGCTGGGTAGCGTTCAAGAGCAGCCTCCTTTATTATTATCCTTGTGTTATACCACAGTGCGGTGGCTTTGTAAAGCCGCCGCACACTGAGGTCATTTGTCATTTGTAAAGTAAAACTATTTACCATTGGCATCTAATTTACTTAACAGATAAGCTACAGCAGCAGAGCTCAGAGTGGCACAGGCGTGTAATACTCTCAGGACGGGAAATGGACGCATTTCTCTTCAGCCGTTTGGTATTTTAGCATTTTAAAAGGAAAACAGACTCATTCATCTACTGCAGACGTCAGTGAAGGCATCGTCACAGCAGTGAGGGGAGGTGACAGTTCATGCGAGTTCATCAGGAGAGAAGAAACAAGGACATATGCACTCAGCAGTAAATACAACACTTCAAAACCATTGTTAGCTACAGACCTCGACATGTTTTCTCAGGTTAGATGCTGATTTTGTAGGCTGTGATCAGTGGCGCCGTATAGGGGGGAAAAGTTAGGATGATTAAAAAAACCGTCCCATTGTCTTCATAAAATGTATATCAGAGATCTGTACTTTATTTGGGCAAATTCATGTTAATCCCCCCCTGTATCGGCATGAAATGGTACAGCCCAGTCTGAGTCGCTCTAATCAGCTGTGCCGCGCAGTCAGACAGAAGTTGTTAAGTGCTAAAAAGTCTGGAAAGAAAAAGTCTGGGTCTCACAAAAGGAGGGAAAGAAAGGAGAGAGAGGAGAAAGGGCGACAGTATGTCACCCAGTTTTTCTCCAGGAAAGGTTGGTATAGTCTGTGAGTGGTTCAAATCAACCTGTTTGCTTGTTTGATGTCCACAATGAGATGAACTATCCATCCATCCATTATCTTGACCGCTTATCCCGTTAGGGGACACGGGGGGCTGGAGCCTATCCCAGCTGGCTTCAGGCGGAAGGCAGGGTACACCCTGGACAGGTCGCCAACCCATCACAGGGCTAACACAGAGAGACAGACAACCATTCATGCACACACTCACACCTACGGGTAATTTAGAGTGATCAATCAACCTGAGCATGATTTTGGATTGTGGGAGGAAGCCGGAGAACCCGGAGAGAACCCACGCATGCACGGGGAGAACATGCAAACTCCACACAGAAAGGCACCCGAACCAGGAACCTTCTAGCTGTGAGGCAACAGCGCTACCCACTGCACCACCGTGCAGCCTGAGATGAACTATGTTATAGCTAATTATACTGAATGGGTTTCCCCGCCCTCCCTACCAGACTCAGCAGCTGATATGTCAGCAGGTTCACCTCCCCCACAACTCCCCCCAACCCAATGAACAAGAAGGTGAGCAATGTAGCATGTCAATTAGCATTATTGAAGGGAGTCTCAATAATGCTCTCTCTCTCTATCTGTACTATTACAAAAGCCTCTAAAAACAAAGCTATAGCTAAGCTACATAAGCTACAGCCTATAGTCTGTTTTGGATGCTGGGCAGGTTGAAGCATTGAGTGATTTAGTCTGTTTTAATGTCACCTCTGGGTCGATTGGATCCTGGAGATGTGGTTACAGCAGTTGCACAGGGGTCTTGTGGCCTTTGGTGATGGGGTCTAATGTGATAATTTTTTTTATGGGGCCCAAAATCCCTGGCGGCGACCCTGGCTGTGATGAAGTTTGTGTGGTAAACAGATCAGAGATTTACAACAATACCAATCATTCTTTATCTAAAAATCTCAAACGTGGGTTTAAAGCTGGGGTTGGTGTTCAGATTTAGATACACTTTTTGTTCTACTGGTTAAAATGATCTTTCTGTCCCGATGGCAATCAATACATAATGTGTTGAGGTAAAAAAAAAAGCTGCTATCTACAGCCGAAGTAAACCTGGGAAAACACCAACCAATCCCTGCCATCAGGAGCCAAATGATGAAACCAATCAAATCCAGTCCTGCCGTTCTGCCCGCCTCCTGCAAAGCGTTCATTTCCTGTTTGTTTGTGTTTTTAACTTTCACTATGAGAATGTTTTGGTGTTTTCTTACCACTGAGTGAGACATGAGTTGACGTAGTGCAAAACACAAACCATGTGCTGAGGACCGGTTTGGAATCAGTCACCATCAGATGGTCACGAATCCGCGGCGCTCGTGCATGTGAGGGGGGGGGGGGGGGGGGGGGGGCGTCGTTTTGGAGGCGCTCCGAGGGGAGGGGGGGAGGGATTAGATGGAGTCCTGAAGACATGCTACATTCAAATTCATGCTAGTTTTCCAAGACTACCAACCCCAGCTTTAAAAAGGAGCTGCTATCTACAGCCGGGGTAAACCTGGGAAAACACCAACCAATCCCTGCCATCAGGAGCCAGATGATGAAACCAATCAAATCCCATCCTGCCGTTCTGCCCGCCTCCTGCAGAGCGTACATTTCATGTTTGTTTGTGTTTTTAACTTTGTGTGCAAATGGTAGGGTTAGGATTAGGGTTAGGGTTAGGATTAGGATTAGAATTAGGGTTAGGATTAGGGTTATGATTAACCAAACCAGAACCAAACTCAAGCAAACAGAACCAGAACCAGAACCAAACTGGAGCAAACATTATTAATGTCCTCAGGTCGGCATTGAGAAAAATCAGATGCCTCAGCTTGGATGGTCTGATCCGGTTTCTCCTCAGTGAGTATTTGCCCGGTCTTTGAGAAGAACCCTAACCCTAACCCTCTTAGAAGGAACAGATGAATCCACGATACACAGCCTCCCCTCCATCACCTGTATCCTATATCCTCACATGTGATTGGCCGCGTAGCCGCCATGCTGACCAATCAAAACAAAGTCCTGCTGTGAGCAGAGCTGGGGCTGAGCACTGAGAGAGCTAAGCAGGGAAAGGAACAAACTGGGAGCCGGCTCTTCTGATTCGCTATAAAGCATCGACTCTCAGAGCCGCAGCTTTTGATCATGACACATCACTACTGTGTTTAATCTGTGTTACAATTATGAGGGGGTCCTTGGACAATTTTCTCACCTGTAAGGGGTCCCTGGCTCCAAAAAGTTTGAGAACCCCTGGTCTAGCTAGTAGGAGTGCAAACTCCCGATAGTGAAAACAAACAGAACAAAAAGAGCGACACAGCTGCACAGAAACTCCTAGACTACATGTCTTTCAATGTAGACTTCCACTGAGAGGAACATATTAGACTATTTAGGAACTAAATTAGGAACTCAATTTAGACTGTCATACCAGCTTGATCATCAATGAAAATGTCCTGGAAAATGATCTCTGGAAAAGAGTTGGAACCCTGATCATCCCTCTCGGTCATAGCCATCATCACCACAAGTAAATGAACAGACTGATCTGGATAAGGTTTGATCTGAATTTGCTACATGAACAGTTTACAGTCTTTGGGATCTTATTTCAGTAAAGAAAATTCATGAGCTGACTTCAAAGCAAAAGTAGTGAGTAACTAGAGCACTGATAGAAATGTAGTGGAGTCAAAAGTATGATATTTGTCTTTCAAATGTAGTAAAAGTAAGAAGTTACCCAAAAAATTATACTCAAATGAAGTACAGGTGCTCAAAAAATGTACTCAAGTACTGAATTCAAGTAAATTAACGTTGTTACTGTCCACCACTGGTTACAGCACCCAGGATGAAGTAATAAAAGTGTGGGGAATTAGATTAAATGACTCTCTGGACATAAAAAGACATTTAAAAAGAGGAGGTGGAAGTTAAATCTACAAGACGAGGAACTGAGAAGACAAAAGGTAAAATATGTACAGACATTTGTCCCAAGGTTGCAGAGACTTTAGTTTGAAGGTAATGAATTATGTTACGACCCGACACAGAGACATCAGGATCTCATAAATCAGGACAAAACGCTCCGATCTCTCAGACTGGATTTTTATCACGTTTGGCTTTTTGAAAGATTTAGTCCACAGAGAGATTTTTAGAGGAAGAAGTTTAGGCACAAATACCTGCTTCTGTTTCAACTCAGCTTCAATATTTTCAGCACTGAGCCAAAATCACAACATCCTCTTACCAAACACTATCCAACATTAGCAAGGACCACTTTTAACACATCCTGATTACAAACTTTTGTTGCCTGGACACACGGCTTATGAATATCCTGCAAATATGATGCAGAAGAGAGCTTACTGATGCAGCTTTTTAAACCCTCCTTTGTTGTGCCAAAGATATTTTCCTTGCAGGGCACTAACATAAGAAAGTAATGTTTGGAGGACAGGGTTAGAACAACAGTGCTAACTTTATTACTGAGTCATTCTGGCAGGATATAATAGATCTTTATTGTAATTGCTATAATAACAAAGAAAGGCTGTTTAGTGGCTCATTGGCAGAGATAAAAACACAAACAGGTCCAACATGAATCATCTGTCTGATGGGTACAGAAAGCTGATTTAGCCTTGAGCAGCTGTTCTTGTTACCAGGTGGAGATAAAAACCGTCCCCTCTCAGGTGGATGAACTCTCCCTCCACTCCATGCTCGCATCCTCCTGAGCTCATAAGAATCAAATCCTATTTAAGAGCTACAGTTCCATAAAATCTGCTGCTACTGTGTGTTGACGTTGGCGATTAAAGCTAATAATGAATTGTAGAGAGCAGAATCTTTAAACGTCTATATTCGGTTATTGGAATTCACTCCTCTTCGGTGTCCTTCACAAATCCCTCCATAAACTTCAGCTGGTCCAGAACTCTGTAGCCCACATCATTACCAGAACCCCCTCCTTTCACCTCATCACCCCAGTCCTCCAGCAGCTTCACTGGCTCCAAGTCAAACTCAGAATCAACTTCAAAATGTCACTAACATCACCAAAACCGCCTTCTTTCACCCAAAAAACATCACCCGACTCCCACTACTCTCCTTCGCTGCAGCTGAGACCCTGATCCATGCTTTCATCACCTCCAGAATGGACTACTGTAACAGCATCTTATATGGTTCATCATCCAAAGTCCTCAATAAACTCCAGTGCATTCACTCACTCCTGTTCCCGTGATCACATCACCCCTGTCCTCCAAAACCTCCACTGGCTTCCTGTTCCCCAACGCATTCACTTCAAACTCCTCCTCCTGACTTGCATAGCCCTCCATCACCTGGCCCCCTCCTATCTCACTGACCTGCTTCACCCTTGAAGTATCTGATTGGAAATAAGTAACTGACTTAAAACAAGTCAAGGAGAAACCTATGTTGTCCCAGACTTTCAAGGAAATTAGATTGAGACCCCCTTCCAATTTAGTGACATGCATGGACAAGTTTTGTGACCCTTAGGCTAGCAGAGCAAAGGGGAGAACAGGAAGGGGAGATCAAGACCTATAAAAAGGTCTTGGTCAACAGCATTCTGGGAGTCAGCAGATTTGCAGAGCTGCTCTCCCAAGCATTCCGGGTGCTTGCTCGACACTGGTATTGTTTTCTTGTAATAAACGTATTTCTATGCAAGCAAGCCAGCGTCACAAAGATTCCTTCTGCATCTACACATCACAGGCGGTCAACATACGACACCCTCACAACCCCTCCCGTGCTCTGCCCTCCACCAATGAAAACCTCCTCTCCCCACCCTGTAGGACCAAGCACCGAACCTGGAGCGACAGGGCTTACTCCATTGCTGTTCCCCCCGCCCTCTGGAACTCCCTCGCCTTGTGTGCTATTTGTGAAGTGTCTTTGAGCTCTGTGAAAAGTGCTATATAAATAAAATAATAATTATTATTATGATCAGAATCAGCTTTATTCGCCAAGTATGCTTGAACACACAAGGAATTTGACTTTAGTAAACTGTGCTCTCTTTGTACAAGGCATAAGAATAGGAATAAGAACTACAATAACAACTAAAATAAATATAATAACAATAACATCAGCTATAAATACAAAGAAACAACAAATAGGCATGACTAGTACAGGCTAAAATAATATGATAAAGTGCAGTGGTGAGTTGCAGAGGTAGTTTTTACATTAAAAAAATAGAAGTTAAATAATACAAAAAATAGAAATATGGAATTCTGATTGGAGAATTGTTACATTGTGTATCTACATGTATATTTACAGAGAGTATTTATCTGACAGGTATGTCACTGTTATGGTTTAGTGTTCATCAGAGTGACAGCCTGGGGGAAGAAACTGTTCTTATGGCGGGTTGTTTAGGCGCACAGTGATCTGTAGCGCCTGCCGGAGGGGAGGAGTTTGAAGAATTTGTGTCCAGGGTGTGAGGGGTCAGCGGTGATGCTACCTGCCCGTTTCCTGGCCCGGGACCGGTACAAGTCCTGGATGGGGGGGCAGGTCGACACCGATGATTTTTTCTGCAGTCCTTATAGTCCGCTGCAGTCTGTGTTTGTCTAGTTTGGTTGCAGAGCCAAACCAGACAGTGATGGAGGTGCACAGAACAGACTGGATGATGGAGGTGTAGAACATGATCAGCAGCTCCTGGGGCAGGTTGAACTTCCTGAGCTGACGCAGGAAGTACATCCTCTGCTGGGCCTTTTTTCTGATTGTGTCTATGTGGGAGGTCCACCTCAGGTCCCGGGAAATGGTGGATCCCAGGAACCTGAAAGAGTCCACAGTGGACACAGTGCTGTTCAGGATGGTGAGGGGGAGGAGTGGGGGGGGGGGCTTCTCCTGAAGTCCACTGTCATCTCTACCGTCTTGAGCGGGTTCAGCTCCAGATGGTTCTGACTACACCAGAGAGCCATTAAAATCCTCCTGTACACATTCAAGGCCATTCACAACCTCACCCCCCTGTATCTGTCTGATCTCCTCCACATTGTCACCCCCTCTCACTCCCTCAGGACTTCTTCCTTCTCCCTCCACCTCTCTGTGCCCCCTTGCCCGTCCCAGCAGAGCTTTCAGTCGCTCTGCTCCCCAACTCTGGAACTCCTGAAGTCCACTGTCATCTCTACCGTCTTGAGCGGGTTCAGCTCCAGATGGTTCTGACTACACCAGAGAGCCATTAAAATCCTCCTGTACACATTCAAGGCCATTCACAACCTCACCCCCCTGTATCTGTCTGATCTCCTCCACATTGTCACCCCCTCTCACTCCCTCAGGTCTTCTTCCTTCTCCCTCCACCTCTCTGTGCCCCCTTGCCCGTCCCAGCAGAGCTTTCAGTCGCTCTGCTCCCCAACTCTGGAACTCCCTCCCACCAGACATCCGAAACTCTGACCCACAACCCCTGTACAAATCCAAACTCCATACTCATCTGCTTCAAACTGCATTCCCTGTCTAACTTCTCTGCCTCCTTTTAACTTGGTGTAACTCAGCTTGTTTTATTTATGTTATCACGTTGTTTTATTTATTGTGTTTTAATCTGTCTGTAAAGTGACCTTGAGAGTTTAGAAAGGCGCTTCTAAATAAAATGTATTATTATTATTAATACATCGTCTGACTTTAAAACTGTAAAGCTCGTACAAAACAAAGTCCTACATGAACTTCTGATCTCTCTCTGTCCCGGCACCCTGTCAGTCCAACTCCTGAGGCCAAGAGGATACAGCAGAGCACCAGGTGATGACAGCTTATCTACCTTTACAAATAGCAATGCAGCTGATTTCCAGAGCTTTAAGTATGACTGGCACCTTAGCATTGCATTTAGAAATAGTCCTGCAGCTTAAAAATCCGCCCACTGGCTCTCTCAGCATCTACTGTGAATTAAGGTCACAGTTTGAATCAGGGTTGTGTCTCGAGGCTTATGCTGGAGAAAAATGTGCTCTTTCTTTTTCAGACTATCTAAGTCTGTCTGTGTTTCTGCGATGATATTAATTTACCGTTGTGAGCGTTGGCAATAGTGCTTTTATTCTGACAGTTTGTTCCCTCCCCTGTGGGAGACGCTGCGGAGGCGGAGCCAGCTCTAATCAAACCTGCAGGGCAGCTCTTTGCAGGATCCAAAGGTTTCTCAGTGGAACAGAAGCCGGGGACGGAGGCGAGGCGACCTCGGATGAAACTAGCTCAACCCCTGACCACTCTGCCTCGCTCAGGGTGATGGAGCTGCAGCCGGGCAGAGGCAGTATGTAGGGGGAAGAGGAGCCCACTTCAAGGACAACACAGATAGAGCGCATGGAAGTCAGACGAAATTGATAAAGGTTGCATGAGGAGAAGTCATGCACCCATGCTGTAGGATGTTATTATGTCATTATCATCTGCGTAGCGGGTTAGAGAAGGCTGGAGGAGCCGTTGGCCATGATATGAACCGAGCTGAAACATTCGCTCTAACAAGACAAACACAAGGAGTGAGTCTGACTTAAAGCTGCTGTGAGGAACTTTTGTTCTGCATTGATTCTGGCGCCCCCTTGTGGACAAAGCGATACCTCTTATCTCTTGTCCTATGCATGCAAAAGTAGTGTTTTCAACAAAAACCTCATCCTGTTGTCTTTGAACAGTCAACTTTATCAGGCAATGTGATTATTTTCCATGAAAACAGTCAAATAAATAATAATAATAATACATTTTATTTAAAGGCGCCTTTCTCGGCACTCAAGGACGCCGCACAGATAGAAATATATATATACACGAATTCACATTAAAGGAAAGAAAATCAGAGTCAGAAATGAAATCAATATAAACTAACAAGGGGTAAGAAAAAAATAGAAACAATAACAAAATGACAGAGCAATTGGAGTCAGACGGAGTAAGCGGTTTTGAACAGATATGTTTTGAGTTGTGATTTGAAATGGGGGAAAGAATCTGTGTTTCTGAGTTGAGGTGGCAATGAGTTCCAGAGACGGGGAGCAGAGCGGCTGAATGCTCGGCTCCCCATAGTGGTGAGACGGGCGGAGGGGACAGACAGGTGTATGGAGGAAGAGGATCTGAGGGAGCGGGAGGGAGTGGGAACATGGAGGAGGTCGGACAGATATGGGGGGGCGAGGTTGTGGATGGTCTTGAATGTCAACAGAAGGACTTTGAACTGAATACGGAACTGAACAGGGAGCCAGTGGAGCTGTTGGAGGACAGGAGTGATGTGGTGGATGGAGGGGGTTCGGGCAATGATACGGGCAGCTGAATTCTGGACCAGTTGGAGTTTATGGAGGGATTTGTGAGGGAAGCCGAAGAGGAGAGAGTTGCAGTAGTCCAGACGGGAAGTGACAAGGCTGTGGACAAGGATGGCGGCAGTGTGGGGGGTGAGGGAGGGGCGGAGACGATTGATGTTACGAAGATGGAAATAAAGGCAGTTTCTGATCATCTGGTCTGAAACCTACCCCCTCAGGGCGGTTTCAGGCATTAAAAATGACAACAGAGAAGGTGTCAGTGTTGCTGCTGATGGTCTTGTTGGCTATTGAAGGTCATAAAGAGACATGGGTATCATTTTCAGTCTGTTTCTCAGCCAGTTCAAAACTCCTCACAGGGCCTTTAAATACAGTTACATTATAATCACAGTGAAAGTGATTAGCTGACATTAAACTGAGTGAAGCAAGAGGAGATGGATTCATTTACTGAGCAGCTTTAGTATTCACGGTTTGGTCTGGGGATTGAAGCAAAGAGGCTCTACTGAAAAATCATTTAGGTGCAGATAAAGATATGAACGTGAACTGAACTTTGAGCTCGCTCATTTTGACAGTGAACTCTCTGTCAAGTGGGTACCATGCATAATTCATGACAGTCAGAGAGGGATCAGGTACTTTGGAGTTATTTTCAATCATGAGAAAATTACAGATGTACACATACAGTATAGGTAGAGTATTTTGAAGAGCATCCTCTGACAATATCCACTGACAAGGCCTTGAATGCAACACGAGGGAGTGAGTGTGAAGACTCTTTTCTTCAACAAAGTATCTTCATGAAGGCATCAGATATTTTAGGTGAGGTTGGTTTGAGTGATCAAACATTGTAGCCTTAAATTCCCCAAGTCTGTTAAATAACAGACAGCTATGATAGAGGGACCATAAACTCTAACCCCCAATTTATACAGGATGTGCAGCATGTTTGCTCCGTATGACGGCTTGCACCCTGCCAGCTCAGAGCAGCCAGGATCAGCTGGGTCCAGCATAATAATAATATAATAATAATAATACGTTTTATTTGGAAGCACCTTTCAAATCACCCAAGGTCATCTTACAGGGAATAGAATAAAAAAAACCTTCTCCTTGGATTCCCAATCTGGGTACACACTAATGCTAGCAATTTATGCAGTTTAATCCTTACACTACAACTTAAAAGAAGTCAAACTCCTCAGACCTCTTCTGTTCTGGAAGTGATGATTAAAAAGAAAGGGGGGGGGGGGAGACTTCTGTACATTAACATGCACACTACAGCCTGATTTACTTGTTTTTCAGCTCTTCACTACGTGATATTCAATGTGTCTGCTGCCAAAAATTATTCCCGCACAGTGCACACCTGTAGTCCTCCATCCACAGACGGAGGAGTCTGCCAGTAAACCTTCAGGAATCCACCACCCACCTCCTGCAGCCTTGCCTGATCACACAGCTCCACCTTTCACCCGGCATGCTGTGACTATCCTGACAGGAGGAGCGGGTGCAGGACTGGACCTTCACTCAGTAAGTTCAAGGTGTTAAAAGCCTGGTATTATTTATTCATAGCATGCATCCTCCCAACTAAAACCCTAATCCTTAAGCTGCCTGTAAACAGCCATTAATCCTTTTTTTGACTCCTTTAACTTGGCAGGTATTAAGTGGTAATAGCGGTGTCCTTATTGAAGGGCTTTATCCTCTCAAGTGTGCTTTTTCTGGACTGAACCCAGCCTCAGGGGCGGACCAAATCTGACCAATTTGGAAAGCTTTTAAAGATTGAGTTTCAGGATCGTAAATTAAAGGCACTGTTTTATGTTTTGACCTGACAGAAGAAAACTTTGGTTATTTGTCCAACAGAGTGCCTCAGCCTGCAGAACTCGCTCAGACTGTTATTTTTTCTTTAAGAGGAAATGTAACTGATCGTTTTTATTAGGCACTCTTTTTACTTTATGATGCATATTTTTAAACCTCTCTGCTGGGCTTTGTCCCTGTGATATTCATTCTGTCGGCCATTTCTCAACTTGCTCAGAAAAATGACTTAAGGTGCATTTCGACCCAGAGTTTGGGGTCTTTCAGCCCCCAGAACTACTTTACTCTGGGCTGAAGTCCCGGGTAGATTGTGCAAATCAGTCCAGTGACGTATGGAGAAAAAAAAGTAAATGCACTACACCACCAGACCAGTAGAGGGCAGTAAAACAAAGACGAATGCCATTCATCACAGATGGCACCATAGAAGCAGACGGACAGGCAGGTATCATTCTGAGCAACACAACAGTTAGCCTGTTAGCATGAAGAGACTCAGCTGGCGCTGTTTTAGATGGTGCTATATTTCATCACAGATGGATTCACTGAATCAACACGTGAGAGGAGATAAGCGCGAGTAGCAAAGACGTTTCAACACGGCTTTAAAATCCTTTTGAACTCAAAAAGCCGTGGCAGAGACCGGACGGTGTTTTGGTTTAAACGGCGACCCTGTTAACTGGAGACTCTCAGCCGGATGCATCCCTCATAAACGTCTTTAGACGATCATTAAATATCTGATGAGGATATTTAGAAATCTTAATAAAAACTAAACTAGTTTGCATTCCCAGGAACTCCCTCTGTGTTTCAACAGCTGTGTAAACTCCACAAACACTGACACGTTCAGCTGAAGGTCTCCAGTTTACAGGGTCACTTTTAAAACCGGAACACCGGAAGGAGTGACGCATTCACGGTGGGCTGAGAGAAGACTACTGTTACAAGCTGCTAAATCAAGAGAATCACAGCTTCTTCTTTTGAAAAGTACACACGCATACAAAAAAGATAGAACAAATAAAAACTAATGAAAGAAAGAGAAATCAAGTGAATCACAGGTGTGTGTGATGTTATTGTGGACGGGGGTTAATCTACCAATCAGACACGTTCAGCATTGCAGGCCCCGCCTCCTTAAAGTCCTGGGACCTTTGAAAAGTACTACCCCCCCTAGCAGGGGCTTTTTAGGGGGGAGATTATCCCCTGAACTAAATTTAGACCCTGGGTCCACTGATCAAAAGGGTAAAGTTCCTCCGGTCAAAAAATGCCTTGAAAGACTTAACAATGAGCATCTGAACAAATGACTGTTTTAAGCTTCACTACAAATATTAAACAGATTTTGAGTCTGTGGCATTTTTATTTTTATAAAGATAGCAAAAAAAAAAAATCTGTTTTTAAAACCAACAGCAAACAGCAAAAAGAATCAACATTATTCTAGAGTTTATTCTTATTGAATGCCAAGGTTTCACATTCAGCACACAAAGGAAATGGAAATGCTGCTTCTTGCAAAGTATAACATTGTGAACCAAGATGAGACAGCTATGAAAAATTCTTGCAAAACAAAATAAAATCTGTGCAATAAAACACATTTTGTATCTTTTTTTTTTTTTTTAAGAGTAAATGGCGGTATTCTAAAATCATGCTCTCTGTGATGTTTGAAACCACAGAGTATGTTTTTGCTTTTACATAAAAAGCAACAATAACATAATTTAAAGATTGGCACACAGTATTTACACAGAGACCTTCATGCTGCAGCTCTGGTTGCAAACAAAGCTTTTGTTTTACATGTAATCATCTTAGAGTATTCTGCATGAACACAACATTACATAAAAGGATCTAAAAGAAAAGAGATTGGTTTTTTTTCCCTCTTTGTCAAGGTCTCATTAAAAAGTGTAAGTGTATTTCTTCACGGGGGCTCAGCTTTAAGTCACGGCTGTCGAGAGCCTTTGTGTCTGCATCACTGTAACATTCACATAATGATTTCATGCAGCTGACACAAAGCAGCACAGCACTATCTGTGTTAGCGGCCTGCTGCAGGAGTCTGGCTGTGATCTGCGGTATATAATATCAATGTGATACGCTTCACAGCCCCCTTCGCATGAGAATGGCATTTCTGAAAGCTGCAGTTGTAGCATGCTCCCATCACACTGTAATATGACGTGAAATGCTACTTAATGTCTAATGTCAACATGCCAGTCCCTCCGGCTCGGGGACACAGCACTCCAGGACTCTATGGAATCTGGTGACATTTCCGTGGATTGTTTATCCCAGAAACGCCTTTTTTCACCACGAGGAAGAAGAAAAAAAAGATAGGTCAACAGACTGCAGTGGGCGGAGGAGTGATACAGTTCAGTGTTCATGGGGCTGTGAGGAAAAAAAAAAAGCAGGTAGGGAAATCTGGAGCTTTCTCTGTGAGATATAGGGCAGCATCCCAAGAACATGTGAACATGTGAATCAGTGTGATAAGAATGAGTCACTGTGTTGGGAACAATGTGTCGACTGTTTACGGTCTGCTGACGAGGTGGAAACAGAGACAGGGACAAAAACAAGGAAGGAGAGTCAGAGCCTGTCCACACGTATGATAATCAAACAATCAGACTTTATTTATAAAGCGCTTTTCATACAATGACATTAGAACACAAAGTGCTGTACATAAAAACAACTTCCAGTATTCAATTTTAAAAAGAAAGATATATAAATAAATAAAGAGACCCCCCCATCCTAATCCCAACCCCAGCCCCGACTCCAAACCCACCTGACAAGGTTCAGAACACAATATATACAATAATAATAATAATAATAATAATGAAAATAAAATAAATAGGTAAATAAAAATATATAAATAAATACAAATAAATGAAAAATTTAAAAATAAGTTGCTGAACGAACTGAGGAAATGCTCATGATATCTTAATGAGTAAACACTGGAGGTAAAATAAGATGTTAAAACTCAACACAGGAAGTTAAACTCACCAAAATAAAATACATTTCTAAGATAATAAAACACCAAAATATTAAACCATTAAAAGAAAATAAGATGGTATACTTAAAATAAATAAATAAAATAAAATTCAATAAAAAGTGACTAAAATTTGAACTAGATAATAAATATCTAAATGAATAAATAACTTAATACATACATACATAAATACATAAATAAATACATACATACATACATAAATACATAAATAAATAAATAAATAAATAAATAAATAAATAAATAAATAAATAAATAAATAAATAAATAAATAAATAAATAAATAAAAACATTAATACATAAATACATAAATAAAAAAGAAGTTGCTGAATGAACTGAGGAAACACTCATATCTTGATGAGGACACACTGGAGGTAAAATAAGATGTTAAAACTCATCACAAGAAATTAAACTCACCAAAATAAAATACATTTCTAAGATAATAAAACACCAAAATATTAAACCATTAAAAGAAAATAAGATGCTATACTTAAAATAAATAAATAAATAAAATAAATAAAAAGTGACTAAAATTTGAACTAGATAATAAATAAATTAAATAAATAAATAAATAAAAAATAAGTTGCTGAACGAACTGAGAAAATGCTCTCATGATATCTTAATGAGGAAACACTGGAGATAAAATAAGATGTTAAAACTCAGGAAATTAAACTCACCAAAATAAAATACATTTCTAAGATAATAAAACACTAAAATATTAAACCATTAAAAGAAAATAGGATGTCATACTTAAAATAAAATATATAAGTGACTAAAATTTGAAATAGATAATAAATAAATAAATACGTTGCTGAACAAACTGAGGAAACGCTCTCATGATATCTTAATGAGGAATCACTGGAGGTAAAATAAGATGTTAAAACTCAACACAGGAAGTTAAACTCACCAAAATAAAATACATTTCTAAGATAATAAAACACTAAAATATTAAACCATTAAAAGAAAATAAGATGGTATACTTAAAATAAATAAACAGACAAAATTTGAACTTGATAATAAATATCTAAATGAATAAATAAATAAACAATACATAAATAAATAAATATAAATAAAAAATAAGTTGCTGAATGACCTGAGGAAAAGCTCTCATATCTTAATGAGGAAACACTGGAGGTAAAAAAAGATGTCAACACTCCACACAGGAAATTAAACTCACCAAAATAAAATACATTTCTAAGATTAAAAAAAACACAAATATTAAGCCATTAAAAGAAATAAGATGCTATACTCAAAATAAATAAATAAAAAAGTCAAAATTGGAATTAGATAATAAACAAATAAATAAATAAATAAAGTTGCTGAATGAACTGAGGAAACGCTCATGATGTCTTAATGAGGAAACACTGGAGGTAAAATAAGATGTTAAAACTCAACACAGGAAATTAAACTCACCAAATAAAATACATTTCTAAGATAATAAAACACTAAAATATTAAACCATTAAAAGAAAATAAGATGGTATACTTAAAATAAATAAATAAATAAAATAAATAAAATAAATAAAATAAATAAAAAGTGACTAAAATTTGAACTAGATAATAAATAAAATAAATAAATAAATAGATAAAAAATAAGGTGCTGAACGAACTGAGAAAATGCTCTCATGATATCTTAATGAGGAAACACTGGAGATAAAATAAGATGTTAAAACTCAGGAAATTAAACTCACCAAAATAAAATACATTTCTAAGATAATAAAACACTAAAATATTAAATCATTAAAAGAAAATAGGATGCCATACTTAAAATAAAATATATAAGTGACTAATATTTGAAATAGATAATAAATAAATAAATAAGTTGCTGAACAAACTGATGAAACACTCTCATGATATCTTAATGAGGAATCACTGGAGGTAAAATAAGATGTTAAAACTCAACACAGGAAACTAAACTCACCAAAATAAAATACACTTCTAAGATAATAAAACACTAAAATATTAAACCATTAAAAGATCCTATACTTAAAATAAATTACAAAGTGACTCAAATTGGAATTAGATAATAAATAAATAATTAAATAAAGTAAGGTGAAGCAAAAACTTATAGGAATATGTCAAAACACATTTCTTCTCTACCTTTTGGAACAACAACTGCCATGCTCAAGCTGAGGTAATGACGTCAGAGTTACCCAAAATCTGTTTCTGCTGTCCCTATGAATACAGACAAGAGTTTCCAAAACCTCCATGAACAAGTGACATAAAACTGAAACTGGGACATGAGGCCAAAAGGTGGAGAAGAACTGTGTTTTGACATATTCTTAGAACAGTTTTTATTTCACCTCACTTTACTTGATTCAATTGTTTATTATGTAGTTCAAATTTAAGTCACTTTTTATTTATTTATTTATTAACTATAGCATCTTATTTTCTTTTAAAGCTAGGGTTGGTAGTCAGATTTAGACACACTTTTTGTTATACTGGTTAAAATGATCTTTAAGTCACTTGATCATGGAGGTTTTGGAAACTCTCATCTGTATTCACGGGGACAGCAGAAACAGATTTTGGGTAACTCTGACGTCATTAGCTTGAGCAGTTACTTATTTGTATTGCCCTTGCCCCAAGATAGCAGACTCCCAGTTTGTTTACATCCATTTGGTCTTTTTGTTTACAGGGAAACATCGCCACTCTTCATCACTCATGACGCTGCGCAGGGGCGGATAAACACATTACGCTCAATAGTTTTTAATTTCCCACTCTGCACACAGCTTAAAGAACGCCGTGTGCAATCTGAGCTCGCACAAGAAGACATTCAATGCACATATGCACAATGTTCTTTTTATGGTGTTTGACATGACAGACTGATTACATATTATCACCACTTACTGATCAGGCGTGCTTATGGAGGCGTTTAACCACGTGTTGTCAGGGAAGAAATATGCATTAACTCCTCTGGTGAAGACAGGATTTTTTCGGGGGAAAAGTGAGAAAAATTGTTTCAGAACAATTCTACTTCTTCATGATGAAAACTATTACTTCCACAAGGAGGATTATGAAAGAACACACCTGTATCACACTAGAATAACCAACAAATTACGCTTGTGTCTAAGGAGAATGTCCTCTATCCCACTGCCAATTATCCTAAATCCTTCTTATTATCATTATTTATTTTGCTATCAGTTAGTGTTTGCTGGCAGCTTGTACTCAGAGCTGTTCAGGGAGGTGTGGAGCCGCTGGTCATTAGTGTGATTATCAGCAGGTGTGCAGATTCCAATTAGTGTGTAATACATAAGGACGCAAAAAAACTCCACAGACTGCTTTGTATCAGCAAGTAATAACTCTGGAAAGGCAGAGTAGGACACGCTCAAGGATCCTCAACACAATGTGCAGAAGAAGAAAAAAAAACACACTCCTGCATCATTTCAGCACTTCAAATAAAAACTACTCCAAAATAATAAAGTGCTAATGATTTTTTACTACCTCTTTTAAATCTTCATCAGTGTGCAGACTCCTTCTCGGTTTATTTTACCACAGAGCATCAAACTCAAAATCACTCTCCCAGAAAACAGCAACCAGAGCAAAAACAGACTCGACAGTAATCACTGAATCTCCTCATTAGCGTCCTAATTGTGAAGTGAATTTTAAAAGACAATCATCATCATGATGAGTATGTTTGCAGAATAAAGGAAAGGGGAAAACTGTTACAATAATTATATTAGTTTGAGATTGCTGTCGCTAAAAATCTACACTGTTTTCCTGAAGTTCACAACATGCAAAATAAAAAATAGCTTAGTAGAACGGGAAGACTCTGCAGGACTATTCTGATGTTTAAAAGGTGACATATCACGCTTTTTTCATTAACATATATTGGTCTAAGAGGTCCCCAAAACATGTCTTTAAAGTTTATGCTCAAAAAAACACTTTGAAGTCAGATTTTGGTCTGCCTGGAAAACCCTCTTCTTCAGTCCTCCTCAGAACACTCTGTTTTCTCTCTGACCACGCCCCCTCAGGAAGTGGGTGTGGCCTTGGCTGTCCAGCACGTTGATCTAATGTTTACATGTTGGCTGAATATACACGGCTGCTCAGAGATCACGTTACTTCAACCCTCTGAATCTGATCCAGAATCTGATCCTGATGAAGAGGCGCCTGCAGCAGGACCTTTCTGAACCATTGGTCACAGATTTAGTGTTTCTTGTTGTTTTATTTATCAGTATGTCGACGTGTGTCTTGGTACACAGCTACCAATATATAGCTATGTAGCTATGTGGCTATGCTAACTAGCGCTAGCACTTATCCATGATAAATAAAAATCATCCACCAGATCTTCAAATCTGCAGACGTGGGGAGTAAAACTGACCTCTAACAGAAAGGCAGCAGGACCTTTCTGAAGGATTGGTCACAGATTTAGTGTTTCTTGTTTTATTTGTCAGTATGTCGACGTGTGTCTTGGTACACAGCTACAGCTACAGCTATGAACATGTAGCTATGTGGCTATGCTAACTAGCGCTGGCACTTATCCATGACAAATAAAAATCATCCACTAGATCTTCAAATCTGCAGACGTGGAGAGTAAAACCGACCTCTGCCAGAAAGGCAGCAGGATAAGGGACTAGCAACGGCAACACTAGCAACAGCTTCTACGACTCGTCTCATCACTATCACTTCTCTCTCTTACTCCCCTCTATCTGTCTTTCCAGACCCAACTCGGTCGAGGCATGATGGCTGTCTAACATGAGTCTGGTCCTGCTGGAGGTTTCTGCCTGTTAAAAGGAAGTTTTTCCTCACCACTGTAACTAGCTAAATACTGCGATGTGCAATGCTCATGATGGATTAAGGTGGGGTCAGACTGAGTCTTACCCTGTCTTGAAGTTGGGTCTCTGTTCATAATTTGACATAGAGTGGTCTAGACCTCCTATGTTTGTAAAAGCGTCTTGAGATAACGTTTGTTGTGATTTGGCGCTACACAAATAAAGATTGATTGATTGATTGACAAAGTCAGTTGAAAGAGGTGCAATCAGAGGTTAAAAAGTTTAAAAACTAATGATTTAAAATGACTCAAAGAAACCAGTGCATTCATTTTTAAAGTGCTTTGATGGTGCAAAAAAGCCAAAAGCAGATCTTCCCAGCTCTGAATGAACTCTAGGAACCTGGAGAGTAAGCCAATTAGTGGATCTTGTGTGTTGTGCTTCAGAGGACCAAACTAGCATGGATGATAAATATGAGGGTAGCATCCCAACAAGCGCTTTATGAATAGAGAGGTATGAGTGCAAACCACATCTTTCAGTCAGAGAAGACCATCCCCCCTTTTTGTAAAGGATGCAGTGATGAGTATTGTAACTACCACCGGTAATAAATCTCAGTGCAGAGTGAAAAACGGCATCAAGTGGTTTTAACGTGGAAGCTGAAGCATGCCTGTCCAAAATGTCACCATAGTCCAGCACTGGTATTTATCAGCACCTTCACAGAAGAAGTTTCCAACAAGTTCTATAAACATTGAGAAGAAATAGAGGAAGTGTTTGGCCACAGCTGCCCCAACTCATGCAGAGGTCGGTGTTACCTCTGTTGGCAGTGGCCCCATCAGTATCTGGGTTGGCAAAGCTTTTCCTTACTCTCTACGACTTCAAACATCCATTTGTTCACTGGAGCTAATGGCTACAGAGCTAACACCATGTTCAAACGGTAATCAAGAAACCCTTAATCAGGTCACATTCAATGAGTACAATGCTGCTGTACTCATGAGCAGTCACCTGCAACCCCTCAGCTTCCCCTCCTCTGGTTAGTGCTAAAAGCCACTAGCAAAGCATTCTTATGCTAGCACTATGTCTCTACAGCAAGTCTGTGACATAACTTACACTACACATGTCTGAAGATCTGGATAAGATAAACAATGACTTTTAAACAGCTTATACTGAGTTCAATGAGTATACATCAAATATCTGAGATGACAGAAGTTCTCCAAATCCAGAAAACTCTGATTCACAACATCATGCTTGTTGTGAAACCGTCTCTGTCAGTTGTCTCTTATCCAGTAGAAATTTGAATGAACTTGTTAATGATGATTAATAGGCAATTACAAATCGTTCTCATGGCTATGAAATACAGTATCAGAAATTCTGATTAAGTGGCATTAGGTTTCAAATATCAGTATCTGCAAAGTGATTCATTATCAGCCCGGCTGGGGAGTCTAAATCTGGATATTTAATTACAGAGTGATTGACTCCAGAACTTTTACTTCAACAGAATAGGAGAAGTATTGAATTTGCTAATGAAGGTCACAGAATTACCAAAAATGCTACAGGTCAAATGTCAACAAATGGCCTCTGGAAGTTTTTCACTACTGCAGTTAAATGAATATGAAATTCTGCAAGAGGGGAGGCCTATCTGAGCTTTTTCAGGGAGGATTTTAACACTGAAATATTTCACAGAACACATCCTGACATGAAGTATTGGTGTCACAAATATTAACGATAGTGGTGTTCTGTTGCCATAAAATTGGGTGTATTAGAACAACTTTTACTATGTTTTATTTAATCTAAAATGCACTGGTGCAACCAATAAACCAGTCTGCAGGGTGAGGTTTTTTGTACTGTGGCGCTCCAAGAGACCACTTTTCTGTAAAAGATCTACTGTGATGCATACAAAGCCAATGTGGACCAGGCCAACAGCACCACCTTTTAAGAGCTTTACTGCATCATTTGGTCACATTCTTCAAGCATTCAAAGAAAACAGTGATATTAAGCAAATAAACTGAAGTGCTGCTTTGATTTAAAAAAAGATCCTTCAGGTTCAAGACGACAAGTTTCCAGGCAAATCTGGACGTGAGTTGGGAAAATCTGGACGCGAGTTGGGCAAATCTGGACGTGAGTTGGGCAAATCTGGACGTGAGTTGGGAAAATCTGGACGCGAGTTTGGCAAATCTGGACGTGAGTTTGGCAAATCTGGACATGAGTTGGGCAAATCTGGACATGAGTTGGGCAAATCTGGACGCGAGTTCGGCAAATCTGGACGTGAGTTCGGCAAATCTGGACGTGAGTTGGGCAAATCTGGACGTGAGTTGGGCAAATCTGGACGAGAGTTGGGAAAATCTGGACGTGAGTTGGGCAAATCTGGACACGAGTTGGGAAAATCTGGACGTGAGTTGGGCAAATCTGGACGTGAGTTGGGATACAATGGAAGTGAGTTGAGAAAATCTGGACGCGAGTTGGGATACAATGGACGTGAGTTGGGCAAATCTGGACGAGAGTTGGGAAAATCTGGACGCGAGTTGGGATACAATGGACGTGAGTTGGGCAAATCTGGACGAGAGTTGGGAAAATCTGGACGTGAGTTGGGCAAATCTGGACACGAGTTGAGAAAATCTGGACGTGAGTTGGGAAAATCTGGACGCGAGTTGGGATACAATGGACGCGAGTTGGGAAAATCTGGACGTGAGTTGGGATACATTGGACGTGAGCTGGGAAATCTGGACGTGAGTTTGGCAAATCTGGACGCGAGTTGGGATACAATGGACGTGAGTTGAGAAAATCTGGACGTGAGTTGGGATACAATGGACGTGAGTTGGGAAAATCTGGACGTGAGTTGGGATACAATGGACTTGAGTTGGGAAATCTGGACGTGAGTTGGGAAAATATGGACGCGAGTTGGGATACAATGGACGTGAGTTGGGAAAATCTGGACGTGAGTTGGGATACAATGGACTTGAGTTGGGAAATCTGGACATGAGTTGAGAAAATCTGGACGTGAGTTGGGATACAATGGACGTGAGTTGGGAAAATCTGGACGTGAGTTGGGATACAACTGACGTGAGTTGAGAAAATCTGGACGTGAGTTGGGATACAATGGACGTGAGTTGAGAAAATCTGGACGTGAGTTGGGATACAATGGACGTGAGTTGGGAAAATCTGGACGTGAGTTGGGAAAATCTGGACGTGAGTTGGGATACAATGGACGTGAGTTGGGAAAATCTGGACGTGAGTTGGGATACAATGGACTTGAGTTGGGAAATCTGGACATGAGTTGAGAAAATCTGGACGTGAGTTGGGATACAATGGACGTGAGTTGGGAAAATCTGGACGTGAGTTGGGATACAACTGGCGTGAGTTGAGAAAATCTGGACGTGAGTTGGGATACAATGGACGTGAGTTGAGAAAATCTGGACGTGAGTTGGGATACAATGGACGTGAGTTGAGAAAATCTGGACGTGAGTTGGGAAAATATGGACGTGAGTTGGGAAAATATGGACGTGAGGTGGGATACAACTGACGTGACTTGAGAAAATCTGGACGTGAGTTGGGAAAATCTGGACGCGAGTTGGGATACAATGGACGCGAGTTGGGAAAATCTGGACGTGAGTTGGGATACATTGGACGTGAGCTGGGAAATCTGGACGTGAGTTTGGCAAATCTGGACGCGAGTTGGGATACAATGGACGTGAGTTGAGAAAATCTGGACGTGAGTTGGGATACAATGGACGTGAGTTGGGAAAATCTGGACGTGAGTTGGGATACAATGGACTTGAGTTGGGAAATCTGGACGTGAGTTGGGAAAATATGGACGCGAGTTGGGATACAATGGACGTGAGTTGGGAAAATCTGGACGTGAGTTGGGATACAATGGACTTGAGTTGGGAAATCTGGACATGAGTTGAGAAAATCTGGACGTGAGTGGGGATACAATGGACGTGAGTTGGGAAAATCTGGACGTGAGTTGGGATACAACTGACGTGAGTTGAGAAAATCTGGACGTGAGTTGGGATACAATGGACGTGAGTTGAGAAAATCTGGACGTGAGTTGGGATACAATGGACGTGAGTTGGGAAAATCTGGACGTGAGTTGGGAAAATCTGGACGTGAGTTGGGATACAATGGACGTGAGTTGGGAAAATCTGGACGTGAGTTGGGATACAATGGACTTGAGTTGGGAAATCTGGACATGAGTTGAGAAAATCTGGACGTGAGTTGGGATACAATGGACGTGAGTTGGGAAAATCTGGACGTGAGTTGGGATACAACTGGCGTGAGTTGAGAAAATCTGGACGTGAGTTGGGATACAATGGACGTGAGTTGAGAAAATCTGGACGTGAGTTGGGATACAATGGACGTGAGTTGAGAAAATCTGGACGTGAGTTGGGAAAATATGGACGTGAGTTGGGAAAATATGGACTTGAGTTTGGGAAAATCTGGACGTGAGGTGGGATACAACTGACGTGACTTGAGAAAATCTGGACGTGAGTTGGGAAAATCTGGACGTGAGTTGGGATACAACTGACGTGAGTTGAGAAAATCTGGACGTGAGTTGGGATACAATGGACGTGAGTTGAGAAAATCTGGACGTGAGTTGGGAAAATATGGACGTGAGTAGGGAAAATATGGATGCGAGTTGGGCAAATCTGGACGTGAGTTGGGAAAATCTGGACGTGAGTTGGGAAAATATGGATGTGAGTTGGGAAAATCTGGACGTGATTTCTGCAAATCTGGGCGTATTGGTCACAGGCAGTGGGTCATAATAATTAGTGCTACCATTGACTTAGATCAACTACAGTATTGGTAGATAAAGCAGGATCTCAAACTCCACATGGTAAAACAGATGGTGCTGGAAAGAGCTACACAGCAGCACAGAAACTGTACATTGCTGAAAGTTGCAAGACAGTTGAAACCATATTTTCCACCTCTCAAAGGTCTCTTAAAAAAGACTGCATCTTATATTTCTTAATGCCAGTGTAATTTATATTCTGGATTTTACAGTAGTTGTCTCAGTAGGTAAACCAGAGCTCCCACAGAAAGGTCTCTGGAGCTGGATTGAGTCAACTAAACACAGACAATGGTTAAGGGATTATCTCCAAAGAGTTGTCCATTGTCAGGTTTTCATGAACAGTGTGGAGGCCAGAGCTGTCGAAGCTCTCAGTGAGACCAGACAGATCCAGATTAGCTCATTGTGTCACAGTGATTCTTAAACAAAGGGTGAGGACTCAATTGCAGATGTGACAGAAGATGACAGATTTATCAAACAACACCAAAAAGGGAAAATAAAGAGGCTTACTCAAAATGTTTGATGAATCCAGACAGTCCAACAGAAGATCCAAAAAATCCACAAGAGAGTTGCAGGAAGAACCACATGGACCGGTTTGAGGTTTGATGACACTGAGACAGAAAGGAGAAAAACAGAGGAGCCAGGGGACACAGGTGAGATAACAAGGCACAGGTGAGGGTAGAACACTCAATCACAAAGGAGGGAAAACAGGAAGTAAAACTAGACTTCACACACTCAGAGGAAATACTACAAAACAAAACAGGAAGGACTGAAGACAGACTGTAGAACAAGACTTCAAGATTACAAAAGGAGTTTAGAGACACAGGGAGGGTATTGACAAAATAGATGAAGAAGAAAGTAGCTTAGAAATATAAGTACACATTTTAACAGAAGAACATGGACACCAGGATAATATCTAACAAAACAACTCAGGAGATGATAACAATACAAAGAAAACTACTGCATGAGGCAATTAATACTAAATAACCTGGAACTGAAAACTATGACAAGACATATTGCTTCATATATTCAAGTATAATATATCAAGGAAGAGTTAGATGAAGTACATTTAATGTCAACGATGCACCATTTGAAATATTTAGAGAGATCAGCAAAGTAAGATTTGGGCTTTTAGTAGTCAGCTTGAAATGTTTGTGTGCCAATGCAACCCCAACGAAGAAACATGATACATATCAAACAATAAACATATATCATATAATGTAAATATCATAATTACCCTTTAAAATATTGTGATTTCAAGTCACAAAGCAGCATAGAATTTGAGAAAGTGGCCAAACAATATCCATATATCAAACATATTCACCTGTTCCCCTGAGGTGAGTTAGTGATGTTTCATATTAGAGGTAGGATCGGGGTCACATGATTTATTTATGGGTGTAAATATTTATAATAAGATGTTTTATTTGGTTGGATTCACTGACAAAAGGTGACAAATGTTAAACCTGCACCCACACCTCCTGTTGTTTTCCACTTGTTTCCCCACAGGACATGTAGCGCTCTGAAATAAGTCTTCAAACACACTTGAAGTGAGTGTGTTTACAGGTCTGCTGTGTGTGTGTTTGTTATGATTCGTCACTGAGACTCACTGTGTGCCACTCTGCATATATGAGAGACAGCTTTTGCACATTGCCTTAAGTGTTACTTTCCCTTTGCCAGTTACAACTAAAGGTGCGAGACACTTTGGTTTGAAGTCAGGTGCTAAATATATGACAGCCGAGCAGAGACTCCAGAGAGGACAGAGACTTCTGCACAAAGTAACACACGGGGTACGCTGAGGACTCGCTGCTTTTCTTTCATGCATCTTAATTCAAGTCATGTTTGGAGGACTAAAAAAAGATGTCTCACAGTTTTCACAGTGTGTGCTACAAGAGAGATATTGTTATATATACTGTAGCTAAAGTCAAGAGACTCAACATCCTGCAAAAACTACTGCATCACATGTGAAGGATGTAACATGCATACACATGAATTCTGCAGGATTATCCACTGTGCTGTGTGTTCATTAAAAACATGATGAGTTGAGGAGGGATATTTTGTACCATCTTTTCACAGAAAGCATGAAAACTGCTGGATGAACTGCCAAGATCTTCCTCCACTCTTAAGTGCCTTCCTTTTGAGATGAAAAATGTATAATCCCAACAGGTTATATTATGTATCAGTGGATTATTGGATTGTTGTTTTCCTTGTTGTGCCCTTTTATTTGGTAAAGCACTTCAGTAAACTTCAATTGTTTTTAAATGTGCTTTAAGGTTTGCAGGATATTAATAATAATGTATTGGGTAAAGACATTTTAAATATTGCAATGAAGGTATGACATGCAATAAATACAAATACACTGAAGTGTGCAGGCTTGTGTTTCTGGGGGTTCAGTTTATCTTGCACCGTAAGGGTGTTTTGAACCAATCACCCTGCTGAATTTGAAAATATTCAACTTTTTATTTAAGTTTTCTTAGCTCTTCTTGGACCCCAAACTGGCACCAATGTGTCTGTATATAATATAATACTTGATGGCTAGCAGGGGCTTCACCTGATTGGCTACATGGTGAATATTCAATGCTATGCAGGGCTCCACCAGATGTTTCAAATGTCTACATGCTAAGCTAAACATATGAGTGTAGAGAAAAATACAGATCATGTATCTTTACAGGAGTTTTATGCAAGTTAGATTTCACAAGTGTCTTCATCATCATCAGCCATTAATTAAACCTTGAAAATCCTAACTCTGTCAGATATAGAGCTATTCAAATGAAAATCATACACAGACCTTACATTCCTCCACTCTTAAGTGCCTTCCTTTTGAGATGAAAAATGTATAATCCCAACAGGTTATATTATGTATCAGTGGATTATTGGATTGTTGTTTTCCTTGTTGTGCCCTTTTATTTGGTAAAGCACTTCAGTAAACTTCAATTGTTTTTAAATGTGCTTTAAGGTTTGCAGGATATTAATAATAATGTATTGGGTAAAGACATTTTAAATATTGCAATGAAGGTATGACATGCAATAAATACAAATACACTGAAGTGTGCAGGCTTGTGTTTCTGGGGGTTCAGTTTATCTTGCACCGTACTTGTGAACCAATCATCCTGCTGGATCTGAAAATATTCACCTTTTTATCTAAGTTTTCTTAGCTCTTCTTGGACCCCAAACTGGCACCAATGTGTCTGTATATAATATAATACTTGATGGCTAGCAAGGGCTTCACCTGATTGGCTACATGGTGAACATTCAATGCTATGCAGGGCTCCACCATTATGTTTCAAATGTCTACATGCTAAGCTAAACATATGAGTGTAGAGAAAAATACAGATCATGTATCTTTACAGGAGTTTTATGCAAGCTAGATTTCACAAGTGTCTTCATCATCATCAGCCATTAATTAAACCTTGAAAATCCTAACTCTGTCAGATATGGAGCTATTCAAATGAAAATCATACACAGAGCTTACATTACTCCACAAACCTTAAATAAAATGAATCCAAATACTTCTGACCTGTGCTGGCATGGTTGTGGTGGGATTGGTACACTTATGCACTTACTTCTTAGTCTGATGGTTGAAAGATTCTGGACCCAGGTAATTGATACTTTAAAGATGTTATTGAATGTTCATGTCCCTCAATGCCCTGATGTTTGCATACTTGGAATTAGGATGGACGATGTACAGCCAAGAGCAACCCAATGCATGTCTGTAAAAAGGACAATACATATCTGGCTTGCAGACTTTTTGGACGTGCTATCAATGGAGAGTGCAGCATCAATTCTCAGTAACCAGAAGGCCTATGGACTATAATCAGGGAAAAGTTTGAATTATATATGCATCTAAGATAATCATAATCCTAATAATAATGAAAAACTGCACTAATGTTCTCCTGAGCCATTCAAAGTGAGCAGAGACTGGAGAGGTAAAGTCTTGTGAATAGTTCTGTTCTTTAGTTTTGTGCTGTAGCACTGAGCGGAGAGATCCAGTACATTTTAATTTGTGTCCTGTCTCGCTCTATTTGTCTGTCCCACTCAGTGTTTGGAGCCGCCACGGTCTCTCATCCTCCATGTGTGTCAGATTAATCATGTGTGCAGATCTCAGCCCTCCTGTTCCCAGGTGTTAAACTTCAGACATCATTTAGTCTGGTACAGCGGTCAGTCTGCGGCGATAAATCAGGCTCTGTGGGTATTTGTACGAGTTTCAATTTACACCTCCAGTGTGCTGCACTTCTGAACAGGTGTAACTTTAAATACATATCCCGGGAGATATAACCCATATTCATTAGTGCCACTTTAACTGAACTTTACCTGTACAACACTTCAGTGCAGCTGTTTATGAATAAAGACTAACAGGTTTGACTTTGGATGTTTTTCAGATCCAAACTAACTCAACAAGTGAACCAAAAACAGAGAGACAAAGGGAAGGCTTGTATCGTCTTGCCACTGAAATTGTGTATTTATTTGTTTAAATCAAATAATCAGAATATATTTTAAAACTAAACTTGTTGAGGTTCATCAGTATGTTAAATATTAATGAATGTCTGCAGGCCTGATGTTTATTTCAGTGAATAACATGCCATTTGACAATTTCTAAAACACAACTGCTCGGTCAGTGGTCTGCTCCAAAATATGATGATCTGTGCTCCCTCGGAGCATCTGTTATACAGATGTCGGGCTCTGCAGTCTGGTAAACAACAATAAATATGCAGCCTCAGTTTACATTTGCAGGGTGACTTTAACATTTCATGATAAATGTGGTTAAAGTTTGAAATGATTGCAGTTGGGTTCGGTTCAGGCACCAAAAACTCTCCCAGGTTCAGAAAACAGAGTTTTACTCACATTCATCCTTTCATACACACACTTTTACAAACCAATGGTGACTCAAAGCCTAACATCGCATCATGGCTATCCAAAGGCTCTGCCTCGAGGTAAAGTTGTGGCTCAAAGGCTGAACCCTCAGAGTCACACTTGGATAAGTAGACTGCAGGAGCCGGGGATCAAGCCACTGACCCTCTACCTGGATAGCAACCTACTCTTTAACTGAGCCAAAGTCATCCAAAGAGGTGCCATTTTCCAGTGACACTAACGGCCAAATTCCACCAGCTCAGTGTCCGGTCTGTCTTTGATCCGTCACGGCACCGGACATGATAGGTTTCTATTCCAGTCAATGTGTTAACTTCCACTGGATCTGCTACGTTGCGTTCCAGCTAGAAGTTGGAGTCCTCCGGATCAGATACGCAAGACTTCTATGTTTCCCGGGATGCCGGAGCACGACGCATCAATATCAACAGAGCAGATGGAGCGGGGACAGGAAGTCAGGTTTCACCAAAACAAAATGAAAACATCCGGTTAATTTTCAGAATAAAACACTCTGTGTTATCACCAGATCGTATTTCACTTAACTACAACAACAAACCAAAGTCATGATGAGTGGAGCCAGGCCTGGAGTCAACAGGTCAGAGGTTTTCAGAGGACCATATTCAAAAATTATTTGTTTTCCCATCTCAAAACAAACTGTTTATGTTTTCAGTAAAGCCCTAACTGTTCCTCTACTTCTTTTTACTCATTTATTTTATGACTATTGTTATTTCCTTTGTGTTCAATCAATGCTCCTTTAGTTTATTTAATTTCATTATACCTTGTTTAAGGTTGTACCAACCCCTGTTTTGTTGTTGTTGTTGTCGTTGTCAAGTTGGTTGTCTGTCTGTGTAACTGTTTCTGGGTTTTTTCTTTTGAATTATTCATATTTTGTTCATTCATTTGTGATTGTCTGTTTGGGACCCCCTCTAAAACAAGACGACACATCTCAAGGGGTTTATCCCAATAAATATATTTCTTTCATAAAGACAACATGGATGAGGAGAGGAGGAGGAGAATCCTTGATTTAGTGATTATTGCAGGAAAACCTCGGTCACATGACTCCAGCTGTCCGGCGATCCTGTTGACGGACGAGAGAGCACGGAGACACAGATCCGGTGGAAGTCCGACGTAAAGGCCAAATACCAGCTCTTTCCTGGAAACTAATCCACTAATGAGCTGCTACATTTATTTACATCCTTAGCTTAAAGACGTCAACAAGATGAGCACTAACATCCAGAATGAATGTACGTCTCTCTTACTGTATCTGTGATTCTCAAACCTGAATGTTCAATCAATCAATCAATCAATCAATCAATCAATCAATCAATCAATCAATCTTTATTTGTATAGCGCCAAATCACAACAAACGTTATCTCAAGACGCTTTTACAAACAGAGGAGGTCTAGACCACTCTATGTCAAATTATGAACAGAGACCCAACTTCAAGACAGGGTAAGACTCAGTCTGACCCCACCTTAATCCATCATGAGCATTGCACATCGCAGTATTTAGCTAGTTACAGTGGTGAGGAAAAACTTCCTTTTAACAGGCAGAAACCTCCAGCAGGACCAGACTCATGTTAGACAGCCATCATGCCTCGACCGAGTTGGGTCTGGAAAGACAGATAGAGGGGAGTAAGAGAGAGAAGTGATAGTGATGAGACGAGTTGTAGAAGCTGTTGCCGCTGGAGTCCAGCACGTCCGTATCAGCTGGAGTCCAGATCGTCCGCAGCAGGAGAACTCAGAGGAATCTACGAGACAAGGGAGCTCAGGGACTCCAGAAAGGTCTATGGTTAGTAACTTTAATGGGACAGGAAGAGTTAAAGTAAGTGATGAGGGGGTTGCTGGGAAGGGGGTGAGCTAGGATCCCAGTGTGTCAGTGTGCCAGTTCCCCCGGCAGTCTAGGCCTATAGCAGCATGGCAAAAGCTGGTCCAAGCCTGATCCAGCTCTAACTATAAGCTTTATCAAAAAGGAACGTTTGAAGCCTACTCTTAAAAGTGGAGAGGGTGTCTGCCTCCCGGACCCTGACTGGTAGATGATTCCAAAGGAGAGGGGCCTGATAACTGAAGGTTCCACCTCCCATACTACTTTTAGAGATTTTAGGTACAACTAGCAAGCCTGCATGTTGGGAGAGTAGAGCTCTAGAGGGGTAATAGGTCACTATGAGCTCTTTAAGATACGAGGGTGCCTGATTTTTAAGGGCTTTGTAGGTTAAAAGAAGGATTTTAAATTCTATTCTACATTTTAAAGGGAGCCAGTGTAGAGAAGCTAACACTGGAGAGATGTGCTCCCTCTTCCTAGTTCTAGTCAATGTGAATGTTGCCTCAGAAGTGTCTGAATAAAGTTATCTGTTTCTGATAATGACTAACGGAGTGAGAGACGTGTTTTATAGCTTGACATGTGGCCTCATGTCTGATGTGATTGGAGCATTTTTTGTCTTTTATAACTGCCCATAAATCAGAGAGCGGTTAAATGATAACAGCTGGCCAGATCTTTGACGTTTATATGACTTACATACAGCTGGAACATGGCAGGATGACAATATAACATTTGAGCTCCCCACCCTGAGAGTGTTGTATTTCAAAAGTTTTGGCACTGCAGTTCCAGCAGTCAGACATTTTTGGGTACATCATTTATCTCCTATCGACAGCCCGGCCATGGAGTGCTAAATCAAACTAATGCCATCCTCTATGAAGGTAAAAGTAACCTTTGTAAGGAAACAAGTCCTGGCAGGTGAAAGCCTCCATTCACAGCCTGGCATTCTTCCTCTCTGGCAGCACGGTGACCTTGCAGAGAAAAGACGAGGTGTTGAGTTAGGGGAAGAAGAGACGGGGGTGGAGGAGCTCACGCCAGCCCTCCACTGTGGTCTGTGAGAGTGTTATCAATGCTGCTGAGCTGCATTTGTGAGCACGACAGGGTAGGGCAGCAGAGGAAGGCCGAGGCAGTGATAGAATAACCCAGGCGACCGAGAAGGAAAGAAAGGAAATCTAAAAAGAGTGTGGGAGTTAAGGATAGATGAAGGTGGCTCTGGAAGACGGTGACCATGCAGGGTCGAAGGATGCTATTTGTCCCCCCTTGCTGTGTGGCTGTCAGGCCGGCTGTAATGAAGTTAAATGAGGGCGCGGGCTCCGCAGAGAGCGTCCTGGAAAAGGTGATCACTGGTGGCCACAAAAAAGAGAGCAACAAAGAAAAGGGTCTGGAGGTGATTGACAGAGTGCAGGAGAAGCAGTGCTGGCTCAGTCAATCAATAACTCCTTTCCTCTCAGGCTGAAACCCCCTCACCGGCCCCATCAGCGGCCCCCATCTCTGACCTGACAGGGGCCTCTTTCCATGTGTCATCGCACTGAAAGGAAAAGTCACCTTCTTCTGTCGTTTAATGGGATTCTTTAATAATGGGGAGATGTGGGAGCAACAAAAGAGGCCTGCCTTTTCATTCTTTAATGGAGCCGCTCCTGGTTGCTGACAGAGAGCCAGCACGACTTGGAGATCAGGGGCTTTCATTATTCATACTGTACGGCTCCGGCTTCAGACAAGGTGACAGGAGCGGAGAGGCAAAATGTAGTTTTTGTCGGTCCAAATATTTGAACAGAATGTAAATGAACGAGGGGAGGAGGTTTGACGCAGCCAGCTCATAAAACAAATCAGAGGTGAATGTGTTCAACTTGAGGGCCATGAATATGTTACATTAGAAGGTAATTTAGGTGATTTTTCTCCACACTTTACTTGTCCCTGTATTATTTTCTGCATATTACATTAAGGAAGTGGCCTCAGTGTGAGGTTGAGGAAAGAAGTGGCGTACCTGCTTATGTCTAATGCATGCCTTGTATTCATTTACAGTCAGTGTGCTGCAATTTGTACATGAAGCACATTTCAAACTCCCTCACACCACTGTTTGGTCTCAGTATGAAGAAGAACAAAGACATCTATACATACTTTCAGGGTTTCACCTGAACAGAAACAGTTTTGAAATGGTCAGGGTTTGATTAGATGTTTGATGTTTCTTTATACTTCATGTCAGGTATGGAGTATGTGCAAAATGTGTGGCTCAAAGTTTACTTTATATCTTACAGAAGCATCAAATGATGCATCCAGGTTGAGATTTATATAACTCTTCATGCAATGACACCATGCACATCCTCCGTTACCCTTGAGACAAGAATGCACATAAATATACCTTGAAATAAGCGGAACAGACGACCTTGACGTCTACATGTCTGGCAGGAAGGTCTGATGAATGAAAAGCTAGCTCGCAGTTGTTCGAGCCCCTCAAACAATCAACCATTGTCCTGCCTTAGGAAACAAACAGATAACATAGATGTCAGCAATGAGCAGTGTTTCAAATTAGTGAAATGTTAAAGGTACAGAAGATTCAAGATGGAGATGCTCCCCTGCTCACCCCTCCTGTTGGTGAAGTGGTGGTGGCCTGCAAGGACAATAATAATAATAATACATTTTATTTATATAGCGCTTTTTCAAAAACTCAAAGACACTGTACAATTGTTAAAATCAATACAAGCAAAATAAACAAATAACAAATAAAACAGATCAAACAAAACAACACAACAGTACAATCACAAGAAAAAGCTAACCTAAAAAGGTGAGTTTTTAAAAGAGATTTGAAAACTGAAGGGTCAGAGCAGTTTTGTATATGGGAGGGGAGTGAGTTCCAGAGGGTGAGGGCGGCTACTGAGAAGGCTCTGTCCCCCCAGGTTCGGTGCTTGGTTCTGTGAGGTGGGGACAGGAGGTTGGCATGTGAGGAGCGCAGGTTACGGGAAGGAGTGTGATGGTGGAGGAGGTCAGTGAGGTAGGAAGGGGCCTGGTGGTGGAGGAGGTCAGTGAGGTAGGAAGGGGCCTGGTGGTGGAGGAGGTCAGTGAGGTAGGAAGGGGCCTGGTGGTGGAGGAGGTCAGTGAGGTAGGAAGGGGCCTGGTGGTGGAAGAGGTCAGTGAGGTAGGAAGGAGTGTGATGGTGGAGGAGGTCAGTGAGGTAGGAAGGGGCCTGGTGGTGGAGGAGGTCAGTGAGGTAGGAAGGGGCCTGGTGGTGGAGGAGGAGGATTTTAAACTGTATGCGGTAGGGGACGTGGAGCCAATGAAGATGTTGGAGGACGGGGGTGATGTGGTCACGGGAGCGGGTGCAGGTGAGGAGGCGTGCAGGTGAGGAGGCGTGCAGCCTCCTGTGATGCAAAAACATCTGTCAATACAATCTTTTCTTTGTCTTTTCACCAGTGCATTTTGCATGGCCACTCACTAAATACCAAAATCATCCTCTGTGTTCAGCTATTTACCGAAAGAACAGACTCAACTTCTGATGAGGGGACAAAACAAAACAACATAAAATGGCCAAACCTGCAGAGAGCTAATCAATAAGCATCCTGTTCTTCTTTTTCTTTTTTTATTCAGTCCCTAATGTCGATATTTGCCTTTTCTTTTTCTTTTTTTATCAGGTATTATATTTGCGTGCACTTGATATGTGAAAACGTATTACTATGGCAATACGCATAATATCAACCTGTGGGGGGAGTGGTCTGGCAGCTGTTTTTTTTTTTTTTTTTTCTTGTAATCTGGAATGTAGGGTATGATACGGTGGCAGTATGTTATTTTGTTTTATGTATTTTATTTTATTTATTTATTTTTCCTCTTCTTCCTTCTCTTCTCCTTCTAATGTAAATGTCTTCATGCAATCCACTCTTAATGCTTTACTTTAAAGGTGACATATCACGCTTTTTTCATCAACATATATTGGTCTAAGAGGTCCCCAAAACATGTCTTTAAAGTTTATGCTCAAAAAAACACTTTGAAATCAGATTTTGGTCTGCCTGAAAAGCCTTCTTCTTCAGCCCTCCTCAGAACACTCTGTTTTCTCTCTGACCACGCCCCCTCAGGAAGTGGATGTGCCCTCGGCTGTCCAGCACGTTGATCTAATGTTTACATGTTGGCTGAATATATACGGCTGCTCAGAGATCACGTTACTTCAACCCTCTGAATCTGATCCAGAATGTGATCCTGACGGAGAGGCGCCTGCAGCAGGACCTTTCTGAAGGATTGGTCACAGATTTAGTGTTTCTTGTTGTTTTATTTATCAGTATGTAGACGTGTGTCTTGGTACACAGTTACGAACATGTAGCTATGTGGCTATGCTAACTAGCCCTAGCACGTATCTATGATAAATAAAAATCATCCACTAGATCTTCAAATCTGCAGACGTGGGGAGTAAAACCGACCTCTACCAGAAAGGCAGCAGGACCTTTCTGAACCATTAGTCACAGATTTAGTGTTTCTTGTTGTTTTATTAGTCAGTATGTAGACGTGTGTCTTGGTACACAGCTACAGCTACGACATGTAGCTATGTAGCTATGCTAACTAGCGCTAGCACTTATCCATGATAAATGAAAATCATCCACTAGATCTTCAAATCTGCAGACGTGGGGAGTAAAACCAACCTTTGTGTTTATTAAGACAGCCTACAACTAGCATGCCTCCCTCCTAAGCTCCTTGTTAGCACACATGTGTGCAGGGAATGAAAAACAGAGGAGGGGTTGAGTTGTATTTTATACAATCTATGGGCTGAACAAGCTCCGAGCTCTGACTCTGTGACAGACCGGATATTGTTGTTACGTAACAAAACCATGGAAGTCTGAAACGGCTCGTTTAACACACATTTACAGAAAGGTGGAGAAATCAGAACAGGGGCAGAATGGATTCTTTTCATTCTCGGGGGGTTTGTAGACAGGGACACATATTTCAGGTAGAGAACCATTAAAAAGTCCATTTTGCATGATATGTCACCTTTAAATGTGTAATGTTGTTTGAAGACAAGATGCATGATTTGATTGAATTATTTTCTGTCTGTGGAAAAGCAAAAAACAATAAAACTCTGTTTAAAATTAAAAAAAAATACAAAAATCATATGTAACTAGTTTGTCTGTTCTCTGCTACTGAAACATGGGCGTGCAAGTTGGCGGTCGCTCCTGAAAGGCTCATTTTAACCTATTTTTAGACCGGAGGTTGCCGCTTGGTTACAATGTCATTTAGCAGACGCTTTCATCCAAAGCAGCGTACATACGAGAACAAGAACAACACAAGCAAAGATCTAGACAAGAGGAAACAAGATCAGTAAGAGTAACACAGTGCTTCAAGTCCATTTGGATGCAGGTACTGCCAAGCAGTGAGGTAATGCACAAAAGTAAATAAGGATTTTTTTTTATTAATTAAAATAAGGAACATCTAAAAATGAAGCAACCAAACAATTTAAGACATTCCATTATCATCATCAACAATTAACTTGTCATCACCACAATAATTACCTAAGTACCAAGTGCTGGGTCACTAAGCATGGAAGGGGAATGGAAACCTTAAATACTACAGCAGCTGTTCTATGTGTTTTTTGTATTTGTTTACCTGCAATGTGTGCTGGGAATAAAATGCATCATGGTGAAGTTTATGGAAAACTCAATAAAAAAAAGTTAAAAGAGAAATAGACTAATTTAAACATATTTATGAATATCAACTGCAATTTCTCCTGAGTCTGTTCTGTTAAATGCTGCTAAATACAACACACTGTACCTTTAAGAAGAGCAAATTATCATATAAGTAAACTTCAACCGTCCCAAAATGGTACCCCAAAAAAATTACATCTAGATATAGAGGCCTAAAAGCCTAAAACCTGCTGTCACATGTCTTATCAGTCTGTCAGTACAATCACTCCATCACCACATAAGACCATATAGACTGCCTCTGCTCACATGCATGCTATTTCCTCTCTCCACACTATCTCTGCACCCTGATGCAGACACCATTGTTGCTTCATACTTGTCTTCTGACTCTAGACATGTGAGTTTAGTGCTTTAAAGTTATCACTTATTCTGTAGCTACTGTTTGTTCATGTTAAAAGGGCATTCTCTGAAGTAGATGTGAAGTGAATACACCGCCTAACGATACGGTTTCCTTAAAGCTTTGTTTCTTGAGTCTTTGTTATGAGATTTTCTGATGTGGACTTAAACGCAGCGTTGCTTTGAACTCCTCCACTCTTATTTTTCCATCATATGGTCAGCGTCTCTGCTTCAAAAACATAACCGGATACTTGCCCACAGGCTTGGACTGAACTTCAGTCAGTTTCAGACCTTATCATCTTCACATCAAAGCCAGTCCCCTCTTACTGTATGTCCAGCTTGGTCTCAGAGGTCAGCAAGATCCACTGCTGCTTGGTCTCTTTCCACCCAATTAGACTGCCACTGTGTGAACTTTGAGGGCAGGAGAGACTGTTTTAAGCTTGTGATACTGCTTCAAGTCATGCAGAGTTCAGTATACCCAGTCTGAGTCACATTGTTCAGAATCTAGAGAGGCCAGTACACACCTGATGGGAATTAATGATGATGTAAAGAATGTCTGCTGTTAGCTCTCATCATGTTATGGTGGGAATTCCAGGACTTCTAATCGCTGGATTCAACATTTACCTCCTTTGGGGTCTAAATGGCAGACAGGTTTGAAAAGCAACAACTTAATGGGGGCGATCCATACAAGGATAGACTTTGTAAGAGACAGTCTTCTCTTTTAAAGGTTAACTTCAATGCAATTCAAACCAATGAGGTTGAGGAAAAGGTACACCAACAACTCCTGTGTGGGGAGTTACTGCAAGGTGAAGTAGATGTTGTCAGTGTAGTTTGGTGGCTTTGCAAAGAGCAACGTTAGACATTTTTGTAAGGGAGTTGCTGGTCTACCAATGCCTCTGTCTGACCAACAACTCCCATGTCTCAGATGCTGCAAGGTTAAATTATTGTTCTTTTATCAGTATAGTCTGGAGGCTCTACAGAGAGCGACATAACAGACAATTTCATTAAGGAGTTGTCGGTCTACCACTGACAGATTATGTATTGTTGGTCATTTATTTTGCTGTTTGTAAAGGATTATCTTGGCTTCAACTTTAGAAACAGTGTTTACAAAGAAGAACACTGGTTGAGGAAGAGGTAGACCAACAACTCCAGTGTGGGGAGTTGCTGCAAGGTGAAGTTGATGTTGTCAGTGTAGTTTGGTGGCTTTGCATTGAGCAATGTTAGACATATTTGTAAGGGAGTTTCTGGTCTACCAATGCCTCTGTCTGACCAACAACTCCCATGTCTCAGATGCTGCAAGGTTAAATTATTGCTCTTTTGTCAGTATAGTCTGGAGGCTCTACAGAGAGCGACATAACAGACAATTTCATTAAGGAGTTGTTGGTCTACCACTGACAGATTATGTATTGTTGTTCATTTATTTTGCTGTTTGACTTTGCAGGTTTTAAAGTATTATCTTGTCTTCAACTTGAGAAACAGTGGTTACAAAGAAGAAAACTGGTTGAGGAAGAGGTAGACCAACAACTCCTGTGTGGGGAGTTGCTGCAAGGTGAAGTTGATGTTGTCAGTGTAGTTTGGTGGCTTTGCATTGAGCAACGTTAGACATTTTTGTAAGGGAGTTTCTGGTCTACCAATGCCTCTGTCTGATTTTTTTTTTTTATGTTTTAACAATGAAACAAACTTGTTGCTGAAAAGGTAGACCAACAACTCCCATGTGGGTAGTTACTGCAAGGTAACCAAGATGTTGTCAGTGTAAATTGGTGGCTTTCCAAAAAGCAACGTTAGACATTTTGTAAGGGAGTTGCTAGTCTACCAGTATCTCTGTCTGCTTTTTTTGTTGTGTTTTTACAATGAAACAAACTTGTTGCTGAAAAGCTAGACCAGCAACTCCCATGTTAAACATGCTGCAACGTTAAATTATTGTTCTTTTGTCATTACACTCTGGTGGCACTACATAGAGCGACATAACAGACAGTTTTGTTCAGGAGCTGTTGATCTACCACTGACAGATTCTGTATTGTTGTTCATTTATTTTGTTGTTTGACTTTGCAGGTTTTAAAGGATCATCTTGGCCCCAACTTCAGAATCAGCATTTACACAGAAGAACACTGGTTGAGGAAAAGGTAGACGAACAACTCTTGTGTTTCCCATGCATCAAGGTAGAATTTTAGTTTTTTGTCAATGTTATTGAGTGGCTTTAGAAAAGAGGAATGCAATACAAATTATTATTATTATTATTTATTTACTAAGTTTTATTTTGGGACTTTTTGCCTTTATTGATAGGACAGGAGGATTGTAGCCTCTCTATGTGGGGCGCTTAGACCGCTAGGCCACCAGTGCCCCAATAAACATTATTTTTAAGGAGTTGCTGGTCTAACTCTGCCTCAGCCTGTTTTGCTGTGTGACCTTCGTGCTTTAAAGGCTTTCTTGGATCCACAAATCACAATTAAACACAGTAGAGAAAAAGGTAGAACAGCAACTCACATGTGTTCCTCATGCCGCAAAGGGAAGATGAATGCTTTTGTCAATGTAGTCTGGTGGTTTCAATGAGAACCACCTGATGTGTCTGCGTGTTCAGTACCTTCAATGGATGCTCTTTAAATCAGGTGCATTTACTTCCAGGGTAACATTGCAGACATTACAGCCAGTCTTGCAGCTGCCAGCTGAGGTAGTTTACTTGATTTGATCACACCTATTAGTCATTTGGGCTTTAAAAATGTAAGAAACTATAGAGACTGGATTTTAAAAATATTGACTTTGTGTGAAGCAAAGTGTGTTAGAATTTTTACCATCAACTGTAAAACTTAAGGATCATGAGTAAAACGAACCACATCATAAAAACAATCAAACCACAAATCAGAATTTAGAAGTGAGCACCAGAAGCTGCAGCGTCCAGCGAAGTATTTTTAATTACATTCATGCATCTTGAGTGCAGTCGTGCCTGTCAAAACACCCATCCTCTCTTTTAGCGCTCTAATTACATTTTCATTGAGGACAAGGTCCAATTTGCCGTAACAACAAGAGGGCAGGAGAGGTTCTCTTCAGGCCGACCGCTGACAGCTGGACAATGTAAGTGCTGTTACGCATCAGGATGATACAAAACAAGCGCAGATCAAAATACACGTCCTGTTTCATGGAAATCTTAAACAATACCTTACAGGAGCTGTTTTCCTGAGCCTGTGTTCTGTGTTGGCTGCCTTCATTATCCTTAATTTGCCATCCATCCTGCAGCGATGAGGAGTCTCACTTCACTTGTTCCATTAAGTTTATTGCTAATAATATATTTCATTACGGCGTGTTATTGGAGAGAATATTGCAATCTGCTTGTGATAGCTCTCGTCCAAAATTGTTAATTAAGTAAATGAATGGTGAGACCCAAATAAATAAATAAAGAACACAAATTAGCATACCATAATTGAATGTCACTCTTGGTTATTCTGCTCTTTGAACTGATGGATGGGAACCATCCACACCACAGGCTGTAATGGAAAAGAGAACTCCTCAGCACACACACACACACATAAACACACACGACACTCAAGACACACACTGTTTATCTCCATGCATTCATCTACAATATTGACAACAACACTCAACACAACACGAGGACTCTGCGAGCAAACAGCCTGTGTCTGATGTGATGAACACACCTAATCGCATCCCAACAGACCGCTTCACTATCAATCAATGAAACGTCCAAAAGATTTATTTGGCAGGTCTAACGGTGACATGAACACACCACTAAAGAAGAATACAATATGATCTAAGTGATGCCACTCACAACACCTTGGACTTTCAGCTTTGATGGTGCCAGTCTTCATCGCATCAGGATGAGCGTGAATATAAATGGCAAAGCTGACTTTATAGACACGAGCAGTATGGTAGGTACATGGTTTGGCATTTTACAGGTGTATGAATAGTCATTAAGAAGACTTCACAAAGTTGCTCAAATTCATTTTTAAAACACCCTTACCTCCAAAAAGGTTACATTTTTTGGCTACTGATGAGAAGTCCAAAAATTGTGGAAAATGGAAAAGAGGATAACCCTGCATTTAATTTGCATTCAATTTGTCATTGGAAATAGAAATGGTAATGTCTGATCTGATAGTCCACGGTCACCTTGTCCCACTACCAGAGGAAATTCAGAGTCTTGTGCCAGGTTATGAAATCAGAGGAAATCAGATTTTCAGTCTCATTTAAAAAGCGTTATGTGCTCAGGATTAGTATTACCTTTGGACCCCTGGTAACTTGTGAATCACCCCCTGATGTCAGTGGTTGTTACTTGACTTTACTGACATTTCTGATTGACATCCACCTTGTATCTTTGTGCAGCATCACACTCTGGAACCATAGAGATCCTCTAAGAAAAAGACCACCCCAAATTACTGAGATGCTGATTCGGACTGGATCAGCATCAGAAGACCTCTATGTGTCCTAAACTCAGGTAGTCCCTGGGATTTCTACTTTACAAATGACAGACATGATCGATTTGCATGAGATACAAAACACAGACGTCCTCCACAATTATCACAAATTATCAGAGTTCCCACGATAATACCAATCATTCAATGTGTTGAGTCTGTTCTTATTTTTCAATCTGCCTTTGCAGGGGCTGTTCGCACCAAAACGATGTTGTAAGACGTGAGTGGTAATTTTTGTGTTCTGGTTAGCCCCAGACTTACCTATCTCACCACTGGCTGTTATGGGGAGTGTGTCATGAGCAAGCGTGCCGGAGAAGGCCCTGGTGGTGAAGCTTTCAGCAGTGTGTCTGCCCCCTGGTGGCTGGCTGCAGTAGAGGTCAAAAAATCCATCTCGGGGAGCAGTCAAACTTTAAAAAATAAATACACGTGGTACGAATGTTTCTCACATCCGTATGCTGTGGTGATATGTCTGAGGGTCGCTTTGCCATCAATCGGAAGGAGCGCTCTCTCCGGGAGCGTCTCTCCTACCGCGGCTGGGGCAGTCGCAGGTCGCCTCCTCGCGGTGGCAGCCTGCCCCTAAGCGCAAAGGAGGCGAAAAATGTGATATGTAGTTATTATTTGACTGTTTTGTGTCCAAGGCCTATTTTTCCTGAAGAGTTTCTTTTTCATTAGTTATTAGAGTTTAAAAAACAGGGTTTTACTTCCTGTTTCCTTTGATTTACAGCCGCCGTGGAGTGAAACTTATCACAGTGGCTTCGCAGGCTCTGGCTGCACAATGGCGGCGCCCAGGAGCAGGATTTTTTGGCTTCAGAACTGTACATCAGGAAGAGGCGGAGCAACGCTGTCCATTTTTATTTACAGTCTATGGTCATGTAGCCCGTTTTCAGCTTCAAGAGTGAAAATCCTTGCCTGGAGTACAGCAACTTCCTGTAAGTATCTCCTACAGTTCTTGCATGAAGACTCTGTTGAGTGTTTTGTGAGATTTGGGGGAGACCGTAGTGCATCATTTAAGATCCTCCTGATTTCAGGCAAACTCTGGTGGAAACTCTGTGAAAAATGGTAGCTGACCTCCTAATTACTGTCCAGGTGATTTATTTATTTTTTTTTATTTTTATTTTTATTTTTTTTATGGTAACACTTTATATTAACTACACACTTTTAAGCATTAGTTAAGCATTAGTTGAGCATTAATTAATACTTAACTCATCATCTGTAAAGCATTGTTCATACATTAATACCCATTTATATATCATGTACAAACACAGTTATACATGTTTTATTATTCATGAATATGACTCTCTATAATGTGTTAACTAACTCTTTGTTCATACTTTATAAAATGATGGATTCACCAATTACAAATGAGCTATTATGGTCATTATAAACCAGTTATAAACACATTTACAGGTTATGATTCTAACATTTAGTAAGGGTTAGTGAACACCTTATTACATAGCAAATTATGATTAATCAAGGTAGTCACAAAGGACTTATAAGCTGCTTGTTCATGGTTTTGTGAGCTGATCTAAAGTGAGGACTTTTTATGCTTTACAAAGAATTCATTAATGAGATTTAAGACCCGCAGCACCTTAAAACACAGAAGTCACAGATATTGATTCAACAGAATAAGGAAACAGACACAACACATGGACTTAAACTTGTGTTTATTAAAAGGAAAAAACCTCCGTTTATCAAAATAACTCTTCATATGAACTTAAAATACTCTGCAACTGAAAAAGAAAATCTCTCAAACTTAAAGTGCTCACAGTGGAAAAACTCAAATAAAATATGACATATCAAATATATAAAAAGACACAGTAACATTTAAACTCTGGCTGTATAAAACCATTTGTAAACACAAGTTAAAATGCAGCTGCAAAACTGAACAATAACTTGGATTCTGTGTTTTAAGGTGCTGCTGGTCTTAAATCTCATTAATGAATGCTTTGTAAAGCATAAAAAGTCCTCACTTTAGATCAGCTCACAAAACCATGAACAAGCAGCTTATAAGTCCTTTGTGACTACCTTAATTAATCATAATTTGCTATGTAATAAGGTGTTCACTAACCCTTACTAAATGTTAGAATCATAACCTGTAAATGTGTTTATAACTGGTTTATAATGACCATAATAGCTCATTTGTAATTGGTGAATCCATCATTTATAAAGTATGAACAAAGAGTTAGTTAACACATTATAGAGAGTCATATTCATGAATAATAAAACATTTATAACTGTGTTTGTACATGATATATAAATGAGTATTAATGTATGAACAATGCTTTACAGATGATGAGTTAAGCATTAATTAATGCTTAATTAATGCTTAAAAGTGTGTAATTAATATAAAGTGTTAGCTTTTTTATTTTTTTATTTTTCTTTTTCCTCTTGTCTGCATATATATTTCTGGTTTGTGTCATGTTTGTCACAAACTGTCAAATATTCATGCAATTTATTCTTGCAGCAAAAGAAAAGAAAGAAAACCTTTTTCTTCTGTGCTTGTGACTGTGTGCATGCGACCATCACCATCCCTCTTAGAACTCTGGCCTATCTTTTATTGGCAGCTAATATCATGTTCTGTAAAAGAGGGCGTGCACACCTAGGTGGGCCAAAAAAAAAATAAAAAAAAATAAGAGAAAGTGAAAGAAAGATTACATAAGGATATACAAAGGGACAGGGAGAGAGAAGGAGAGAGAGACCTAAGACACTTAGATGGAGAGGGACCATCTCACCATGATGCCAAAAAAAAATCCGTGGGGTGATACTAATGATTAAGCAACCCTTAGTGTCCACAATCATTACTGAAGCTTGGGTCGCAGAGGGTTGCCGCCGTGCTGTGTTCTATTTGTGTAACAAGACCACCACTGGTGCAGATGAAACCACTTGGGTCAGATCAGCCGAGCGGTACGGCCCGGCACCCGGGCCGCGAGAGCAGTCAGACCGAAGGACCCAACCCGCCGCGGGAGACCCAGGCCAGGGGACAAGCAAAGGACCCAGACCGGAAGCAAACAGGTACCGCCGGAGCACCCAGGGCGACCCCCAGGTCACCCAGTAGGAGGAAAGGGGGGCGAGGGGGGAGAGCCGTAGCGCACTACTGCACCACAATGTCCAGGTGATTTATAAATGCCCAAAATCCAGTGCCCGTTACTTTTAGTGGAAACAAAGGGGGGATATGAGCAAAATAATGTAAGAAATGCAAAAGAATGCAGAAAGCAATCAGCAAAACCAGTACAATAAGGATACATAGCAGCAACTACCAATGGGATATGATTCACACCTAATCAGGATGTTGTGTGAGTAAAACTACCATTAATGCATGGTTAAAAACCGATGCATGCAAAGCTTCAAAGATTCACTGGTTTGTAAAAAGTATATAAGATTTAAGCACAAGCAACCCTTGGACGTTACAGAATAATTTGCTCCACTTTCCTTTGTATTAAACTAATGGGAAATGCAAGTGTAGGAACAGAAGTCCCATAAGAGAATGCTTTTCCATTTAAGGTGCTGAAAATGTAAGAACTTGCAGCAAACTGTGAGTTTAAAGGTCAGCAAATGTTCTCATTGTGTCCAATGTTCTTTTCACAGTGCAAGCCCATTATTGCTGCATAGTGCATTACAGAGCTCTTTAAACTGTCTCTGCCTCTCACACCTCCACTTTGAATGAGAGCGTAAAAAAAAAAGAGAAAAAAACTGAAGCTGTGAAGAATTTTTTTAATGCTGCAGCAGATATAACTACCGCAGGTTTGTTCAGTACCCTGACAGTGGATCAGATTAAAATATAATACGTGTAAAACTATCATCTGGTGAGTAATGACAAATTATAGCTTCCAGGTGAAGATGTCAGAATAGAAAATAGAATATGTCTCTATGAAATGTGGTGGCATAAAAGTGCTGCATGTCAAAGTGATTAAGTTTGAAAGCTTGGAATAAATTTCATTCAACCTTTCACGCTGCACTAAAACTCCAAAAACTCCTACATATCATGTTGCAAAGCTCAGCTGCGTTTGGATGACTATGACTGCACAACTGCCTGAATAAATACCGGCGTGTTCAGACTTGCAAGTACTTTTGCAGACTTTATTGGCGTTTAAGATGCTAAAGTGAGCTTTAAAATGCAGAATGAAGCCTTCACTGCTTGATTAGTAGCCATTCGTGCTGAAATGAAGTTGGCTGTGAGCGTGAATACAAAGCCGCAGGATGTCTGAGCTCAAAAAGCACATTCCCCTTCCTCCTTCTTTCTGTGAAATACCTTTTTTCAGAGCATCAGTATCACCGAGGACGATCGCGCTCTGTATGGCACCAGCTCCATCATGACTCCCGTCGCCTGGCCTGAAGGCAGATTTAAGAGACAAAGGCAGGCGGGATGGCCACAAGAAGAAAAAAAAGTGGGCTCTTTTCTAGCACCTAATGAGGATAAGAAAAAAAGATGGAGTCTTTTCTTTCTTGGCTCCTTGAGATGCCTGGGCAGGGGTGATAAAGACGGCGAGAAAAGATGGAGTTGGTTATATGAAGCTGGCTGCAGCAGAGATGGAGGATTCCAGAAATAGAAAAGTTTAAAGGTCCTATCGCCTGCACTGATGGACGAATGTGTTGGAACAACCTTCAGCTGCCTCTCTGCTGTTATTGATCAAGGAAAGCTGTCCACCTAACTTTAATAAAGAGCTCCCTGCTTCATTTTCTCACACAGATTTGACTTTTCCCCCTCCGGTTTCCTCATTTATTTTGTCACCAGTCCTGTTTTTTTGGAGATGAATGCTACAGACAAGCCCTGCTGTGAATATTCAAAAGTCAAAACTAAATCAAAGCAGAGCAGAATTACATTTTGGTGACATGCTGACAAATTGGGAAAGTTTGAGTTCACATGGAAACCAGCACCAGATATTCTAGTGTGTTTTGAATTCTGTCTGCAGCTCTACTCAGTCACTGTTTGTTCATACATGTCTGAAAATAAATGCACCATAATTAAAATGTTCCTCATGCTTCTCTGTCTGACAAGCTTGCACTTCCATCTGAGCTGCTACCGTAGGCGCACACCAGGTTCAACATCCCTGGTGAGTCAGCACCATCAGAAGCTGCCATGCTGAACCCCCAGGCACCACTTAACTAACCCTGAACTAACCCAGCCTGCATGAGTCAGGGTATGTGGGACCCCTGGAGGAGCAATCTCCATCTAAGGTCTTCAGATCATCCACTGAAACCAGGACCAGCTCCGGTCCTCCTGACTATGTCTTGCCACTGGATACAGATGGAGTTGGTTGAGAGAGTGCAGCCAAAGTAATTATGTGTAAACTAATTATACATAAGTATATATAAATATCCACTGTCTGTATTCAGTACATACATACATGTTCAATCAAAAACTTTGCACATTGGATATTTAGTTACATTTCTTCAGATATCTATTTGAAACCATCTTTTAGATTATTTTTTAAGTTATTGAATTATCTACAAGTTCTAGTCTGTTCTAACAAGTTAGAAGCTAATTTTAATATTCCTTCCATCATGTTTTTATGTGTCTTAATGTTGTTTCTGCACAGTGTTTGATGCAGCATCTTGACCGTGATTGTTGCAGATATACAGTAAGAGTGCAATTTCCTGCAAAGTGGTAGTAATCTAAACATCCATCCATCCAATGTGCAATCTTGTATGTCTGCATTAGAGACTAAAGTTAGGCCCTCATTAAGGATCAGGATTTGATTTTCTACAATGATAACAAAATGAAAATTTGTAGCCTAAGACAAAACAAATTGCTTTCTTAATATATATCAGAGAAACAAGTGAATGTGAAAATGAATAGGGTTTGTCAGATACACTACCAGTCAAAAGTTTGGACACACCTTCTCATTCAATGGTTTTTTATCTATTCTAATTATTTCCCACATTGTAGTTTAATACTGAAGACATCAAAACTATGAAATAATCTGGATTACAACAGTAGTCAAATAGGGCTATCCATTGTGTACTAACCCTACCTCTGAACAACACAACTGATGGTCTCAAACACATTAAGAAGGCAAGTCATTCTACAAATGAACTCTTGACAAGGCTCATGTTAATTAGAAACCATTCCAGGAGACCACTTCATGAAGCAGACTGAGAGAATACCAAGAGTGTGCAAAGCTGTCATGAAGGAGAAAGGGGGCTACTTTACAGAATCTAAAATATAAAACATATTCTGCTTTGTTTAACACTTTTTTGTTCATTAAATAATTCCATATATGTTCTTTCATAGTTTTGATGTCTTTGGTATTAATCTGCAGTGTTTACAATAATTACAATAAATACAAACCCTTGAATGAGAAGGTGCTAGGTCCCCAACATTCAACAGTAAATCTGTCTCTTAAATCCCATCTCATCTTGAACTTTGACTTCAGTCTCAGCTTTCACAGAAACAGCCTAACCTTGCAGAACTGAACCTCATTAGTCTTCTAATGGCTATCTCTATCATGATGACTTTAAACAGCACAATCAAAAGTTGGAAAGTGACGCTGTCTCTGCACAGCATGTCACAAAGACATACTTACATCTTGCATGCATTAAGTTTCATTGCATAGATTTGTCTGAGTCTCTGGAGTATTTGGACCCACTGTTTGGGATGTTGATGATGCCTTCAAAATCTCCTGTAAGTGTTGGATCGTGCAGCTTCAAAGTCTGACTTCCATGCAGGTCTATCCCTTAATTCGTCATCCATCTTTATAAACCCTCCGCCGGTGTTTCCTTGATGCATTGACTTGACTTTCACCTTCTTAGTCTAGCTGAGTTTACAGCACCCATTGATTGATGAATGCCAGTTAGCCCACCTGACCTTGTCGGCTGCTGCGGTGGAGATAAGATAAGAGTGGCTCCACAGCTCTACTGTCTACAGCTGCAACAACAATCGGCCCAACTGTGCCCATTACGGCTGCGACTTCCACATAAATGCCACCTCACCTTCGCCATCTGAGTCACAATCTATCATGTTCTGCAGTTAACCTCAGCTGAAAGCTCCTGTGTATATTTCTCAGGAGCTGCTGTGCTTCAGGTTTGAACAGGTTGCCTCTAAACTCTTCTGCACTGGAGTCTAAATCCTAAATGAGCTCTGTAACGCAGCACACAATGCTAACCATCCCTTTATTACTCCACTCAAGCTGCTCTATGTAATGAACTGTGGCTGCACTTGGCTGGACTCGGGTATGACTGACTGGATTTAACTGTGAGGGGAAAATAAAAGTATAGTTGGATCTCTATAATGGATCATTCCATTATTCTGTAACCCTCACAGTCCATCCAACATTTCTTTAGTCAACACTACAACCCCGGAGCCACAGGTGCTCTCCTGTCACTTCCAATTAGATGCCAGCCATCCAAATGCAGAGCTCTGCTAAGCAAGTGTCAGGACATCATTAGCAGCGGGTCAAACTTTATTATGCTCACACAGCCGAATCGTTATGGCCAAACAGGCTGGCTCGTCCGCAGCACACAGAAAGGAGGTGTCAGTGAAGGATAAACAAGACTTCACTCAAACATGCAGAACATTCCAGGAGGATTTTCTCCACTTCCACTCAGAATTGTACAATAAGCTGTTTTTTTTTTCTCCTCCTTAGACAACAGCTCGACTGTCCAACTTTGAGTCCAGCAGCCAGCGCTGGAGCAGACACGGTGTCTGGTGAGCTGAGGAACATGTCTGATGTTCTGCCAAGCCTCGGGGGCATGAGTTCTGCTTCAGCAGCAGACGTTTTGCTCACAGGTAGACCTGCTTACTGATGCAGGGTTCGATGAAACCCAGAGAAGCTGCTTGAACTGACGGGATAAGGAAGGACGTTACAATGTTACAATGTTACAGTGTTACAATGTCATTTAGCAGACGCTTTTATCCAAAGCGACGTACAAACGAGAACAAGAACAACACAAGCAAAGATCTAGACAAGAGGAAACAAGACCAGTAAGAGGAACAAAGTGCTTCAAGTCCATTTGGGTGCAGGTACTGCCAATCAGTGTAAAGGCAATGCACAAAGTAAATAAGGAACATCTACAATGAAGCAACCAAACCATTTAAGACCTTCCATTATCATCATCAACAATTAACATCACCACAATAATGACCAAAGTACCAAGTGCTGGGTCACTCCAGACCTTGAACACAGATTCCCAGAGTAGAGCAGGACAGTGTGAGTCAACTGTAGCAGGAAGACATGATCTGCCACTGGGGACAACAGTGGAGAACAGTCTACCTAAGTGCAAAGTGCTTCCTAAAGAGCTGGGTCTTTAGCTGTCTTTGGAAAGTAGAGAGGGACTCTGCAGATCAAATGGAGTTGGCCAATTCATTCCACCATTTAGGGGCAACAGAAGCGAAGAGTCCAGCTAGTGGTTTTGAGGCCTTATGTGCTGGAAGCACTAGGCGCTTTTCAGAGGCTGAGCGTAGCAGGCGACAAGGGGTGCAGTAGACCTGGATGAGGGGTTCCAGGTAAGCTGAAGCGGTTTTGGTTCCTGCTTTGTAAGTCATGGTTAGAGTTTTGTATCTGATGCAAGCTGCAACTGGATGTACAGATATAGAGGACAGTGTTCATTTTGGCAGCTATTTTAGATTTAGTCTTAGTCTTGTGTCTGTTAGTTTTAGTCACATTTTAGTCTTTTCAGCCCTTTATTCACCTTATTTTTGGTGGTTGAATGGATGCAGGCAGTCAACTGTTATTTTGTGAAGCACTTCCGGTTCCTTACTTCCGGTCAATGGTAAATGCCAGTAGCTTGACTAATTCAAAGCTGATAGAGCCATAGCAGCTTTTAAGCGATCTTTGGAAATGTTCCCTAGACATTTTGGAGATATTTGTCCAGCCACATAATGACGAATATTTTAAACCGGATATATCTGGCACGAAACACAGAAGTACGTCATAGCTTTACTTCTGCACTCAAAAATAAGGTCAAGTCAAGTCAACTTTATTTATATAGCACATTTAAAAACAACCAGTGTTGTTCAAAGTGCTTTACAAGGTAAAATGTAAAAGGTACATGAAGACAACAATAAACAACAACATAACAGGTTTTACTGTCCTCTTCACGAGGAGAAGGCCAAAGAGAAGAGATGTGTCTTCAACAAAGATTTAAAACATTCAACAGTTGGGGCCGATCTTAATTGGAGTGGCAAGCCATTCCAGAGCTTGGGGGCCGCTGCTGCAAAGGTTCGGTCCCCCCTGGTTTTAAAGGTGACATATCATGCAAAATGGACTTTTCAATGGTTCTCTACCTGAAATATGTGTCCCTGTCTACAAGCCCCCCAGAAATGAAAAGAATCCATTCTGCCCCTGTTCTGATTTCTCCACCTTTCTGTAAATGTGTGCTGAAACGAGCCGTTTCAGACTTCAGTGTTTTTGTTACGTAACAACAATATCCGGTCTGTCACGGAGTCAGAGCTCGGAGCTTGTTCAGCCCATAGACTGTATAAAATAATACTGAATCCCCTCCTCTGTTTTTCATTACCTGCACAAATGTGTGCTAACAAGGAGCTTAGGAGGGAGGCATGCTAGTTGTAGGCTGTCTTAATAAACACAAAGGTCGGTTTTACTCCACACGTCTGCAGATTTGAAGATCTACTGTAGTGGATTTTTATTTGTCATGGAAAAGAACTAGCGCTAGTTAGCATAGCTACATAGCAACGTGTCGTAGCTGAAGCTGTGTACCAAGACACACGTCGACATACTGACAAATAAAACAACAAGAAACACTAAATCTGTGACCAATCCTTCAGAAAGGTCCTGCTGCCTTTCTGGCAGAGGTCGGTTTTACTCCCCACGTCTGCAGATTTGAAGATCTAGTGGATGATTTTTAGTTTTCATGAATAAGTGCTAGCGCTAGTTAGCATAGCCAAATAGCTACATGTTCGTAGCTGTGTATCAAGACACACGTCTACATACTGACAAATAAAACAACAAGAAACACTAAATCTGTGACCAATCCTTCAGAAAGGTCCTGCTACAGGCGCCTCTCCGTCAGGATCAGATTCTGGATCAGATTCAGAGGGTTGAAGTAACGCGGGTCTGTGAGCAGCCGTGTATATTCAGCCAACATGTAAACATTAGATCAACGTGCTGGACAGCCGAGGCACATCCACTTCCTGAGGGGGCGTGGTCAGAGAGAAAACAGAGTGTTCTGAGGAGGACTGAAGAAGAGGGTTTTACAGGCAGACCAAAATCTGATTTCAAAGTTTTTTTTTGAGCATAAACTTGAAAGACATGTTTTGGGGACCTCTTAGACTAATATATATTGATGAAAAAAGCGTGATATGTCACCTTTAAGCCTTGTTTTAGGCACATCCAGGAGCAGCTGGTTTGTTGACCTCAGTGCTCGGGCTGGCTTGTGAACATGGAGAAGATCAGCCAAGTAGGATGGTGCCGATCCATTTAGGGCCTTGTACGTTAAAAGTGCAACTTTAAAATCAATCCTGTGACGGACTGGGAGCCAGTGGAGAGCAAGGTGAATAGTTTTAGTCTAGTTTAGTCGACTTTTTCACTTTGTGAATATGCGCGTGTCTAAACTCTATCTGCACTGATAACGTGCAATCTTTCACTTCAATATACATTTTCTCCTCTTGCTGGTTTAAACTTGCACAAAGCTCCAATATCATTTAGAACCATGTTCTTGTAGATCATTTGAAAATGCTCTATCTTTTAAACAAACCTTCACCACACACAGCAGCATGTCTACTTGTAATGCAGTGCAATGAAATGTGATTAATTATGATTAATTAATCACACAGCCTATAATTAGATTATGTGTTTTAATTACTTGACAGCACTTGTTGTCACGCATTAACAGCCCCTAACCCTCAACAAACTTCATCTTTCTTCATACCCAGATGTAAGCTGTTGTAATAAGAGGGAGCAACAACAACTCTCCTTTTTAATGTATCACAGTCTAACACAACCTGTATCACAGTCTATCACACAACCTGTATCACAGTCTAACACACAACCTGTATCACAGTCTAACACAACCTGTATCACAGTCTAACACACAACCTGTATCACAGTCTAACACAACCTGTGTCACAGTCTAACACACAACCTGTATCACAGTCTAACACAACCTGTATCACAGTCTAACACAACCTGTGTCACAGTCTAACACACAACCTGTATCACAGTCTAACACAACCTGTATCACAGTCTAACACAACCTGTATCACAGTCTAACACACAACCTGTATCACAGTCTAACACAACCTGTATCACAGTCTAACACAACCTGTATCACAGTCTAACACAACCTGTATCACAGTCTAACACAACCTGTATCACAGTCTAACACAACCTGTATCACAGTCTAACACAACCTGTATCACAGTCTAACACACAACCTGTATCACAGTCTAACACACAATCTGTATCACAGTCTAACACAACCTGTATCACAGTCTAACACAACCTGTATCACAGTCTAACACAACCTGTATCACAGTCTAACACAACCTGTATCACAGTCTAACACACAACCTGTATCACAGTCTAACACACAACCTGTATCACAGTCTAACACAACCTGTATCACAGTCTAACACAACCTGTATCACAGTCTAACACACAACCTGTATCACAGTCTAACACAACAACCTGTATCACAGTCTAACACAACAACCTGTATCACAGTCTAACACAACCTGTATCACAGTCTAACACACAACCTGTATCACAGTCTAACACACAACCTGTATCACAGTCTAACACAACCTGTATCACAGTCTAACACACAACCTGTATCACAGTCTAACACAACCTGTATCACAGTCTAACACAACCTGTATCACAGTCTAACACACAACCTGTATCACAGTCTAACACAACCTGTATCACAGTCTAACACAACAACCTGTATCAGTCTAACACACAACCTGTATCACAGTCTAACACACAACCTGTATCACAGTCTAACACAACCTGTATCACAGTCTAACACACAACCTGTATCACAGTCTAACACACAATCTGTATCACAGTCTAACACAACCTGTATCACAGTCTAACACAACCTGTATCACAGTCTAACACAACCTGTGTCACAGTCTAACACAACCTGTATCACAGTCTAACACAACCTGTATCACAGTCTAACACAACAACCTGTATCACAGTCTAACACACAACCTGTATCACAGTCTAACACAACCTGTATCACAGTCTAACACAACCTGTATCACAGTCTAACACAACAACCTGTATCACAGTCTAACACAACCTGTATCACAGTCTAACACAACCTGTATCACAGTCTAACACAACAACCTGTATCACAGTCTAACACACAACCTGTATCACAGTCTAACACAACAACCTGTATCACAGTCTAACACACAACCTGTATCACAGTCTAACACAACAACCTGTATCACAGTCTCACACACAACCTGTATCACAGTCTAACACACAACCTGTATCACAGTCTAACACACAACCTGTATCACAGTCTAACACAACAACCCTGATTTTATTGGGAGCTGAATTCAAATGTTTGCAGGATCACAGGAACTGAGGATTTACAGACGTGTAACTGTCACGTGTTTATGATGCTGCTGCTGAATTACACTGCAATAGATTTTACAGGTGCATCATAAAAAACAAGTGTCTGATCATTTCTACAGTCCTGTTGTGAAACATTAATATCCTCTCTGCATTGATACTGCAGGCACGAACATAATCACATTCATTCATCAACTGGACTCTAAATGCAGACATCATTTATGAGGTCCTTCAAAGTGCAACCCAATGAAACCTGAAAATAAGACCTCAGTCTGCAGCATTAGACTGCATGTGGGTAATTTGCATTTTAAAGACGTTGTGTATTCAACTCATAAACATACACACTGTTTTGTTTGTGAATTAATTAGCTGTTTCTTTACATGTTTGCCTGTTGAAACAAAGTCCCTTCAGAATACTGCAGAACCACTGAAACACTAAGAAGTCCAGCTTCAGATGTGTTCTCTCTGAAGGCCGTTTATTTCATTAAGACAGTTAATGGCTAATTTTCTTAGCTGTTTGTTTGCATGCTGCAGCTTTGACAGCTATAGAGCAATAATCTTCCTCTACCAGTGTTAAAGGTGATATATTATGCTCTTTTTCATCAATATATATTGGTCTAAGAGGCCCCCAAAACATGTCTTTAAAGTTTAAGCTCAAAAAAAACACTTTGAAATCAGATTTTGGTCTGCCTGAAAAACCCTCTTTTTCAGCCCTGCTCAGAACAGGCTGTTTTCTCTCTGACCACGCCCCCTCAGGAAGTGGATGTGCCCTCGACTCTCCAGCACGTTGATCTAATGTTTACATGTTTGCTGCTCACAGACCCGCGTTACTTCAACCCTCTGAGTCTGATCCAGAATCTGATCCTGACGGAAAGGCGCCTGCAGCAGGACCTTTCTGAACCATTGGTCACAGATTTAGTGTTTCTTGTTGTTTTATTTGTCAGTATGTCGACGTGTGTCTTGGTACACAGCTACCAACATGTAGCTATGTGGCTATGCTAACTAGCGCTAGCACTTTTCCATTAAAAAACTAAAAATCATCCACTAGATCTTCAAAATTGACTTTTTAATGGTTCTCTACCTGAAATATGTTTCCCTTGCATGTCTACAAACCCCCTGGAAAATGAAAAGAATCCATTCTGCCCCTGTTCTGATTTCTCCACCTTTCTGTAAATGTGTGCTGAAACGAGCCGTTTCAGTTTTCAGTGTTTTTCATACGTAACAACGCCATCCGGTCTGTAACAGGAAGTCAGAGCTCGGAGCTTGTTCAGCCCATAGACTGTATAAAATACAACTCAACCCCTCCTCCGTTTTTCATTCCCTGCACACATGTGTGCTAACAAGGAGCTTAGGAGGGAGGCATGCTAGTTGTAGGCTGTCTTAATAAACACAAAGGTCGGTTTGACTCCCCACGTCTGCAGATTTGAAGATCTAGTGGATGATTTTTAGTTTTCATGGAAAAGTGCTAGCGCTAGTTAGCATAGCCACATAGCTACATGTTTGTAGCTGTGTACCAAGACACACGTCGACATGCTGACAAATAAAACAACAAGAAACACAAAATCTGTGACCAATGGTTCAGAAAGGTCCTGCTGCAGTCGCCTCTCCGTCAGGATCAGATTCTGGATCAGATTCAGAGGGTTGAAGTAACGCGGGTCTATGAGCAGCCAACATGTAAACATTAGATCAATGTGCTGGACAGTCGAGGCCACACCCACTTCCTGAGGGGGCGTGGTCAGAGAGAAAACAGCCTGTTCTGAGCAGGGCTGAAAAAGAGTGTTTTTTTAGGCAGATCAAAATCTGATTTCAAAGTGTTTTTTTGAGCATAAACTTTAAAGACATGTTTTGGGGACCTCTTAGACCGATATATATTGATGAAAAAGAGCTTAATATGTCACCTTTAAGATATTACACTGATAGTAGTCTTTGCAACATGCTGAGGGGACTTGAGTCGTCCATCCAGGTGCACTAACAGCTGCCAGTCCAGAGTGATGTCCAGGAGTCCTGATGCTGTCTTACTCATTGATTCTCTCCTGCTCTGATGAAGATGAAGGTCTGCTGAGTTCCAATCAGTCTGCAGATCCCTCAGTTCTTAGCCGACCTGCCACCCCGCTGACTTCCTGTTGACTTCCCTTTAATTTGAAACCGTTACATGACATGATGTGTGTTGGAAAGTGTCACACACCTTAAACGACATATAATAATCTAAAAGCAGCAATCAGTCACGGGCTTCATTAGCATCCCTCGGCTGAAGCGATACAGTGTTTTTGCCTTAAGGCGCTTTCCATTAACCTTCAGCTCTTTTTAAAACACACCCATTAATGATAAAATCCCCTCAGTGCAACTCCTCATAAAACATCTATTAGTGCCCAATCCTGTATATATCTTCAGGCCCGCCCTGAGCTTAACACTTTTCAGAGCCGCCGTTTCTCATTACAGTAGTAAACATTTGAAGCCAGATGACCTGCTTGCTCAAAAAGCATGTAAAGAGCCGCAGGGTAAAATAACTCGCTCTATTAAAAGCTGCAGGAAGATGAAAATCTCGTCTAATTTCCTGGATTGTTGAAAAACAGTCCAGTCCTTTTCTCTGACTGAACAATGAGCGTCTCAAAGTTTTGTCAGAAGTTTTGATTGCATTTCACAAAGTGTCTCCACGTCCTGTTCTGGGGGGGAATAAAAAGCAGCTCAGAGGCAGACAGACGAGGGCAGCTTGGTTGTCGTCCTTCCCTCTGGTCGTCCGCCCCTGGAGGAATCGAGCCGAGCAAAGGGAAAAGCAGCGGGATGTTTTGAAATGGATTAATGCTCCCACAGTTTGAGGTTAACAGCCTGTCGCGGGGGCTACCTTATCAGATGGCCGAGATCAATGACACAAACACATCCCAACAATCTGCAGCGTTGCCGGACGCTGCACAGAGAATGAAATAAAATCATTACCCAGCAGCTCTTGGAGCTATTTCACAGCCATTTGTCACCTGAATCTCACACGCCGTTAAGAGCAACATCCATTGACCTGTTGAGGTGAGACTGATGCTCTCGGTGGAGGACAGTTTCAAAAACCTGAAAACAAGGTGACTCATAACAAATATAAATGCTGTGAGGGACATGTTGCACTTCCTGGTTGGAGGTTCTGTTGGAAATCTGGAGAATCAGATTTTCGACCGGTGCTTGATTTGTTTTGGCTCTCAAGTCATGTCAGATCTTTGTCCAATGAAGCATCTTCACTTGTAAATCAGTACCAGCACTTTCTAAGAGCCGTTCTCAGGGGGGTTTGAATATAGGTTGTTCTGTTTGAGCTTACAAAGAGAGGAAATCAGATTTTGGTCTGCCTGAAAACCCCACTTCTTCAGCCCTCCTCAAAACACTCTGTTTTCTCTCTGACCACGCCCCCTCAGGAAGTGGATGTGGCCTCGGCTCTCCAGCACGTTGATCTAATGTTTACATGTTGGCTGAATATACACGGCTGCTCACAGATCACGTTACTTCAACCCTCTGAATCTGATCCTGACGGAGAGGCGCCTGTAGCAGGACCTTTCTGAACCATTGGTCACAGATTTAGTGTTTCTTGTTGTTTTATTTATCAGTATGTAGGCGTGTGTCTTGGTACACAGCTACTAACATGTAGCTATGTGGCTATGCTAACTAGCGCTAGCACTTATCCATGATAAATAAAAATCATCCACTAGATCTTCAAATCTGCAGACATGGTCTTCTGTTCTTGTTAGAGGGTTTGTGCAGGACTAAATATGTACATATGTTTGTAGGATGATGACCCAGGTCTCCTCTCTGGATTTGTGAGCCGAGTGTTGTCCCTGTGTTGTTTGTTTTTGAAAGGAAAAGAAAAATCAAGAAACATATCTAAAAAAAAAGAAAAAAAAAAGAGTCTAACATTTTTAAACGTAGATAACTCTTTGTTCTTGTTGTACAAATGAGTCATGTGTGCCCTTCCCTTTCTTATGTGTCATTAACAGAGTCAGCAGGTAGTCATGGACAGAGATAGCTAAATGTCATCAGGGGTCCCACAGGCAGGAATTTAGATAAATATCCAAAAATGTAATTACCTGAAAGGTTGACTATTGTGTTTCTTCTGCTTGTTTACAATAATTAAACTTTTGTAATTATAAATTCCTGTGTTGTGCACACACATTGTGACAGTTTGAAGGATACAGTTGTGAAGGACAAAGAGAACCTTTATGTTTTGATGTGCCCTGAGATTCTGGGTGTATGGCGGCGTACACATACTTTACTCTAATCCTCTGAAACTATTACTGGTTTGACATTTAGACACAAAAGGGAACTTCCTGGTGTGCATGGGTTTTTAAATAACTTATACTCTAACTCTCTTGCAATAGAGAAGTACAAACACTTAGCATGACAGCATGCTGCAGAACATCTCCGTTTACTGAATGACACGTCTGCAATAAATGTCCACTAGTGCCGTAGTCCACATTCATGCTTTCACAATATTCTGCACACTTATTATCCTAGCAGGCTGCAGGTGGTTGCACTTCTGTCTTCCTTGCTATCAAACACAGCAGGTGAAGCAATTCAAAGACTACCAATCTACTTGTAACTCTGAAATAACTGACTAAATTGCAAGAACAGAAGTCTGTTTTCTCACTCACACAATGTGCATCTTGGTATCAATTTGTTTATCTCACCTGGAAATACTGACATTCAAGCACATCAGCTCAGCATGGCTGCATACTGCAGAACATCTTGGTGTGACAGCTCGCACTGTTTTAGATGGTGCTATATTTCATCACAGATGGATTCACTGAATCAACACGTAAGAGGAGATAAGCGCGAGTAGCAAAGACGTTTCAACACGGCTTTAAAATCCTTTTGAACTCAAAAAGCCGTGATCGCAGAGATCGGCCGGTGTTTTGGTTTAAACAGCGACCCTGTTAACTGGAGACTCTCAGCCGGATGCATCCCTCATAATTGCTTTAGACGATCATTAAATATCTGATGAGGATATTTTGAAATCTTAATAAAAACTAAACTAGTTTGCATTCCCAGGAACTCCCTCTGTGTTTCAACAGCTGTGTAAACTCCACAAACACTGACACGTTCAGCTGAAGGTCTCCAGTTTACAGGGTCACTTTTAAAACCGGAACACCGGGAGGAGAGACGCATTCACGGTGGGCTGAGAGAAGACTACTGTTACAAGCTGCTAAATCAAGAGAATCACAGCTTCTTCTTTTGAAAAGTACACACACATACAAAAAAGATTGAACAAACAAAAACTAATGAAAGAAAGAGAAATCAAGTGAATCACAGATGGAAAAAACAATGACTCTGAATGGTTTTTGGAAAAATTTGAAAAAAAAAATTTGAAAAAAAAAAATGGAAATCAAAATTGACAAGAAAAATTGAAAAAAATAATTTTTTTTTTTGAAATTTTTTTTTTTTTTTTTTTTTTTGAAAAAATAAAACTTTGGCAAAAAAAATGACAAAAAAAAAATTTATTACTATTTTTTTTTTTTTATTAAAATTTGACAAAAAAAATTTGACCTGGAAATTTGAAATTGTGCTCCAAAAGCATAAAAACATGCAAAAAAGTGAAAATTTTGCGCCTGCCGTTAAAAACATGGAAAAAGCAATGAGTGAATCAACACGTGAGAGGAGATAAGCGCGAGTAGCAGAGACATTTCAACACGGCTTAAGATCACCCGGTGTTTTGGTTTAAACAGCGACCCTGTTAACTGGAGAACTCCACAAACACTGACAGGTCTCCAGTTTACAGGGTCGCTTTTAAAACTGTAACACCGGGAGAGGCACATTCACAGTGGGCTGAGAGAAAACTACTGTTACAAGCTACAATTTTTCTCTCTCTTTAGGATAATGTGATATATGTAGTATAATGAGGCTATCTTTAGTAAAATAAACTAATAAGACAGTGAAACCATGAACACAAAGCAGAGCTCTGTATGTGAGTTATCTTCAGTATAGTAAAATCTAAAGGTGTAAATTGGCCAGTAATCTTGACAGGTTGTGTTATAGATAGTATCACAATAAGCAGCTCCTCCTGAGGGACATGAAAACAAGTTAATATCATCAATTTAGAGGAAATGATGGCTATCAGAAGTTGAAGTAATTCTAAAAGGATTTTTTTCATGAGTGAGTAAAAGGATGGAGTAGGTTTGTGTGATTCTCTCGAGTCGCTCTCACCTCCTTGAAAACTCACACAGTGCAAGATGACATCTAAGCTCGACTGTGAAAAGCCCCGGCAGTCTTTTTTATCTCCATTTACAAGAATCAATTTCTTCATCTCAGGAAAAGGAACTTTAGATCCCTTGGTGCCACTTCAGGCTCAAATCAGCAGGAATCAACAGGTGATGCAGGAGGTGATCAGAAGTTTGCCTGGAGGGTTTTGCAGCTTCTGAGGTCTGCATTTCATTTCAGAGGAAGACACTGTGGAGTCTAATTGGGGTTAAACTGACAGGGAAGTGTTTCTATTATATATTTGGTTCACTGTCAATAAACTAGAAATAACTCCTTGTAATCTTTGGTGTTTTATCAACAGATGTCAACACTTGCTCCTCTTTATTGTTTGTGTCTTCCTGTTTTATTCCTACATTTGTATGCATTTCATGTTTGGTATTTATGTAAATGTAGTAGGTTGGAAATGCTGCATCCAAAGTTTTTATTAAACAGACACCCCCTCTATTTTTTGTTTATATTTGAACCTATTTTAACACTTTTTGGTACAATCCTTTCATTATGGTAATACACTACCACGTCAGTAGATGGTGCTCTGGTGCTGCTGTGGATTCACTAGGGAGACTTTAGCTACACGCTCTGCTCATGCGCAGCTCAGAAATAAACCAGCTCCAGCCTGAGCAAGACGCTAACTTTCGTCCTCTCCTTATCAATCCACAGGTACTGCAAAACTCGGTTCTCTATCCTTGACTTTAGTCGGGAACTGATGTGAATGTTGTTGTAAGTGTAAGTGTACTGTTTAAATATGGTTTTGAGACCTCTAGTAAGTGTAATGAGTTTCATTGTTGAGCTAAGTGTTACGACGAGTTCGAGGCATGCTAGTAGTTCCGTCCATGAACTTCAGTAGTACACAGTAGTTTTATAAGTGTATTTAACTGACATTAGCAACCTGTAACGTTACTGAATGTGTTCGAAATATTGTTAAGAGTAATTGCCAGGTAGCAGTGAGTAGAAGGTGACCGTATTCATACTAGTTTGTACATTTCCGGTCAGTTTGCTAACAATAGCGTTGTCGCGCCATGTTGTTTGTGTGTGGCCGTATGTGTGCGTATGTGTTAAAATGTGACTGACTGTAGGCATAAGAGTAGAGTGAATGTGTATTTGGGTTATTTTATTTTGGAACAGATGCACATTTTCAGTTAAACCAACTTTTGTTTATATGGAATTTGTTATATCGTTTGGATGCTTGTGTTTTATTTTACTTTAGACTGAATGCTTGATATTATTTATTGTCATTCTAGTTACATATTTTATTATTTTCTTTGAGACTGTTTAGTATGAAGTATGGAGTATGAATTTAATGAAGTCAGAGAAATAACAGATGTACTGTGACTGAATGATTGCAATTGTGTCAGAAATAAACCAGCTCCAGCCTGAGCAAGACGCTAACTTTCGTCCTCTCCTTATCAATCCACAGAGCGGTTTATGTTTTGGCTACACAGTGTTCCCTAGCCTGTGTAACCCTTGCTGCCGGTCCAGATTTCCCCTAGGTTTGGTGCCGGTAACAATTGGGGGCTCGTCCGGGATGATCTAGCGTGAGTGCCTGGTGAAGTGAGTGCCAAGACGACGTGAAACTGTGTCCAAAGCTACAGGGAAGGCTGCAACCTAGTGCGTCATCCAGAGAGCGGAGGCATCCTGTGTAACGTCATGGCCACTGTCACCCCACGGCGAACGTTGGTCTTCGAGATCCAAAAAAAACTTTCCGACTTGAGTGCAGGTCAGTTACTGACAGTGGCAAGTTCTATTGATGACGGCAGTGCGACTAGCTGTATTGATGACTTAAGTGAGCCAGAACTGTATGACCTGATCGTTGACTACATAAGAAGTGAGAAATTGGGAGCCCTGGAGGATGAAGGTATGGCAAAACTCCTTCACCTCGAGGACCTGCTGAATGACCTGCTTGCTACAGACACTGGAGTGATTTGGGCTAGCCAGCCCGTGCCCCTTGAGGTGGGAGACCCGACAGCCCAGCAGGGATCCTCCAGTCCACTGCATCCTGACCACAACCATCCAGACAGACATTCAACTACCCCAACCCCACACATTCCCCCACAACCCGTGCCCATGAACAATGGCAGTCATACCATGTCACCCTCACCACCGGACAGAGACGCACCTGATAACACATCTACAGAGACTAGAGACATTCACACACTGCCAGCACCTTTGAGAAGAGACTGTGGCATGCCAGCCAGGAGCCTCGCCACCCCAGCATCGTCCAAGTCACTCACCACAGGTGTTGGGGGCGTTCCCCTTGGTAGGGTGAGTTTTTCCTCCAGTATGGGAGATCAGGTACTGAGGCTAAATGACGTTGCAGCTCTGCTCCCACGCAGGGAGTTTAAGCTACATGGTGGGCAAATTTCTGATGTTGGTTCTGAAATGTCATATAGTAGTCTTTGTAAACAAATAGATGAGGGTTTGCAAGAAGGGTTTACAGAGTCAGAGGTAATTCGCAGTGTGATCAGGATCATAAAACCTGGTACATTTAAAGAGATGCTAACTAATAAAGGTGACTTAACTGTTGAGGAGCTAAAGCGGTTTCTCCGCGCACACATCAGGGACAAAAACAGTACTGAGCTTTTCCAAGAGCTAAGTAACGCTAAACAACAAGATAAAGAGAGCCCACAGCAGTTTTTGTACAAAATCATGGGTTTAAAGCAGCGTGTTCTCTTTGAGTCACAACAGCCTGGTGCCGAGTTTACCTATGACAAAAGGCTTGTTCAAGGTACTTTTCTCCACACGCTTTACCAAGGGTTAAACGAGAAAAACAACCATACTCGACATGATCTGAAACCCCTCCTCACAGACCTGCTGGTTAGTGACGACTTTCTTTTAGACCAAATCACTAAGTCTACGACTGAGGAGGCAGAAAGACTCAAACGCCTTGGCACAGTAACTAAAAACCGACCAGTGACTGTAAGTACAGCTCAGCTTGACAGTACTGACTCCGCTAAGCAAGCTCAGGTTGACACTGAGTTACAGGCTAATCGAGCTGCTATTAAAGAACTGACTGCACAAGTGTCTTCACTAACCAAACATTTAGCCCAGATAGTGAAACCTACTGACAGTGCGACACCTGGGGACACCTGCTCACCACCAGCAGCCCACCCTCCGACACCATCATCTGAGACCAGGGGCAGATGCAGTGACTGTTCACGACAGAGCAAGGTGAGCTGTCCTCACTGCTTCATTTGTGGCCAAGCTGGACATCGCGCCATCGGCTGTCTGAAAAGAAAGATTTCGGGAAACGGGACGAGGTCACTGGAGAGGGGCAGCCAGTGACCGTGACAGCTGATGAGCCCACAACACCAGCCAGCCCTGTAAAAACAAGTACACAAAGTCAACCATCACCAAGAAAACGAATAGCACAGCTCATAGGTAAGCGATGTATGGTCTCATGTGCTCTCAATGGAGTCCCGCTCCCAATGTTGCTCGACTCAGGAGCTCAAGTGACTATGGTGGGGAGAGCATGGATGAAAGAAACACTGCCCGACGTCCAAATTCAGCCACTCGAATCCCTTCTTTTTGACCATCCCTTGAGGATTGCTGCAGCGAATGGCACCGATGTTCCCTTTGACGGATGGGCAGATATTGAACTCCAGGTCTGTAGTGAGAATCATGGACATGTCACCATACAAGTGCCAGTATTAATCAGTCAAAACAGTCTCAACTGTCCTCTTTTAGGCAGTAATGTCATTGCGGAGATAATCAAAACACACAAGAAAGGTGAGGCTGATATTTCCGCTTTGCTTAAAGAAGCTTTAAGCGTCAGTGAAACTGCAGTGGAGACCCTAGTTTCTGTTCTCCAGATTTTGACCCCAGATGAGGTCACCCCTGAGTGCAGTGTGAGAACAGGAAAGAGTGGTGTAAACATTCCTGCGGGGCAGATTTGCGAGGTGAGGTGTAGAATCAGGGAATGGCCAAGGGGCGGGACCATGCTTTTTCAACCCGACCCAGTGAGTAACTGTCCTGAGGGGTTAGAGCTGTTTCATGCTCTAATAGATGTTCCGAGTGGGTCTACAAAAATAGTTAAAATCCCTGTCCAGAACCCTACTAAACATGATATCTACCTCACCAAGAGAACAGTTCTAGGCATATTGGAGGAAGTTATCGAGGTAAAGCCAGTTAACTGTTTTCCAGGTGGTTCCCATCCCACTGTAAACACAAACTCAGCTCAGCTAAAGACAGATAAGCAGAGACAAGTGAGTGAGAAACACAAGACAGAGGACATGACAAAACAGAGATGGCACCCACCTGTGGATCTGTCACACCTGGAAGAGGATGAGCAAAACATCGTCAAAGACATGTTGTATGAAGAGTCAGATGTGTTTGCTAAGGATGATTCTGACATTGGTTGCATCCCAAACCTGCAGCTAAAAATCCATGTCAAGGATGAAACACCTGTCCAAGCGTCATACAATTCAGTTCCCAAGCCCTTGTACAAAGAGGTTAAGGATTATGTCCAAAACCTGCTCGATCACGGCTGGATCAGAAAATCCACCTCATCCTACTCGTCACCGGTGGTCTGCGTCAGAAAAAAAGACAAGAGCTTACGTCTGTGTGTTGACTTTCGGGGCCTGAACCGCAAAACCGTCCCTGATCGCCACCCTCTTCCACGCATCCAAGATCTGTTGGACAATCTGGGGGGCTACTCGTGGTTCTCCATACTCGACCAAGGCAGTGCGTACCACCAGGGCTTTGTCGATGAGAGTTCCCAACATATGACTGCTTTCAGCACACCTTGGGGGCTGTACGAGTGGATACGCCTACCATTTGGCCTTACCAATGCCCCGGCCGCATTTCAACGGTGCATGGAGGGGGTCCTCGACGGCCTAAGGGATGAGTGCTGCTCTCCATACTTGGATGACGTGCTCTGTTTTTCAAAGACTTTTCATGACCATGTTGACGACCTGAGGCGGGTGCTCTGCCGTCTTCGAGAACATGGTGTTAAGCTCCGCCCAAAAAAATGTGAGCTCTTTAAAAGTCAAGTCAGGTATGTAGGGCGCCTTGTGACCAGTGAAGGTGTCAAGATCGACCCTAAAGACCTTGAAGCAGTTCATCATTTGAAGGACAGAGAGCCAAAGAATGTGGGAGAGGTCAGAGCGCTCCTGGGGTTCCTAGGCTATTATAGAACCTTCATACAGGACTTTTCTAGGGTAGCTAAGCCACTGTTTCAGCTAATAGAGAGTCCTAGAGAGGCTAGCCCCAAAGTCACCCCAGCTAAAGCTAACAAGACCAAGCAAAAGGGCACAAATAGTGGTCAGCTTTCATCCAAAACACCTGTCCAGTGGACCCCAGAACACAGTGCAGTGGTGTCTCGCCTGGTCGACACGCTGACCAGTCCACCCATTTTGGCCTACCCAGACTTTAATTTGCCCTTCGTTCTTCACACCGACGCATCAAATGAAGGTCTGGGGGCAGTGCTCTATCAACAACAGGGAAACAAGCTCCGTGTCATCGCTTATGGTTCAAGGACACTCACGCCTGCCGAGAAAAACTACCATCTCCATTCTGGCAAGCTCGAGTTTCTCGCCTTAAAGTGGGCAATCTGCGACAAATTTAGGGATTATCTCTATTATGCACCCACTTTCACCGTATACACGGATAATAACCCCCTTACTTACATTTTGACGACGGCAAAGTTGAATGCAGTTGGACACCGTTGGGTGGGCGAGTTAGCCGACTTTCATTTCACCATCAGATATCGGCCCGGCAAGTCAAATGCGGACGCTGACACCCTGTCACGGTATCCCGTGCAACTCTACGACCACTTAAAAGAGTACACAGAGACAATGCCTCCAGATATAGTCTCCGCCATCTGGCAGGGGGACAAAGCTGCGAGAGACAGTGATGTGCCATGGGTGGCCGCATTGCAGCTGCACCCTGGTGCAGATGACACACCTTATGAAGGCATTCCGGTTATCACTCCAGAAAGTGTTAGAGCTGCTCAAAAAGAAGATGCTCCCATCTGTGAGGTGATAAACCTGAAAAAAAGAGGATGGAATCCTAATGATAAAGACAAGAGACAAATGGGACGAGAGACACGCAGACTTGTACATGAATGGAACAGACTCACACTTGACAAGGGAATATTGTACAGGCAGACAGCACAAAGGAAACAGCTGGTCCTCCCCAGTAAGCTGAAGTCGACTGTGCTGAAATACCTGCATGATGATATGGGTCACGTCGGGGCAGACAAAGTCATTCACTTGGCAAGAGAAAGGTTTTATTGGCCTTTTATGCAGCGTGAAATTGACGACTACGTCATTCGCCGGTGTCAGTGTGTTAAACAGAAGCGGCCAAGCATCCCAGAGAGAGCACCTATGGGTTCGATAACAACCAGTGCCCCATTTGAGCTCATCTCTGTTGACTATCTCCATCTTGAACAAAGTAAAGGAGGCTTCGAGTACATTTTGGTCCTGATGGATCACTTTACTCGCTTTGCACAAGCCTACCCGACCAAGAACAAGTCAGGCAAAACAGCAGCCGAGAAAATCTTCTATGACTTTATTCCACGCTTCGGGTACCCTGAAAAGCTACATCATGATCAGGGCCGGGAGTTCGAGAACAACCTTTTCCAGAGACTTCAACAGCTTGCTGGAATTGGCCACTCGCGAACCACCCCCTATCATCCGCAGGGGAATCCCGTTGAGCGTCTGAACAGGACTCTTCTGCAGATGCTCCGCACTCTGCAAGAGGAGAAAAAGGCTGAGTGGAAGGGTCACTTACCTCACATAGTCCATGCGTACAACTGTACTAGACACGAGGGAACAGGCTATTCACCGTTCTTCCTCCTATATGGAAGGTCCCCTCGCCTTCCTGTGGATTTACTTTTCGACCTTAAACCTGAACCAGAGCCACAGTCCAGACAAGAGTATGCGCAGAAATGGGCTTCCCGCATGCAAGAGGCATACAAGATCGCCTCAGATAACAGTGGACAGTGCTCAGCTAAGGGGAAGAAATACTATGATCAACGTGTGAAAGGCATCGTGCTGCAACCTGGAGATCGGGTGCTTGTCAGAAATCTGTCAGAGAGAGGTGGCCCAGGAAAACTTCGTGCTTACTGGGAGAAGAGGATTCATCGTGTTGTTGAAAAGGTTGGAGATAATCCGGTGTACAGAGTTCAACCAGAGACTGGAGAACGAACCCTCCGTGTCTTGCATCGTAACCTGCTGCTTCCTGTGAACGATTTACCCTTGGAACAAGGTGAGCCGAGTCAACGTGCACCCAAGAAAAGACCAAAACAAACAAACAACAGTGAGACATTGGAGCATGAGTCTGAACATTCTGATGAAGAGGAGGAATACACATACTGCCTCAGGACCATACCTGTGTATGAAAGAAGGAGAGTCAGACCCCCAATGCCTCAGTCGAAACCACACAGTGAACTCAGTGCTGTAGCTCCACAGTTTCAGCCAAGACAAGCAGCAGAGACAGCTCAAATACAACAGCCACATGAACCTGATACAGTTGCAGAGCCGGATTCAGTGCAGAATCTGGTACAGGCTGTTGCACCACCAGCTGAGGAACTACAAGAGGAACCAGTGAGGGACGACCCTGAGGAGGATGCAGGTTCAGAGGAGCAGGTGGATAATAGTGAGGCTGCTACAGAGCTATCAGAGGAGGAAATGCCACCTGTGAGGAGGTCAGACCGAGCAACGAAACCTCGAGAAATGCTCACATATGACCACCTTGGCCAACCTTCCTACCAGCCCTGGAGGCCAGGAGCAAACATGATGTTCACCTATGTCCCTTATCCCATGCCATTCTACTCAGCTGTTCCTGAACACTGTTACTACCCTACACCAGTATGGACATACTAGACCTGTGGTGACATACAATGACTTAAAAGACACTCAATTGTAAAACTGCAAAAGACTGTGCATTGACCATCAGACTTTCTTGACTCCTGACAGCTGCACAATTCTGGTGTTATTTTGGTTCTAGATGTCCGGAGACATCTCTTAAAGCAGGGGAGAGTGTAGTAGGTTGGAAATGCTGCATCCAAAGTTTTTATTAAACAGACACCCCCTCTATTTTTTGTTTATATTTGAACCTATTTTAACACTTTTTGGTACAATCCTTTCATTATGGTAATACACTACCACGTCAGTAGATGGTGCTCTGGTGCTGCTGTGGATTCACTAGGGAGACTTTAGCTACACGCTCTGCTCATGCGCAGCTCAGAAATAAACCAGCTCCAGCCTGAGCAAGACGCTAACTTTCGTCCTCTCCTTATCAATCCACAGGTACTGCAAAACTCGGTTCTCTATCCTTGACTTTAGTCGGGAACTGATGTGAATGTTGTTGTAAGTGTAAGTGTACTGTTTAAATATGGTTTTGAGACCTCTAGTAAGTGTAATGAGTTTCATTGTTGAGCTAAGTGTTACGACGAGTTCGAGGCATGCTAGTAGTTCCGTCCATGAACTTCAGTAGTACACAGTAGTTTTATAAGTGTATTTAACTGACATTAGCAACCTGTAACGTTACTGAATGTGTTCGAAATATTGTTAAGAGTAATTGCCAGGTAGCAGTGAGTAGAAGGTGACCGTATTCATACTAGTTTGTACATTTCCGGTCAGTTTGCTAACAATAGCGTTGTCGCGCCATGTTGTTTGTGTGTGGCCGTATGTGTGCGTATGTGTTAAAATGTGACTGACTGTAGGCATAAGAGTAGAGTGAATGTGTATTTTGGGTTATTTTATTTTGGAACAGATGCACATTTTCAGTTAAACCAACTTTTGTTTATATGGAATTTGTTATATCGTTTGGATGCTTGTGTTTTTATTTTACTTTAGACTGAATGCTTGATATTATTTATTGTCATTCTAGTTACATATTTTATTATTTTCTTTGAGACTGTTTAGTATGAAGTATGGAGTATGAATTTAATGAAGTCAGAGAAATAACAGATGTACTGTGACTGAATGATTGCAATTGTGTCAGAAATAAACCAGCTCCAGCCTGAGCAAGACGCTAACTTTCGTCCTCTCCTTATCAATCCACAGAGCGGTTTATGTTTTGGCTACACAGTGTTCCCTAGCCTGTGTAACCCTTGCTGCCGGTCCAGATTTCCCCTAGGTTTGGTGCCGGTAACATAAAGGTTGCTCTGTAATTCTGTTGTTAAGTTAAGAGTATGGATTAATGCAGACTCAAACATAGCTGTGATGAAGTTAAGCTGCATCCTGACAACTCTGGTCTCTGCAAAAGTATCAAATGTATGTAAGAAGGATCAAAACATCCTTCTTCTACTTTTGTAACATTGCACGCCTCAGATCCTCTCTCTCCTCCTCTACTGCAGAAACACTCATCCACACCTTCATAACCTCCAGACTGGACTACTGCAACAGCATCCTTTACAGCCTTCCCTCCACTGACCTCCAAAAACGAATGTGTTCACATCACACCCATCCTTCAGCACCGAATCCACTTTAAGATCCTGCTAATCACCTACAAAGCCCTCAATAACCTCGCCCCCTCATACCTGACCCACCTCCTCAAACTCCACTCCCCATCTCGCCGCCTCAGATCATCAGATGCCAACCTCCTGTCCCTTATCACCAAGTCCAAGCACCGCACCTTGGGGGGACAGAGCCTTTTCCATCACTGCCCCGGCTCTCTGGAACTCTCTCCCTCCACACATCAGCAACTCTGACTCTCTTTAATCATTTAAAAACCACCTCAAGTTGGCTCCCAGTGTGTCAGTGTGCCAGTTCCCCCGGCAGTCTAAGCCTATAGCAGCATAACAAAAGCTGGTCCAAGCCTGATCCAGCTCTAACTATAAGCTTTGTCAAAAAGGAAAGTTTGAAGCCTACTCTTAAAAGTAGAGAGAGTGTCTGCCTCTCGGACCCTGACTGGTAGATGATTCCAAAGGAGAGGGGCCTGATAAGTGAAGGCTCTACCTCCCACACTACTTTTAGAGACTTTAGGTACGATGAGCAGGCCTGCATGTTGGGAGTGTAGTGTTCTAGAGGGGTAATAGGGCACTATGAGCTCTTTAAGATACGAGGATGCCTGATTTTTTAGCATCTTTGAGTACCCAGAAAAGCGCTACATAAGTTCCCAGAGGAAAGTTTTACTGCTCAAGGCTTTCTCTTCTAAGTCTCCGGATACAAAATTGAGATTCTCACTTCAGCCTCATTCAAGTTTCAAATTGTTCTCATTAGTTTCTCCTAAAATTCACAAGGAGAAATAGTTGAGACCATGACATGAGTCTTATTTGAGACTTAAATGAGAGATCTCATTAATGGCTCATTTTCTTCTCTTTTTTAAAACATATTTTTTGCCTTTATTTGACAGGACAGCTGAAGAGAGACAGGAAATGTGGGGAGTAGTGAGCGGGGGAAGACATGCAGGAAATGGTCAACCGGCCAGGGAATCGAACCGGCGATCCCTTCGACGAGGACTGTAGCCTCTGTATGTGGGGCGCTTAAACCGCTAGGCCACCAGTGCCCAAAAGAATCCACCCCTTTAATTGTAATAATCTGGCTAAATCTGGTCAGCCCTTTTGCGGCCCATATTTTAAATAAATGGTCGATCATACCTGGGATGAAATCTCTATCTTTTGCAGTTTCTCTCAAATCCACTAAATCTTTGTGAAGTTGTTTTGTTCCAAACAGACTTGTAAAGGAAGGACCATACTGTGAAGTCAAAGAAGAGATCATTTCACATCTAAATATCTGATCTTGAAGTGGTTCAAATGTTTTAATGAGAATTGTAAGTTTGTGGACAATTACATTGAAATCTTAATTTTGCAGGGCACTATAAATGTTGATGAAAAGATGAGCTCAGGCTCTTTCTTTGCTCCATCTGAGCTCAACTTGAGACAACAAAAACTGAGTCTGACAAAAACAAATGGATGAGGTTAGATTGAGACAATTGAGAGAGCTCCCTGATTTCTCCACCTGATCTCAAAAGGAGTCACAACACCTGAGAAATACCTGAGAATCATTTCAGATTTTGACCAGATCTCCTTTTGAACTGAAAGGGAGACTAAGCTGAGACTTTTTACAACTTTTTTTCTGGAGGCAAGAATGAGAAACAGGAGACATCAGCTATAGTCTCATTTTGCTTTCAAACAGATCTCATTGTTGTCTAGGAGACAGAAATTAAACACTTTTGAGATCTCCTCTCTACATTTCTTTTCCTGTGGGTTGTATCAATGATTAATTATCATTATTAAGATTTGTCACACATTCAAAGACATATTAAGCTATTCTCAGGTCTCATCTCATATCTGTTGCAACAAACACGATTGTATAAGTTAGCAATGCATCACATGAACAAAATGTGTAAAAATAAAGTATATGCAAACACAGAAACCAGTCAGTATAGGAACCAGTATATTTATCTAAGATCATACTACTAAGGCGATAACTCCTGTCTTTGCAATTTCTCTACACACTAGGGATGGGCGGATCGATACCACGGGACCGATACTTCGATATTCACAAGCTACTCATTTGGTATCGATTCCTTTTAAAAAATATCAATATTATACAACTTGGGTGGCTGCATCAACTCCAAACGTTTTCATTAATTTGTGCCAAAAAAATCCTCGATATATTTAGCTGGCCCGTGCCCGTGTCACATGACCTAGGTGACTTGAGAACCTTGTGCGCAGCGGCGGGCGCACAGCCACACTTGTGCACACTTCTGCAACATGCATGCATCAACAACGAGAGCTTCAGAATGGAGAGAAAACGTAGCGCGGTGTGGTATTTTTCACCCATGGACAATATTGTTACGGCTGTGTGAAGGAGAGCCAGAACCCAGATGCCGAGTCGAACAAAAATGTTTATTTCCAAAAGGTATTAAACAGAAAATCACCTTAACGGGAAAACGAGAAACAAAAGGTCAAAAATAACTAAGGGTGTCCAGGAGGGAAAAAACTCACTAGAAAACAAAAGCTAGAGTAACAACGCTGAGCACAATACTAGACAGAAGATCTTTACGGGAGCGAGGACACACGAGACACCAGCATGGGCGATAATCATCTGGCACTGAGGAGAATTTGGAGCAGGCTTAAGAAGCTGGGCTGATTACGGGATGAGAGGCAGGTGTGTCTAGTGAGCCTTGCTCCCGTGGAGATCGGCCCCGCCCCTCTGCATGTACCTGCTGAGGGAGAGAGAAAAAGGATCAGGAGGGAGGGCAAAACACACACACATAAAACCAGACCCTGACAAATATACCACAATATGGGACAAAGAAAACCCCAAAAAGCATCCTTTAAGTGTTCTAGGTTTTTTTAAACATTGTTCTCAGGAAGCCTAAATAGTTATTTAATATGTAGAAAGTTATAGTTGATTAAGAAATCTTTAAGAATGTGCACATTTGCATGTTTTTATGTTAGTGGTATTTTAATTTATTTTATTCATATTTATGTTATTATTATTACTATTATTATTATTATTATTATTATTGTGTTAAGTGTTTTAGAATGTTTTAAGCATTGTTCTCAGGAAGCCTAAATAGTTATTTAATATGTAAAAAGTGGAAGTTCATCTTTAAGAAGATTAAGAAATCTTCACATTTTTATGTAGGTGGTATTTTATTCATATTTATGTTATTATTTTTACATTTATAAGCATTTTTTTTATTCAATTGTACTGATTTATTTTCTTTTGTAATAAATTTGCTACTAATGGCTGGTATGTCTCATGTAATTTGTCTTTAAGTGTAATGATCTCTTTTCTAAAAATTACCATTATTTTGAAAAATCGCATACCCATTCAAGAAATTAAGGTATCGGTATTGGTATCGATATCGGTAAAATTTATTCAAAAAGTATTGGTATCGTATCGAATTGAAAAAGTCTGGTATCGTCCATCCCTACTACACACCTCTATTTGTGAGCGCCCTGGAGGTGACTCACCTCATCTGACAGAGTCACTGACATTTGAGTTTTGAAGCTGCATAAATAAATCATATTCCAAATCAATAAAATAATCTTCAAGTCAATATTTGGCTTCACTTTGTTTGTGTCTTCAGTTGGTAGCAGGGTAAGAAGAAGGACAATGTATTGCATTTTTAAGCCAAAGCCATGATATTTTCTCTTGAGGGGCGTAGATGTAAACTGGACTCCTCTTGCAAGATGTGGTAATTGTTGGTGCACGCCAAAAAATTAAAAAAGAAGAGTTTCTTGGGAAGTTTTCATTAAGTTTAATCAAAGGATGCACATTTATTGTAAATAACTTGAAGATAGAGGTGACACCGACCCTAAAGTTTAACCTACATCATTATCTTTAAAAGTGTGAGGCCACCGAGCAAGCTTCTGTATTTGACAAGAACATGGCATCTTAACACAAGAGGCCTTGTCAGCCCTCAGACTGAAGTCTGATAACATCTGTGTTGAGAGCTGTGATCACGTCTTTGTTTTCTTGACATTAATCTTGAAGTAATTGTGTTCACATCAGTAAGAGAGGCGGGGAGCGTCTCCCGGGAAATCAAACAGGGACTCAGCTGAAGCAGAGAGTGATATGTTGTTGAAGTGGGGCTCCTAGATGAAAAAAGAAAACTTTGGGGAGTGTTGGTAGCACGGCACCGCTCAAACAAACATCTCAAATGTTGATTATTTCAAAACAAACCCCTCGCAGCCTACAGATATGTGAACAGTGAGACACGTGCTGCTGTCACACTCAATAAATGAAGTAAAGAATTCATAAATCAAAAGAATATGAATGTGAGCACAATCAGTGACTTGACTTGTTAAGAGGAGTTTGTTTTAATAGATACATCTAATCAGGGGCGGAGCTAGACTCTCAGCGCAAAGGGGGCGGAGCATCCTCAAGGGGCCCTTCTGATAGTCAAATTCACAACTAAAACAGCTGATATATTTTCTCCCCTACTTATCAATAAAAAACACAAATTCTCACTTATTGATCCAAGACAGCCCATGAAAGGCAACAGATTGCTGGTTGAGTTAAAATGTTTCAGCTGCACCGAGGACAGCACACAGCACTCCACTGCATTGATTAATGAAGGGTTCAGCACCAACGGTGGTGGACAGCGACAGGCAGGTGCATTGTCCAGTACTGTCTTTCTAAAGGAATAACATAAACATAAAATAGACAGCAGTTTAAACACAATTTCAAAGGCAGTACCTCAAGAGATGACATAGAGGTGCCGAGATCCGTTAAACACGTTAAACATCAGTGTTAGGATCCATGGCTGACACGATGAATATAATGTCTCAGAAAGAGTGGAACTCCTCCACAACTTCCTCTGGCTTGGCGATGTCTTCTGAATAGAAACATGCAAGCTCTTTCTGCATGAGGGTGGTCAGTATTGTGAACAGTTTGGCCATTTCTCGATTCTCAAATTGCCCCACCAAAATATCAAGGATGTAGAAATAAACCTCTGTTGAGAACAAAATGAGAACAAAGCCGGTCCACTTATCATAACCCTAATCATAACCCAAACCCTTACCCCATTCATAACCCTAACCCATACATAACCCTAACCCTATTCATAACCCTAACCCTAATCATAACCCTAACCCTAATCATAACCCTAACCCATACATAACCCTAACCCTATTCATAACCCTAACCCTAATCATAACCCTAACCCTAATCATAACCCTAACCCTAATCATAACCCTAACCCTAATCATAACCCTAACCCTAATCATAACCCTAACCCTAATCATAACCCTAACCCTAATCATAACCCTAACCCTAATCATAACCCTAACCCTAATCATAACCCTAACCTTAATCATAACCCTAACCCTAATCATAACCCTAACCCTAATCATAACCCTAACCTTAATCATAACCCTAACCTTAATCATAACCCTAACCCCTGATCATAACCCTAATCATAACCCTAACCCTAATCATAACCCTAACCCTAATCATAACCCTAACCCCTGATCAAAACCCTAACCTTAATCATAACCCTAACCCCTGATCATAACCTTAATCATAACCCTAACCCTAATCATAACCCTAATCATAACCCTAACCCTAATCATAACCCTAACCTTAATCATAACCCTAACCCCTGATCATAACCTTAATCATAACCCTAACCCCTGATCATAACCCTAACCCTAATCATAACCCTAACCCCTGATCATAACCCTAATCATAACCCTAACCCTAATCATAACCCTAACCCCTGATCATAACCCTAATCATAACCCTAACCCTAATCATAACCCTAACCCTAATCATAACCCTAACCCCTGATCAAAACCCTAACCCTAATCATAACCCTAACCCTAATCATAACCCTAACCCCTGATCATAACCTTAACCCTAACCCTAACCCCTGATCATAACCCTAACCCTAATCATAACCCTAACCCCTGATCATAACCCTAATCATAACCCTAACCCTAATCATAACCCTAACCCTAATCATAACCCTAATCATAACCCTAACCCTAATCATAACCCTAACCCCTGATCATAACCCTAATCATAACCCTAACCCTAATCATAACCCTAACCCTAATCATAATCCTAATCCTAATCATAACCCTAACCTTAATCATAACCCTAACCTTAATCATAACCCTAACCCTAATCATAACCCTAACCCTAATCATAACCCTAACCCTAATCATAACCCTAACCCTAATCATAACCCTATTCATAATCCTTACCCTAACCCCTGATCATAACCCTAACCCATACATAACCCTAACCCTAATCATAACCCTAACCCCTGATCATGACCCTAACCCTAATCATAACCCTAACCTTAATCATAACCCTAACCCCTGATCATAACCCTAACCCATTCATAACCCTAACCCCTGATCATAACCCTAACCCTAATCATAACCCTAACCCTAATCATAACCCTAACCCCTGATCATAACCCTAACCCCTGATCATAACCCTAACCTTAATCATAACCCTAACCCCATTCATAACCCTAACCCCATTCATAACCCTAACCCATACATAACCCTAACCCTATTCATAACCCTAACCCTAATCATAACCCTAACCCTAATCATAACCCTAACCCTAATCATAACCCTAACCCTAATCATAACCCTAACCCTAATCATAACCCTAACCTTAATCATAACCCTAACCCTAATCATAACCCTAACCCTAATCATAACCCTAACCTTAATCATAACCCTAACCCTAATCATAACCCTAACCCCTGATCAAAACCCTAACCTTAATCATAACCCTAACCCCTGATCATAACCTTAATCATAACCCTAACCCTAATCATAACCCTAATCATAACCCTAACCCTAATCATAACCCTAACCTTAATCATAACCCTAACCCCTGATCATAACCTTAATCATAACCCTAACCCCTGATCATAACCCTAACCCTAATCATAACCCTAACCCCTGATCATAACCCTAATCATAACCCTAACCCTAATCATAACCCTAACCCCTGATCATAACCCTAATCATAACCCTAACCCTAATCATAACCCTAACCCTAATCATAACCCTAACCCCTGATCAAAACCCTAACCCTAATCATAACCCTAACCCTAATCATAACCCTAACCCCTGATCATAACCTTAACCCTAACCCTAACCCCTGATCATAACCCTAACCCTAATCATAACCCTAACCCCTGATCATAACCCTAATCATAACCCTAACCCTAATCATAACCCTAACCCTAATCATAACCCTAATCATAACCCTAACCCTAATCATAACCCTAACCCCTGATCATAACCCTAATCATAACCCTAACCCTAATCATAACCCTAACCCTAATCATAATCCTAATCCTAATCATAACCCTAACCTTAATCATAACCCTAACCCTAATCATAACCCTAACCCTAATCATAACCCTAACCCTAATCATAACCCTAACCCTAATCATAACCCTATTCATAATCCTAACCCTAACCCCTGATCATAACCCTAACCCATACATAACCCTAACCCTAATCATAACCCTAACCCCTGATCATAACCCTAACCCTAATCATAACCCTAACCCTAATCATAACCCTAACCTTAATCATAACCCTAACCCCTGATCATAACCCTAACCCTAATCATAACCCTAACCCTATTCATAATCCTAACCCTATTCATAACCCTGACCCTAATCATGACCCTAACCCTAATCATAACCCTAACCTTAATCATAACCCTAACCCCTGATCATAACCCTAACCCATTCATAACCCTAACCCCTGATCATAACCCTAACCCTAATCATAACCCTAACCCTAATCATAACCCTAACCCCTGATCATATCCCTAACCCCTGATCATAACCCTAACCTTAATCATAACCCTAACCCTAATCATAACCCTAACCCCATTCATAACCCTAACCCCATTCATAACCCTAACTCATTCATAACCCTAACCCTAATCATAACCCTAACCCTAATCATAACCCTAACCTTAATCATAACCCTAACCCCTGATCATAACCCTAACCCCTAATCATAACCCTAACCCCTAATCATAACCCTAACCCTATTCAAAACCCTAACCCTACTCATAACCCTAATTATATTGCAAGAACCATAGCATGTCTGCAGTGAAATAGAGAGTAGCTGTCACTTGGACGGACCTATCTGGACAACACATATATCTATTTAACCTTAAGTTAAGCAAGAAGTTATTAAATCTACCTAGATGTTATCTGATTTGTGGTTCCCTTTTTGTCAATAACTTAAGGTTCACAAACAAGTGAAAGGTAACCTGGGGCGTGTTCTTTAAACATTGATCCATCATACAACTGAATTGCCAGGACAGATTTTTGAAGGCACATACATTCAGTGCAGCATCACCCTGCTGATAGTGGCATTAGATCAGAAAATGCCTCTATTGGTTCTCCTGCAGGGCACCAACGAATAACTTGGTGGTTTCAATAGAACAACAAAAGGGCTGGAGGTGATGCTGTGTCCATGTCACAGTGTAAGACAGGGAGAAAATAAATCCAATATGTCCAGGGAAAGGTCAGCAAATAGTGCTGGTGATTTTTCATTTTGCAGCGTTTCATTTTTTTGCCTGGCAGCTTGAATGCAAACTCCTTTTGGGAGCGGTTTTCTCCAAGTTTAAGATCGCTTTCTCAGATGGATTCTGAGATAGATTTTAGCTTTTGATTAGTTCCATTACAGAAGAAAAAATGACTTGCAGACATTTCAAACCTGAGACCCGGCGCTGTAATCCATCACCGTGAAGCATTCCTCACCTCTAACCTACGTGTTTATTATCAGAGCTTCAACAACCAGTGTGTGGGTGTGAAACGCAGAGGTTCAAGTGCCGCGCTAACACCGTGCTACATCGGCGAAATACATCCAGGCATCGCAGACACAACAACACCAAAGAAGATCTATATTATTGTGATGGAGCAGCATGTCAAGTCTCTGAGAGTTATCTTTTATGAAACAAATGAAAACCAGTGGCTGCCTCTTTGAAAACAATTCTATGTACTGCTGCTGTTGTTTGATAAATACATGGCCCTAATGTGAAATATGGGATGAAAAACCTCCATCTGTGGAGCTCCTCTGAAGTCAATAAGATCAACTGTAAATAAAACTCAGCATGGCAGGTGTTTCTTTACAGTAGCATGATTGTATTACCTTCAATATATCCACACAGTTTTATTTAAATACACATGAAAAATACCTGCTATGTTGTGGAAAATGAAACAAAATCATAATGTCTCTCACATACTCACAGCAAAGAGAAAAAGTATGAAAGTAATACATTTTCTGTTTTCATTTTCACAGTCAAACTCATGTTTTTCACACCTTTACTTCTTCACTGAAAGGTAGATTAAATAATGTAGAAAATGTACTTGACAGCTCTGCTGTTCAAAAAGAGTCAAAAACTAAAGTTTCCACACCTTCTGCTCCAGGAACAAGGGAAATAATGTTACTGAGACTTTACTCTAGAACAGGATTTTCTACATTGAATTCTAAATAAATATATCCCAAAATGAAACGACAACAGGATATCAGTGTTATGGATTTTAACCAGGACTGGACCCAAAAGCAGAACTCAGGCAGAGATGGACTGTGAATATACAAGTCTTTTATTTGGAGTCCACCCTGTGGTAATGGCGCCGTGGGTACAGAGCGGAGCAGTCCCTCTCTCCGGCGTACTCACACAGAGGGAAACAGGAGTTTAGGCAAAGGCAGGCAGGTTCAGCAGCAGACAGGGAAGCGATCAGCACGAGAGCGGGAAGCATGCACGGCAATCTCTGAAGCAAGATGGAAACACACAAGGACGTCAGCTAAACACACACAGAGACAAGCAAAACATAAATGCTGAGGAGCCACGGACTCAGAATACCACTGAAAACTGACCCAGAGGAAAATTTTGCTGCTCAAGGCTTTCTCTTCTAAGTCTTTGGAGACAAAATTGAGATTCTCACTTCAGCCTCATTCAAGTTTCAAATTCTTCTCATTAGTTTCTCATTAGTTTCTCCTAAAATTCACTTGGAGAAATAGTTGAGACCATGACATGAGTCTTATTTGAGACTTAAATGAGAGATCTCATTAATGGCTCATTTTCTTCTTTTTTTTTTAAATATATTTTTGGCCTTTTTGCCTTTATTTGACAGGACAGCTGAAGAGAGACAGGAAATGTGGGGAGTAGTGAGCGGGGGAAGACATGCAGGAAATGGTCAACCGGCCAGGACTCGAACCGGCGATGAGGACTGTAGCCTCTATATGTGGGGCGCTTAGATTATAATAATCTGGCTAAATCTGGTCAGCCCTTTTGCGGCCCAAATTTTAAATAAATGGTCTGTCATACCTGGTATGAAATCTCTATCTTTTGCAATTTCTCTCAAATCCACTAAATCTTTGTGAAGTTGTTTTGTTCCACACAGACTTGTAAAGGAAGGACCATACTGTGAAGTCAAAGAAGAGATCATGTGACATCTAAATATCTGATCTTGCAAGTGGTTCAAATGTTTTAATGAGAATTGTAAGTTTGTGGACAATACATTGAAATCTTAATTTTGCAGGGCACTATAAATGAAGATGAGCTCAGGCTCTTTCTTTGCTCCATCTGAGCTCAACTTGAGACACAAAAACTGAGTCTGACAAAAACAAATGGATGAGGTTAGATTGAGACAATAGAGAGAGCTCCCTGATTTCTCCACCTGAGCTCAAAAGGAGTCACAACACTTGAGAAATACCTGAGAATCATTTCAGATTCTGACCAGATCTCCTTTTGACCTGAAAGGGAGACTAAGCTGAGACTTTTTACAACTTTTTTTTCTGGAGGCAAGAATGAGAAACAGGAGACATTAGCTATAGTCTCATTTTGCTTTCAAACAGATCTCATTGTTGTCTAGGAGACAGAAATGAAACACTTTTGAGATCTCCTCTCTAGATTTATTTTCCTTTGGGGAAGTACGATCTGGCGATGAGTAGGAGGAAATCCAGAGGCTTTATAGGAGAGGGTTGATTAGTGAATGGGCTTCACCTGGTGCTGCCTGTTGATTGGAAACCCCGCCCACATTCACCCTCAAGAAACAAACAAGGGGAAGAGACACAGGAGGAGGAGTCACAGACAGGGAAATGACAAAACACACACACAAAGAGGGAGAAGGGAGGGCTGCCATGATGAGGATCGTGACAATCAGCTTGATATGTCAACTTGATTATCAGGACCTGTGTCCACTAACAGAGTATTTGCTCTGCCTGCGTACAAAACCAACACATTTGCACTATCAGGCCCCTCTCCTTTGGAATCATCTACCAGTCAGGGTCCGGGAGGCAGACACCCTCTCTACTTTTAAGAGTATGCTTCAAACTTTCCTTTTTGATAAAGCTTATAGATAGAGCTGGATCAGGCTTGGACCAGCTCTTAGTTATGCTGCTATAGGCTTAGACTGCCGAGGAACACACACTGACACACTAGGATACTATCTCACTTACTTTAAGTCTCCCTGTCCCATTAAAGTTACTAACCATAGACCTTTAGGGAGTCCCTGAGCTTCCTGGGGGCAGCAGTAGCTCAGTCCATAGGGACTTGGCTTAGGAACCGAAGGGTCGCCGGTTCAAGTTCCAGCATGGACGAAGTTTGGCAAGTGGACTGGTGGCTGGAGAGGTGCTGGTTCACTTGCCTGGGCACTGCCAAGGTGCCCTTGAGCAAGGCACTGCGCTGGTTGATGGCAGCATGCTTACTCTGACATCTCTCCCTAAGTGCATGTACACTGCATGTGTGTGCATTGTATGTATATACCAAACACTGTGTGTGTAGCATGACCGAAAAATAACATGAGTGAAAAAATTGAATTTCCCCCATTGGGATTAATAAAGTACCTTCTTCTTCTTCTTTTTCTTCTTCTTCTTCTTCCTTGTCTCCTAGGTTCCTACTATCATCTCTCTCTCTCTTTATCTCCCTCTATCCCTCTCTCCAACACAGTCCCAGCAGATGTGTGTCTAACATGAGTCTGGTCCTGCTGGAGGTTTCTGCCTGTTAAAGGAAGTTTGTCCTTGCCACTGTAACTTGATCAAGCTCAAGCTTGGACCAGGTCTTAGTTATGCCGCTATAGGCTTAGACTGACACACTGGGATCCTGTCTTTCCCTCTCTCCCCTCTCTCTGCCTGTCTCTTACTTTAACTCTTCCTGTCCCATTAAAGTTACTAACCATAGACCTTTCTGGAGTCCCTGAGCTCCCTTGTCTCGTATGTTCTAGCTGCTACAACTCCTACTATCCGTCTCACCTCTATCATCTCTCTCTCTCTTCATCTCCCTCTATCCCTCTCTCCAACACGGTAGGTCTCAGCAGATGTGTGTCTAACATGAGTCTGGTCCTGCTGGAGGTTTCTGCCTGTTAAAGGAAGTTTGTCCTTGCCACTGTAACTTGCTAAATGCTGCAAAGTGCTCTGCTCATGGTGGATTAAGATGAGATCAGACTGAGTCCTGTTTGTGAGAGGGGACTGGATCTGATCCTGGTCTTGATGTTGGGTCTTTGTTAATAATAGAACAGAGAGTAAGGTCTAGACCTGCTCTGTTTGTAAAGAGTCTTGAGATAACATTTGTTGTGATTTGGTGTCGTTGCCCTCTCAGCTGAAAATATTTCCACTTTTGAAGCACCATGTTTTCATAACTGACCAATCAAAATCGAGAAGGGGTCAGATTTATCAACATAGACCAACTTTCGCAACAACAATGGCGAAGGCGACACTCTGGATTGTTTTTTGAAGGCTACTTATTCCAAGTCTATGTGCCTTATCTTATATATGTCAATAGATTGTGTTCACAGTTATTGATTTGAACACTGGATGGTGATATGAGGCTGCTGTGTTGGGTAATTAGTCATGTGATGAGGTCAGGTGTTGTAGGTCACATGTCAATGGGAAGTAAGTGAAGCATTGATAGAGGGTGCCTACAATTCTTACTGTTATCACCTCCTAATCATCATCACTCAGGATCTCTGTAGCAAACAACTTGGGCTTGTATCATCACTTTGTTACACAACAGTTCTACATTTGAACAGAAAGCATATCAGTATTAAATATTGACTATCAGTCTCATGAAATACAATGGCTATTGGTATCGACCCTGAAAAACCAATATCAGTCGACCCCTCGTCTGAAGACCTTTTATAACATGCAAACACTCTTTTCTGATAGAAGCAGCTGATCCCTGTCTTTGTCTGGTTCTGGGTGAGCACACCTGGTCCAGCAGCTTTAGGACAGGTCTTGCCCCTGAAGGAGGGAGTCCATCCTTCCAAAACTGAAAAGGTCACCTGGGAGTGAGCAGCAGTGGGATACTTTAAAGGTTACCTCCATCAAACTCCATCAAATATGAATGACATCAGAGCCCCCGACAGGACCCCCCTCCTCCTCCGTACACAAACAGGTCCATTTAGCACAGAGGGGGGGTTTTAAAGAGGCTACAAGAGCTGTGATGCAACACTTTGTTGTTGCTCTGCTTCCACCTGATCCTGTCTGTTAGATTCTCACTCCAGTCTGTTGTTACTTCGAGCCTCAGCTGTCCTCTGTTACAGCTTCCACTCGCTGCAGCCCTGGATTTCTTTTAAAGGTCACGGCGAGGTGGACTGTGACTTCTTGCCCTTATATTTCCACAAATTTGTGTTAACTTATCGATCAGGTTACATCAACACAGAGAGGATAAAGGTTACAGCTGAGCATGCTATCTCTGCAGAGCCTGCCTTATTACCTATGCAGCTGGTCTTCAGATATTATTATACCTGGCAGGAGAAGGAGCCAAAGCTAATACTTAACTGGGGAAATATGCCCATAAATAAACCCTATGTTGTCCTAACTATAATGGGATATTGGCAGTGCTCCTAGCAGAAATCAGGATCTGAAATGGAGCAACTATTCCTCTTATTCACTCCAAAAATGGATATTTTACCTCAGAGAGGGCAGAAAGGTAAAGAATCCAATAAAAGATGAAAATACAGATCAATCTGTTTCCCTGCAAAGAGAAAACAGGCTGCTGTTTACTTCTCTGCAAAGTTGCATCTGACTTACTGAAGCTGAGACTTCTCTCTGTGGAGTTTGAGGATAAAGAGATGCAGCGAGGCAGATTACAGGTGTCGGCCAGATGTTTGTGCAGGATGCTGGGTGATAAATAGAGTGTATTTGGCTGTGTGCTCGTCAGTGATGTCACTGTTTTTGGCGCTTCAAATCTGGTAGGTTTTTTCATTATCACATTTTATTTTCGACACTGGAGGTTAGTTTGCACAGGACAGAATATCTCTAGCGTCTTCATACATCAGTGGAACTTCACACGGGTTGTTTCTCTTACCGTAGTTTTTTATTCTCACATATTCTGGCATGTAACACCGTCCAAATGAGGGCTCTTATTTGCCGTTACAGTCTTTAATTCCCCTCCCTCTTCCCTCAACCTGTTTAGAGAACCAAAACCCAAAGAATCCATCCATCCATTGTCTTGACCGCTTATCCCAATCTGGGTTGCGGGGAGCCTATCCTAGCTGACATTGGGCGGAAGGCAGGGTACAACCTTGGACAGGTAGCCAACCCAGGGTTCCCACTCTTTTCCAGAGATCATTTTCCAGGACATTTTCAGTGATGATCAAGCTGGTATGACAGTCTAAATTTAGTTCCTAATTTAGCTCCTAAATAGTGTTGCAGTAACGCTGTCCAGAGGATGGGGGTGTGGCTGTCGAGCTACAGGTGGGCGGACCTTCCTGGTCACGTGACCAATTTATCAATGAGACGGTAACGCTTTGGTCTTGATTAGCTCAGGCAGACACCTGCTGGAGGGGCGAGAAGAAAGAGACGCTGTTGTCAGAAGCCGTAGAAAGACATTCTTGGGAAGTTTTTCCGTTGAGTTTTGTCGTGTGTTATATACGTCACCTTAAATAAGAACTGTCATCCGAAACCCTGAGGGGTAACGAGAAGGAAGCAGCGTGAGCTGGTCCCGGAGCCGTGAATGGTGTTCTGGAAAGAAGTCGGCACAGGTAAGGTCCGCCTTTTCCCTTTGCCTTTTTGCTCGACAGCCACCTGATTCCTTCTTTAGTATGGCACGGGCAGCCAACGCTTGGATGCCCTAGACCAGGGGTGTCAAACATGCGGCCCGCGGGCCAAAACCGGCCCACCAGAGGTTCCAATCCGGCCCACGGAATGACTTTGCAAAGTGAAAAAACTACAGAGAAGACATTAACTGCCATTTTTCAATAAAAGTAACTACTATTTCAGATTTGTCCTCTGGGGTTTGCATAAAATCATTGTGCTGCAGGGGGTCCATAATAGTCATCTTTACCTTCTTCATTATTATAATCTCTCTGTTCTTTTGCAGTAAACATTACACTCTGTGTCAGGTGAATGAGTAACCTGTGTGTTTGGTGTGTTCGCAGCAGGTTTCAGGGCTCTAACAGTAAAATATTTGGCCCCACTATGAGACTCATCATGGCAATAAATACAACAGCTGTTTTTGTAGAAAGATAATTCATTAAATGTGAACATTTTCAGAATTGACCTCTACTTTTTTGCACTAAAACAAAGGGAAACATTAAGAGTTGTTGTTACTTATAGGTCATTATGTTATGATTTTACTGGTCTGGCCCACTTCAGATCAACTTGGGCTGTATGTGACCCCTGAACAGAAATGAGTTTGACGCCCCTGCCCTAGACCGAGCTCGTGCCAGGGGTTGTGTTGCCATGACAATAGTCTAATATGTTCCTCTCAGTGGAAGTCTACATTGAAAGATGTGCAGTCTATGGCTATCCATGAAATCATCTCTTACATGCTTAAAAATGATGGCAAATTAATTATAGAACAATGCAACCACAGATGTACAACACTTTATTAGTGCAACCAAGTAACAATGATGGGCAGCTCTCATCTCAGCTTTCTCTTTTGAAAACTGGTCAACTGTTTTCCAGGTTTTCCAGGACGCGTGGGAACCCTGCCAACCTATCACAGGGCAAACATGGAAAGACAGACAACCATCCACGCACACACTCACACCTACGGGCAAATTAGAGTGATTAATTAACCTAGTGAGCATGTTTTTGGACTTTGGGAGGAAGCCGCAGTACCCGGAGAGAACCCATGCATGCACAGGAAGAACATGCAAACTCCACACAGAGAGGCACCCGACAGACCAGGGATTTGAACCGGGAACCTTCTTGCTGTGAGGAACCAGGGGGACCCACTGCACCACCGTGCAGCACAGCCCAAAGATTCAAAAAGGAAAAACACAATACATCTCATATGTATGATAACTTTTATGCTGTCACATGTTATTTTCATCCTTAGTTAAATTCAGTTACACCCATGCATCTCAGACACAGTACCTAAAGGAGTTACAAGATAGGATGTTGATTAAAAAGGGAATCAACTGGGCAGATTACCTGAGTCTGAGTCCCAGTTGATTCCCGGTTTATTAACATTAGAATGATCAATGAAGTTGCAGCGCGGTGCGTCGTGTGTAAATGTGCGCTGCGCCTCTGTTAATGGAAAAGCAGACTCTGCAATGTGATCACTGCAGGTGTCTAATAACTTCTTAATACCTGAAGCCCAGAAGTTGAACTGATCAAACATTATCATGAAGTCACTCTTGAGGCTAACCCCCAATTTACACAAGCATGTGCGCACATCGCAGCCAATACGTTCCCATTCTAGTCAATGCTCGTATGTACACAGGGCGTGCTGCGGTGCATCTCAGCTCCATCTCAGGAGTGTGCCCACGATACGCTTCAAGTCTATTTTCGACGGAGCCCGCGCCCAGAACGCATCAATCTGCACAGAAAAGAACGACCTGGACAGGAAGTCAGGCACGAGGATTTCATGCAACATCTACCAATTTCAAAATAAAACACCATATACGAACTCCCAACTGTTTAAAGATCGTTAAGATCAGAAATACTCATCGATTATGGATGTAAGCTACAAACAGCCACATCTCAGTGATCCAGGTCGACTACAACAGGACTTTAAGATGATGACTGTGTCAGAAGGTAACAGGGCAACAAAATAGAGCAGAATTATTCATATTTAAAGGTGACATATCATGCAAAATTGACTTTTTAATGGTTCTCTACCTGAAATATGTTTCCCTGGCATGTCTACAAACCCCCCGAGAATGAAAAAAATCCATTCTGCCCCTGTTCTGATTTCTACACCTTTCTATAAATGTGTGCTGAAACCAGCCGTTTCAGACTTCCGTGTTTTTGTTACGTAACAACAATATCCGGTCTGTCACGGAGTCAGAGCTCGGAGCTTGTTCAGCCCATAGACTGTATAAAATAATACTGAATCCCTCCCCCGTTTTTCATTACCTGCACACATGTGTGCTAACAAGGAGCTTAGGAGGGAGGCATGCTAGTTGTAGGCTGTCTTAATAAACACAAAGGTCGGTTTTACTCCCCACGTCTGCAGATTTGAAGATCTAGTGGATGATTTTTACTTATCATGGATAAGTGCTAGCGCTAATTAGCATAGCCACATAGCTACATGTTCATAGCTGTAGCTGTGTACCAAGACACACGTCAACATACTGACAAATAAAACAACAAGAAACACAGAATCTGTGACCAATCCTTCAGAAAAGGTCCTGCTGCCTTTCTGGCAGAGATCGGTTTTACTCCCCACGTCTGCAGATTTGAAGATCTAGTGGATGATTTTTATTTGTCATGGATAAGTGCTAGCGCTAGTTAGCATAGCCACATAGCTACATGTTCGTAGCTGTGTACCAAGACACATGTCGACATACTGATAAATAAAACAACAAGAAACACTAAATCTGTGACCAATCCTTCAGAAAGGTCCTGCTGCAGGCGCCTCTCCGTCAGAATCAGATTCTGGATCAGATTCAGAGGGTTGAAGTAACGCGATCTCTGAGCAGCCGTGTATATTCAGCCAACATGTAAACATTAGATCAACGTGCTGGAGAGCCGAGGCACATCCACTTCCGGAGGGGGCGTGGTCAGAGAGAAAACAGAGTGTTCTGAGGACTGCTGAAGAAAAGGACTTTTCAGGCTTGCCAAAATCTGATTTCAAAGTGTTTTTTTGAGCATAAACTTTAAAGACATGTTTTGGGGACCTCTTAGACCAATATATATTGATGAAAAAAGTGTGATATGTCACCTTTAACTCATCTAAACCTGCAAAATCTAAATGTTATAGTAATGCAGCAGACTCAGTGATGATAGAAGCAGAATACTCTCCAAATGAGCAGAAATTCAACCACAGCTGATCCTTGCTGCTCTGAGCTGGTGCTACACTCCAAACATGCTTCCTGTGTAGCAGGGCGCAAACCGCCAGACAGAGCAAACACGCGGCACATCCTGTGTAAATTTGGGATAACACTTCTATTAGCTTGCTATCAGTAACGTCATGGATAGACCAAGAAGGTTAACTATCAGCTCTCACGGACGTTTCTGTGTGCATCCTGTACAGATGTCTGATAAGTTTCATCTTCTCCACAATGACTCTTTTACATATCAAACAACTCAGCCAGCTGTCAGCCAAACTAGCCACACTCCTTAATATTCCTAATTATGCAAATATCTCAGCTTTAATAAGATCAGAGTGAAACCAACCCCTGAACAGTTGTTGAAAATTAAGAAATGAGGTATGGGGATTGAAACACTTTTGGAAACAGGCTATGAACTTGTTTCACTCTGCTGTAAACGCAGGCATGTTAGCATGGAGCTCAATGGGTTTCCTTTATGGAGAGAATATTGTGTCTTTAATATGCAATCAAAAATAATGGATTTGAGAACAAAAAACAATTTTGCAAACAAAATTATGATTTGAAAAATATGAAATAATGCTATGAATAAAGAAAATATATTTGTGATTAAAAATGTATCTTTATAAATCCACTCTTTTTTTGTTACAAACAAAATTATTATTCTCACGAACCACAGATTTGTTTGCGTTTCCAGTTTTTGCATTTGCGTTTCTACATAACTGTCATGGGCGGGACCTCCCCTGAGAGATGCAAGAAGCCTCCTGATTGGTCAGTCTCACTCAGAGAGACGGTGTGACAACTTCCGCCCCAACAAGTTGTTGCCGCAAAGGGAGACATATCAACATGGAGAAACAGGTACGTTTTGCGTAACATACCTGTCTATTTTCTGTCTTATTGGTGCTTTTAAGGTTACACTTGTCGTTCGTTCTTCCAGTGTTTTTTTCCCCTAACCGTTTTAGACAGCGGTATCAGACATTAACACCTAACACGCTGTGTGCTCGTCATAAGTGACTGACTTTATTACCGCCCGGCTTTAGGGTTAGGGTTTGATCATGTTTTATTTATCACTGTCGCTGGTAAAACATGATCAAACCCTAAGGGTTGAAGATCAGTGAAAATATGGCCCCTTTTATGCTTTTAGTTTCTTTTTACTTAACTTAAAGGAGGAATGACCCCTCAACAATCCACACACACGCCTCCTGATTTGTTCTGATAGTATATCTAATGAAAAAGTTTGTTTATTTATTTATAAACAGGCCGATAACTATGAAATTAGGATAACTGTCACTAAAGCCGGGCGGTAATAAAGTCAGTCACTTATGAAGAGCACACAGCGTGTTAGGTGTTAATGTCTGATACCGCTGTCTAAAACGGTTAGGGGAAAAAAACACTGGAAGAACGAACGACAAGTGTAACCTTAATAGCACCAATAAGACAGAAAATAGACAGGTATGTTACGCAAAACGTACCTGTTTCTCCATGTTGATATGTCTCCCTTCGCGGCAACAACTTGTTGGGGCGGAAGTTGTCACACCGTCTCTCTGAGTGAGACTGACCAATCAGGAGGCTTCTTGCATCTCTCAGGGGAGGTCCCGCCCATGGCAGTTATGTAGAAACGCAAATGCAAAAACTGGAAACGCAAACAAATCTGTGGTTCGTGAGAATAATAATTTTGTTTGTAACAAAAAAAGAGTGGATTTATAAAGATACATTTTTAATCACAAATATATTTTCTTTATTCATAGCATTATTTCATATTTTTCAAATCATAATTTTGTTTGCAAAATTGTTTTTTGTTCTCAAATCCATTATTTTTGATTGCATATTAAAGACACAATATTCTCTCCATATTCCTTTGCCTTTGGAGCTGGTCTCAACTGGACGCTGCAGGATCGGCTTTTTTGAATTGGTGTGTATGTGGTTTCAGGTACTTCCAGAACCAGCCTCAAGCGGATCCTTGATGAACTGCAGTTTTTAGCACTTCCGCATTGGACTCATATTTTTAGACCAGAGGTTACAGCTTGGACACAACAAGCTTCCACTCCACTTTTTTTGGTATCAGGGTGACATTTCCAGCTCTGAATGATTGGTGTTCCAACAAAAAGCAGCATCAACCTGCAATGTGGACACAGGCCTTTAGTTATCATATTCAAATCCTATCCTGTGGGTCTTTTGTTTTAAGCCGAGCGGGGGACTCTGTCGTTCAGGCTGCATGGAAATCAGGAGAAGCTGAATTTGTTGCTTGAGGCTCCAGAGTATTTATCACAACCTCTTAACAAGCCCTCACATTCAGAGCCGAGGTGCATTGTGTCTGAATTAGAAACCTCTTAATGTTGAACAGGTTGCAGAACTATTGCACTGGCACAAAGTCTGTTCCCTGTTTAAATGTAGGTGTTAAGCTCACATTGCATTTTTCTGGAGGAACACATTTTTGTAAGATAACCTGCTGCTTGAAATGAACCGGGGGTCTGTTTGTACACAAACAGAGAGGGTTTTTACAGCAGAGCACAGGTTGATGTGAGAAACAGAAGAGATGAATTATTCTGAGTGAGATGACACACTCAGAAAAAAGCATCTTCCTACCTTATGTTCTTTTGGCTGAGTCAAAAGGTCAAAAAGTTGCTGTCTCCTTATAACAAATGATCAAACACCTTTCAAACAACAAAGGCAGAACATCTCATGCACAGAGATTTGTAAAGTAAATGTAGAAATGCACGCTCCCAGCCCATTGAGAAGCACCCTGTTGACCCCAGACAGTCCTGCAGGTCCCCCCCCATCCTCCCTCAGCTTTGATCCGCTGTTAATAATAGATCGTGGTCAGCTAGTCAAGTCTTCCTCCTGCTTCGGGCGGCCTCCGAGGCCTCCTGTTACAAGGATTCTATACCCAGCCTTTTTTTCATACAGACCGCACAGACCGGGAAAAAGCAGCTTCCCTGCCCACGGCTACTTGCTGCGCTTTCCTGTTTTGGAGAGCGAGTCGGAGGTTCGCACAGTCACCGGGGGAGGAGGAGGAGGAGGAGGAGAAAAGGAGAAATTCAGCAGTTAATTTCCATGTGAGGAAAATGAAGCGAGGAAAAAATAACCACAAAGAATTGCTTTATGTAATCTTTTATGTCTGAGTCTGCATCCTCAATTTATGAGTCTGTAAACAGTATGCACATATTTCATCACTGTGAGGCGACTGAGCGTGTGTGTGTGTGTGTGTGTGTGTGGGTATATGAGGAGATGAAGGAGGGGGTTGTTTTAGCACCACAATATTACAACGTGAATAATGCATATAATCCACCTTTTCAGTGTGAAATGAGACTGGTCCATTAAAAAGCTACTAAATGAAATAGAGGATAAGAATCAGAGTCAGCAGGCGGTCAAGCTCAGAGGAGCAGCAGCAGCAGAGTCAGGGCTCTGGGGTCAAGGCTGATTTATACTCCTGTGTCGCCCCTACGCAGCAGGGGCTGACGTGGACATGAGGACCACACACTTGTGCATCGATGCGTCCGTGTCTCGCAGCAATTCTCCTCCGAAACACTAGAGGGCAGTGTGGTCTCTCTGATAGCCGGTCGCCTGTTTCCAGCCCTGCGACCATCTCTGTTTCCTTTTCCACAGCAATTCAGAGCGTGTTATGTTAATCTACAGCTGATACATGTTGCTGTTTATCAGGCTGCCCCAATAAGTCTCTAAAGACTTCAGCTAGTTCAAAACGCTAGAACTAGGAAGAGGGAGCACATCTCTCCAGTGTTAGCTTCTCTTCACTGGCTCCCTTTAAAATGTAGAATAGAATTTAAAATCCTTCTTTTAACCTACAAAGCTCTTAAAAATCAGACACCCTCGTATCTTAAAGAGCTCATAGTGCCCTATTACCCCTCTAGAACTCTACGCTCCCAACATGCAGGCTTGCTAGTTGTACCTAAAGTCTCTAAAAGTAGTATGGGAGGTAGAACCTTCAGTTATCAGGCCCCTCTCCTTTGGAATCATCTACCAGTCATGGTCCGGGAGGCAGACACCCTCTCTACTTTTAAAAGTAGGCTTCAAACTTTCCTTTTTGATAAAGCTTATAGTTAGAGCTGGATCAGGCTTGGACCAGCTTTTGTTATGCTGCTATAGGCTTAGACTGCAGGGGGAACTGAGGCACTCACACACTGGGATCCTATAGCTCACCCCCTTCCCCCCAACCCCTTCATCACTTACTTTAACTCTGCCTGTCCCATTAAAGTTACTAACCATAGACCTTTCTGGAGTCCCTGAGCTCCCTTGTCTCGTAGATTCCTCTGAGCTGCCGTAGACGTCCTCCTGCTGCGGACCATCTGGACTCCAGCGGCAACAGCTTCTACGACTCGTCTCATCACTATCACTTCTCTCTCTTACTCCCCTCTATCTGTCTTTCCAGACCCAACTCAGTCGAGGCATGATGGCTGTCTAACATGAGTCTGGTCCTGCTGGAGGTTTCTGCCTGTTAAAAGGAAGTTTTTCCTCGCCGCTGTAACTAGCTAAATACTGCGATGTGCAATGCTCATGATGGATTAAGGTGGGGTCAGACTGAGTCTTACCCTGTCTTGGAGTTGGGTCTCTGTTCATAATTTGACATAGAGTGGTCTAGACCTCCTATGTTTGTAAAAGCGCCTTGAGATAACGTTTGTTGTGATTTGGCGCTATACAAATAAAGATTGATTGATTGATTGATTGATTGATACAGACATGATTACATTAAAAAACAGAGAGGAGGAGGAGATGAAATACACGGCCGATGAGCGGGGATCCTGGAAGTGCTGTAAATGTGGGAAATACCATGCCGCTGTGTCAACCAATCACAGGGCTTGCAGTCTGCGTCGATTGTACAGGTAGTTACATTTTTGGAGGAGGTGCACGTCAGCTAGTGTAATGATCACCCTCTGTAACTGTCTCTTTAAGTGACATTTGCTGTTTGTTAATTACCTTGGTAACCTAAGGTCAAGACTGGGGTCAGAGCAGAGTCATCTTCCAGGCCGCATGCTGCTGGACCGAACGCAAGCAGAGCGTTTTATATTTTTATGTCTTTTCTTTCTGAAACATCATATCTGAGTTATGCTTAAGCTTCACCTGCATAAGTTTTATTTGCATCTTTACCGACCCTTGAAGACCCCCCTGATCTCTACAATAGGTACAGGAACTATGAGGACCTCCAGCGTAGGGTGCGTCATCGATTCGACGCAGAAGTATAAATCAGGCTTCACATGAAGCTATTTGACTGTAGCTTAAGACAAGGGTACCCAAAGTGTGGGTCGGGACCCCCTAGAGGGTTGCAAGACACAGATTCGGGGTTGTGAGATGTCTTCCAGAATGAGTTTTTTTTTTAAGTGATCTAAAAATAGTACATTTTACCCATTATAGTAAAAAAAAACAACAACAGAATTGGTTGCTAAACTTGAAATAAAACCTTGAAAATAGGAAATGTAATGAGTTTTCTGCCTTTCTTTGTTGCCAGATGACTCCTAAGTTTAGGGTTAGTAAACAGTTAATTATTAAAAGCAAAAACTACAATGGCTGACCGATCTGCAAGAGTCAAAACAACCTTCAACAGGAGAAACAGGCTGCAAATTCAGTGATATCACTCATTTAGAAACACCCAAAAGTCTTTGAGACATGCAGCAAGTGGAAACATGTTGCATGGGACACAACATAAGCAGCTGCATGAACAACAAATGTGCTGCCAGTACATAAATAATGTAAATCTAGAAATGCACAAACAGAAAATACATTCAAAGAAGAAATGCTGCTAAACAAGTCTTGAAAACAAATGTTCAAATCTTGCATTCAGTAAGAGTTTAGAGCCATAATCTACTGAAACACTGACAAGAAACATACTTACTTTGTACAATTAGATGTTATTGTGTCACCTATTTATAAATCTTATTAATATCACACTGATGTTAATACATGTGTGTTCCTCTGGCCCAATCCAGCTTTTAAAAGATGCTTTTTTTTAAATGTGCTTGAAGGGTTAGTGTGTTACGGCCTCAAAAACTAAACAAAAACAAGGTGTCAAAGTGGAGACTGGTACATTTTAAAAAGGAACACCACACAAAAATCCCAGGTTTTATAACCCACATGCTTAAAAGCAGAAAAACAGAACGTTCAGAAATCAAGAAAACAAGAACAAGGGAGACAAAAAAGGATCAGAGACCTCGGTCAAAACGATGGAAAGGGGCCAGGAAAGCCGCAAAATACACCCTCGCTCCCAGCACCTCTCCTGAAACTCACAAAGAAGAGACACTAACCTGAGAGAAGTAGAAAAAACTGATAACTAGACCATCGTTGGTCTCAAGCCCAAACCAAAACAATAAAGTAAAATAACAAAACTCAGCACTCTGAAACACGTCGGGGGAATTCAGCCTGGGGAGAAAGGAGGATTCAATACTCCTCACCTAAACTGTGCTGCTCAGCAAATGTGGCTCTGAGAGAGTCTCTGCAGTACCTGTCCCTCTTTATCGCCTGCACCTAGTGGTAATAGCAGAGAGGTGTGCTGTAGGCAGAGGGCAGAGGGAGACCAGAGAGACCTGAGTCACAGGTAACACAGGGACGTGGGCTTCAAGGCGTCATCCAATGGTTTATTAACCCTCCTCTTATGTTGCGGGTCAAATTGACCCTTTTTAAAGTCTATCTTCCAAACCAGCTAAATGCAGCATCAAAATATGTGCAGCATGTGACAGAAGAGGTGTCATGTTCATTTATTGACACCAGTTCATAAAAATAAAAAAAAATTCAAATGTAAAATAAAATAAAGAAAAATCTATGTCATGTAAAAATATTGCATTTATATGTAGGTCTTTCCAATGTACATTAAAACAAGTTTTAACATTAATTTAAATGAAAAAGGAGTGAGTTATCCTCATTGAACCATGACCTGTGAGAATTAAGGAACACCAATGGACTCAATCTTGATTTAAATCAGGGGTGTCAAACATGCGGCCCGCGGGCACAAAACCGGCCCGCCAAAGGTTCAAATCCGGCCCGCGGAACCACTTTGCAAAGTGAAGAAATTACAGAGAACACATTAACTGGAATTTTTCAATGAAAGTAACTACTATTTCAGATTTGTCCTCTGGGGGGGGTCACATCAAATCATAGGAGTAAACCAAAACCTGAACAATCCTTTTTTTCTTAAAGTGAGAAGATAGATTACTTGCTATTTGCAAAATTCAGTTGAGATCAGGCGGCAACCTCTGGTCTATAAAATATGAGTCCAATGTGGAAGTGCTAAAAAATGCAGTTCATTGAGGATCCGCTTGAGGCTGGCTCAAGGCGATCTTTACAGCAGAAATAAACATGTTTACAGCCTGGTACGAAAGACGAGTGTAGTCTGGATAGATCATTTCTCTATCGGCACACACTGCAGGGCAGGGGCGTCAAACTCATTTCAGTTCAGGGGCCACATACAGCCCTGGAAAACAGTTGACCAGTTTTCCAGTACTGGAAAACACCTGGAAAAAGTCAAATGTCCTGGAAAATGATTCCATCGTGACTGCGTGTGACCTGACATGATTAAAAAAACACATCCCCATTCAACATTTGTGGCCATTTCTGTCATTCAGATCTATTTAGGTCAATTTATGCACCGATCCTCTGATTATTATTATTATTTATTTATTTCAGTGAGGCAGCTTCCAGAGTCCTTGCTGGCTCTTTTGTTTTTTTCTTAGCTAATTTTATATTTTTTGAGAAAAGAGAAAGCTGAGATGAGAGTTGCACATCATTGTTACTTGGTTGCACTAATAAGGTTGCATTGTTCTATAATTAATTTGCCATCATTTTTAAGCATGTAAGAGATGATATCATGGATAGCCATAGACTGCACGTCTTTCAATGTAGACTTCCACTGAGAGGAACATATTAGACTATTGTCACGGCAACACAACCCTGGCACGAGCTCGGTCTAGGGCAGGGGCGTCAAACTCATGTCAGTTCAGGGGTCACATACAGCCCAAGTTGATCTGAAGTGGGCCAGACCAGTAAAATCATAACATAATGACCTATAAGTAACAACAACTCTTAATGTTTCCCTTTGTTTTAGTGCAAAAAAGTAGAGGTCAATTCTGAAAATGTTCACATTTAATGAATTATCTTTCTACAAAAACAGCTGTTGTATTTATTGCCATGATGAGTCTCATAGTGGGGCCAAATATTTTACTCTTAAAGCCCTGAAACCTGCTGTGAACACACCAAACACACAGGTTACTCATTCACCTGACACAGAGTGTAATGTTTACTGCAAAAGAACAGAGAGATTATAATAATGAAGAAGGTAAAGATGACTATTATGGACCCCCTGCAGCACAATGATTTTATGCAAACCCCAGAGGACAAATTTGAAATAGTTGTTACTTTTATTGAAAAATGGCAGTTAATGTCTTCTCTGTAGTTTTTTCACTTTGCAAAGTCATTCCGCGGGCCGGATTGGAACCTCTGGCGGGCCGCATGTTTGACACCCCTGGTCTAGGGCATCCAAGCGTTGGCTGCCCGTGCCATACTAAAGAAGGAATCAGGTGGCTGTCCAGCAAAAAGGCAAATGGAAAAGGCGGACCTTACCTGTGCCGACTTCTTTCCAGAACACCATTCACGGCTCCGGGACCAGCTCACGCTGCTTCCTTCTCGTTACCCCTCAGGGTTTCGGATGACAGTTCATATTTAAGGTGACGTATATAACACACGACAAAACTCAACTTTCCAAGAATGTCTTTCTACGGCTTCTGACAACGGCGTCTCTTTCTTCTCGCCCCTCCAGCAGGTGTCTGCCTGAGCTAATCAAGACCACAGCGTTACCGTCTCATTGATAAATTGGTCACGTGACCAGGAAGGTCCGCCCACCTGTAGCTCGACAGCCACACCCCCATCCTCTGGACAGCGTTGCCGCAACACTATTTAGGAGCTAAATTAGGAACTAAATTTAGACTGTCATACCAGCTTGATCATCACTGAAAATGTCCTGGAAAATGATCTCTGGAAAAGAGTGGGAACCCTGGGTTGGCTACCTGTCCAAGGTTGTACCCTGCCTTCCGCCCAATGTCAGCTATGATAGGCTCCAGCCTATCTAATGCAGCAATTTGGAAGATATTGAGATTATGAGTCTTCCAATGAGAGGCACAGCTGACTTGACTGACAGGCGGGAACACTGTAGTTGTTGGCTAGTCAGCCAGCCTCTTTACATCACAATAGCTCGACAGCAGTCGAGCAGCATATTGTATACAGTCTATGGTGCTGACTGAGTGAACCAGAAGCTGAAAAGCGTTTGTTTTTTTTCAGGACTTTTTTTCTCAAAGTGATAAAATAAATGACTTCCTGTTTGCATAATCCGATTGAGATTCATAAATATTTTTTTGGGCACTTTAAGATGATCCACTAACTACTAACACTAGCACTACACCGCTGCATACAACACTGTCCAGCAAGCAAACTGTTCATGCTGGAACTGAGGGGTCCAAAATAGTCAACTTTACCTTCTTCATTATTATAATCTATCTGTTCTTTTGCAGTAAACATTAAACTCTGTGTCAGGTGAATGGATAACTTGTGTGTTTGGTGTGTTCGCAGCAGGTCTCAGTGCTTAAAGAGCAAAAGCCCACTGTGAGACTCATCATGGCAAAAAAGACCATACAAGCATATTATGTTATGATCTTGCTGGTCTGGCCCACTTCAGATCAATTTGGGCTGTGTGTGGCCCCTGAACTGAAATGAGTTTGACGCTCCTGATTTAAATGGTTAGTAATGGAGTTTAAATTTTGATTTAAAAAGTGTGTTTTTTGGGTTCTGACACTTTTGGATAATTGAATATGCCCCGGGTCAAATTGACCCAGGAACATTATTGCTGTTCCAGAGAAACGAACATAACAGGAGGGTTAAAAAATGTTGCCCAATGATGGGGAGCACCACATGGTAGATGCTAAGTCCACTTACTTGTAGGTGAACTAAGTCACAGGTAAAGAGGTGCAGCTGTGGTGAGCTTTTAGCCTTCTGGCAAACAGCTACAAAGTGACCACCTGTAAGTCAACTCAGCCAAGCCCTTCATTTAACCCATTTATGGATGACTCCTCGCCTTTATATCATCTTTATGGATCCATTATTCAGATCATAACTGTTTAGTTTTTCTTACCCAGGCTGTATATGCATTTAAATCTAAAGCTGGGGCCTTTAAAACAGGAGTTTTTGGGCTTTTGCAATTACTAGGACACTCCAGAAAGTGCAGTTTTATTTGCACTTCTGCACTGACTTCATTTTTTAATACTAGAGTTATTGTTGAAGAGGTAAAGGTAGGTAGGGCTAACTCGTTTTAGTGTAGGCAGTCTTCAGGACGGTGTATCTATCAGGATACATGGAAGGATGAGGAGACGGTGCGTGCACTTAGCTGCCATACGGCCAGCAGTATTTATTTCCTTCCTCACACAGTTAAATAGGTATATTGTAGTAGTCTGGAAAAAAATCACACACAGTAAACATATAAGGCGCTGGTACACAGTAAACTGAAAATGCACTGACATGTATAAATGTATAGGACATAAAGGGATATAAACACACACTCATGAAAATACTTATACACGAAATCAAAACACTTACTTTTCGTCAGCGACTCAAATAAAACAGTGAAAGGAAGGAACAGGAGGAGCAGGTAAACTATCAACTAGGCACACAAACTACTGCTCTGCCCGTCTCTCCCCAAACATGCACACTCTGAACGCAGCCTAACGAGCTGCATGGCTGTTTCTGAAACGGCCTGCTACATACTACTTACTAATGTAGTAGGCAGTAGGTATTGCCTACTACATACTGCGTTTGAATTTAGTATTTAGTATGACTGTTCTGTCCGATCTGTCATGCAGCATGCTGAGCCAGACTTCGCTGGATTTCAAAAAATGAGGAAAAAGAAAAAGCAGAACGAGCGCTGTGCATTATGGGAAACAGTACGCGAGGAAGACTGGTCCGATGCACACTTAGATATTTTCCCGAATCAGTAGACATCCGGGGAGTTTTGGCTTACTGCAGATTTTGCTCTTGTTCACATACTACTTACTACATACTGAATTTTGGACATATCAGTACGTACTGCTAGTATAGTAGGCGATTTCGGAAACAGCCTATGACTCATGCATGCAGGCAGAGCATGACCATTAACCCCTTACTCCCTGAGCCTCTGAAACAGTTATGCTGCATGTGTGTGTAGGTCCTTAATTTGCACACAAATACCTTTAAAGCTTTATATACTGACAATAAAAGGCTTCAAGAGTCTGAGTTGGACTAATAAGGTAAACAGTAAAAATGAATAAACCAGACTCACCCTGTTTCAGTTTTATCAGATACCTCACTGTCTGCTTTAAAAAGATTTAGGAGATTATTAATCTGTTTACAGGATGTGAGCTACTTTGCATCTGACATATATAACTGTTATATATATATATATATATATATATATATATATATATATATATATATATATATATATATATATATATATATATATATATATATATAACATCTTACTCTGCACATTTATTTCTGGTCTATCTTCTGAGTGTTTCCAGCCTGGCATGTGGTTGTTTCAGTAAAATGGATCAAACAATCAAGCTGAGAAGTGAAAATCCATCCAGCTACGGCGAGCTGCTGCCATGGAAATGAACAAAGATTCATTGACCAAGCCACCCTTTGCACATGTACCCTCCATGTGTGCATGCATGTTTGTGCATTTACGTCAACACTTGCTTTCAGTTGTGTCTGGGAAGGGAGCATTGATGTATTGATGCCCGAGTTAAGGTGAGATTGCACTTTGGGAGAATGGAAGCCACATCCTGTTTACACGTGAATCGATACCGTTACAAGTCTAAACGCTGAAAAACGTCCAGGTCACAGAGGAGAGGAGGGACCCTGCATGAGGCTGGATATAGAAGCAGGAGCGAGGAGGCGTGGATGTGTGTAAGTACGCGGCGCTGTATATTCAGAAATAGAAACGGATGAAGAATGAGGGAGAACAGTGTGCTCTTTGCCTTCCTGAGCACTCAGCGGCGCGATGTGATGTGAGATAACTTTGAAAGGCATAAAACAGAGCAGCGCCTGGTGAGCTGCACGTCAGACCACAGAGCGGGGAGGAATAATTGATTACAATGTATACAGGCGTGTGAGGAGACTTTCTGCAGGTAAAACCCATCACTACATTTTAGAGGCAACACTAGCTTCTCTAATTAAGTGCCAAAAACATCAACAACAACCTCTGTAGATCTCAGGAAGAGATTTAATAACTGTAAGCAACAGTGTGCTGTCACACAGGAAGAAGCTCCAACTTTAATATTCTGTCACAGAATGTTTTGCTGAGCATGCAAGCTTTTTCATCCGTCGTCACCGTTCACATTATGCACACTTCAGAGCTCACACTTTGCAGATCTGTGCTCCAGTACGATGAGGAGCAGAATCAGTAGAGTATAGGGATTTGCTTGTCTCAGGGGAATTTTCCATCATGTTATTTTGTTTGCATGCAATCTTTCTCATCAAAATCCACTTTGTGAGTCATTACAAGCTAACAAATCACATGATGTGTGTGTCAACAGGCCTTATCTCCCACTGTTCTTCAAACGAATGAAACCAATCAGATGTGTTCAACTTCAAAACAAACTCGGCTCATGTTTCTCAATCAATCAATCTTTATTTGTGTTGCGCCAAATCACAACAAACGTTATCTCAAGACGCTTTTACAAACAGAGCAGGTCTAGACCGCTCTATGTCAAATTATGAACAGAAACCAAACACCAAGACAGGATAAGATCCAGTCTGACTCCACCTTAATCCACCTGTACCTCTGAGGTGGTCATGAGCAGCACTGGCGCCCCCCAGGGGACTGTTCTGGCGCCATTCCTCTTCACCCTCTACACCTCCGACTTCCGCTTCAACTCCGGTTCCTGCCACCTCCAGAAGTTTTCCGACGACTCCTCCATCGTTGGACGCATCAGTGAAGATGACGAGGAGGAGTACAGAGGACTGATAGAGAGCTTCATCACGTGGTGCGACAGCAATCATCTGAAGCTCAACATCAGCAAGACTAAGGAGCTGGTGGTGAACTACCGGAGGAACAGGAGGCCCCCAGCCCCAGTCCTCATCCAGGGGGAGGAAGTGGAGAGGGTGGACTCATACAAGTACCTTGGGGTCCAAATAAACAATAAACTGGACTGGTCCACCAACACTGATGCCATCTACAGGAAGGGACAAAGCATGCTCACTTTTATACACTACGATGCCTTTTTAGAGCTAATAGAGGACAAAGCATAGTATGCATTGGCTACATGTGTTTGACAAGATAGACCAAAACAATGCATATATAGTCTGAGGTCCTCCTCTTCCACCCAACTCACCCTCCCACCTGCTCGCTTGACCACCATGGGGGCCTTCAGCCGTTTGCCCCCCCGCCCCTGGAACTCTCTCCCCCAGGACTTACATAATTCCACCTCTCCCACCACCTTCACATCCCGCCTCAAAACTCACCCTTACCACCAAGCCTACTCACTTTACTTTATCCTTATGAGACTGGAATGACTTCACTTTCATTTTTCTAGTGTTGCATTGTTATCCTGTTGTATTTATGTTTTTATTTACTGTTGAGTGTTGTTTTTTTTAACAGTTGGTATGTTGTAATGTGACCTTGAGTGTCCAGATAGGCGCCTATAAATAAAATGTATTGTTATTATTGGGGGTGACCCCAAATAGTGGAATATTCGACTATTCGTTCTAACGAGTCTTAGTCGACTGCCAATCTCATAGTGGAATATTTGCATATGAAACGTGGATCATTCCATTTAAACCATGGGGGTGCTCAATGTCTAATTTTACATTATTTTCCTGTTTCCCTTAAAAACAGTGTCTCATTTAGCCTATTTTGATACAAATATAGACTTATTTAATGTAATTCTGAGAACAGCTCTTGAAGTGTTAAATCTCCTTAAAGTGGTAATTAAATCTCCCCTGGTAATTAAAGGTGGACTCTCCCATTTAGCAGGAGCTGTGGAGCAGACGTACCTCAGCTGGTCTTTAAATCTTTCTACGTTCATAGCAGCTCAAAATGTCAGGAAATAAAACTTCAGTTGATCCTTAAAAACTAGTGATGAAGATGAGGAGCAGCTTCATGAAGAGGGCTGTGAGATCAAGGATTACCGGACCACACAAAAACTGTACGGGGCCAAAAGAACCAGGAGGGATACCCAAAGCTGTCTGAAGCCTCAAAAACAATCCACAGCATCCCATCCACCTCCACACCATCAGAGAGGATATTCTCAAAGACAGGATTTACAGTCAACAAAGACAGGAGCGCACTTCTGCCCGTACACACGATGGTTTTCCTCACGTACAGTTTGAAAAGACTCAAGCGGACAAAGACGCGATGAAAGACTGTTTTAAAAGGTTCTGTTAAGAGATTTAAAAACCCTTTAGCTGGTTCAGGTTTGATTTTGAACATTATAAAAATGTTTAGCCTTAAGTTGGACAAACTACCCTCTGCAGTGCTGCTCTCTGCTGTGTGAACACTGTTTCAATATCTCCTGATTCCTTTCTCTATAGTGGAGCGTTGTTCCATGTTTAACTGATGGTGGCCTTATTTGAGTTTTCTCTCCTTCATCACTTCGTTGTTTTTGCAATATAGATTTAAATAATCTAAGTTTTATACTTATAATATTCTGTTGTCCCTTTTACTTTAAGATAAGAGTCTCTTAATTGTAAAGGGTTATGTGTAATATTGTCATGCGGTCACCATCATGCAGACTTTGGGTCAATAAGGAAAAACAACAAACATTCCACTATTCATCCACTATGGGCAAAATCTGATGAATCAGATTCCACTAAGCAAATCCTTAGTCGGGCTCACCCCTAGTTATTATTATTATTCTATCCACTCTGTTATGTTCTTAAAATGTCAGAATCAGAATCAGCTTTATTGGCCAGGTATGCTTGAACACACAAGGAATTTGACTTTGGAAAACTGTGCTCTCTTTGTACAAGGCATAAGAATAAGACCTACAATAAAATATATAATAACAATAACATCAGCTATAAATACAAAAGATCAACAAATAGGCATGACTAATATGTACAGGCAACAATAATATGATGATAGTGCAGTGGTGAGTAGCAGAGGTAGTTATTATATTATAAAAATAGTAGTTAAATAATAAAATACATAGAAATATGGAATTCTGCTTTGAGAATTGTTGCATTGTATATTTACAGAGAGTATTGATCCAACAAGTATGACACTGTTATGGTTTAGTGTTCATCAGAGTGACAGCCTGGGGGAAGAAGCTGTTCTTATGGCGGGTTGTTTTGCTGCCGGAGGGGGAGGAGTTTGAATAATTTGTGTCCAGGGTGTGAGGGGTCTGCGGTGATGTGTGTAGCTCCATTCACACATGCATGAAACTCCCAAAATTGTCAGGGGTAGGTTACATGTTTGAACGTAAACAGCCCCCTGTAAAAAAAATTAAGTGAAGTCAGGACGATGATGATGCTAGCATGCAATATCTGCAAACCTGTAAGAGCGACATGCAACAGGATTAAAAAACGTCTGAGGTTGGAGAAAGAGAATCATTTATAAAACAAGAACAGTGAAGATGACTGCACATCTGTTTGTTTCCACATAGCATTTCTATAAATGCAAACAGTCATAGTAAAGGTCTCTGTTGCTTCATCTGCCATCATGTCATGAATGTCCTGCCTCCAGAGACTTATCCCACACCTCAACATGACCACATGTTCCCCAAAGGACTGATACATAAGAGAAGCCAAAATCAAAAATGAACACATGTTTGAAAACACGCCCCACACAAGAAGAGGGATTCAGCTTTCTCTCATGGATTCAGCTCAACACAATGACTTTTGAGTATCAGGAAGAGTTCAGGTATGTTCTCTGCAAAGGCAGCACAAAATCCATGTAATGAAATAAAATATTTGCATCAAAGACAACTGTCTAAGTCTTCTTACAATTTAGATCCCCCTTGCTAATACCACTGTTCTAAATCTGCATGATTTTAATCCCTGCATCAGCATGGATTAGCACTCTCTATCACTTGTGTGTTTTTGTAATAACAAGCCGGGATGGTACCATAGCATCAATTAGTCATGTAAATGTCATCACCATTATTTAGACTGGGATATGATACCTCTGCTCGGAGCTGCAGGGGTTTAAATGAGAGCTTAAAATGAAATGAGAGGAATGGGGAATCTCTCCTGACAGTATCCACACAGCTGCAGATAAAATATTAAACAGGGACCTCCGGGGCTCGACGGCTATCTGATTGGCAATAAAACCCACTCCAACAATTTGAAACTGGGCTAATTAAGACAATGAGACATGGCAGGAGGAGACACACAATGAGGGAGCTAAAAGAAGGGAGGGGAGTGTGTGATCAGGTTGTATTATATTTCCTTTATTACCTCTGATTTTATCTCGCAGAAGAAAAAAAAAAAAAACAATCTGCCCCGTCTTCCCCTCGCGCTCCACACGCCTCGCCATCTGTTGTTTTTCTGACTGAATTGTTCTCTCATGTTGCACTTGTGCTCTCGCAGCGGCCAAGATTGTCTAACTGTACCTCAATTTCTGCAGAGATGAAGAAAAAAAAAAAAAAATGAAATGAACAAAATACCTATTTCTACACAGATACAGTTTCGCTCGGCCCAGATTGGAATGAGTCTATCTCTGGCTCTTGCAGAAAATGTAATCACACTTGAAGAAAAAAGAAAAAGCTGCCAACTCTGGCCCCGGGTGATGTTGAAGTCAGGATGAAAGTAGAAAGATAGAGCTGCAAACCTTTAAAAAAATAAAATAAAATCCAAGCGCTGTCAGTGAAGGCATCAAAAAACTACTTTCCCCAGTTGCTTTCCTCTCAGGCCTTTGATATGCTTTAATAAATGTTAATAGAATACAGAGTGCTCAGGGTAGAGTTTAGGAATTACAAATTGTGGAGCTCATTTCGTAGGCATCCTCATGGGACTTCTTGGACTCCAGCACCTTGACACATTCCCTTGAGGGCTTCGAAAAAGGGAAGGAATGAGCGGCGTGCAAGAGTGTAAATTGACTGGAGGGAGAGGCTGCCAAGCAAACGCGCAGATGGTTGTGTCAAGCTGGCGATGGATGGAGGGGGGGGGGGGGGGGGGGAGTAGGAAGAGGAGGAAGAGGAGGAAGGGAGGGAGGGGGTGCATGTGGATGTATTTGGCACACTGCAAGCATCTGGCGCTGGTGGCACAGGAAATAACGTGCATCCTCACAACATCACGACCATCCTCATTACCGACGACAGCCCGTGCACCCCTGATATATTCGGGTTTATCTCACCGCCCAGCATCCAGGGAAACAATAGACCCTGCTGCAATCAAGCCTGTGTGTTGTCCTCGCGCTGTTACACACACGGACGGCTCAAGGTTTACAGGAATCTCGTCCCGTGGCCGAGTGTTAATGCAGGACCGGGTGGTCATAAAGGAGATGTAGCTGCAGTAAACGAGATGTTTTGTTTACTACTTCTCATGAATAAACAGATGAAGTTGTACTGTGCGAGCTCCCCAGTGGCGGCCTCTTACACACTTTATGGCTCATCTGGTTTTGCAGGCGCTGTGCTCTGGATGTAATGACTAAACTATCTTTACTTGTCAGCAACTCTATATCTTAAAAAAAAGTGGCTGTGATGTTACTCCACGGTCTCAAAAACACAGAAGTAGGTTAAGAGTTTGCAGGTCAGGGGATACATGAGACGGGGACCTCTGAGTGGTGGCTCTGGGTTTGAGTTCCACCCTCAGCCCTTTGCTTTGTTTCATCTGGACTCTCTTATCATCAGTTTTTGGCTCTATCTGTGTCCTCTCAGTTCAGGCATGAAGGCAAGGACACTGATTATCTTAAGGATGACCAAACAGTGTTCCTGGCAACTCTTTGAATTGTAGTTCTAGAGTACTGGATTGTTTAAAGCTAGCTAAACTGCAGCTCCACATATTTCACCCTATTAGCAGTGCATCACTTAGGGACAAGTTAAAGTCTATCAGAGGGATGTTCCAATGCAACTAATTTCCAAGTCATTACAATTCAAATTAAAATGATGATGACAAATGACAAATTGGTTTGCAGAGTGTGGCTAAGGTTAGAGGACTTGGCACCACCAGCTTTCAGTCCTGCAAGTTAACATCTGAATGCTAGTCGAGTGATTATACGTCAGTTTAGACGCAGCATGCATACAACTTCATCCTCATTTACTAGCTCATCTGCTTGATGAGATACCTTCTGTTACTAGTGCTTGTTTACATCCGGGTAGTAGAGCATTGTAGCATTATGTGGCCATTAACCAGAGCTACATCCCTAGCCAGAGGCAGGTAGCTACAGCGTGGACCCAACCAAGGTTATTATAGTTAACGAAAACTAACGAAATAACGAAAACGAGAGGTGAAAAAACATTTTCGTTAACTGAAATAAAAATAAAAACGAGGCTTCACAAAAAAACGAAAACTAACTGAAACTGTATCGTGAGTTTACAAAACTAACTAAAATAAACTAAAATGATAGAGAAAATGTCTTTAGTTTTCGTCTTAAACTCAGTATTTTGAGTGGATATGTAATAAAGTCAGAGACTGATCGGGTGGACGTCTCTGCTCTGCTCTCTGCTCTCTGCATCTGCGCGGGAGCGCGCCGAACGGAGCCTGCAGCTGACGGGCGCGCGCACTCACAGCGAGGCAGAACTGCAGGGGGATTAAATTGAGACGAACTCTCTCGCTCCGACTACCTGCCCTGTTTATAACCGTTCCAGTGTGTGTGAATGCCCAACAAGTAAGTATAATGAGACGGAGAACTGACTTTTCCTGTCCATAGGCATTCACGTGTGTTAAAACTCCCGAGAGAGCAAATAGACGCCATGAGTGCATGCGTCATCTCATATTATGAATCACCCATATGATCCTGTTCTGTTCATTTATCATTAGAAGTGTTAATGGTTAATTGGTGGCAGTGGTATTAGAGTGATATGATTATTAGTATACTCGTAGTGGTAGTATCTGAATCATTATCTCTGTATCAATGATTATTGTTTATTGCTTATTTTATTGTTAAGGATGTATCAGTGAGTCACCATATTATTTAACACTATAGAGGGTCAGTAATGCTAGCCTAAGTGTCCATATTGTGACCATCACCCTTATGTTTGTGTATTTATTTGATGTGTTGGCCTCTGTGGCCTCATTGGGTCTGCTGAACTGTTGTGCTGTAAGGAGAATATTCACTAAACGGTTAAAGCTCCCTCCTGTCTCCTGTCCAGTGTGTTCTGATCGACACCCCAGGGAGAGTACTATCCTACAGAGTATCCACCAGTATTCCCTATTTTTTAGGATATGAATTTTTTGTTTGTTTTCTGCCAGTTTCACTTCATTTGGCTCATTCGCACAAGCAGGCACGCCTCCACACTTTGCCTGCAGAGCGTTAATGGCAGCGAAAGTCAGGAGAAAGCGGCAGAGCCCCATTTGGGATTACTTTGAATATGACTGTCTCTGATAGGAGTAAGTGCCTTGCAATGGAAGGTGATAAAATATGTTGAAAATATGTTTCTCAAGGGGGAAAATCCCACTAATCTTAAAGTCCATTTGAAAAGCTCACACAAGACGGCTAACCTAGCATACCTTGTCAAGGCAAGAGAGAGCACCCAGCCCCCTTACCCTGAAACAGAAGCTAACCCCCGGCCAGGCACACAGGCAAAAAAGACTAAAACTAATACTGAAACTAATAAAAACTAAACTAAAACTAAGCATTTTCAAAAAATAGAAACTAAACTAAACTAGCAAACCCGCTTCAAAAACTAATTAAAACTAAACTGAAATTGAAAACAAAAAGTCAAAACGAAATAAAAATAAAAACTAATGAAAAATGCAAAACTATAATAACCTTGGTAGCTACAGCGTGGACCCAACACACGACCTGCATTTCAGGCCTGCAATGATATGCATATTAATAATCTATTTAGTCATTCTGGTGCCATCTAGAGCAAGGGTTCCCAAACTTTTCAGCCTGCAACCCCCAAAATATAGGTGCCAAAGACTCATGACCCCCACTGTCCCCCAAAGTGATTTAATGTGGCTTCATTTAGCTGCTCTGCAGAAAATGAGCCTACTTATATGAGCATGTCTGTGTTTCCTGTGCTGTTATGAATGAACCTGCTGCTACTGATGCTTTAGATCAGGGGTGTCCAAACTTTTTTCAAAGAGGGCCACATATGATGTTGTCAGAATACCTCAGGGCCAGTGGCTCCTACTGAGACTTTGGAATCCTAAAAGTTATATATGAAATCTCCATTTAATAATTATTATTTTAAATGTTTTCTCAATAAAACAGTAACTAGGAAGTACCATGTAAAGATTAGCAACATTATCTTCTTCTGGAGGAAAATGTTTTTCATCAGGGTCGGGCAATGTGGGAAAAAATATTGTATCATTATTTTTCTATGACAGGATCATGATCTGGATTTCATCACACTTCTTGTTCATGTTGTTTTTAAGACTTTTCTTACCAGCAGACAACATTTTAAGAACAAAATAATTATTTTCCTGAGTTCTGAACATTTTTGATGCACCTAATTTGGCCTTTTCTGCACAATTTCATAATTTTGATCTTGTCTTGTGTCCTCCTTTGTGTCTTCTGAACTTTTAGTGTTCATCAAGAACATTTTCACATCATGATGAAAACATTAATTTGAAAACCTGTCAGCTTTAAGAGTTCTTGTGTTTCTTCTTTATTGCTGTCTTGCAGAATTCCCAGAGCTTTGGCTTTCTACAAGTAGTCCATATGAAGCTTTTTGAGACATTTCTGGATTGACTTTAGTTTTGTTTGTGCACTTGAAAGAAACTGCAAATGTACAGATGATTCAGAAGGTGATTCATTTCTTTGCTATGAATAACAAAATTTAAGATGGAAGCTTGGGGCCATAAATAAATGGACCTTGGGCCGCAATTGGCCCCCGGGCCGTACTTTGGACATGCCTGCTTTAGATGATTAACTGTTCACTAACTCTAAACTAAGGAGTGATCTGGAAACAAAGAAAGGCAGAAATCTCATTACATTTTCTATTTTCAAGGTTTTATTTAAAGGTTAGCTACTATTTTTGTCGATGTTATTTATGTGATGGAATTCAGCAACAAACTGGACACTGGACACAGAAGACTCAGGAGACTCGGATGGCTTACGTTGAAATAGTTTATGTAGAAGTCGATCGAGGAGAAATAACATAACAGTACACAGGCAGGAGAGTGCAGTGCAATGCCAAATCAGTTCTCCCAGACAAATCCTCAGGCACGGTATTTATTCCCTCCGAAGATGAAACTAAAGTTAGATAACTTCTGGAGACAGTAAATCAGCCATGAAACATAGATAAAGACGGGAGCAGGGGGAGAGACCTTGACTACTACCCTGACACTATCCCGCCCATAACAGATCACATAGGAATCAAGTTATTCTAACTTCACATTGAGACTAAAAGAATACAATCTTACATACATATATATATGTATTTTTAGATAACTTAAAAAAAAATCATTCTGGAAGACATTTCACGACCCCCTATTTGTGTCTAGCGACCCCCTTGGGCAGGGGTGTCCAAAGTACGGCCCGGGGGCCAATTGCGGCCCAAGGTCCATTTATTTATGGCCCCAAGCTTCCATCTTAAATTGTGTTATTAATAGCAAAGAATTTAATCACCTTCTGAATTATGTGTACATTTGCAGTTTCTTTCAAGTGCACAAACAAAACTAAAGTCAAGTCAGAAATGTCTCAAAAAGCTTCATATGGACTGCCTATCTAAAGCCAAAGCTCTGGGAATTCTGCAAGACGGCAATAAAGAAGAAACACAAGAAATCTTAAAGTTGACAAGTTTTCAAATTAATGTTTTTATCATGATGTGAAAATGTTCTTGATGAACACAAAAGGTCAGAAGACACAAAAGAGGACACGAGACAAGATCAAAATTATGAAATTGTTCAGAAAAGGCAAAATTTGGTGCATAAAATTTTTTCAGAACGCAGGAAAATAATTATTTTGTTCTTAAAATGTTGTCTGCCAGAAGAAGATAACGTTTGCTAATGTTTACATGGCTTGTGGAGAACTGAGGACTTCCTAGTTACTGTTTTATTGTAAAAAAAAATTTAAATAATTGTTATTAAATAGATACTTCATATATAACTTTTAGGATTCCAAAGTCTCAGTAGGAGCCACTGACCCTGAGGTATTCTGACAACATCATATGTGGCCCTCTTTGAAAAAAGTTCGACACCCCTGCCCTAGGGGGTCCCGACCCACACTTTGGGAACCCCTGATCTAGAGAGAATGAAGACATTTAATAAGTTAGTCGAGAAAAAGCTTTAATAATCTCTTTAGATAGACATCTGCATCTAAATGTTGACTCCATTCTTGCGTCTCAAATTGCCAGTCTGACTGTAAACATCGACCTGTATGGAAACAGATGTCATGGCTGGAGGTTCTCTCTTGTTCCCAGAGGCTGAATCGCTGTCAGAAGATTGGCGATGGTTTCTCAGATTGAGTTTCTAAATTTGAAGTTAAATACTTTATATTGAATACCAACAATAAGCTTTATAAATGCTGTGCCATTCCAGAGATGGAGCTCTCCTACAATGTACGAAGGAGGCCGGTTATATGACCAAGGACTGACTATGAGGGGAAAACGATGAAGTTGTTTTGAATTGTTATCTGAAATGTGAGAAAGTATTATCCTCTGCTGAATGTAGAGAACACTTGTTTGTTTGCGACTGCTCAGTCCAGATGTTTGTCATTGAAGCACTCTGTTTTTAAATATCACTGAGAAACACTGACAACTGAGCATCTTCCTCTTTAATATTTCTGCTGTAAATGTTTCTGTCGCCGTTCTTTCTTGATGAAAACTTGAAGCGAGGACTTCCACTGGCCAGCGTCTCTCTTCTCTTCTCAGCGACTGAAGAGAAAACAAACCTGGAGTCAGCCATCAGACTTGTGAGATGACATTTTTCTGAATATTGTGGTGTTGGTACTTTTACTTAGATAAAAGATCTCACTGCTTCTGTAACCACTGTTTTTGAGACACATAATCACAGCGAGAGGCGCAAAGACACTAAAGAGATCCAGAGAACAGAGGAAATGGAGACACATACAAAAAACACTTCAAGTGTGGATGTGGAGAAGCAGCCAGTGGGAAGCATGAGTCATACTCTCTCATGTTTAACACAGAGAGACACAGAGAAAACACTGATCAGCGCTTTCATGCCCCCCCGTGTCTGCGCTCTTCTTTTCCCTTTACAACAAAACTCATTACGATGCAACTCGCTGAAAGGAAATATCCCCGGACATGAAATGTTTTATGACTGAAAACTGCCTAACAGTGCATGTTATAAGTTTAGATATTACTTTTGAAACGTTTGTTGTCTGGTCCAGCAGCAGTTATATGTGCATGGGGATGTGATGTTTAGCCTAGCTTAGCACAAAGCCTAAAAAGTGAGAGGGAAACCGATACATGCCTTTAAATCACTCCTGTACATAGTTAACCTGTACCTTTACTACTCTACTAACTATTATGCACTTCTGTATATACTTTACTTTATAATTATTTTATTTTATTTTATTTTATTTTATTTTATTCTACTTATTTTATTTTGTTTTATTTTGTTTTATTTTATTTTATTCTAATTATTTTATTTTGTTTTATTTAATTTTATATTTTATCATTTTGTTTAACTTTATTTTATTCTACTTTTATTTTATTTTATTCTACTTATTTTATTTTGTTTTATTTTGTTTTATTTTATTCTACTTATTTTTTGTTTTATTTTATTTGCTTTATTTTGTTTTATTTTATTTTATATTTTATCATTTTGTTTAACTTTATTTTATTCTACTTTTATTTTATTTTATTCTACTTTTATTTTATTCTACTTATTTTATTTTGTTTTATTTTGCTTTATTCTACTTTTATTTTATTTTATTTCTATTTATATTATCTTATTTTATTCCTTCTTCTATTACAGGGGTTCCCAAAGTGGGGGCCAGGACACCCTGGGGGGTCATGGTATGTCTTCCAGTATGTTTTTTTTTTTAAAGTTATCTAAAAAAAGTTAATTTTACCCATTATAGTAAAAAAAATGTTTACAAAAATAGTAGCTAAATTTGAAATAACACCTTGATAATAGAAAATGCTGAAAAGTTTGGGAACCCCTGTTCTATTAATATCTAACTTTCTTACATACTGTTCATAAGAGCTCTGTAATGCCCGAATTTCCCTCCCCTAGGACAAATAAAGAATTTCTGATTCTGATTTAGCGATCAACAAATCTAGAAAGAGAAGCAAGACGTTGTTCGCCACAATCAAACAACTGCTAGACCAATAATTTAAACACCAACATCAAAGATCCGGCGATGATAAAAGGAGAGTATTTCCCATCTGTCTGTCTCCAGTGTCTTGGTCAAACATGTTGCATTTTAACATATGAAAAAAGGATGCACCTGCACAAAATGAAGAATATCAGCAGGTGACATTGGTCTGTATTAGTCCTCAACTTGTCAAATGCAAGTTTTTTAATATTTATACTAAGTTGATAAGTTACACAACCTTCCAACTGGATCCTAATGTCCCCCACAACCAAAGCATGAAGATAGATGGGTAGCAAGAGGCAGCACATCACTGGTGTTATCAAGTAGGGGAGCTCCATTCACAGGTGTTTCATCAAGTTGGGCCCCTTTGTCCCTGACCCACCCCTCTCTACACTGGCTCTCATCACCCACCTTATCCACACACCAAGACAGAAAATAGAAGAGGAGAAAGAAAGAGAAGAATGAAACTCCTGCTGGGCTACAGCCAAATTCCAACAGATTGGTGTCCGGTCTGTCTGATCCATCACTGCACTTGATCTGATAGGTTTCTATTCTAGTCAATGTGTTAACTTCCACTGGATCCGCTCCATTGCATCGCGTCTGCGTCTCTGATCCAGCAGGTCGGAGTCCTCCGGATCAGATACACAAGACTTCTATTTGTGCCAGATGCCGGAGCACGACGCATCAATCTCAACAGAGCAGATGGAGCGGGACAGGAAGTCAGGTTTCACCAAAACAAAATGAAAACATCCGGTTAATTTTCAGAATAAAACACTCTGTGTTATCACCAGATCGTATTTCACTTAAGTACAACAACAAACCAAAGTCATGATGAGCGGAGCCAGGACCTGGAGTCAACAGGTCAGAGGTTTTCAGAGGACCAGAAAGACAACATGGATGAGGAGAGGAGGAGGAGGAGAATCCTTGACCTTGGACCGGATACAGATCTTGTGGAAGTCTGATGCTAGGCTGTATGTTCTACCTCTCCCTCCTCCCCTGTTTGAAGCAGGATTGTTGTTTCCATCTGTTTTTTACAAGCTGCATTTGATATGATAGGTGCATAAACAGGCTTATTATGAGAGATAAATACTGACATTCTCTTTCTAATGTAACTCCCTGCACTGTTGGACTCATAACCTCAAAATACTGTGTGATTTAGTCCATGTGAACCCTCATTGTCCAATGAATGAACACATTTACCCGTACGTGATGCATAATGTGCAAACAGCTCAACATCCATCATCATCCTATTTTATGCAGAGCCTGTACACAGACGAGCGTTTTGGCACCATGGCAGGCTTTCTCTTTAACGAGTAAAATGTACTGCGTGAGACCAACAATCTGCTATCATTTACCCCCTATGTGGAGAATCGTGCTCAGTCTCAATCACTTGGCAGGAACCTGGCTTCACAGCGTCCAATACTAGCCTCACAGCGTTACATTGAACACACAGCAGCTCCTTATCTACACTGGCAGGCAAACAAATCCACACATTACAAGGGCGAAACATGCTGGCTGACATTCTGGGTTTGTACTGTATCTCTAGGATGGATCTCATGTTCTACATTTGTGCACCGTTTTGCATGAGCTGAGCTGGACTCTTGGATTGACTCTATGTTGCAAAGTAAATCCAAAAGGCCTGGAATAATAACAGATAGAAAGCAGACATGGTTAGACCTCTGCATGCAGATGATGCAAACTACTAAAGCACCCTGAGCACAGATATCACATCCAGGCTTCAAAGTGACCGTTTGGAGGTATTGAAATTTGTGCAAACTTCTTCAAAGGGTCGGGCGTACCTGCTTTTAATGCAGGAAATGAATATCAAGTGCAAAATTTCAATTGAAAACTCAGCTATTATACCAAAGAATGATTTTTCTGCACTTTACCCTGAGGAAAAAGTACAAAGATGCATCACCAATATAAAAAAAATCACAATATCCACACTGCACCTGATCCCTGTGACTCCCCCTGCGGGTGGTGAGCCCAGGGGAAGATGAACTTAAGACACCCCCAACCAGGCCCCATGGATGAAGGCCCCCAACCCCAGGCCTGGCTCCAGGGTGAGGCTCCAGTGGCCTTCCGGGCAGGGTACACTTGATCATGGTGTTTTTCTTCATCAAGTGTCTCAGGCTGCACTCTGTCTGACCCCTCACCTCACCTGCAGCGTCTAATGTGGTGAAGAGAGAGCTGAGCCAGAAGGCAAAGCTCTCAATTTACCAGTCAATCTACGTTCCAACCCTCACCTATGGTCAAGAGCTATGTGGGTAGTGACCGAAAGAACTGAGCTTTCTCCAAAGGGCATCTGGGCTCAGCCTTAGAGAGAGGGTCAGGAGCTCAGACTCAAAGTAGAGCCGCTGCTCCTCTGGATCGAGAGGAGCCAGATGAGGTGGTTCGGGCATCTGGTCAGGACGTCTCCCTGGGGAGGTGTTTCAGGCATGTCCGTCTGGGAGGAGGCCACGGGGAAGACCCAGGACACACTGGAGAGATTATATCTCTCAGCTGGCCTGGGAACGCCTCGGTATCCTCCCAGAAGAGCTGGTGGAAGTGGCTGAGGAGAGGAGTGTCTGGGCTTCCCTGCTGAGACTGCTGCCCCTGCTAACCTCACCCAGATATGGTTACAATAACATTGGTTAAATCATATTCTACTAATCTAAGATGCACATATTTTGTATTTCAGTAGCAGTGATGTGGAAACAAGTGATTGAGATGTGTTTTTCCTTCACTTACTCTTCCTTCTTTACCTGATTTGCCCTCAAACATTAAGTCTGCCAAATGAGAGTTTGGTGCCAAGCCGATATTTGCAGCAGCTGTTGATACCAATGTCACGAGTGATAAAAAGACATCCCACAGCAGAGGGACAGACTGAGTCAAGTTCAAATTTTTCATCATTTGCTCTCTAGAAGAGTCTTCAGAGAGACAGAGGGATTATGGATCCTGTCCACACTCACACAGTCGTGTACGGAGGAGAGTCTGCAGAGAGTTCAGACAGACTCAGACCATTTTAAGAGCTGTTAGACAAAAGCACTACGCTGCTTTATCCAGCAGGGGGTGTTTAACCGCCTCATCTCGCTTAAGGGTGCTACAGGGAGACATCGGCTGCCAGATGACCTGTCCTGTTCTGCAGGCTGACAGGCTGGAAGGACTATTTCAACTTTCCTCTGAGATGCTCTGAGAGTTTCTGTCGCCCAAAGATGCTGTAATTTATTTTTTTACAATCCTCCTTCTGTCAGCTTCTGTGTCTAAATTTGTGAAGTGCATTTACTAGACTTGGTTTTGCACTGCGATGCAAATGAGCACACATCTTGGGTTGGGAGTTTCATCTTCTTCATAAAGAAGAAAACACCTTGTACTTTGGCCTGCTGAGATAAGTACCGGTATGATTTATTTGCCTTTTCTCTCGTTTTAGGTCAGTGTACAATTTTCTCCCTACAAATGAAAGAGCCAGTGTGACACCAGCCAATGTTTTTTAATGTGGCTGTTTACCTGTTAGTCCGCCGTGGTTAAAAACTGCACAAGAAGCTCCTATAACGAGTTTCTGAGGCTATTTTTTTTGCAATATTTGAACTTCACAGAGTCCAATCAGCAGGTTTTTTTTGAAAGCCAGAGGAGCTTCTCACTGATCTTAGGATTTATTCACCTGTGATGACTCAAAGTAGAAGTCTGGTATTTTTAAACCTGAGGCCTGTTTTTACATATTTTGGGTCTAAATTTCTGATGAATGCAAAATGTTTTGGAATTGCTCCAGATTTCTTCAGTCAGCAGAAGAGAGGCTGTAACAGCTGCGAGCACAAACAAGAGGTAGAATAAGGCATCCAGTAAAGATGCTTTTTTTTTTTTTTTACACACTGACAGGCTCATATCGGCATCCCGGGTCTGACAACATCAGCGTCTTACATAGAGTGGTTTTAAGGGGGGATATTGACACTCCTGTTACTCCTCATCTGCAATGCATAGTGCATGGAGGCATAAAGGTGGCACCCAACTGTATGTCTGCAGAGCTTGAAGCTACAGTTTCAGGACCGTATTTTGAGACCACTTCTCGTGCATCCTCCATTAGAGCCCCTTGACTTTGGAACGACCTCCCTGAGGAGATAAGGCATGCAGAGTCAGTGACATCTTTTAAGTCTCTTCTTAAAGTTAAGCTTATAGTTAGAGCTGGATCAGGCTTGGACCAGCTTTTGTCATGCTGCTATAGGCCTAGACTGCCGGGGGAACTGGCACACTGGGATCCTAGCTCACCCCCTTCCCCCCAACCCCTTCATCACTTACTTTAACTCTGCCTGTCCCATTAAAGTTACTAACCATAGACCTTTCTGGAGTCCCTGAGCTCCCTTGTCTCGTAGATTCCTCTGAGCTGCCGTAGACGTCCTCCTGCTGCGGACGATCTGGACTCCAGCGGCAACAGCTTCTACGACTCATCCCATCACTATCACTTCTCTCTGTTGCTCCCCTCTATCCATCTTTCCAGACCCAACTCGGTCGAGGCATGATGGCTGTCTAACATGAGTCTGGTCCTGCTGGAGGTTTCTGCCTGTTAAAAGGAAGTTTTTCCTCACCACTGTAACTAGATAAATACTGCGATGTGCAATGCTCATGATGGATTAAGGTGGGGTCAGACTGAGTCTCACCCTGTCTTGAAGTTGGGTCTCTGTTCATAATTTGACATAGAGTGGTCTAGACCTCATATGTTTGTAAAAGCATCTTGAGATAACGTTTGTTGTGATTTGGCGCTATACAAATAAAGATTGATTGATTGATTGAAACCCATTTTTACAGACTTGCTTTTATGTGACTTCATTCTTCTAACCACTTTCACTTCTATTCTATTTTTAGCTTTTATCCAACTAATTAAAAGTTTAAAATTGTATTTGATTATTTATTGTTTTTATTTATTCATGTGTTTATTTTTTATTTATCTATTAATTTATTCTTTAATGTTCCTAATTTATCCTTTACAATTTTTCTAATTTTCCTGATGTGATGTCGTCTTCTTTTATTGTCCTTTTAATGCTTTTATTTACTTATCCAATTTTATTTATTTATTAGGGCCCGAGCAGCGCTGGTGGCGAAGGCCCTCTTGTAACCCTAAGGATTGTTCTTTCTTCCGCCACTTAAAACGCATTTTTGGACCCCTGAATGTGAATGAAAGCGCGGATATTTTTGCACACTCATTGGGTCTGGTGAAAATTGCAAGTTATTATAGGTCTCGCAAAAAAAAATTCAGTAGCGCCCCCTAGAGGTAAAAATAGCATGCTACACTATAACAAATAACACAGATCAAACAAAACAACACAACAGTACAATCACAAATGAAAAGCTAACTTAAAAAGGTGAGTTTTTAAAAGAGATTTGAAGGCTGAAGGGTCAGAGCAGTTTTGTATATGGGAGGGGAGTGAGTTCCAGAGGGTGGGGGGCGGCTACTGAGAAGGCTCTGTCCCCCCAGGTTCGGTGCTTGGTTCTGTGAGGTGGGGACAGGAGGTTGGCATGTGAGGAGCGCAGGTTACGGGAAGGAGTGTGATGGTGGAGGAGGTCAGTGAGGTAGGAAGGGGCCTGGTGGTGGCAGGCTTTGTGGGTGAGGAGGAGGATTTTAAACTGTATGCGGTAGGTAGGGGACGGGGAGCCAATGAAGATGTTTTGAGCTACATGCATTAAAGGTCCTACACATATTCATGGCATCATGAAGCACAAAAAAGCCTCTCGCACCCATATTTGAAACTCAACAGGAAGAGCGCCACCTAGCTTTGAACATGAAAAATGGGGCCAAAATGGGTCCGTGCAAGGGTGCACACTTTTGCTAATTTCTCCTAGAGCTTTTCTCTGATTCAGTCCAAACTAGGCTCATTCTATAGTAAACCCATTGACGATTAATACAAAGTAAAGGCATTCTGTTCAGATGAAAGTTGTGGGCGTGGCAGACTGTGGGGCAGGGCATAAAAAAAAAACGTTGGAAAATGGATTTTTGTGACTTTAAAATGCACGTAATCTCACCTCATCCAACACACTCATCAGACCTGGGGAAATTGCAACATTTTATGGGTTTCGCAAAAAAAGTTGAAAAAATGTGCTCACTAGCGCCCCCTACAGTTTTCACAAACCCCTCCCCATAGGGGTTATTTTGAGCTACATGCTTGAAAAACTTAACCCATATTCATGGCATCAGGACGCACAAAAAAGCCTCTTGCACCCATATCCCAAACTCAACAGGAAGAGCGCCACCTAGCTTTGAACATGAAAAACGGGGCCAAAATAAGGGTGCATACTAACGCTATTAACTCTGAGAGCTTTTCTCCGATTCAGTCCAAACCAAGGGCAACCTATAGTAGACACATTGACGAGTAAAAATTATCAGAACAAATTTTGATCAGACAAAAATTGTGGGCGTGGCAGGCGTTGAGGCGGGGCATCAAACGCACATACAGCTTTGAATGTGAAGAATGACGCCCAAATAAGGGTGCATACTTTTGAGAGCTCCTCCTAGAGTTTTTACTCTGATTCAGTCCAAACAAGGAACATTCTATAGCAGACATATTGATGATTAAATTATTGTTAAAGGAATTATGTTCACACTAAAATTATGGGCGTGGCACACTGTCAAGTTTTGAGGTTTTCTTGGCAATCTGCCAAACACTTGGAACATTTGCACCACCTGAGGCAGTATATACTCTCAGATCTTGCTTTCGCATCATGTGATGGCAAATATCAGGCGACGGTTTACATGTGGCGGCGGCCGCGGGTGTGCGAGGGCCCGTTCATCGCCGCTCGCTGCTTTAATTTGTATTTATTTTTTTATTTAATTTGTTTTTATTTATTTATTTATTTATTTTATTCATCCTTGAAAAACATCTTAAACAATGATTTATTGGTCTATTGTCACACCACTCCATTCTGTTTCATTTACATGTATTCTTTTTAACCTCACGTTGTATTCTGTTTTGCATTGTTTAAATTCCTCCTCCCTGTCTGTCAAAAGGTTTACTTTGTTATTTGAACCATGCTTTGTTTGTCAAGACACTGAGACCCGTTCTTTGCTGCAACAGTTATGGTTTCGGTTAAGGTTACTTTGTGGTGAGATACTAAACAGTTCCCTTACACACTAAAAACGGCGATCATGTTGAGCACTAGGCGGTGCCATCCTAAAAATCAAGGATCTTAGACTTGAGGTCCAAGAAATGTGGTCTTAATTTTGTTGGGTCCATGTCTGCAGACACATGCTCCTCCAATTGTGGGGCTAAGTCGTTCCACCTCTGATCCTCCCTTAGAGGTAGTAACGGGGGGTAGATAGTGGTGGAACAGCGCTGCATGTGTGCATGCTGTGCCTCTTGCAAAAACGATATATAATGACACACTGGGACTCCAATATCACGCCGTTTCAGGGTGTGATGTAAGTACAGAGGCGTAGTGATGATGGAACTTTGCACCAGCGCTGTTGCGAGGTTGCAGTGTGTAAGCAGCTCCTGAGGAATGGATTCAAAAAGAGATCAAACTAAAGAAGCCGTCACCTTGCTTTCTTTACAGCAGCCAGACTCCGCTGACAAAAACAGGAAGTGTACTTTGCAGAACAGCTGCAGCCACAACCTGTATTTCTGTTTGTGTACTTATGTGACCTCTGCAGTAAAATGGTTAGTCTGGATCTGAGGATATATTTTTTCTATATGCCAAAAAATGAAACAATGAAGGCAGGTTTTGGAAAGCATCTTGAGCTCTGCAGGAAAAAAGGAGGCCAGTGGCTTTAATGTAGCCTCCTGTCTGTTTCTGTTTCAACAATAGTATCTTCTTTAAATAAGGTTTCTGTGAATGCATCCTGTCTGTGAGATCATTTGACGATTTTAAGCCTGTTTGTGGAAAAAAAAAAACGTCTTTCTTTTGGGCGTCAAACGTCAGGGTTTTGTTGTAGCTATAAGAGCATGAGCTGCCTCTTGTAAAAGCAGCGATTCTATTTGTGTTAGTCAAAAACCCACAACATATAAAAGCATTTTCCAGGTGTTAAAATAAGCCAGGACTCTCCTTTGAAAGACTCTTTATGGTTTAGAGTGAAGAGCATCGTTCTGAATCACACCACACTATAAAAATCTGAATGACTTGATGCTTTGGAGTGTGTGTGAAGGTTAAATAACTCTGACTGTGCTTTAATGGGTTCATAAATGTTTCTGTAGTGCATTTTGTCCCATTGATCAAGTAAATACTTAAAGTCTAGATGTTCTTAAACTTTGCTGATGGCTTTTATGAAATGATAACAGAGCAGCAGAGGACCAAGAGGACCCCATTATTACCCACAAAGCGTTTCATTACCACTATCATCGACCCTGGAGGAGGAATCCTCAGGTTTCAGGCTGCTCTGGATGACACTTTGTGACGAATGTGGTTAAAAGTGAGATTGAAGTTCATCCATTATTTCAGTGTAAACAATACCTCAGCCGTGATCTCAAAGACAGCCGCCTTGTTGTGTGAATGATTTACGACAGACAATGCTGACTGAACTGCCTCGCCATTAGAGACTTGTGTTTCTGTAACAATACACCAAATAACCACACACACACAGACACACACACACACATCAGCTTGCCTACCACAGCCTGGCCACGACCCTGCTTTAAATTACCACTTTCTGATGCAATTACCTCCCTTTCTGTGGAGGGCCCACGTTGGCTTTTTGTTTCACCATCATTTGTTTTCTGCGTGTGTTCTCTCTGGAGCATCCTGACAAAGACTCCATGACCTTGCCTCCCATTTAAACATCACCACCCGACCGTGCAAAAAAAACATACCCTGAGTGTGGGAGGGAGGCCCGATTGAAGAACGATTCCCAATGGAAGCTGGGGAGTAAGACTGGGAAATGGGATGCTCGCTGATGTGTTGAAGGGAGCGTGTGCATGCATGCGAGTTGGATGGATGAGTGTGTACACAGGCAATTTTTGAGCCTCAGAGTACTTTGTTTTTCTGCTTTGCTTCCTTTTTTGCATTTCTACCACTGACTGAGAGGTGAAGGCTTCAGCATTAACTTGAGCCTGACTCAAACTTTGTTTTAGTCTGATTGTAAACTAAACATTAAATATTAATATTTGATAAAAGCTTAAACTTTTAACCTTTTGAAACAGAAATAAATTATATTTTGTGAGTATGTCTGAGGTGGATGATACATGTCTAAATGTTGCCACTCAAGACCCTAAAAGAAACGTTGGCAAAGACCAAAATGCAAAACTTGATGCTTCAAAACAGCGCTCACAAATCTGTGGTTGGTGTCAAAGTGACCTTGACATGCAGCCTGTCATTATAAAATCACATGATGGAGGATGAAGCTGATGAAGAGTTGCTTCCACTTCCTCCTGAAGTTAGTATAATGCAAGTTCAGGAACAGGACCACGCCCCTAAAACCTGAAACCAGAGGCGTGTCGAGATGTGTCCCCACCCTGAGTCTCGATCCTCTATACCTGACTACTCAGGTACCTCGACCCCTACTCATCCCTCCTCATTTCCACCACTACTCATCCCTCCTCATCTCCACCCCTACTGATTCCTCTGTACCTCGACCCTTACTCATCCCACTGTACCTCGACCCCTACCCATCCCTAACCTCTACCCCGTACTCATCCCACTGTACCTCTACCCCTACTCATCCCTAACCTCGATCCTTACTCATCCCTCCTTACCTTGACCCTTACTCATCCCTAGCCTTGACCCTTACTCGTCTCTCTTTACCTTGACCCCTACTCATCCCTAGCTTTGACCCTTACTCGTCTCTCTTTACCTTGACCCCTACTCATCCCTAGCTTTGACCCTTACTCGTCTCTCTTTACCTTGACCCCTACTCATCCCTAGCCTTGACCCTTACTCGTCTCTCTTTACCTTGACCCCTACTCATCCCTAGCTTTGACCCATACTCGTCTCTCTTTACCTTGACCCCTACTCATCGCTAGCTTTGACCCTTACTCGTCTCTCTTTACCTTGACCCCTACTCATCCCTCCTTACCTCAACCACTACTCATCCCGCCTTACCTTGACCCCTACTCATCCCTAACCTTGACCCCTACTCATCTCGCCTTACTAAGAGTCTTACTCATCCCTAACCTCGACTCTTACTTGTCTCTCTTTACCTCAACCCCTACTCATCCCTCCTTACCTCGACCCCTACTCATCCCCTTTTACCTCGACCCCTACTCATCCCCTTTTACCTCGACCCCTACTCATCCCTAACCTCGACCCCTCCTCGTCTCTCTTTACCTTGGCCCTTTAACTTACTTAAATAGAATTATTAAAACTGTACTATCGAGTGGTTTCGTTTCTTGATGTTCAATGATGTGATTTTATTTACGTACTACAGCAGGTCTTTTTACAAATATAATTAGAACGAACATGGGTGTGGTTTTGTTAGTGATCGGAAATAAAATGCAGAAGTTCACAAAAGCCTCTTTCACATGAGAACTCCTGAGAGTTTGCAACGGGTGCATTTATGAAATGGGTCTCAGGCTGCAGGATATGATGTCAAGCTGCATCATGGTGGTGGATGAAGCAATAGACCTATGCTATAATGACCATTTTATCATTTATATCAAGGCTATGTGTAAACAGACAGATATGCAGACATCTCCACTGCTCTCTTCTTGAAAATGATTCTCCTTTTTCAACATCAATTATTTCCTGTTTTGTTCTCACATGAAGCTCACCCTAAATATTTAGGATGCATTGAGGAGTTTTGTGCATGAGTGAAAACAGCTTTACTCAGTATCTTTGTCCAACACTTCACAGGAGAGAACAAATACTTCTATGGCTGGCTAAGATTATTTCAAACTTGATTGTTTGCTGTGAGTTAATTTGAGTGAATAATTTTGTATGTTTGGCTCCAAATTGCTGTCATCACTGATATATACAATGTGCTGTTACATCCTGATTCGAGCACAACATCATAACAGAGTTGTTTCCAACATGAGCATAATTATCTGCTGTTTGGTTTCTTTGAGTCCAGTGTGGGCTGTTTGGCCCATAACAATCAGTGTGGGCAGATGGCAGATCAGTAAATTACATTTAAAATGCCAGTTAAAGCCGAGTCCCGCTGACAGGAAGCTGATAAAAGAAGCAGATGAGGAAAGAACTGATAGTCGTTATTACAATTCATTTATCACTTATGTAACTACCCTCTCTGTCCTCGCTTCACCCACTGCGGCGATGAGACGTCTGCAGCCTGCTAATAACACGGTGCAGGTGTGAAATCAACACAGAGCTGCAGCATCTGTTTGCAGCCTCCACTTACTACAGTGATAACAATAATTAAATGATGCCTTGGTTTGGAAGAAAAAGCTTTCATTGGAACTTTTCTTGGTGCGCAAGGTGCTTAGCAACACTGCTCTACAGGAAGCAACCATGCAATGTTTGAAAAATTCAAGATGCGGCTAAAGAGGCTCCATGTCAGTCTGTGATTAAACGTCTGATGTAGTTGTGGTATGGGTTGGTTCAAGTGCAAACCCGTCTTGGTTATGGTGAAGAGAAAACAATGCATGAGGTAACTTATGCAAGATTATTCCCAGAAATGCAAAAACCGTACTGCTCACAATGTGGTGAATTTAAATGTGTGTGTGATACATGTTTATTTATGACTTGAGAAAATCACAATGCTTCTACCTGGAAGGTTCAAACCCTTCATGGATCAATCAAACTACAAATGAGCTGACTTTTTAAATTGTTCATTTACAACATTAGCTATATGTTCTGAAATATATGTTCCTTATATGCAGGGAAGCTCCAACCATGGTGGTCTACAAGGACATGATGCAATGTTGTAGATGAATGCAACAATACAGTAGAGGTTATACCTGCACAAGGGTAACTTTGTCTCCCCCTTCTGGCAGTGATATGTACTACATCAACAATGTCTCAACTCAACTCAACTTTGTTTATATAGCACCATTCATACTGTACATAAAGAACATGCAGCCCAAAGTGCTTCACAAAATAACAGAGAGACAGAAGATCAGATGAATATAAGAAATTGATAGATGCATGATTAAGTAAGATAAATAAATGTTAAAGCAATGATTAGAATAATGCAGTCCAGGGTTAAATTATTCCAAATTAAAAGCTAGATTAAAAAAGGTAAGTCTTAAGTTTGCTTTTAAAAACACCCAGAGAGCTCGCCGTTCTGATGTCCAGAGGCAGAGAGTTCCACAGCTTAGGGGCATAAAAACAGAAAGCTGTCTCTCTTTGTGAGGCCCACATGAGGAACATTTAAAAGGGAAGCATTTGGGGACCTCTGCGATTGAGCTGGAACATAACATGACAGGAGATCAGTGATGTATGGAGGAGGAAGGCTGTTAAGAGCTTTAACAGCAACTAAAAGGACTTTAAAATGAAGTCTAAAAGAAACAGGGAGCCAGTGCAGAGTTTTGAAAAGAGGAGTGATGTGATCGAATGTTCAGCAGCGTTCTGAACAAGTTGCAGTTTTCTGATTTTCCTTTTTGATAGAGCTTATAGTTAGAGCTGGATCAGGCTTGGACCAGCTTTTGTTATGCTGCTATAGGCCTAGACTGCCGGGGGAACTGGCACACTGACACACTGGGATCCTAGCTCACCCTCTTCCCCCCAACCCCCTCATCACTTACTTTAACTCTTCCTGTCCCATTAAAGTTACTAACCATAGACCTTTCTGGAGTCCCTGAGCTCCATTGTCTCGTAGATTCCTCTGAGCTGCCATAGACGTCCTCCTGCTGCGGACGATCTGGACTCCAGCTGATACGGACGTGCTGGACTCCAGCGGCAACAGCTTCTACGACTCGTCTCATCACTATCACCTCTCTCTCTTACTCCCCTCTATCTGTCTTTCCAGACCCAACTCAGTCGAGGCATGATGGCTGTCTAACACGAGTCTGGTCCTGCTGGAGGTTTCTGCCTGTTAAAGGAAGTTTTTCCTCACCACTGTAACTAGCTAAATACTGCGATGTGCAATGCTCATGATGGATTAAGGTGGGGTCAGACTGAGTCTTACCCTGTCTTGGTGTTGGGTCTCTGTTCATAATTTGACATAGAGTGGTCTAGACCTCCTATGTTTGTAAAAGCGTCTTGAGATAACCTTTTCTTGTGATTTGGCGCTATACAAATAAAGATTGATTGATTGATTGATTGATTGATAGATTTTTTGGGCAAACCAGTGAAAAGGGAGTTACAGTAGTTGATGCGGCTTGTAATAAAAGCATGAGTTAAAATCTCGGCGTCTTTCTGGGATAAAAAAGTTCTGACTTTATGTTTCTGAAATGATAACATGAAGTACTTGTGACTTTGTTAAAATGAGCTTTAAAATTAAAATCTGAATGTAAAACCACTCCCAGGTTTGGGACCTTTGAGACATTTTAACAGGTTTATTGAATCAAAGTACTTTGGAGTTGTTCTTGGGCTGCTACTAAAATAATTTAAGTTTTATCTCCATTCAGTTTTAAAAATGCATGTGTTTGAAGAGTCTTTAACTTTTGAGCTTTCAAAGTCCACATTTGCCCGTACTAACCCTAGCTTTATTTCATTTATTTGTTTTTGTGACAATGATTATTCTGCATGATTTCTACATTTTTTCTTGGTATAAGAAACTTTTCTCAGGTTTATCTTCCCACAAGTTTCTGCCTGAGTCCTGTTTGCTCTTGCCGTTACTGACACTACATTAAAAGTAGTTAAAGTGTCTGAACACTTCCTCCACCACAAGCGGAAGTTGAAAGAAAACAACCACGACGGTTGGTTGAAAAACGAGAAGTGAGTAGCGGTCTCCTACTCGCCTTTTACTGCAGACTAATCCATCCTCTCTGACCTTCTCTTAACAAGGCCCAGCAGCTCTGTAACAATGTCACACTGCTGACATCCATGTCACTGACAAACAACAGCCACAACTCACATTTCTCATAGAAGTGTTTCTTAAGTTTACTTTCACATCCTGTAAGACTACAGAATCAACACGCCTTGGGTGAATGCATCCATGCAAACTCAAGATGTGAGGTCAGGAGAGTTATGAGAAAAATCCTGTTCACTACTTTCAACTTAAAGTAATTGAAAGTATCAGCTTGTTTGACTCTCAAGTAACATTACTGGAAATAAAATGCTGCTCTGTGTTCTCAAAAACACAACTATTCTGGGAGTGTAACAAGGGACTTCCACCAGATCCGTGTCCGGTCAGTCTCCAACCCGCTGCAGAGCAGGACTGGCAGACAGCTGGAGTCATGTGACCGAGGTTTTCCCTGCGGTAATCACTGAATCAAGGATTCTCCTCCTCCTCCTCTCCTCATCCATGTTGTCTTTCTGGTCCTCTGAAAACCTTTGACCTGTTGACTCCAGGCCTGGCTCCGCTCATCATGACTTTGGTTTGTTGTTGTAGATGTTTTCATTTTGTTTTGGTGAAACCTGACTTCCTGTCCCCGCTCCATCTGCTCTGTTGAGATTGATGCGTCGTGCTCTGGCATCCGGCACAAATAGAAGTCTTGCATCTCTGATCTAGAGGGCTCCAACCTGCTGGATCAGAGACGCAGCTGGAACGCAACGGAGCAGATCCAGTGGAAGTTAACACACTGACAAGAATAGAAATCAGATCCGGTGCAGTGACGGATCAGAGGCGGACCAGACATGTATCTGGTGGAATTTGGCAGTGAGTGTTCTCCAATCTTGCGTATTGAACCTTGAAAGTAAGGCCTTGGTTGCATTGCCTCGTACCTTTGAGGATCAATGTTTGCTTTACTTGTAATTTCTGTCCAGTTTCCTTGTTTGGTTTTTGCATTTCAAGCCATAACAGAAATGCAAACTTCAGTCCTTCTGGTTCCAGGAGCCAAAATCTATTCCCAATCCTGCAGCTCTGCTCTGACAGTCAATAATCAAACAGAATAAAATCCATCACAGAAGACAAACAGAGACTCATTTCTCCTCCAACAGTTACCCAAAGAGGCTGAGTGCACTGACGCATGTTGTGTTGGGAGTAACAGGACAGAAGTGTATTATTATATATGGTCTAAATTCAAGAAATAGGAGCATGGAGGTTCCACCTTGACCTTTTGAACACAACACGGTCTCAAAGCACTTTCTCACAGCTGTTGCAGGTTCATATATTTTCTGTTGGAGTTGGAAAAAGCAGACGGAGAGATTGTTGGTGTGACTGGACTGTTTATTGTGTGCAGCAACGAATTCATGTGTGCGTGTGCTGTGCAATGCAGGTATATGGAAATCTGTGGGTGGGTGGGTGTGTGCGTGCGCAGTGTGGATGTATCTATACTGTATGTGACCTTTTAAAGTATGCATGCATCACTTGTGTGTTTGGGTGTGTGAGCGCGCACACGATGGGTGTTGGAATCGGTACACAAAAACCAGGTTAGAGCTGTCACAAGCAGAGCTGAAATTGGATTAGTGTCACCCGTGATAAGGCGAGGGGCGAAAGAGGGAAGAGGAGAAAATTGGAAGAAAGGAAACGGCTATTTCACCACCACTACCTCGCTCTCCACCTCCGCCATAATTTCATTTCAAATTCCAGGCACTGAATGCATAACCGCACTGCCATGCCGTTATGGAGCCGGCTGAAGTTAATGGAATATTTATATGCAGACTGCAGAACCCTGAATATCCTTTTCTTTTCCGAACAGCGTGCACACCCCCCTCCCCTGCCTTACTCCTATCTCTCGCTGTAGAACTGCCTTTGTTAGGATTTGACACTATTTTTACACCTCCAAGTGCACTGTATTTCCATCTGCTGCAGCTCAGAGGGCCTGTGGAGAGAAAGAGTGCATGTGAGCAGCTATTTGGTCAGGTACTGTTAACTTCATTACACCCAGCCACTACAAGAAATTAATTCAGAGGCAGTAACAATGGACCACCCACACCCTCCTGCTTTTAAATGTGAGAGTGAGATTAAATGAACAGTAGACGGGTGAGAGAGGAAGTGACAAAGCTGATGTTTTGGGGGGTCGTGTCATGTCACTGAGGTGATGGACAATACATTGCATTAGTCTGTGTTTGCTCAACAACATAAAAAGTAGCTTTATCTTATTTATTTCATAAACTTTTTAGGAAGGAGGAGTCAGAGGGGGTCCAGATCCCTGCAGGCCAAGCCACATGCCGGTCTTTGGAGCACTAGATAAACAGATAATGACCCTGACACTGCCCCACAAAGCATTTTATCTATGGCTTTAGAAATTCCAAGAACATAATATAGAAAGAAAGAAAGAAAGAAAGGTACTTTATTGAAATTCAATTTTTTCACTCATGCTATTTTGGACATGTTACACATACAGTTTTTGTTTTTTTGGTATATACATACAAATGCACAGGGAGAGATGTCAGAGTGAGGATACTGCCGTCAACCAGGTATAGTTGGGGGTTCAGTGCCTTGCTCAAGGGCACCTCAGCAGTGCCCAGGCCAGTGAACCAGCACCTCTCCAGCCACCAGTCCACTTGCCAAACTTCGTCCATACTGGGACCCAAACCAAGCCAGGTTCCTACGGACTGCCGCCCCCAAGGGAAGGCGGAGGTTTGGCCAGGTCTTGAACCCGGGACTTCTGCACCATGGACAGTTGCCCTAGACATGAGCTATGGCTCTGGACAACAGCTCTCTGTATGATTGTTTACATAGTCAGTTTTGAATCACAGCAGCTAAGAACCTATAGAAGTACATGCATTTTGTTGTAAATGTTTGTTTTATCTCAAGTTTGCCTTATATATGTTACCTTTGTACTAATTGGAGCTCTATTAGCGCAAATCATGTGATCATGTGATTGAATCAAATTCAGAATACAGTTTAAGATCCTCATATTAACATATAAAGCTCTCCATCATCAAGCACCCTCATATCTCAGACCTGCTCCACCCTTACATCTCCAGTAGACCCCTCAGATCCTCAGACCAGGGTCTGCTTGCTGTGTGAAAGCTAAAGGTGACCGTGCCTTTGAGCATGTGGCTCCAACTCTGGAACGATCTTCCGCCCCAAGTGAGCTGTGCTGATTCCACCGAGACGAAAAGCAGCTGAAGACTCATTCGTTTGTCATGGCTTTTGACCATCTTCAGTGATTTGTTTTTATCATGTCTGCTTTCATTATTGTCTTATTTATTGCACATTGTGTTGTCTTGTCGATATTGAAACTCTGTGAAACACTTTGTGACTATGCTCTGTGAAAGGTGCTTACTAAATAAACTTTACTTACTTACAAACCAAGCATGAAGATAGATGAGCGGTGAGAGCCAGGACACCACCAGGGTTATCAAGTGGGACCTCCATTCACAGTGTTTCCCTACTGACACCTCAGATAGGCTCAACAGTCCCAAAACCATCCCTCTCCATGCCTCCAACCACTTAGGGAAACACAGAGAGTCTGTGGAGAGGTGTAAGAGAAGCCTGTTTGGGCTCGGACTAACCCCTGTCAAGTTAAGCTGTATGCTCTACCTCCATCTATTCTACATTTTCATGAAGGAGGAGAGAAGAGAAGAGAGAAACAGACTGTAAAGATGTAAGAGAGAAAACAAGGAAAGCAGAGCCCAAGTCTGTTTGGACTAACCCAGAGGAAAATTTTGCTGCTCAAGGCTTTCTCTTCTAAGTCTCTGGAGACAAAATTGAGATTCTCACTTCAGCCTCATTCAAGTTTCAAATTGTTCTCATTAGTTTCTCATTAGTTTCTCCTAAAATTCACTAGGAGGAATAGTTGAGACCATGACATGAGTCTTATTTGAGACTTAAATGAGAGATCTCATTAATGGCTAATTTTCTTCTCTTTTTTTAAAATATATTTTTGGCCTTTTTGCCTTTATTTGACAGGACAGCTGAAGAGAGACAGGAAATGTGGGGAGTAGTGAGCGGGGGAAGACATGCAGGAAATGGTCAACCGGCCCAGAATCGAACCGGCGATCCCTTTGATGAGGACTGTAGCCTCTGTATGTGGGGCCCTTAGACCTCTAGGCCACCAGTGCCCAAAAGAAACCGCCCCTTTAATTGTAATAATCTGGCTAAATCTGGTCAGCCCTTTTGCGGCCCATATTTTAAATAAATGGTCTGTCAGACCTGTTGTATGAAATCTCTATCTTTTGCAATTTCTCTCAAATCCACTAAATCTTTGTGAAGTTGTTTTGTTCCAAACAGACTTGCAAAGGAAGGACCATACTGTGAAGTCAAAGAAGAGATCATTTCACATCTAAATATCTGATCTTGCAAGTGGTTCAAATGTTTTAAGGAGAATTGTAAATTTGTGGACAATTACATTGAAATCTTAATTTTGCAGGGCACTATAAATGTTCATGAAAAGATGAGCTCAGGCTCTTTCTTTGCTCCATCTGAGCTCAACTTGAGACACAAAAACTGAGTCTGACAAAAACAAATGGATGAGGTTAGATTGAGACAGTTGAGAGAGCTCCCTGATTTCTCCACCTGAGCTCAAAAGGAGTCACAACACTTGAGAAATACCTGAGAATCATTTCAGATTCTGACCAGATCTCCTTTTGAACTGAAAGGGAGACTAAGCTGAGACTTTTTGCAACTTTTTTTTCTGGAGGCAAGAATGAGAAACAGGAGACATAAGCTGTAGTCTCATTTTGCTTTCAAACAGATCTCATTGTTGTCTAGGAGACATAAATGAAACACTTTTGAGATCTCCTCTCTAAATTTATTTTCCTATGGGACAGGTCAATCCTGCTGGATTAAGCTGTATATTTTATATGTTATATAAACTGACTTTCACTTCTACCAAAGTCACTCTCTGGTTTGAAACCTGTTACTTTCTCTCAAGTACGGCTTTCAGCTGCTTCACCATGCACTCAAACTTTAAAGCAGGAGAAACTTTGCATTTTTTGTTTGCATATGTGTTATATTTCATTAATTAATTTAGTACCACATTTTTAACAATGTAGGGTGGAAGGAGGGAACTCTTTATGAGTATAAAGTTTCAGTTAACCAAACTAGATTTCTCCCTTGTGCAGTTTTGTACTCTAACTTTTTTTCAGTGTGAATTATTTCACAGCAAAGCTTTTCAAGTGTCTCCCCCAGCAGCGGTCAGGTGCTATTAGCTTCACCACACTGAAATATAAAAGGCGTTACAACAGAAGATCCACATATTGTCCTTTTTTTTAACGTTTGAGGGGAGATTAAATTAAAGCTAGCACAGGGGGAGACGAGGAGGAAGGACACAGCTGCACAGCGTGTGACAAACTGTAGCAATAATCCGGACACTTATCCCTAAAATGCTGCTTTTAATAACACTGGAGCAGGCATTACAGAAGATTGAGAGCAGCACCAAAAGGAGAAAAGTTGCAGGTGAAGTAAAGGATACCGGGGGAAAAGATATGGATGCTGACAGGTGAAACTGAAAAGAACCAGAGAGGGAGGAAGCAGTGAGGCAGGGGAGGAGGAAGAACTCACAGAGGAGCTATAAATACAGCCAGCGAGAGGCCCTCGGTTCCTGCATAAACCCACAATAAGATGCCCCCGCATTATTAGCATTCAGCGGGCGTAGCATTATAGCGAGGCTCCTACTGTGTCTACAGTAAAACCAATAAGAGGGAGGTATCATGGGATTGTGCTTGAGAAATATGGCACATTCTTCTTGCAGCAGAGGGCGGGGGGAGGCCGGGTACAGAGAGGAGGGGATTCAGCAGAGATAGCACAGCTCGGATACAGATAGACTCCCATTAAGTATTCAACCACGAGGTCACAGCAGTTACAGCTCCTCCGCAGAGGCTGAGATTTCCATTTTGCCACGTTAGAATTCATCCCTGTAGCTTTTGTGCAGACACAGTCCTGCTCCACCGAGGGGATTTACGGGTTTTATCCGGAGGGGCGGCTGGTTGTAAACAATAAGAAGCAGTTTATGGTGCGAGTTTGTCACCCAATAACTTTGCAGCAGTCTGACTCAGCCAAAAAAAAATGTTCCCGTAACCTGTTTGTGTTGATGCTTGAATCATTGCCTGGAGTACTGAAGGGGTAGCTCTTTATCCTGGAAGAAAATGATTTCATTCCAGTGTTATCATAAACCCTTCCTGAACTTTTAACTACGATTAGAGGAGAACAAGCTGTTTCTATCACTGTCCTGTGAAATCTGCAGTATTTCAGACTTTGTACTCCAAAAGAGTCGAACACAGACAGACTGACACGGCTCTCTGCATGTCTTATCACAAAGGGTACGCTGCAGACTCTGATTTAGATGCACCGGGTTTCAACTAAGGGTCCTTTCACACATCCATGCATCATGCACATTTCCCATAATCATCCAGGTTTGCATGTTGCAAATACACAATTGTTTTACGTCCTGAAGAGGGGTGTTGTCAGTGAATCAGTGTGTCATCAGAAAATGGAGCTTAAGTTGTATGTAGGCTGTCTGATTAACTCAACTAGAGCAATGCATAACATGTGGATGTTAATGTGCAAAGAGCACCAAAGGCTGGGGGTGCTAGCTCTGCTAACCTTAGCCACACTTGATAAACCAATTTTGCATCATTTACCTAAAAACTCTGGGATCCTGTGTTGCACTGTTTTTAATAAATTGAGCCCAGTTTTGACTGTTTTCTGAGTTTCTGAGTCAGTTTCTGATTCAACGACTCGGATATAAGTCTCCTTAGAACATCCCTTATTTCTACCACACTCACATGCATGCTTCTTAAATGTCTTCATGTGCTTTGCATTTTGTATTCTTGCATGGGTAACACTTTACAATAAGGGTCCCTTAATTAGCGTTAGTTAATGCATTATTAAGCATTAATTAACAGTTTAATAATAGTTTAATAATTGTTATAATGTATTACCTAACATTAACTAACACATTAATTAATGCATTAATAAGCAGTTAATTAATGTCCACTGCTCAGGGTTAATTAATACATTATTTAGCATTAATAAAAGTTACAAAACTTAATTAGTTAACCATTAATGAATGCTTTCTGGACCCTTATTGTAAAGTGTAACACATGCATCACTTAAGTAACACATTATAAATGCTAAACTGCCTCATAAGCATTACTTAACCATAATTAAGCATTAGTGAATGCTTTTTGGACCCTTATTGTAAAGTGTAACACATGTATCCCTTAGGTAACACATACGCTGAAGCAAAATGAGTTGTGTAGTTGAAGCAACACATGTACAGAATTCAACACATTTTATTTAGAATAAAACAGATAATCACAGATAACATCTCAACTGGCACAGAGAAGTACGGTGGCCCTGAGAGCTCACAGCACTGCAACTTAAAGGTGACATATCACGCTTTTTTCATCAACATATATTGGTCTAAGAGGTCCCCAAAACATGTCTTTAAAGTTTATGCTCAAAAAACCACTTTGAAATCAGATTTTGGTCTGCCTGAAAAGTCCTCTTCTTCATTCCTCCTCAGAACACTCTGTTTTCTCTCTGACCACGCCCCCTCAGGAAGTGGATGTGCCTCGGCTGTACAGCACGTTGATCTAATGTTTACATGTTGGCTGAATATACACGGCTGCTCAGAGATCGCGTTACTTCAACCCTCTGAATCTGATCCTGATGGAGAGGCGCCTGCAGCAGGACCTTTCTGAACGATTGGTCACAGATTTAGTGTTTCTTGTTGTTTTATTTATCAGTATGTAGTAGACGTGTGTCTTGGTACACAGCTACGAACATGTAGCTATGTGGCTATGCTAACTAGCGCTAGCACTTATCCATGATAAATAAAAATCATCCACTAGATCTTCAAATCTGCAGACGTGGGGAGTAAAACCGACCTCTACCAGAAAGGCAGCAGGACCTTTTATGAAGGATTGGTCACAGATTTAGTGTTTCTTGTTGTTTTATTTGTCAGTATGTCGACGTGTGTCTTGGTACACAGCTACAGCTACAGCTATGAACATGTAGCTATGTGGCTATGCTAACTAGCTCGGGGGGTTTGTACACATGCCAGGGACACATATTTCAGGTAAAGAACCATTAAAAAGTCAATTTTGCATGATATGTCACCTTTAAGAAAACACATGCAAAAAGACAAAACACAAGCAAATTAAGAAAACATCTTCATCAATTTGACAACACATGCGCAGCATTTAGAAAACGCGATGCAAAGACAACAGCACTACACATTAAAAAAAACGTGCTGCAAATAGACAGCAACACAACAGAAGTGTTTCCAGAGGACACTTAAAAGTGATGCACACGCTTATGCTTATGCTGATGCTTATGAGGCCGTTTAGCATTTATAATGTGTTACTTAAGTGATGCATGTGTTACACTTTACAATAAGGGTCCAGAAAGCATTCACTAATGGTTAACTAATTAAGTTTTGTAACTTTTATTAATGCTTAATAATGTATTAATTAACTCTGAGCAGTGGACATTAATTAACTGCTTATTAATGCACTAACTACTGTGTTAGTTAATGTTAGGTAATACATTATAACGATTATTAAACTATTATTAAACTGTTAATTAATGCTTAATAATGCATTAACTAATGCTAATTAAGGGACCCTTATTGTAAAGTGTTACCCTTGCAGGAAATAAATTATTCAAAACTATAAACTCATCGACTATGATATATCTCTCATGTTTGCAGCTTGTGCAAGAAATTTGGTTCATCTAGTTTATTTAAAATATGGATAATTGCGAGATCTTTTAAGGCCATTTTACATAAACTATCATGTCATTCCTTGAAGTCTCTGTGCTTTGAATTTTTTTGCTATTTCACCATAAACTCAATTATGAAGTATGAGAATGATAATAGCAAAGGGAATAAGCTGACCTGTGAGTGCACATGCCTTATTGCTGCAAACTGCTGACTCATTGTTTGCTGTTTGTAACAGTCTGTCTTGGCCAGGACTCCACCATTGTTGAATACATTTTGTGTTGCAGTCAGAATTTTCTGGGTACATAATAAGGATTAAATAAAATAAAAAATAAAACATGATATCCACCCGGGTCTTTCTGTGGGAGCTGAATGTGTCCGTCCCTGCATGGTTTCCTCTGCTGACCCTGATACTCCCCAGAGATTGGATCATCCCACTGTTAGGCTGGCTGAGCCTGATAACTCCGTTAGCAGATAACAAGCAGGGACAGACAGGACACATGTGAGTGGGAGAGAGAAAGAGACACCACCTTTATGTGCAGAGATGGAGGAGCAGGAAAAATGTGTGTTTAATTTGTGCATGTGTGTCAGTGTGTGTTTGCGTGTGTGCATGTTTGTGTTGTTCACATCAAACAATGGGAGGGAGGTGTTCCTTGGCTCCCTGTTAGCGCATGAAAAATGACATGAATGGACGCCTTTTGAGGCAGCGGCATCTCTCTCTTTGTGGGAAGAAAGGGAAAGCAGGGTGTAATATTGGCTGAGCGAAAAGAAGATGAGTCATGTCGTCTTTAATGAAAGCACCCGCGGCATCTGTGCGGAGTTGTGGTTGGCACCATCAGCACATTGTTATCTCCCTCTGTTCCCTGGCTAAGAGGCAGCGGCCGACCTCCTGGGGCCAACGTGTGGCTCAGTCACACTAGAGGCCATTAAAGACAGACAGCAGCACCTGGCAAATAGGAGTAACGCTGGAGAGAGAGAGAGAGAGAGGAAATGGAAAGGAAAAAAGAAGGCAAGAAGCCACACAAGAAAGGGAACAGAGAGCAGGCTCATTATCACACACAGAGGCTGTATTACAGGCTGGCTGTCGGCTCTGTCTGCTCCCTGGTGGAGTGGAAGTGTGGGGAGGCTGGAAAAGATCCTTCTGGCTGCAGGTGATTTTCTTAATTAGACCTTGACATGATAGGTGTGAGCCTGCTAACCTTTCAGGTCAGAATTAACCCTGCTCTGGGTTTAGAATAACTGGAAATATACAGGAGAGTTATTGCACCACCTCAAATTAGAATCACTTGGAAGGTCTGAGAAAATGGTGCAACCAAAGTTCACAAACTTGATGTTTTATTACAAAGAAAAATGGTGTTTAAAATATATTTTTACCATAGACTGTGTAAAAGATGGAGAACATGAAGGCTCCTGAGAAGTGAAAGCAAAACATGTAGAGCTCCCCCTGCTGTCTGGCTGCAGTATTGATCATAAAGACCACCTCCTCCATGTTAACAGATGGAACAGAGGTCCAAAATATAAAATAAACACATGCCAATTTTTTTCTCAGACATGGTTTAGATCATTTTAGTTTGTCAATTTGTTCCTAAGTGTTCATTTTTTATAACAAGAGTAGTGTTAATTAGTTGCTTAGTGATAAAAAAGAGGGGATGTGACATCATGATTGACAGCTCTGTTGACAAATGAGGCTCCTGCTTCATTCTTTACCAGATTATCAGAGAGAGGAGGAACAGTGTGAGAAAACTAACACTTACACAAGAGCCATTTAACTTTCAATAACTCTGAGTGTCTGCTTCAAACTGGCATAAGCATCTGTCCTTCTTCTTCTGATGCTTTATTAGTAAATAAAATGTGTGTGTTGGTTAGCAGAGAAGAGGAGTGATATCATTTCTGCAGCTACACCAGCCAGATCACGTCTGTGCATGCCTTAGTGCCAAAATGCAACAACAGCACAATTTTTCAGCGCCTGTCAAGTTGGTGTTTTGGCTTAATTTGTTACAATGGGAAAGGTTGGAGATGCACCATGCACAGTTAATGTTTTAGCTTTGTTTTATTGTATTACTTTGATGCTTTTTTAATGATATTTTTTCCTTTAAAGCTCATGTGAGGAAGTTTTGGCTGGTTATGAATCAGACTGAAGTTAAAACTGATGCCTTTTATGAGCTGTAAAACCAAATAAGATCATCAGTATAAAGACTGATATTTACTAAAACCTTTTTTGGTAGTATGAAATAACTGGTATGGGGAGGTAGGTGCAAGGCATGACAAAGACATCCAAAGAATGACATATTTGACTGTTAGAATAAATGAGGATGAGACTTTTCTGAGAAAAACACAACTTACACATTTACAGGAGAAAATCAAAAATTAGATCAGAGGTAGGGTTTGTCCACAGGGGGGCGCCAAAGTCAGCATAAACCTAGAGTTCCTCACAGGAGCTTTAACAAGACAAACATTAAAGGTGACATATCATGCAAAATTGACTTTTTAATGGTTCTCTACCTGAAATATGTGTCCCTGTCTACAAACCCCCCGAGAATGAAAAAAATCCATTCTGCCCCTGTTCTGATTTCTCCACCTTTCTGTAAATGTGTGTGAAACGAGCCGTTTCAGACTTCAGTGTTTTTGTTACGTAACAACAATATCCGGTCTGTCACGGAGTCAGAGCTCGGAGCTTGTTCAGCCCATAGACTGTATAAAATAATACTGAATCCCTCCTCTGTTTTTCATTACCTGCACAAATGTGTGCTAACAAGGAGCTTAGGAGGGAGGCATGCTAGTTGTAGGCTGTCTTAATAAACACAAAGGTCGGTTTTACTCCCCACGTCTGCAGATTTGAAGATCTAGTGGATGATTTCTATTTATCATGGATAAGTGCTAGCACTAGTTAGCATAGCTACATAGCTACATGTCGTAGCTGTAGCTGTAGCTGTGTACCAAGACACACGTCGACATACTGAGAAATAAAACAACAAGAAACACAGAATCTGACCAATCCTTCAGAAAGGTCCCGCTGCCTTTCTGGCAGAGGTCGGTTTTACTCCACACGTCTGCAGATTTGAAGATCTAGTGGATGATTTTTATTTATCATGGATAAGTGCTAGCGCTAATTAGCATAGCCACATAGCTACATGTTCATAGCTGTAGCTGTAGCTGTGTACCAAGACACACGTCGACATCCTGACAAATAAAACAACAAGAAACACTAAATCTGTGACCAATCCTTCAGAAAGGTCCTGCTGCAGGCGCCTCTCCGTCAGGATCAGATTCAGAGGGTTGAAGTAACGTGATCTCTGAGCAGCCGTGTATATTCAGCCAACATGTAAACATTAGATCAACGTGCTGTACAGCCGAGGCACATCCACTTCCTGAGGGGGCGTGGTCAGAGAGAAAACAGAGTGTTCTGAGGAGGACTGAAGAAGAGGGTTTTTTAGGCAGACCAAAATCTGATTTCAAAGTGTTTTTTTGAGCATAAACTTTAAAGACATGTTTTGGGGACCTCTTAGACCAATATATGTTGATGAAAAAAGCGTGATATGTCACCTTTAAGGACGTAATGGAAATAAATAAGCAAATAAGAATAAAAGAAAGATGCTATAAAGCAGTAGACAGTAGTTGAGGTGGTGAAATTTACAGCAACATGGTCCTTTAAGTACTTACTGCTCCTGTCTCAAAAAGTGATGAACAAATCAACTGTTGTTATGTCAGGATTTTAACTATAGGTTGCTGCACAACTAGTGACCAAGCCTAGTTCAGAGTTATAAACTACATAATGTATTTGTGCTGTTCATGCTTTTTTTACATTAACATATTCATGGACTAAAGTCAGAAGAATGGCATCTGAACACAGAGACTTGCAGCATCTGAGCATGTACAGGCTTCTGTTAAAACAGTCTGTCTCTGTTCCTCCGATATCATAAGTGAGTCAAATTGTGCCTTAAAGCAGTTCTGCATATTTTGCACCAGGATGGATAGAAAAAGCCACGACTGTCATTAAATAAAAGAACACCTGACCTCTCTTTTAGGACTCATCTAAAGGCCAGAGTTTCTTCTCCTCTTCAACTAAGAGGGAGCATTAAATAACAACTCAAAGGTGCTCTAACAGTGCCCCCTTGTGGACACAGGGAGAAAAGTGGTGCACAGTTACCTTGACCTGTGCGTGTCACCTCATTTACAAACATGTGACACAGCCAGCTGATAAACACAGCATCAGCCTTTATATGTATCAGGTTTAATGTGTTTTATGATGACAAATTTAAAAAAAGTAGTCCCCTGAGGCCAAAACAGGCATCACCATGTGAGTCAAAACATTCATTTTTTTTACAACAGAAGCCGGTCTGAAAGCTTTGAAAGCACTTCTTCGGCTTCATTTCACACACAAACAAACAATGCAAAAACCTCTCCAAACGCCAATCTCCACACAATGCCCGTCAGTCCAATGTGCACCTGACCGTAATTATGCTAATTTGAGGTAATTAGCCAAGAAACCCTGCAAGTGCTAATGAGTTGTTGCAGAAAGAGTGGAGGCTAATTTAGGATAATGAGCCTCAGACTGTGTGCTACATAACAGAGGAAGCAAATGTCTTCTTGTTTTTGTTTTTTTAAAGGGATTCTCATATACAGTTACAGCCGCACACAGAATTAATCTCCATACAAATGCACCACAAATTAAACTCGCCGTGTTTGCCAGTCACCGCAGCTGAGAGTTTTATTTTTCACCCCTATTCTTTGCTACCTGCCACAAACATGCCTTGCTGCTGCTATTTTGGCTCCCGTCGCCCCATTGACCTGACAGACAAGTGTCAGGGCAGAGCCACATGTCAGCTGCAGGTGGAAACTCTCAGCAGGGAGCGATGCTGAGGTGATGCAGGGCTCAGTTGGAGGACAGGATTACACAGCAGTGAGGGGCTGCAGGTAAGGGGGCTTCTCTTTTCATCTTTGCACCTTTTTAACACTCCTAAGGTTTTACTTTTACTTGTTTTTCTGCAGCTGACCGACTGAATACACGCATTAGAGGAGTGGATGCTGGCAGTGATATTTCTGTGCTTTTGGTTTTGTTAATGCAGAGCAAAGTAGCAGAAGATATCTCCAGTTAGAGCTGGAAAATACATCATTTGCAAAAGAATTCTAAAACTGAGAATTTTGCTCATTTTTTAAATGCAGCTGATGTCCGAGGAAGTTACCCAGGGTTTCATGAGATTGTAAACAAATCAGGTAAAATGCTCATTTCTTTCTTTCCTTCTATGCATGCAGACGTAAAGGATGCATGCATTTATTTTCTGCGATGCATGAATAATTCAAAGAAGTGTAGGAGACATCTCTGAAGACTTTTCCCCCTCAAAGAATAAACTGATGGTTTCTTCATCTTCTCAGTCTATCAATTAACGTGAACATCAGTGAGCAGGTCTGGATCCTCTAAAGATGTACGGGCTGTACCTGGAAGCCGTGAATGACTACATCAATGAATCCTACGGGGAGGATGTGTGGAGGCTCATCGAAAATCGAGCGGAGATACCCCACCTCAAGTTTGTCAGACACCAGATGTACAAGTAGGTGCTTGTTTTTTGTAAATCATGCGTCTTTGTTGTGGACAAATTCCACCAGATCTGTGTCTGGTCTCTGGATCTGAGGTTTATATTCTAGTCTATGTGTTAACTTCCACTGGATCCGCTGCATTGCGTTCATGCTGCATCTCTGATCCGGATCAGATATGCAAGACTTCTATATTTGATGCTGGAGCATGATGCATCAATGTCAACAGAGCAGATGGAGCAGGACAGGAAGTCAGGTTTCACTAAAACAAAATGAAAATATCCGGTTAATTTTCAAAATAAAACACTCACAGATTGTATTTCACTTAACTACAAAAACAAACCAAAGTCATGATGAGTGGAGCCAGGACCTGGAGTCAACAGGTCAGAGGTTTTTAGAGGACCAGAAAGACAACATGGATGAGGAGAGGAGGAGGAGGAGAATCCTTGATTCAATGATTACCGAGGGAAAACCTCGGTCACATGACTCCAGCTGTCCGGTTGTCCTGCTTCGTGCTGCATTCTGAAAACACAACCGTTGGGTGATCTGGTGGAAGTTCTGTGTTAGAAACATTTTTTTCTTATTATTTATTTTACCTTTATTTTACCCATTGAGATACAAAGTCTCTTTTTCAAGGGAGTCCTGGCCAAGACAGCAGCATACAAAGTTTCACAAATAGAACCAGGACAAAACATATAGTGACAAGTATTACATCGATTTATAAATGAACAGTGTTAAGCTCTAAAACATGAGCACAAGCTGATCAGATGATCCTTCATCCTAGTTTTAGAATCCTCCAATCGAATTAAACAATCCAGTTTCAGGCGACCCTGAAGCTCAAACCAAGAAGAGGGAGCAAAGACATTAAAAGCATTTTTAGAGTGAGTCTGAGGAATGACAAAAAGAGCTTGTCCATGGGACCAAAGATGACAGCCGCTGACAACTTCAGGAGTCAATACCACATAACATAACCCACACCTTTCTGCAAAATCCTCATCAGACGTTCTGAAAATCTCACTTAGCAGATATGAGCGCTGCAGCATTAAATGCACAAACTGTTGCTGAAGTCAAAAGTCAAAGAAAGCAGAAAAAAGAAGAGCTGCCAGTTTCATTACGTTAATGCTCATCCTTTGACTGAGTCTGTTTGAGAGCCAGAGCCTCCTCGTCTGCAGAGTAACTGCTGACTAATGTTGCTGTAGTTCACCATGATAGTGCACTTTCACAAAGTTGACACAAAAGTTCTCCAATGAAGTTGTTTTTGTTTGATTAATGTTTGAGTTATTTAGAAGAGACCAGTGAATTAAATTTGCACCCTCCGCCTGCCAAACAGAGAAAGAGTTGGCCGGGGCTGATAATAATTTCAATTTATGTGTCACCATCGGGAGGTTGTGTGTGTTTTGCTTCTTTAATTAAAACCACTTTTTAAAGCAGTTTCTTATTTGATGAAGAGTCTGGGATTTAGGTCACAAGATACATCACGTATTTAATGTGAGGTTGCATTGAGTCAGTGCTCTAACATCACATTTGTTTTTCTTTATCTCGTGTTTTATTGGTGGAAACACTTTTTGAGCCAGAAATAAAAAGCAGCAGTGTTACCCATAGGAAAAGAAATTTAGAGAGGAGATCTCAAAAGTGTTTCATTGATGTCTCCTAGACAACAATGAGATCTGTTTGAAAGCAAAATGACTCCTGTTTCTCATTCTTGCCTCCAGAAAAAAAGTTGCAAAAAGTCTCAGCTTAGTCTCCCTTTCAGGTCAAAAGGAGATCTGGTCAGAATCTGAAATGATTCTCAGGTATTTCTCAGGTGTTGTGACTCCTTTTGAGCTCAGGTGGAGAAATCAGGGAGCTCTCTCAATTGTCTCAATCTAACCTCATCCATTTGTTTTTGTCAGACTCAGTTTTTGTGTCTCAAGTTGAGCTCAGATGGAGCAAAGAAAGAGTCTGAGCTCATCTTTTCATGAACATTTATAGTGCCCTGCAAAATTAAGATTACAATGAAATTTGAATCACTTCAAGATCAGCTATTTAGATGTGAAATGATCTCTTCTTTGACTTCAAGTCTGTTTAGAACAAAACAGCTTCACAAAGATTTAGTGGATTTGAGAGAAATTGCAAAAGATAGAGATTTCATCCCAGGTATGACAGACCATTTATTTAAAATATGGGCCGCTAAAAGAGCTGACCAGATTTAGCCAGATTATTTAAATTAAAGGGGTGGATTCTTTTGGGCGCTGATGGTGGCCTAGAGGTCTAAGCGCCCCACATATAGAGGCTACAGTCCTTGTTGCAGGGGTCCCCGGTTCGATTCTGGGCCAGTTGAACATTTCCTGCATGTCTTCCCCCGCTCACTACTTCCCACATTTCCTGTCTCTCTTCAGCTGTCCTGTCAAATAAAGGAAAAAAGGCCAAAAATATGTTTTAAAAAAGAGAAGAAAATTAGCCATTAATGAGATCTCTCATTTAAGTCTCAAATAAGACTCATGTCATGGTCTCAACTATTTCTCCTAGTGAATTTTAGGAGAAACTAATGAGAAACTAATGAGAACAATTTGAAACTTGAATGAGGCTGAAGTGAGAATCTTAATTTCTCAGAGAGAAAGCCTTGAGCAGTAAAACTTTCCTCTGGGTAGTGTGAAAACACAGGACAGTGAGATTTCAATGGGACAGATAAGAGTGACAGCAAAGTCCAGCTAGATGAAAAGACTTGACTGTGGTGTCATCAGGAAGTGGGTCAGATAGATTTTTAAAAAAAGGAATAAGAGGATGCATTTCTTTTTAAAATGATTATAACATCCTCTGAGTGTGATTTTTATCTTTTTTAAGGAGCAACCCTATAAAGCCAAGCATATCCTATTTCATACATCCATTTTTGAGACCTCTACATCATCAGTGTGATACATTTATTATGAAAAAACTTGATGTGTACAATCAGATACATGCAGTGCACTTATAATCCACCAGGTGTGAGTCATTCATGCACCAGAAGGACGTCACTTCAGACATCCAACATGTCAGCTGTGGATCAGAGACCCACTCGAGGTTTTTCAGGGATATTTTTACCAATTTTGAAAAATAATTTCAAACTTCAAGAGGAATAGTTACTGGGTTGATGCAATGTAAAACTAATTAATATTTTATAACTTAATTTGTAGTCAAACCGTGAAAATGTGTGTATCAAAATTGATACAGCAGGTATATAAGGACATTTATTTGCAGATCTGTCAATCATCATTTTATTCAACTTCATACATTATGATTCCATAAGCAACATACAGTCTTTTTATTATTTAAGAATATGTTTAAATTACATAATGAGGTATATTTGGAGTAGAAATTGAGATATTTATAATGTATACTGAATTTTTATACATGCAACCTGCTGTATCCTGATGAGTGATGACTGGTTGAATGTTACAATGGCTCCTTAGTAAATTATTATCTTTTTCTCATTGATTTCCACTAAAAAATGAACAATTCAGAGATGACCAAGATTCTTTTAAACGTGAGTAACCAACAGGTTAGCAGTGGTTAACAGGTTAGCTCATTTTAGGCTCCGCCCACTGAGGGTCAATCAGCCAATCCTGTGCTACTCTGCCTCTGAGGACATCAAACCAAAGACCAAGTTGGTTATTTTTTTGTTGTGTAGTAGTTGCAAAATATGTGTGACTTTGTCAGTTAAAGCTGCTGTGAGAAACTTTTGTTTTGTATCGGTTCTGGCGCCCCCTTGTGGACATAGTGATACCTCTTATCTCTTGTCCTTTACATGCAAAAGTCGTGTTTTCAACAAAAACTTCATCCTGTTGTCTTTCAACAGTCAACTTTATCAGGCAATGTGACGCTTTTCCATGAAAACAGTCAAATGAAGGCTGTTTCTGAAGCGAGATGTCCATCATCTGGTCTGACACCTACCCCCTCAGGGTGGTTTCAGGCATTAAAAATTACAAGAGAGAAGGTGTCAGTGTTGTCGCTGATGGTCTTGTTTGCTATTCATAGTCATAAAGAGGCAGTAACCAACAGGTGAGCAGTGGTTAACAGGTTAGCTCATTTTAGGCTCCGCCCACTGATGGTCAATCAGCCAATCCTGTGCTACTCTGCCTCTGAGGACATCAAACCAAAGACCAAATTAGTTATTTTGTTGTTGTGTAGTAGATACAAAATATGTGTGACTTTGTCAGTTAAAGCTGCTGTGAGGAACTTTTGTTTTGTATCGGTTCTGGCGCCCCCTTGTGGACATAGTGATACCTCTTATCTCTTGTCCTTTACATGCAAAAGTCGTGTCTTCAACAAAAACTTCATCCTGTTGTCTTTCAACAGTCAACTTTATCAGGCAATGTGATTCTTTTCCATGAAAACAGTCAAATGAAGGCTGTTTCTGAAGCGAGATGTCCACCATCTGGTCTGACACCTACCCCCCTCAGGGTGGTTTCAGGCATTAAAAATTACAACAGAGAAGGTGTCAGTGTTGTCGCTGATGGTCTTGTTTGCTATTCATAGTCATAAAGAGGCAGTAACCATCAGGTGAGCAGTGGTTAACAGGTTAGCTCAATTTAAGCTCCGCCCACTGAGGGTCAATCAGCCAATCCTGTGCTACTCTGCCTCTGAGGACATCAAACCAAAGACCAAGTTAGTTATTTTTTTGTTGTGTAGTAGATACAAAATATGTATGAATTTGTCAGTTAATATGGAAAAAAATAATTTCTAGGTTTGAAATTAATTTGGGAAAAATTTGAAGGAAACTCAAAGTTTGATAGGCTAAAAAAAATGTTTTTATATGTTTTAGTTTGTTTAAAAAAGAAGAAACTTTGTGCAAAAATGTTGCAGCAAAATGCCTGATGTATCAAATATGGTACAAATTAAAACTCATATGAAAATTGCTGTTTACTTTATTTATTTTTAATTTGTCAGAAGATCCAATAAACTCCATTTCCAAAGAATTAGAATTTTCTGGCAATTATTTGATGGTTCAGGCTTCACAGTTAAGGAGCAAGTGGAACATCAAGCCAGGCAGACTGAGGCGGCGAAGCAGAGGATTTCACAGCAATTCATTTATAACTGGATTTCATATCTGCCATGCTAACCAGCTAAATCTGGTGCAATGCATCTCTTCTCATTACCTTTCATTGATGTATGTTGTGCACAGTCCCTGACAAACTAAACTGACCTTTAATCTCACTCTGAGACAAACACTTGAAGCCATGCTTCCTCTCTTACAGTGACAACCTGATCCTGCGGTTGGCGAAGGCCGCAGGAGAGGTCCTGGGAAAGACCCACGATGAGCTGATGTACGCCTTCGGGGTCTACATGGTGAAGAGGATCGGAAACTACGGATATGAACGGATCCTAAAGGTATCAATGTGTTGTGACCCCCTTCTTAGTCCTCTTCCATCAAGGGCTGAGTTAAATATGTGTCCTCTCTTGGAGACTTAATGTAAACACATATCTTCACACAGATCTTTAGAAAAGTTTGTCTTTGCTTCATGGCTGATATATCAAAATATGTCACTTTTAAATGACTTCTGCAATTAAATGTCCCTGATGGAGGATAAAGATCTTATTCATCCTGAAAGACAGATAAATAGAAAATGAAATGGAGCATCATAACAGCATAAACATCAGTATCTGTCTCTAGTTGGTGTGATATATGGCCTTTAGAGAAGCAAAGTAATAAATGCTTGTCTCCAAAGAGACATTAGATTCTTGTTTACTTTTCTGACAACATGAATGCAAAGTTTAAGAGTTATTCTTCATGTTCACTTTCTTAATACCACCACATTCCATCTTTTCCAGGTGTTGGGTCGAAATGTCCGCGACTTCATCAACGAACTGGACAACCTGCACGAGTACTTCCGCTTCTCCTTCCCCAAAGTGCAGCCGCCCAGCTTCTGCGTGGAGGAGGAGTGTGAGACCAGCCTCACGCTTCACTACAGGAGCACCCGCAAAGGCTTCACCCAGTTTGTCAAAGGTAAAGGAGAGACACAGCAGGGGGGAAGGGGGATGTTAAACTGACTCAGCCTCACTGCAGTCAGAGTTCACATCTTCACTCAGTGCATGCTGGGTAAGCAGGAGCCTCATGAGCTTTTAGAAGAAGTGTCATTTTTAATCTCATTTACTTCAAGTCACACCTACACATTACTTCTGACCACCTTCCATTCCTGGTGTTTTATTCATCCTCTTATGGCGCTGTCACACCTTGACGATTTACTTGACATCAATCAATCAATCAATCAATCAATCTTTATTTGTATAGCGCCAAATCACAACAAACGTTATCTCAAGACGCTTTTACAAACATAGGAGGTCTAGACCACTCTATGTCAAATTATGAACAGAGACCCAACACCAAGACAGGGTAAGACTCAGTCTGACCCCACCTTAATCCATCATGAGCATTGCACATCGCAGTATTTAGCTAGTTACAGTGGTGAGGAAAAACTTCCTTTTAACAGGCAGAAACCTCCAGCAGGACCAGACTCATGTTAGACAGCCATCATGCCTCGACCGAGTTGGGTCTGGAAAGACAGATAGAGGGGAGTAAGAGAGAGAGGTGATAGTGATGAGACGAGTAGTAGAAGCTGTTGCCGCTGGAGTCCAGCACGTCCGTATCAGCTGGAGTCCAGATCGTCCACAGCAGGAGGACGTCTACGGCAGCTCAGAGGAACCTACGAGACATGGGAGCTCAGGGACTCCAGAAAGGTCTATGGTTAGTAACTTTAATGGGACAGGCAGAGTTAAAGTAAGTGATGAAGGGGTTGGGGGGAAGAAGGTGAGCTAGGATCCCAGTGTCAGTGTGCCAGTTCCCCCGGCAGTCTAGGCCTATAGCAGCATGACAAAAGCTGGTCCAAGCCTGATCCAGCTTAACTATAAGCTTTATCAAAAAGGAAAGTTTTAAGTCTACTCTTAAAAGTGGAGAGGGTGTCTGCCTCCCGGACCCTGACTGGTAGATGATTCCAAAGGAGAGGGGCCTGATAACTGAAGGTTCTACCTCCCATACTACTTTCAGAGATTTTAGGTACAACTAGCAAGCCTGCATGTTGGGAGCGTAGAGTTCTAGAGGGGTAATAGGGCACTATGAGCTCTTTAAGATACGAGGGTGCCTGATTTTGACATCCCACTTAGACTGCTGTAACTCTTTGTTTGTTGGTCTCAACCAGTCAGCATTGCGCCGTCTACAGGTAGTCCAAAAATGCAGCTGCCCGCCTGCTGACTGGAAAGAAACGGTGTGATCACATCAGTCCTGTCCTTGCATCTCTGCACTGGTTGCCTGTGAACTTTAGGATCCAGTTCAAGGTCTTATTAATTGTTTGTAAGTGTTTAAATGGTCTGGCATCTTGTACAGCCTCACAGTACTTCCAGAGCACTTAGGTCATCAAACCAGCTGCTCCTGGCAGTCCAGACTCTCTACTCATGGGGGCAGAGCCTTCTCAGTGGCGGCCCCAAAGCTGTGGAACAGCCTACCTTTCCAGGTTAGAGCTGCACAGTCTGTGGATCACTTTAGAACACTCCTGAAAACCCATCTTTTCTCCTTGGCGTTCAGTCCCAGCTAAACAAGAATCCTTGGCTTCTTACTTTTTACTCTTTTTATTTCCTAAATTGAGCTCTCACTATTCTTTTATTGCTTTGTGTGTGATTATATTGTATTTTAATAAGTGTACATCACTTTGGTCAACTGAGGTTGTCTTTAAATGTGCTTTATAAATAAAGCTTGACTTGACTTGACATATGCTGAATTATCAATGTGTTTTTTTAAATGTTAGGCGCCTACATATCATGTTGATAACTTATGCCCAACTATATTCCACTTGTGCAAAGTGCGTGGCAGCGTAATAATAGGACAAAGTGTATAAAAAGGCTGCGTCCATTGGGAAAAAAATAAATGATCAAGTTCTATTAACCCTCCTGTTATGTTGTGGGTCAAATTGACCCTTCTTAAAGTTCAAAAATCCCCCCTCAAAAAAATTGTTAAAAGTATTTTTTCAGTATGAAACTTCTTCTGCTAGGCTTAATATGTGAAACCAACACATACAATGAAAATGGTTGATTTCACATATTTGCAACGTGTTTATATATATATATACTGTTTGCGGGTCAGTTTGACCCAGCAGTCAAAGTGGAGGCTAAAAGGGGTCTGAAGTGTCAAATACTAGTTGTTTCTTTGCAACTGTGTGGCATATTTCACCCCACTCGTACACACACAGACACACACACACACCCTTTCAAAGCTGCTGTGAGGAACTTTTGTTTTGCATCGATTCTGGCGCCACCTTGTCGCCACGCGAAACCTCTTATCTCTTGTCCTATGCATGCAAAACCTCTTCCTGTTGTCTTTTAACAGTCAACTTTATCAGGCAATGTGATCATTTTCCATGAAAACAGTCAAATAAAGGCTGTTTCTGCAGCGAGATGTCCATCATCTGGTCTGAAACCTACCCCCTCAGGGCGGTTTCAGGCATTAAAAATGACAACAGAGAAGGTGTCAGTGTTGCTGCTGATGGTCTTGTTTGCTATTGAAGGTCATAAAGAGGCACCAGTATCATTTTCAGTCTGTTTCTCAACCAGTTCAAAACTCCTCACAGAGCCTTTAACATGAATTTTCATTAAAAACAAGTGAGATATCCTCATTAAACCATGATCTGTGAGAATCAAGGAACACCATTGCACTTAATATTGATTTCAGTGGTGAGTAATGGAGTTGATAATGAGATTAAAAAAAACACTTATGGATAATTAAATATGCCCTGTGTTAAATTGACCGAGGAACATTATTGTTGTACCTGAGAAACAAACATAACAGGAGGGTTAAAGTATCTCTTTCTTGATTTGGATTGTTGAACACAGGGTTTGTACTGTGTTTGTATATTTTTCCAGTTTCATCCCTCCTTTTAGACACTCCTGTTTGTGTATGTGAAGACAGCGAGACATCACAGCACAGTGAGCTGTGTTAAAAGTAAATATAATTACTTCCTTACAGTACAGAAGTCTCCCCACATTCAGGGCAAGCTTCATCTGCTCCTGACAAAGTCACTGATTCCAAATAAACCTCCTGTCAGCTCTCCAGTTTACTCTGAAATTAAGCCCACAAAATCCAATTTGGACTGAATCCCTTATTATAAGCCAAAGTTGACCTCAACACATCCATGACCAGTGTGTGTAATTGACTCCTGCAGGGCAGCTCTCTCAAGTGGGACGGCAATTCTACAACACAGATATCGAAGTGGAAATCCTGTCCAAAGAGGAAACCGAGAAAATGACTTATGTGGTACGTAATGGAGCTTAAGTCGAGTATCAGGCGGACTGTCGGGGGCGTGTGACCTTCACCCTGTGTCGGCTCTATCTGCATTAAAATGACCCCATCACCTGCTTATGAGACTTTGAAGAGTTTTGTTTACACCCAAACAGAAAGTAGGGATGCAGATAAGTGTACTGGGACGGGATTCTGGGTCAATTGAAATCTTTATTAGGAATAACTGACAGGTCATAGCACTCATGGGCCTTTCCCAGATGCCTTATTTAATGAAATACATCATTCATTTTGACTTTGGGATCCACAGTTATGGAGCAAATACCAAACTGTATTGTGTTCTTTCTTCCAAAGTTGAATAAACGTGTCCCCGCTCGTCCAGGTTTATAAGATGAACTTCGACAACGCCGCGTTCAAACACCGCATGCCCCAGCAGAAGACAGCGCCGAGCTACGAGAAGCTGCCGATGAAGCGAGGGATCTTCTTCGACATGTTCCCCTTCAGCGTCATCTTCCGCCGGGACCTGACCATGTACCGCATCGGTGACGGCCTCAAAGAGGTGTTCTCGGACCTCCAGGGCAAGAAGGTCAACGAGGAGTTCAGTCTGGTGCGACCCATGCTGGAGTTCAGCTGGGATAACGTGAGTTAGGAGAGCTTTACCTCAAACCGTTCATTACCTGACTACTGACAATAAAAAGCCATGATAATCCCTTCTGCTTCTCCTCCCAGATCTACACCCATTTGAACAACGTATTCGAGCTGGTGTCCAAAGCGGTGGTGGAGAGCAAGCAGAAGGTCAACATCCCCAAACTGAACAAGGAGGAGTCGGAGGAGAAGGAAGAGCCGGAGAAAGTAAAGAGAGAAGAGGAAGCAGGTACAAGTCTTTCCATCCTGATCATTATTTTATTATGAGGGATGCATTATGGATTAAAAGGGTTCATTTCAAATGGAATGGGATCACGACAGTCATCCTTCATCTCTCACCAAGGTTACTGTATCCGGACCCAGCACGGTGAAATATTAATAGTATCTTCAGGTGGTTGTGAATATCAAACTGGTTAAAAAGTGAAGCCTCTCTTCCTCATTTAGGAACAAATTTAAAAGCACAGAGTCCTCAAAGCAAGGAAATAAGGAGATAAGTTTGTAGCATACTGCCAGTGATGTCATTTTTTGAGGAGTGATGGCCCAATGGTGGACCCAGGGTCTAAATTTAGTTCAGGGGTAGATAATCTCCCCCCTAAAAAGCCCCTGCTAGCGGGGTAGTACCTTTGCAGGGCCTGCAATGCTGAACGTGTCTGATTGGTAGATTAACCGCAGTGTTTTTATTCCGCCCGCCGTCCACAATAACATCACACACATCTGTGATTCACTTGATTTCTCTTTCTTTCATTAGTTTTTATTTGTTCTATCTTTTTTGTATGTGTGTGTACTTTTCAAAAGAAGAAGCTGTGATTCTCTTGATTTAGCAGCTTGTAACAGTAGTCTTCTCTCAGCCCACCGTGAATGCGTCTCTCCTCCCGGTGTTCCGGTTTTAAAAGTGACCCTGTAAACTGGAGACCTTCAGCTGAACGTGTCAGTGTTGGTGGAGTTTACACAGCTGTTGAAACACAGAGGGAGTTCCTGGGAATGCAAACTAGTTTAGTTTTTATTAAGATTTCAAAATATCCTCATCAGATATTTAATGATCGTCTAAAGACGTTTATGAGGGATGCATCGGGCTGAGAGTCTCCAGTTAACAGGGTCGCTGTTTAGACCAAAACACCGGTCGATCTCTGCCACAGCTTTTTGAGTTCAAAAGGATTTTAAAGCCGTGTTGAAACGTCTTTGCTACTCGCGCTTATCTCCTCTCACGTGTTGATTCATTCATTGCTTTGTCCATGTTTTTAAATGCAGAAGCAAAATTTTCAAATTTTTTCATGTTTTTCTGCTTTTGGAGCACAATTTCAAATTTGAGGAAAATTATTATTTTTTGAACAGGCTCCGGGTCAACATTTTTGTCGAATTTACTTTTGTCAAAAAAATCTAATTTTTTTTTTGTCATTTTTTCGTCAATTTTTTTTTCAAATTGTTTTGTCAAAAAAAAAAATTCAATTTTTTTTGTCAATTTTTTTGTCAAATTTTTTTTTTTTGTCAAAAATTTTTTTTTCCAAATTTTTGTTTTCCAAATTTTTTTTTCAAATGTTTTTTTTTTCAATTTTTTTTTCAAATTTTTTTTTTCAATTTTTTTTGTCAATTTTTTTTGTCATTTTTTCATTCAAAAGGATTTTAAAGCCCTGTTGATACATCTTTGCTACTTGTGCTTATCTCCTCTCTCGTGTTGATTCAGTGAATCCATCTGTGATGAAATATAGCACCATCTAAAACAGACCAGCTGAGTCTCTTCATGCTAATAGGCTAACTGTTGTGTTGCTCATAATGATACCTGCCTGTCCGTCTGCTTCTATGGTGTCATCTGTGATGAATGGCATTCGTCTTTGTGTTACTGCCCTCTACTGGTCTGGTGGTGTAGTGCATTTACTGTTTTTTTCTCCATACGTCACTGGCCTGATCTGCACAATCTACCCAGGACTTCAGCCTGTGGTCGAAACACAGACAACAATGGGGGCACAGGAACCTTTTAGTTCAGGGTAAAGTAATTCTGGGGACTAAAAGACCCAGGAACTCTTGGTTGAAATGCACAACCTGGTCACCTCATCCTCTTTCTCTCTCTCTCTCTGTCTCTATCATTCTCCCTCCATCAGAGCAACAGTCAGTAGAGGACATGGAGAGCACAGACCAAGAGTACAGCAGCGCTCTCACTCAATACAACAACAACTCTGCCAACTCTGGAGGAGAGGACATCGAGCTGCTGGCATTCCAGACCGTCACCGGTCAGATCATTTCACACGTCAACACATTCAACTTTAGAGTTATTCATCTTTGCTGCTTTAGAACCACCCTGATCCAGTTAACCTCTCTTTTTGTTCTCCTCAGGAAAGTGTAGTGAAACCATCTTTGAGGACATGAGGGAGCCTCCAAAGAAACCTCTACACTTGAAGGGACAGATGAAGTACGTCCCCCAGTGGGACTCACTCATCTTCCTGGGGACGCCCATGTAAGAATACGACTTTAATGAGAAGACTGTGTTTGAAGTTCTGAATAGTCCACTTGGTTGCTGAAGACGTGGGACTCAAGGTCCAAATTCGGGCTTAAAATCCACTGGGAACTAGTTCCAAGTCCGACGGGGGATTTCATGGTGCTGGTTTCAGAATGTGCCTTGTGTACAACATCTTTAGTCCTTGTCGCAGTGGTCTCCAGTTTGACTCCTGCACATTTCCCATCTCTCCTCAGCTGTCTCATTTGATGAAGACCAAAACATCCCCCCTGATATGATATGGGGTTTGTTTGGGCCGTCCTAATGTATGCATGTTTGGCATAAATAAGTCCTCTACTTCTTCTGGTTTCAGAGTCAGAGGAGGTTTTCAAAACCACTGATTTGCAGTCAAATTTGTGAAATTGAAAAGTGAAAGTTTCACACATCTCTGTTATTAGAGGAAGATGTACTGGATAATTTGGTTAGGAGCTAAATCTGTTCCTGATCTGCTGCTTTGTGCTCTCGCTGTTCTCAACACTTCATCCGTCTGTTTCACACCCAAACACTTTCACCGACTCAGAGAGCATATTTTCTGTCCTTCCATCGCAGGCTGTTGTTGTGAGACACGTTCAGATCTTAGGTCTTAGTATGTTTAGCATCCACTCCATTCAGAAAAAACAGCTGAGTGCATTACAGAGAACGAAACACAGTGTTTCTATTAGACAGAGGAGGACAGGAGTTACAGAGCAGAGAGTGATCAGTGTGATTAAAGACCAGGGCCCGTACCATGAAAACAGGCTGTTTGTACTAATGGTGAAAAACAGATGGATTAGCTGCCTGCATGAGCCAGGTTAACGCCCCAACAGAGCATTACATTTAATGATGGTACACCCACCATTACAGGTGCTAACAGCAGGATTACCTCACCTGTTAGGCTGTTTAAAGGACGGAGGACATCGTGCTTATACGTTATTGTTTAAGACCAAATATGGGAAGACAACGGATATTTAGGGATCGAATGAATCCTTTGGAAAAGTCTGACGATGTTGAAATATACAGCAAATTTAGATTTAGGAGACGCCACATAACAACTCCATTAACAAGTCCTCATCCTTCAATGGGGGGACAGGTGGTCCTCCACCTGGACCACCTTGGTGGCGGTGCTTGTTGCTCAAAGCCGCTTTCATGTTGCTTATTTTATTTTGTAGGTCTTCTACTGAGCGCGCTCAGAAACACCACACGCATTGACCCGGTTCAAGATCTGAAGCCAGACTTTCCCCTTTCTCCTTGTTTGTTCTCTTTGAGGATTGACTTGCTGATAACAGCTGTTTGTTCGTTCTAGATTCTTCTAATCAAATGTCCATTTCTTCTTGATCTTCTCTCGGTCACAGCAGTACGGCTCGCCATGTTTATTGTCGTTCATGCATAGTGGGCATGCAAAGTTCAAATTTGTTGGATTGGGGTTTTTCCAGGAAGTTCTCTGGACATATGACGTTTTGCACCAGCCACGCTTTCATGGCGCAATTAGTTAATTGGCCAATTATTTGCAGTCGTGCATGCGGCTAACGCTACAGCCAAATGCGCCGTTCCATAACAGTATGTTAAGACTAATGGTCCTGTTTGTGTAATGGCTGGACTTGCATACAGGCCCAGGTCATTTAAGTGTGTTTCTGCACACCTAAAACTATGTAATTTATTCAAAATTGTCCTTTAATATAAATTAGATATAAAATTAAAGCCGCAAGCGGCGATGAACGGGCCCTAGCACACCCGCGGCCGCCGCCACATGTAAACCGTCGCCTGATATTTGCCATCACATGATGCGAAAGCAAGATCTGAGAGTATGTACTGCCTCAGGTGGTGCAAATGTTCCAAGTGTTTGGCAGATTGCCAAGAAAACCTCAAAACTTGACAGTGTGCCACGCCCACAATTTTAGTGTGAACAGAATTCCTTTAACAATAATTTAATTGTCAATATGTCTGCTATAGAATGTGCTTTGTTTGGACTAGATCGGAGAAAAACTCTAGGAGGAGCTCTCAAAAGCATGCACCCTTATTTGGGCGTCATTCTTCACATTCAAAGCTGTATGTGCGTTTGATGCCCTGCCTCAACGCCTGCCACGCCCACATTTTTTGTCTGATCAAAATTTGTTCTGATAGTTTTTAATCGTCAATGTGTCTACTATAGGTTGACCTTGGTTTGGACTGAATCGGAGAAAAGCTCTAGAAGTTAATGGCGCTCTTCCTGTTGAGTTTGGGATATGGGTGCAAGAGGCTTTTTTGTGCGTCATGATGGGTACAAATTTTTCAAGCATGTAGCTCAAAATAACCCCTATGGGGAGGGGTTTTTGAAAACTGTAGGGGGCGCTAGTGAGCCTATTTTTTTAACTTTATTTGCGAAACCCATAAAATGTCGCAATTTCCCCAGGACTGACGAGTGTGTTGGATGAGGTGAAATTACGTGTTTTTAAGTCACAAAAATCCATTTTCCAATGTTTTTTTTTTTATGCCCCGCCCCAAAGTCTGCCACGCCCACATCTTTCGTCTGAACGGAATGCCTTTACTTTGTATTAATCATCAATGGGTTTACTATAGAATGTGCCTAGTTTGGACTGAATCGGAGAAAAGCTCTAGGAGAAATTAACAAAAGTATGCACCCTTGCAAGGACCCATTTTGGCCCCATTTTTCATGTTCAAAGCTAGGTGGCGCTCTTCCTGTTGAGTTTCAAATATGGGTGCAAGAGGCTTTTTTGTGCGTCCTGATGCCATGAATATGGGTAAAATTTTCAAGCATGTAGCTCAAAATAACCCCTATGGGGAGGGGTTTTTGAAAACTGTAGGGGGCGCTAGTGAGCACATTTTTTCGACTTTTTTTGCAAAACCCATAAAATGTCACAATTTTCCCCAGGTCTGATGAGTGTGTTGGATGAGGTGAGATTACGTGCATTTTAAAGTCACAAAAATCAATTTTCCAATGTTTTTTTTTTTTATGCCCCGCCCCAAAGTCTGCCACGCCCACATATTTCGTCTGAACGGAATGCCTTTACTTTGTATTAATCGTCAATGGGTTTACTATAGAATGAGCCTAGTTTGGACTGAATCAGAGAAAAGCTCTAGGAGAAATTAACAAAAGCATGCACCCTTGCACGGACCCATTTTGGCCCTATTTTTCATGTTCAAAGCTAGGTGGCGCTCTTCCTGTTGAGTTTGGGATATGGGTGCAAGAGGCTTTTTTGTGCGTCCTGATGCCATGAATATGGGTAAAATTTTTCAAGCATGTAACTCAAAATTACCCCTATGGGGAGGGGTTTTTGAAAACTGTAGGGGGCGCTATTGAGCACATTTTTTCGACTTTTTTTGCGAAACCCATAAAATGTCACAATTTTCCCCAGGTCTGATGAGTGTGTTGGATGAGGTGAGATTACGTGCATTTTAAAGTCACAAAAATCAATTTTCTGACGTTTTTTTTTTTTATGTCCCGCCCCAAAATTTGACACGCCCACATCTATAGAATGTGCCTAGTTTGGACTGAATCAGAGAAAAGCTCTAGGAGAAATTAGCAAAAGTATGCACCCTTGCACGGACCCATTTTGGCCCCATTTTTCATGTTCAAAGCTAGGTGGCGCTCTTCCTGTTGAGTTTCAAATATGGGTGCAAGAGGCGTTTTTGTGCGTCCTGATGCCATGAATATGTGTAGGACTTTTCATGCAAGTAGCTCAAAAAAACTCTATGCGTAGCATGTTATTTTTACCTCTAGGGGGTGCTACTGAATTTTTTTTTTGCGAGACCAATAATAACTTGCGATTTTCACCAGACCTGATGAGTGTGCAAAAATATCTGCGCTTTCATTCACGTTCAGGGGTCCAAAAATGCGTTTTAGGTGGCGGAAGAAAGAACAATCCTTAGGGTTACAATAGGACCTTCGCCACCAGCGCTGCTCGGGCCCTAATTAAAGGCCAGTGTATTAGCCAATCTGACAGTCGTGCTGAAAACTTCCTCATTCTTTCTTAATTCCCACTGCAGAGAATGAGGTCTCTGTCATTGCTCTAAGACGTGTGTGTTGGCGTCCTATTAATTCAATTCTCTATTGTCTCACTGAAATCAAGGTTGCTCTCCCCCTAAGTCATATCTAACTTTGGAGACTGGATTTATTTATGCTAATTTGCTGAATGAATTTACATTCCTGTTACAGTCTGTTAATCCTTTCTGTTCTTTATAACCGCAGCATAGAGACAGTGGAGGACATGATAAAGATGGGTGTGTACGTGAACGATCTGAACCTGCACGACTCCAGCAGAGAGCTGATTCTGGCCGGGACACAACAGTCGGCTGAGCTGCAGCTGGCCCTGGATCAGGTGAAGAAAAGCCCCTGAATCCTTAGTCCCCAGAGGAGGAGACATCATACTGACAAAGCAGACTTGTGTGTTCGCCCGGGCAGGCCAAGTGTAGAGGATCACTGAGCAGGGGGAGCGGGTTCAGGTGGATCGTATCTTCTTATAAAATGTACATTTTGTATGATCCATAATAGAAGTCGCATAATGTGATATGCTGAGTGCACAGAATGTGAGCACTGCCAGTTCCCTCCTCGTGAAAAAGCCCAACCAGGTGAGCCCAGGTGAAAGCTCTGCTCCCGTATTGATTTCACCCATTAAATCCACTCTAGTCATGCAGCAGAGATGTGGATTAAGAGGATTAGAGAAGGCAAAGAGGGATTTTTGAGCTTTCACAGGAGGTGAGACTGTAACTGTAGACTCTTATGTCCCATTTCTGATCCACTAGGAGCAACAAAAATATGCCCAGCTGATGGAAATCATCAAGAAGCTGGACGAGGAGAAGAAGAGAGGAGATTCTCTGCTGTACGCCATGATCCCTAAAGCTGTGGCCGACCGCCTCAGGAAGGGGATCACTGCGCTGGAGACGTGTCAGGTACCAGACCACAAAATATCAGACCACCAAGTTTTAATAAATGGGATTTACCAAACTGAAGGTGAAGATTATTTTGATGTGCACCCGGTGTAACATCTTGCTTTGTCAGTTATATTCACTAAGAGGTCAGAGGTCAGAGGTCAGCTATGATACTGTGTCTGTAGCCTTGGCTGTGAACTAAACACGTGCACAAACTTTTTTACAATGGCTTCCAAAATCAGGAACCAACTCATTTAAAGTTCTAATTACAAGATAAAAAGTTATGATTATGCAATAAGAAGTGATTCTTATGAGGAAAAAATGTCATAATAATGAGATAAATTGAAAGCATGGGACAAAAAGTCACAATTAGAAGACAAAAAAGTCTTAATTATGAGCTAAAAAGTCAAAATGATGACATAAAAGTCACATTCATGCAAAAAGTCCCAAATTATGGGATAAAAATGTGAAGATATAAGAAAATAAGCAAAGTCTGTCAAAAAAAATGACATAAAAAAGCCAAAATGATGACATAAAATAATGAAAAATATACAAAATGATGATAAAACAAACATTATTTGATAACAATCTAAAACTGAGATGGTATTTCCTCATGATAATGAATAACCACTATTTCTAGCCTTGATTGCTTTATCCTTTTTGGGGACATAAGAGCTTCCAACCTTGAGAGTGAAGTTAAAAGCCAGTGTGTGAATGGTGTGTTAAAAGCACTTTTGTGTGAATGCAACCACTTTTTTGGAGGTTATTGTGCACATTTGCAGCCATGCATGTATTGATAACTGTACAGCAAACAGCAGCTGTAATGCAGGTAGCAATCATCCATGTACACCAACAGTGAACATTTGAAGGCTTAAAGGTGACATATCACGCTTTTTCCATCAACATATATTGGTCTAAGAGGTCCCCAAAACATGTCTTTAAAGTTTATGCTCAAAAAAACACTTTGAAATCAGATTTTGGTCTGCCTGAAAAACCCTCTTCTTCAGTCCTCCTCAGAACACTCTGTTTTCTCTCTGACCACGCCCCCTCAGGAAGTGGATGTGGCCTCGGCTGTCCAGCACGTTGATTTAATGTTTACATGTTGGCTGAATATACACGGCTGCTCAGAGATCACGTTACTTCAACCCTCTGAATCTGATCCAGAATCTGATCATGACGGAGAGGCGCCTGTAGCAGGACCTTTCTGAAGGATTGGTCACAGATTTAGTGTTTCTTGTTTTATTTATCAGTATGTCGACGTGTGTCTTGGTACACAGCTATGAACATGTAGCTATGTGGCTATGCTAACTAGCGCTAACACTTTTCCATGATAAATAAAAATCATCCACTAGATCTTCAAATCTGCAGACGTGGGGAGTAAAACCGACCTCTACCAGAAAGGCAGCAGGACCTTTCTGAAGGATTGGTCACAGATTCTGTTACTTGTTGTTTTATTTGTCAGTATGTAGACGTGTGTCTTGGTACACAGCTACAGCTACAGCTACGACATGTAGCTATGCTAACTAGCGCTAGCACTTATCCATGACAAATAAAAATCATCCCCTAGATCTTCAAATCTGCAGACTTGGGGAGTAAAACCGACCTTTGTGTTTATTAAGACAGCCTACAACTAGCATGCCTCCCTCCTAAGCTCCTTGTTAGCACACATGTGCAAGGAATGAAAAACGGAGGAGGGGTTGAGTTGTATTTTATACAGTCTATGGGCTGAACAAGCTCCCAGCTCTGACTTCCTGTTACAGACCAGATATTGTTGTTACGTAACAAAAACACTGAAGTCTGAAGCGGCTCGTTTCACACACATTTACAGAAAGGTGGAGAAATCAGAACAGGGGCAGAATGGATTCTTTTCATTTGTAGACAGGGACACATATTTCAGGTAGAGAACCATTAAAAAGTCCATTTTGCATGATATGTCACCTTTGAGGAAGACAGTGAAAGAATGAACCTGATCTACAACGAGGAAGTGATTTAGGAAGTAGCTTTCATTCTGATATAATCCTCTTTGTTTCTTTACTCTCCAGGTGTTCCCTGATGTCACCATCCTCTTCAGCGACGTGGTCAAGTTTAACGAGATCTGCATCCACATCACACCCATGCAGGTGGTGGACATGCTCAATGAGATCTACATTGTGTTTGATACGCTCAGTGAGAAGCACAACGTCTACAAGGTCAGAAGCCTTTTATATCAGCACATGTAAAGAGGTGTTTCTTCACCTTCTATTGAGTGTTATAACAAAGTATTAATTGTTGGGTATTTATTTCTCATGTCAACTTCCACCTAGCACATATTTTCCTGCTGAACATTAAATCTCATACAAACTCTCTGCTGTGAGTCTCCTTAAACCCACTTTCCTCTCCGCCCAGGTGGAGACGATTCGAGACGCCTACATGGTGGTGGCCGGCGTGCCCAACAAGACCACCTTTCATGCCCACCACATCTGCGACATGGCTCTGGACATGCTGAGCTCCATCGACCACCTCAAAGACCCGTCCACTGGAGATAACATCCAGATCAGAGTCGGTGAGTCGCAGAGCTCTCTTGAGTTTCAGCAGCTCAGACCAGATAAAGGCACAAAAGACCACACTTACTTCTCGCTCAGTATTTGGAGGTCACAGATCAGGATCAGGGTCGGCCTCAGATCGCAGAGTCCAAACTTGTTGGGTGAAGGGTCTTGATGCTTGTGGTTCAAACATTTCCAGGTTGATCTTTTTATCCTTTCAACTGCTCTGCCACCTTTACAAGACAGACAAAAAAACAGTTTTAGATTTAAGAGCACAACAGGAAGATTTTCCTTTTACCAGAGCACCCAGGTTAGGTAAACAGATAGAGACATTATTGTGTTTTCACCACAAGGGGTCACTGTTTCTTCCCAAAACTTACTCTAATATGAGGATTCTGTTTTTAACGGAGCCCCTGAAGTCCCCCTAAAAAAATATTTTTTATCTTGTGTGTACAAGATAATTATATTGCTTGAATATTTCTATTCTATCTCTGATATTTGGCTTTATGACTCTATTTCTTTATACAGTGAATATGAAATAAACAAACAGATATAGCCTATAAACAGCCAATAAAACTCGAGTAATCCTCTGTTATTTTGCTTTTATGATTTTGCTTTTATGTTCAGCATTTTCTGTTTAAAACTCAAATTAAACCCTTTTTAATCTCAGCTCATCACACACCGACTGTTTAGAAAACGACGTATGTTTATGATCTTAGGGACTGTTTTAAGGTCCGTCTTTTCGCTGTTATTAAAGGTGACATATCATGCAAAATGGACTTTTTAATGGTTCTCTACCTGAAATATGTGTCCCTGTCTACAAACCCCCCGAGAATGAAAAAAATCCATTCTGCCCCTGTTCTGATTTCTCCACCTTTCTGTAAATGTGTGTGAAACGAGCCGTTTCAGTTTTCAGTGTTTTTGTTACGTAACAACAATATCCGGTCTGTCACGGAGTCAGAGCTCGGAGCTTGTTCAGCCCATAGACTGTATAAAATACAACTCAACCCCTCCTCCGTTTTTCATTCCCTGCACACATGTGTGCTAACAAGGAGCTTAGGAGGGAGGCATGCTAGTTGTAGGCTGTCTTAATAAACACAAAGGTCGGTTTTACTCCCCACGTCTGCAGATTTGAAGATCTAGTGGATGATTTTCATTTATCATGGATAAATGCTAGCACTAGTTAGCATAGCTACATAGCTACATGTCGTAGCTGTGTACCAAGACACACGTCTACATGCTGATAAAACAACAAGAAACACTAAATCTGTGACCAATCCTTCAGAAAGGTCCAGCTGCCTTTATGGCAAAGGTCGGTTTTACTCCCCACGTCTGCAGATTTGAAGATCTAGTGGATGATTTTTATTTGTCATGGATAAGTGCTAGCGCTAGTTAGCATAGCCACATAGCTACATGTTCATAGCTGTAGCTGTAGCTGTGTACCAAGACACACGTCTACATACTGACAAATAAAACAACAAGAAACACTAAATCTGTGACCAATCCTTCAGAAAGGTCCTGCTACAGGCGCCTCTCCGTCGGGATCAGATTCTGGATCAGATTCAGAGGGTTGAAGTAACGTGATCTCTGAGCAGCCGTGTATATTCAGCCAACATGTAAACATTAGATCAACGTGCTGGAGAGCCGAGGCCACACCCACTTCCTGAGGGGGCGTGGTCAGAGAGAAAACAGAGTGTTCTGAGGAGGACTGAAGAAGAGGGCTTTTCAGGCAGACCAAAATCTGATTTCAAAGTGTTTTTTTGAGCATAAACTTTTAAGACATGTTTAGGGGACCTCTTAGACCAATATATATTGATGAAAAAAGCGTGATATGTCCCCTTTAAAGAAGAAGAAGAAGAAGAAAAACGTACTTTATTAATCCCCAGGGGGGAAATTCAATTTTTTGGGGGCGGCAGTAGCTCAGTCCATAGGGACTTGGCTTGGGAACCGAGGGGGTCGCCGGCTCGAGTCCCAGAATGGACGAAGCTTGGCAAGTGGACTGGTGGCTGGAGAGGTGCTGGTTCACTTGCCTGGGCACTGCCGAGGTGCCCTTGAGCAAGGCACTGAACCCCCAACTGCTCAGGGTGTGCTGGTTGACGGCAGCATCCTCACTCTGACATCTCTCCCAAAGTGCATGTCCACTGCATGTGTGTGTGCATGATTGTATGTATATATACACCAAAAAACTGTGCGTGTAGCATGACGAAAAAAGTCTATGTTAAACACCCATTCATCCGTCTGTTCAGTGAGTTTTCTCTTGCATTGGTTTATAAGTAATCCCTTTACAGGCCCTCCTTCATGAGTTTCTCTTTCTGCAAAATGACTCCTCTTAATTAGCACAAGAAGTCATCATCATTCTCAAATTAATATGCAATACATTTCCTTCTCAGCACCAGGCTCTCCTCAGCATGAACTTATTAGCTAATTTAGTTTTTTTGAAGTCTGCACCCTTTGTACTCTGAAGTCATTTGAGTGAAGCATGGGAGCTCTTTTATTCGAGGGGAAACAAACTTGTTCCAGTCGAGGCTGGAGAGCAATTGTTGAGTCTTCAATACTTATCAACAAACCTACTAATTAAAAATGTTTGAATGTCAAAGTCTGGATAAAAGAAGCTCAATGACGACTGGAAGCTAAATAACTGCTGCAAATGCAAACTAGTTTTGTGGTGTATGAATATAATTTTTGGTTCAATCAGCTTGTGCTTGTTCTCCCTCTCTCAGGTGTCCACTCAGGTATGGTGGTGGCCGGCGTGGTGGGACTGAAGATGCCCCGCTACTGTCTTTTCGGTGACACTGTGAACACGGCTTCAAGGATGGAGAGCAATGGAGTGGTGACTAATCTAACATATTAAAAAACCACATCACCTAAGGTGCATTTCGACCAAGAGTTCCAGGGTCTTTTAGCCCCCTGAACTAAAAGGTTCCTGTGCCCCCATTGTTGTCTGCGTTTCGACTGTGGGCTGAAGTCCCAGGTAGATTGTGCAAATCAGGCCAGTGACGTATGGAGGGAAAAACAGTAAATGCACTACACCACCAGACCAGTAGAGGGCAGTAAAACAAAGAGGAATGCCATGCATCACTGATGGACAGGCAGGTGTCATTATGAGCAACACAACAGTTAGCCTGTTAGCATGAAGAGACTCAGCTGGCGCTGTTTTAGATGGTGCTATATTTCATCACAGATGGATTCACTGAATCAACACGTGAGAGGAGATAAGCGCGAGTAGCAAAGACGTTTCAACACGGCTTTAAAATCCTTTTGCATAAAAAATGTATCAAAAAATAATTGACCAAAAAATAATTGACCAAAAAAATTTGACCAAAAAAATTTGACCAAATAATTTGACCAAAAAAATTTGAAAAACAAAAAATTTGAAAAACAAAAAATTGAAAAAAAATATTTTGAAAAAAAAAAAATTGACAAAAATTTTGAAAAAAAATATTTGACAAACAAAATTTGAATAAAAAAAAAATTTGAAAAAAAAGTTTGAAAAAAAAAAGATTTTTTTTCACAAAAATAAATTTGACAAAAAAGTTGACACGGAGCCTGTTGAAAAAAAATTGTTTTCCTCAAATTTGAAATTGTGCTCCAAAAGCAGAAAAACATGAAAAGATTAGAAAATTTTGCGCCTGCGGTTAAAACATGGACAAAGCAATGAATGAATCAACACGAGAGAGGAGATAAGCGCGAGTAGCAGAGACGTTTCAACACGGCTTTAAAATCCTTTTGAACTCAAAAAGCTGTGGCAGAGATCGGCCGGTGTTTTGGTTTAAACAGCAACCCTGTTAACTGGAGACTCTCAGCCGGATGCATCCCTCATAAACGTCTTTAGACGATCATTAAATATCTGATGAGGATATTTTGAAAGCTTAATAAAAACTAAACTAGTTTGCATTCCCAGGAACTCCCTCTGTGTTTCAACAGCTGTGTAAACTCCACAAACACTGACACGTTCAGCTGAAGGTCTCCAGTTTACAGGGTCACTTTTAAAACCGGAACACCGGGATGAGACGCATTCACGGTGGGCTGAGAGAAGACTACTGTTACAAGCTGCTAAATCAAGAGAATCACAGCTTCTTCTTTTGAAAAGTACACACACATACAAAAAAGATAGAACAAATAAAAACTAATGAAAGAAAGAGAAATCAAGTGAATCACAGATGTGTGTGATGTTATTGTGGACGGCGGACGGAATCAAAACATTGCGGTTAATCTACCAATCAGACACGTTCCTGGGACCTTTGAAAAGTACTACCCCCTTGGCAGAGGCTTTTTAGGGGGGAGATTATCTACCCCTGAACTAAATTTAGACCCTGGGTCCATTGGTCGAAACGCACGTAGTTCCTGAGTAAAGTTCCTCTGGTCGAATAACACCTCAAGTGTCTGAATGTTCTGAAGGCAGCAGTATGAACACTAAGAAACTCTTATTGAGGATATCACTCAGTCAAACTAGAGAATAAGAGAGTAAGATCATTTTCTGTGTAATGTGCGAGCAGCTTCTCAGTGAACGCGACAGCCTAATCACTTCATTTGTTTCTCATTACTCAGAGCAATAACATTTAATGTTATGTTTTAGAGGGGAATCAGTTCCATGATGAGAGGAGAATTAAAAGGGAGGGAGTTTGCAGGATTAGTTATTTTATTTCAATCGTCTTGAAAGGGAATAGAAACCACGATGGAAGTCTCAGCAGGAACCTGCTCGTCTTCACCGAGCTGTGATGATTGAATAAGATTGAAGGTTTTGATACTCAGCTTTAATAGTAGTTTTGTGTGTGTTTGTCTGTCTGAGCAGGGCATGCAGATACACATCAGTCAGACCACCAAAGACCACCTGGAGCATGAGCCGTACATCATCGAGGAGAGGGGCAAGATCTTTGTAAAGGTGAGTGGTTTTCTAGATTTGACTGAATATAATAGCCTTCTGATTCAACATCTGCTGATAAAGATACGTATGTGATTGATACTGAGCATGTCAGGGCTTAAAGATGTGCTTGAATAAGTTTAATCCAAGACACCTGAAAATCTTAGATAAAACCAGAAACAGCCACATTGAATAAAAGCAAATAACATCGAGTAAAATATGAGAGTCAGAGTTGATACCAAGGTTTCTCAAGGAGTCAGTGAAACTTAATGGAAATGGACCAAGATGGGCTGAAATATGATGTTGGTGTAAGTCTGGACTAGGGGTGGGAATTGATACGATTTTATCAATGTCAATGCCATTGTCGATTCTGCTTATCAATCCAATTCCTTATCAATTCTCCTAACGGTTCCTGAGTATTTTTTTGAGGGGAAAAAAAGTAGTTCTACACAGTCTTCCTCACCAAAAGGAACCATTTTATTTTATCCAAAGTAATGTCTGCACAAGACTGAACATGAACATATTCAACTTGAACAAACTGAACAATAGGTTGACCTCATTCTCGGCCGCGTGAGTCCGGACGTGGCCCCTGGAGTCTGGAGGAAAATACATTGAATTTGAAGAGGTAAAACACTTTTCCCTCCAGGGGTCATCGTGGAGGTATTTTACCCGCTGGCTGTGCCTCATTTTCAGGCGCGTGAGTCCGGACGTGGCGCCTAAAGCCTGGGAGGAAAATACATTGAATTTGAAGAGGTAAAATGCTTTTCCTCCAGGGGTCATTGCCAAGGTGTTTTACCCGCTCACGGTGCCTCATTTTCGGGCACGTGAGTCCGGACATGGCCCCTAAAGCCTGGGAGGAAAATACATTGAATTTGAAGAGGTAAAACGCTTTTCCTCCAGGGGTCATGGTGGAGGTATTTTAACCGCTCACAGTGCCTCATTTTCGGTCACGTGAGTCCGGGCATGGCCCCTAAAGCCTGGAGGAAAATACTTTGAATTTGAAGAGGTAAAATGCTTTTCCTCCAGGGGTCATCGCCAAGGTATTTTACCCGCTCACGGTGCCTCATTTTCGGGCACGTGAGTCCAGACATGGCCCCTAAAGCCTGGAGGAAAATACATTGAATTTGAAGAGGTAAAACGCATTTCCTCTGGGGGTCATCGCGGAGGTATTTTACCCGCTGGCTGTGCCTCATTTTCAGGCGCGTGAGTCCGGACGTGGCGCCTAAAGCCTGGGAGGAAAAGACTTTGAATTTGAAGAGGTAAAACGCTTTTCCTCCAGGGGTCATCGCCAAGGTATTTTACCCGCTCACAGTGCCTCATTTTCGGGCACGTGAGTCTGGACATTGCCCCTAAAGCCTGGAGGAAAATACTTTGAATTTGGAGAGGAAAAACGCTTTTCCTCTAGGGGTCATCGCAGAGGTATTTTTTTCCTCTCCATGGGCCTCATTCACTAACAGTGCGTATGCACGAATACATGCTTAAACTGTGCATACACATGTTTGAAGCAAAAATCTGGGATTCATCAATATATTCTTATTTGAATTTGTTCTTACACTCTGAACAAATTTAGAACTTCCTCAGACCATGCGTATGCACAAATGATGACGACCAACTTTCTCAGAAAATGTAAACAAATACTCTTTTAACTAAATGCATGACATTTAAACTACTTTCAATAAAAGGAAAAAGCCAGATGACTGTCATAAAGCCGTCATGCAAAAAGAAAGGCAGAAAACTCATCACATTTTCTATTTTCAAGGTTTTTATTTCAAGGTTAGCTACTTTTTTTGTGGATTTTTTTTTTATTATAATGGGTAAAATGTACTATTGTAGACAACTATTTAAAAAAAAATTCTGGAACACATCTCACGACCCCCTATTTGTGTCTCGCAAACCCCCCAGGGGGTCCTGACCCCCACTTTGGGAACCCCTGAGAGTCGGATGGCTAGTTAGTTTTTAATTTAGATTAAGTCTCTAGTTTCCCGTCGTGCTGGGAAATGAATCGTTTAGAAGAATCAATAACATTTGAGTTGTACAATTCTGATGGAATTGATCAATTGGAACCAGTTCTAAATCAGATCTGGTTTTCGATTCCCTACCCGAGTCTGGACCTATGATTATTATCTCAGATTTTTCTGAGTTTAATTGTAATAAATTGGTTGCCCTCCAGTTATCAATATCTGCAATGCCCATGTGAAGGTTGCTTAATTGAATTGTCTTTACTGTCAAATGAGAAATATAACCACGTGTCGTCTGGATAGAAATGATAATTGATATTGTGTTTTCTTGATAATAAGACCATAATATGGTAAATACATGAAGGTTGAGGGCTATGTGGGACATCCTTTGCAGAGTGCCGTCATTGTTCAAAGTCAAAGATCTGAAGAAGAATCTAAATGACAGGGTTTTAATCTGGGATGACATGCAGGTTTCTTTTTCAGTATTTCAAATAATGCAAGTTATTGATGGTGCTCTCCGCCGCATTAACAGATTCTGAACTCATTTGTGAATGTCTCTCCATCCTGATGAATGCCACAAGCAGAAACACGTTAGTCTGAGGATAAAGTTGTTCTTTATCCTACAAGTGTTACCAGAGTTTTGACCCCCTTTTTGAATATCTTTCCATAGAAATGAAGACATTTAAATGAAATGTTCTTTTTCTAATGTACCCACATTACCGGTGCTTTATCTTCCTGACATCTTTCAGGGTAAAGGCTACATGAAAACATACTGGCTGAAAGGAAAGAAAGATCTATCATTCAAGACCCCGGCGGAGCTGCGTTACAGCAGCGAGCAGAAAGACTCTGAGGACAAGAGCTCTAATGGGTGAGTAGACAAAAGGAGAGCAGTCAGAAACCAAAAGAATCACTCTTCTTCTTGTTCTCAGTGTGGACTCTGTGTGCCCCCTGTTGATTCAGTCGGAGCTGTGCTTATTGCCCCCTGCAGCAGCAGACAGCAAAGGCTGTTTGAGGGGCTTTTGTTTGTCTGAAAGACTCACGCTGACCACCAAAACAAAACTTTGGCTCTGATAGGGAGTGAAGCCCTGAGGTAACTGGAGCATCACAAAAGTTAGACAAAAAGGCAACAAAGGAATAAAAATCACTCCCTTTTATGATGATAGGAGACATGAAGCCTTGAGACTTATTTTTTAAATAAGATTCCACTGATCTATTTGCTCGTTTGGGGGATATGATTGTGAAACACACAACTTAATTATATGTTTAGGATTTACTTGCAGTGCGAGAAAAGCTTCTGGCAGGAATAAACCCAATCTCATATCTAAGACTAGTGTTTTTACAGCTATCATTCCTCAGGCCAAATGTAGAAATGTTTTATTTTCTGCAGCATGATCACAGATAAAGGCTGCAAGGAACGCTCATTTTGTGCCCATTTGGCATCCCAAATGAGTGAAATAAGGATGCAGCTTGTGTGATTGGTACAACCAGAAGAGAACTGTCCCTCTGGTTCCTTTCACTGGCGTACATTACATTCAAAGCAAACTTTAAAGAATGTCATTTGAACGCAGGATTTTCATTTTTTTTGTGTCGTAAATTACTTTCTGAAAGCTTGAAGAAAGGCACGAGGAGTCTGCTGCAGTGCAGGATGCAGGTAGACGCTGGCTGGCACATTGTTGACATCACATGAAGGCCTCCAGGGAAGAGAAAAGGCACACTGAATAACAGGACAGCATGAGCTCTTTGTTGTCCAGATTGTTTTTTTATCTTTTTGTTAGAAGCCTTCATACGTGGCTGAGGCTTGCATTTATTTTCTTTTTTGGATGTCACGTTCTTTCATCCGGTATCTACCTGGACATTTTAAAACATCCTGCTCACTTCTCCTAAAATGAGACTGTTCATGTTTACCCAAAGCATTGTGACTGCAGCATCACTGTTAAGAGAATGTGAGTTTCCTGACTGATGCTGTGGCTCTTAAAGCCTCTGGGAACCCAAATCAACAAAAATGTTCTACCTATGATATTTCAGACCATATTTAAATACTAAAAACATTGTTAAAATATAAGAACTCAACTTTGATCCATTGTGGTTGATTTGGGGAAACTTTGGGACACGGTTGAGTTGAGCCGCGGCTGAGTGGCTAAAGCAGTCCCACATATGCTCGGCTCGTTTCCATCAGGACCGGTTCACTAACTTTCCCCAGGACCGGTTCACTAACTTTCCCCAGGACCGGTTCACTAACTTCCCCCAGGACCGGTTCACTAACTTTCCCCAGGGCCGGTTCACTAACTTCCCTCAGGACCAGTTCACTAACTTTCTCCAGGACCGGTCCACTAAATTACCCTAGGACTGGTCTACTAACTTTCCCCAAGACCGGTCTACTAACTTTCCCCAGGACCGGTTCACTAACTTTCCCCAGGACTGGTTCACCAACTATCCCCAGGACCGGTCTACTAACTTTCCCCAGGACCGGTTCACTAACTTTCCCCAGGACCGGTTCACCAACTATCCCCAGGATCGGTCTAATAACTTTCCCCAGGACCGGTTCACTAACTTTCCCCAGGACCGGTCCACTAACTTTCCCAAGGTCCGGTTCACTAACTTTCCCCAGGACCGGTTCACTAACATTCCCAAGGACCGGTTCACTAACTTTCCCCAGGACCGGTCCACTAACTTTCCCAAGGGTCGGTTCACTAACTTTCCCCAGGACCGGTTCACTAACATTCCCAAGGTCCGGTTCACTAACTTTCCCCAGGACCGGTCCACTAACTTTCCCAAGGTCCGGTTCACTAACTTTCCCAAGGACCGGTTCACTAACTCTCCCCAGGACCGGTTCACTAACTTTCCCCAGGACCAGTTCACTAACTTTCCCCAGGACCGGTTCACTAACATTCCCAAGGACCGGTTCACTAACTCTCCCCAGGACCGGTTCACTAACTCTCCCCAGGACCGGTTCACTAACTTTCCCCAGGACCGGTTCACTAACTTTCCTCAGGACCGGTTCACTAACTTTCCCCAGGACCAGTTCACTAACTTTCCCCAGGACCGGTTCACTAACTTTCCTCAGGACCGGTTCACTAACTTTCCCCAGGACCAGTTCACTAACTTTCCCCAGGACCGGTTCACTAACTTTCCCCAGGACCGGTTCACTAACTTTCCCCAGGACCGGTTCACTAACTTTCCCCAGGACCGGTTCACTAACTTTCCCCAGGACCAGTTCACTAACTTTCCTCAGGACCGGTTCACTAACTTTCCCCAGGACCGGTTCACTAACTTTCCCCAGGACCGGTTCACTAACTTTCCCCAGGACCGGTTCACTAACTTTCTCCAGGACCGGTTCACTAACTTTCCCCAGGACCGGTTCACTAACTTTCCTCAGGACCGGTCCACTTACTTTCCCCAGGACCTGTTCACTAACTTTCCCTCAGGACCGGTCCACCATCTTTCCCCAAACAGCTCAGAGTTTAGACAAACAGCTCCGCCTGACACCCGGAGCCGAGCTCCTCTGCATGCACATACTACACTTCAGCCTCCTCTGCTCCGGGCGTCCCATGGTCCTGTTGCCCCGGAGACTACGGAGTGATAAAACTAATAAATGATAGAAGTCCTGATTCTGAAGTATTTTGTGACTCAGCACTCAGAGACCATTTGAAATGAATAATTTTCAGATTCTGGAGTTTTGATGTCTTCAGATTCAGAGTCAGACGGCTCAAACATGCAGGCTGTGAACTCTCTCTTGACCTGTCAATCAAAGAGTTAGGCCACACCCACACAGTCCTGAGAAATGCTCTGACCTGTAAAATAAGCTGATTTTGAACAGAGTTTTTTCATGGATGTTTATTTTAACTCAGATTTTTGTTGAGGCTTGATTACACATTACATTTTGATATTCTATGTGCATTTTAAATATTCCATTTACATTTCCTGAGGCTTTAAAGGTCATACAGAGTCCTAACTGTGAGAGTGATGCTGTTTCATAACCATCAAAACCATTTATGAATCAAACTAATGTCTACCTGTACTAGCTCTGTAAGCCCCAATGCCAAGCGCATGGCCTCCAACCTCAACATCCCTGGCAATGATGAGCAAGCTGAAGGGAAACCAAGCCCGAATGACCTCCCACTGGAAACCCTGCCCCCACCAGAGGCCGCCAGCGAGCCCGTTACCATTGCATCCGAGCCTCAGGAGAAGGACAAGGCCAAAAAGACTAAGAACAACAAGGGGGCCAAGCTGGAAGTGCCCCAGGGAACCTTCCTGTCAGAGACCCCCAACCCTGAAGAAGTGCTGGAGAACCCCGGTCCTTTCCTCAGCAGCAAGAGAAACAGCTTCAGGCAGCAGTACGTCAAGATGCCTAACAACCTGCCAATGCGCAGCGCCTCCTGTGCCATTCTGTGAGCAGATGGTTGTAGTGTGAGATTACAAGGCAACTCTGTCCATAACAATGCTGAAAATATCACTCAAGTTTAATCAGGGGGGAAGGCAAAAATACCAATCCAACATTTCCAACAGAAATGGTACTCAACAAATAGCATTTCAAGCCTTTTAAAACATGAAGTAATGCCGAGGGTTTATGGGATAGGCTTTTGTAAAATCTTAACTACAATGAGACCATCAAACATTTCCTTTTTAAATCCTCTTGTGTTCAGATGAAGTTGGTGCAACTTAAAGGCTTAAGACGTTGGTGCTGTTATCCTCTCTACAGTCAGAAGTTTGAAACAGTATAAAAAGGAGAAAATCCACATGTTGTCCTTTTTGTTTCAGATATTTCACGCATCAAAGGATTTACCTAGCGCAGACAATAATCTTTCAAAAGTATCTTCCCTGTTAGGTCAACCCCCCAATCTATGTACAATCGTCAGGTTTCACAACATGCCTTCCTCATGTCAACTCTTTCAACAAAAAAGGGAAGTACTGTATCCTCTACACGCTGAGAGAGAAACAGAGAACTTCAGAGTTGTACTATACAGGTAAAATGAGCCGTGATGAGTTGATTCTTATTTTCTGTCACTACTGGCTGTATCATATTACAGCTCTACAAGCCATTCATGCTTTTAATGCTGCAGGATTACATTAAAAAAATAAGACTGAAACCAATCACACAATATTCTCACTGAGGTTCACAGAAACTGAAACTGTTTCTGTGGATGCTTTATTTAATTCACAGGATCAGAGTTTGTATTTTATTATGTTTAAACTGGGTGTTATTTGGCTAGACGTTCATAACGATGTATCACAGAGTTCTGTTTCTACTTTCTGAATGTGACTGACTGTATTTGTTTCACTGTATGATAGTGTTGTTTATATAAAACTGTATGTACAGCCACTTAAACTGTCGTGCTTTCATTTCTTCTTACGGGCTAAACGGCCTCTTCCTTGTAACCTTGACAAAGTGGTTTCAAAATCTGACCTCTCAGTTTCTAGAGGATCTACATTTCCCTGTTTTCAGCCTGTGGCTGGGGCGGACTTCTATCTTGATTGCTTTATATAAAAAATGTTAATTTCATGGGGTGGTAGGTTCTATATAATTCCCCAGGAAGATCTTATTTTATACTAATTATGAGAAACTTGTGAATACCCTTGAAAGAATTGCTCAACTGAACCCAAAGTTCATTTGGACATGCAACCGTTTTTACCTTGACAAAAGGTGCACACTTTGAATAACAGTCCTAGCCTTTAAGCGCTTTTAGTGGTCCTACTTAATGTGGAATTTGGTGTATAAGACTCACCTTCTATCATCTAATAAGTGAGCTGCATCTTGCACATCAGTGTGACCAATATCCCACTACAAATACAGAGAGAGGTATTCTATTGTGTAATGGTGTTTTACCCTGAAGATGGTGCTCCAAGAAGCAAGCAACCACTTCAATGTGCAAAGCATGCTGGGTACATAGAGAGGTGGATCAATCCAGCTGCGCACTGATGGTATACTACTAAGACTCCTCAATCTAAGGCTGTTTTCGAAACCGTACAGTAGCAGTGCGTACTGATTTGGTCAAAATTCAGTATGTTGTAAGTAGTATGTGAACAAGAGCAAAATCTGGAGTATGCCAAAAGTACCTGGATGTCTGCAAAATTTCCCAGTATGCATCAGACCAGTCTCCAAAGCGTACTGTTTCCCACAATGCACAGCGCTCATTCTGCTTTTTCTTCTTTTTTGAAAGGGGGCTCTCAGTTTTTAGGTGCTGTGAAAATTATTAAATTCCATATAAACCACTTCTTAACTTTTTAAATCATAAGTGATGCTAAAGAAGCAGTTTCTCTACCAGCTTGGCCGTTGTTTACTTCCGCTTTCTGAAACCCGAAATCAAGCTACACCTGACCCAGCATTCTGCAGAACAGATCCAACAGAACAGTCAGACTACAGACTAAATTCAAACACAGAATGCAGTACCTATTGCATTCGTAGTATGTAGTACTAGCAGGCCATTTCAACACAGTCTAAGGCAAGTGACCTGCAGTCGGGGTCAATGGGAGTCTCTGCAAATTGGCCCCTTGAAGGGGGTCTGTCTGTACCTCACGACTATCAATGCTTCTGTACAAGTAGCTTGCAGGGTAGCAATAACAGATGATTCTAGAAAGAGCTAAACATCATCTGCATGGAAACCACACATTGCTGAACGCAGTGGACGTATGAACATAGTCTTTTTTGATCCCCCATTGGGGTAAATTATTTTGTTACAGCAGCTTACAACTGGGGAAGGGGAATACAACAATGTACTTACATGGTTAAAAATATAATAACAATAATAATAGTAATGATAACGGTAAAATAAAATAAGTATATAGCAGATATATACACACTATGTACACTTCTATCTTATGAATAGATAGTAAGGTAAGTTATTGCACAGATACATTTGCACCAGGTTATTAAAAGCATACACATTGTATATGTACAAACATGCACAAACACACTTTGCACCTTTTCCCCTCTGTGAGCCCCTAAAGAAGGACTGCATCTTAGAAACTGGTGCAACTTGTATTTTGGGTTTTACAGTAAATCAGCTGCATTTTTCTGCAAAGTTTATGTTGCAGTCAAAACCGCCTGTTTTATGGATGCCAACTGAAGCAGTCTACATGATCCTAAAGGTGGGTGTAACTTTTTTGTCATTTAAGGCCTGAAATATGGGAAAATAAATCTGCTTAGGTGACATTATTTTTCACTAAAAGCAGATTTGTCACAGTGAGAGAGTTGGGATCCTTTGGCGAACTGATGGATGAAGTGATGACAGTGCTGAAGACTAAAACAGTAGCTCTTAATAAAGCAAGATGAAAAAAAGGTACCATGTATTAGTAAGAGGTTATAAAAACAAGTCAACATGCCAACTGTATAAACAAGATAAAGAAAACAGGATTAGATAAGCAGATGTCCATATATGGTCATTAAATGATATAATCTTGCTTTGACAACATCTGAGCTCTATTTCTACCACCGTTTATCTTCTTGGTGGCTGTAGGGACAAAGCTTTATCTGTATCACTCGGTTTCACAAGCTGGTACTTTACATGTACCCAAATGAAAGAAGCTGACATTTGTATTTTAGTGAATGTACCTCTCTTCTCTTAAAACGGAGCCACAGTTGTGACTCCCAGCCTGTTCTTTGGAGACAAACTGAGCACATATTTAAATAAATATCCTGTCCTATTAACAAACTGGGTACTTGGAGCAACGGGGAGTAACTTTTTGGCCCCCTTAGGTTCTTTGTGTCTAAAGAAATAAATGACGGGAGAGGTTTTTGTGTGAGATCATGCCGTGAGGGGAAAGTGAATCCCTGTTAGCTGCAGACTGATCAGATTAAATCTGTGGCCTCCCCTGGACCAGCATCTGTTCCCCTCGATCTGCGCTCACCATCTATCTTACATCTCTGTAAGTGGAAAGCCAGAACCAGCACTGAAGGCACCTAAGCTCACCAAATCCTCCATCTATTTAAGTCGCAGAGTCCTCGGGCGAAATCTAGCGACCTCAGCGGTTATGAGGTCAGTTATTCCCATCTTAGTCATCTGTTGATAACACTCTGCTATTATGTGTGTGACTGTAAGTGTGTGTGTGTGTGTATGAGCTTATAATGAAACATAAGTGATATAATTGAAGTGATTTTATTATCTCATAACCAAAAAGAGGCATGTGTGTAAGCTGTGTACAGTCCCAAGGTGAGACAGGTTAGATCATTTCAGGACAAGTGCCCTCCTTCACAGTAGCTGTGCACACACACGCACACACACACACACACACACCCATATTCAGCTGAGTGCTCCCTGCCGATGTTTCCTTGTGAGATGTCATTACACGATAAAGAGGAAGCCATCAGGAAACCGCTTAAGCACTACTTCCTGTCTGTTGCCACAGTAACAGACCTCATTCTGTATTGCAAAGTTTGCCGTGACTTTACCTCCAGTTCATTTCTCACAGAAGGGCCCGGAGTAGGTGGCACAACAAAGGGGCAGGTGTGTTTTGGCGTAAACCGCATGCTGGTGGGCCGGCATCCTGTCCTGTGCACTCCTCTCAGTCCAGCTGGGTCTCTGCGCCACCTTTAACCCCCCCAACATCTGACAGCAATTACCATTAGTGGGAGTTCATTGGACGGGTTTTGGAGTGTTCCTGAGCGTCGGCCGGCAGCCTTTCGGCACAGCTGGTTGCCATTCAGCTAAACCTACAGATAAACAAACAGCTACAGAGGCAGGGGACACTTCCTGATTCTAAATGAATCGCTGAATTCATGACTTCAAAAACTCGCACAGACTTGCCACCAAGACTGAGTGCTCTGTGTTTGAAACCACACCAGGCTTCATGTTGGTTACTATCTCAGATTATCTCTGCTGTATTTACATTTCACTGATTTAAAATGAAGCTTTTAAAAGGCACACAAGTTTTTATGGCATCCAGCTCAAACAAAGCTCCTTTCATAAGAGTGATAGTGGCCTTGAGGTTTTATTAGCCTTTGTTGTGAGTACAATGGAGCTAACCACTCTGAGGGGGAGAACTATTTAAAGTTCTTTATTTTCACCAAGGTTAATCATTAATAAGGGACAGAGTGTGCTTATTCATATCAATATAACGCTGATGAGTCATATTAAGTCATGTGTAGAATGAAATTAATTTCACATTGAGTATATTTGTCATAGTGGAAACTTTCAAAAAGTCTCTGACATATAATTGATCACTTTTTCTGTGACTGCAATAGAGCTGATTAATCATGAGGGAAGAATCTTTCAATGTGTTTCTTTAAAAGTGTGCTTTTGACTGATGCTGAGGATCAGATTTATCCATGTGTCTCGTCATTTTTCAGAATACAAAGTAATAAAAGTTTGACGAACATTGATGATAACTTTCTGTAATCAATCAATTAATCAATCTTTATTTGTATAGCGCCAAATCACAACAAACGTTATCTCAAGACGCTTTTACAAACAGAGCAGGTCTAGACCACTCTATGTCAAATTATGAACAGAGACCCAACACCAAGACAGGGTAACTCAGTCTGACCCCACCTTAATCCATCATGAGCATTGCACCTTGCAGTATTTAGCTAGTTACAGTGGAGAGGAAAAACTTCCTTTTAACAGGCAGAAACCTCCAGCAGGACCAGACTCATGTTAGACAGCCATCATGCCTCGACCGAGTTGGGTCTGGAAAGACAGATAGAGGGGAGTAAGAGAGAGAGGTGATAGTGATGAGACGAGTAGTAGAAGCTGTTGCCGCTGGAGTCCAGCACGTCCGTATCAGCTGGAGTCCAGATGGTCCGCAGAAGGGGGACGTCTACGGCAGCTCAGAGGAATCTACGAGACAAGGGAGCTCAGGGACTCCAGAAAGGTCTATGGTTAGTAACTTTAATGGGACAGGCAGAGTTAAAGTAAGTGATGAAGGGGTTGGGGGGAAGGGGGTGAGCTAGGATCCCAGTGTGTCAGTGCGCCAGTTCCAACGGCAGTTTAAGCCTATAGCAGCATAACTAAGAGCTGGTCCAAGCCTGATCCAGCTCTAACTATAAGCTTTATCAAAAAGGAAAGTTTTAAGTCTACTCTTAAAAGTGGAGAGGGTGTCTGCCTCCCGGACCCTGACTGGTAGATGATTCCAAAGGAGGGGGGCCTGGAGGTAACAAATACATGGACTAGTTTTTCTGCGTCGCTCTGAGATAGGAAGTTTCTAATTTTAGAAATATTGCACAAGTGAAAATAGGCTGACCTTGAGATTTGCTGAATTTGGGAGTTGAAGGATAAATCTTGATCAAATAGGACTCCTAGATTCCTAGCAGAGGTGCTGGATGCCAGACTAATGCCGTCTATGTCACATTATGAACAGAGACCCAACACCAAGACAGGGTAAGACTCAGTCTGACCCCACCTTAATCCATCATGAGCATTGCACATCACAGTATTTAGCTAGTTACAGTGGTGAGGAAAAACTTCCTTTAACAGGCAGAGACCTCCAGCAGGACCAGACTCATGTTAGACAGCCATCATGCCTCGACCGAGTTGGGTCTGGAAAGACAGATAGAGGGGAGTAAGAGAGAGAGGTGATAGTGATGAGACGAGTAGTAGAAGCTGTTGCCGCTGGAGTCCAGCACGTCCGTATCAGCTGGAGTCCAGATCGTCCGCAGCAGGAGGACGTCTACGGCAGCTCAGAGGAATCTACGAGACAAGGGAGCTCAGGGACTCCAGAAAGGTCTATGGTTAGTAACTTTAATGGGACAGGCAGAGTTAAAGTAAGTGATGAAGGGGTTGGGGGGAAGGGGGTGAGCTAGGATCCCAGTGTGTCAGTGCACCAGTTCCCCCGGCAGTCTAGGCCTATAGCAGCATAACTAAGAGCTGGTCCAAGCCTGATCCAGCTCTTACTATAAGCTTTATCAAAAAGGAAAGTTTGAAGCCTACTCTTAAAAGTGGAGAGGGTGTCTGCCTCCCAGACCCTGACTGGTAGATGATTCCAAAGGAGAGGGGCCTGGAGGTAACAAATGCATGGACTAGTTTTTCTGCGTCGCTCTGAGATAGGAAGTATCTAATTTTAGAAATATTGCACAAGTGAAAATAGGCTGACCTTGAGATTTGCTGAATTTGGGAGTTGAAGGATAAATCTTGGTCAAATAGGACTCCTAGATTCCTAGCAGAGGTGCTGGATGCCAGACTAATGCCGTCTATGTCACATTATGAACAGAGACCCAACACCAAGACAGGGTAAGACTCAGTCTGACCCCACCTTAATCCATCATGAGCATTGCACATCGCAGTATTTAGCTAGTTACAGTGGTGAGGAAAAACTTCCTTTTAAAAGGCAGAAACCTCAGGCAGAACCAGACTCATGTTAGACAGCCATCATGCCTCGACTGAGTTGGGTCTGGAAAGATAGATAGAGGGGAGTAAGAGAGAGAAGTGATAGTGATGAGACGAGTCGTAGAAGCTGTTGCCGCTGGAGTCCAGCACGTCCGTATCAGCTGGAGTCCAGATCGTCCGCAGCAGGAGGACGTCTACGGCAGCTCAGAGGAAACTACGAGACAAGGGAGCTCAGGGACTCCAGAAAGGTCTATGGTTAGTAACTTTAATGGGACAGGCAGAGTTAAAGTAAGTGATGAAGGGGTTGGGGGGAAGGGGGTGAGCTAGGATCCCAGTGTGTCAGTGCACCAGTTCCCCCGGCAGTCTAAGCCTATAGCAGCATGACAAAAGCTGGTCCAAGCCTGATCCAGCTCTAACTATAAGCTTTATCAAAAAGGAAAGTTTGAAGCCTACTCTTAAAAGTGGAGAGGGTGTCTGCCTCCCGGACCCTGACTGGTAGATGATTCCAAAGGAGAGGGGCCTGATAACTGAAGGTTCTACCTCCCATACTACTTTTAGAGATTTTAGGTACAACTAGCAAGCCTGCATGTTGGGAGCGTAGAGTTCTAGAGGGGTAATAGGGCACGATGAGCTCTTTAAGATAGGAGGGTGCCTGATTTTTTAGAGCTTTGTAGGTTAAAAGAAGGATTTTAAATTCTATTCTACATTTTATTGGGAGTCAGTGTAGAGAAGCTAACACTGGAGAGATGTGCTCCCTCTTCCTAGTTCTAGTCAGTACTCGAGCTGCGGCGTTTTGAACTAGCTGAAGAATCTTTAGAGACTTATTGGGGCAGCCTGATAAGAGGGAGTTACAGTAATCTAACCTGGAGGTAACAAATGCATGGACTAGTTTTTCTGCGTCGCTCTGAGATAGGAAGTGTCTAATTTTAGAAATATTGCGCAAGTGAAAATAGGCTGACCTTGAGATTTGCTGAATTTGGGAGTTGAAGGATAAATCTTGATCAAATAGGACTCTGCTAGATTCCTAGCAGAGGTGCTGGATGCCAGACTAATGCCATCTAAGGTACTTATATTATTAGAAAAGGTCTCTCTGAGGTGTTTGGGGCCAATAACAATCACTTCAGTTTTTTCTGAGTTTAGCAGTAAGAAATTTCTGGTCATCCATGTCTTTATGTCTTTGAGACAAGCTGCTAATTTAGATAACTGATTGGTTTCTTCTGGCTTCACTGAAGATGTTGTTAGCAAACAAAAGATGAACAATTCAAAACTTAATAAAGGATCACAAAACTAAAAAAGATGCTTGTGATAAACTAATAAACAGACTTTGGAGAATAATTCAAGTTAAACATCCATAAACTCTCACGTGAAGAGTTTTGTACTTCTTGTGAGATAGATTGAAATAAGTGGTTCCTCTTTATGACTTACAGAAGAAGCACATGAGGTCATCAACCACAAGTTGGTAGGTGTCAGATGAAACGATAAACAGCTTGTGTGGAATCCCCCTTTTTCTTTATATTTACCACAAATACTTAGAGAGTGACACGTTTGACTGACGTGAGAAAGCAGGATGATATTTTTTCTTTGTCTGAAAATACTTCTACACGTGAGACAGAATCAGCCAGGATGTAAGAGTCACTGCTTTGTCCACAGGGAGCGCCCAGATCAACACAAACAGAAAGTTCCTCTCTGGAGCTTTAAATAATTCAACCTGGTTTTATACTTCTGCAATGACCCCACGCAGCAGTGGTTGACGCGGATGTGAGCACTGCAAACTTGTGGACAAACCACAGGGCTTCAGGTTCACGTCAATTTGACAAGTTGTTACATTTTGGAAGATGTGCGAGTCAGCTACGTGCGTAGGCGACGGCATAGGGGACAGCGTAGGGGACACCGCAGGGGACGGCGTAGGGGACGGCATAGGTGACGGCGTAGGTGACGGCGTAAGGGACGGCGTAGGGGACGGAATTGGCTACGTGATAGGCGACAGCATAGGTAACGGCATTGGCTGCGGCATAGGCGGCAGCGTAGACTACGGCATAGGCAACGTTATAGGCTGAGTTATAGGCGACGGCATAGACTACAGCCTAGGCGATGGCATAGACTAGGGCATAGGCGACGTTATAGGCTGAGTTATAGGCGACGGCATAGACTACAGCCTAGGCGATGGCATAGACTAGGGCATAGGCGACGTTATAGGCTGAGTTATAGGCGACGGCATAGACTACAGCCTAGGCGATGGCATAGACTAGGGCATAGGCGACGGCTTTGGCGACGGCATAGGCGACAGCATAGGCTAAGGCATAGGCCACGGCGTAGACTACGGCATAGACGACTGCATAGGCGACGGCTTTGGCGACGGCATAGGCCACGGCGTAGACTACAGCCTAGGCGATGGCATAGGCTACGGCATAGGCCACGGCATAGGCCACAGCGTAGACTATGGCATAGGCGACGTTATAGGCTGAGTTATAGGCAACGGCGTAGACTACAGCCTAGGCGATGGCATAGGCAACATTATAGGCTACGGCATAGGCGACGCCATAGGCAACATTATAGGCTAAGGTATAGGCCACGGCGTAGACTATGGCATAGTCGACGGCATATGCTAAGGCAAAGGCCACGGCATAGGCAAGGGCATAGGCTGTATTATAGGCCACGGTGTAGACTACAGCCTAGGCGATGGCATAGGCCACGGCATAGATTACAGCCTAGGCGACGTTATAGGCTAAGGTATAGGCCACGGCGTAGACTATGGCATAGTCGACGGCATATGCTAAGGCAAAGGCCACGGCGTAGACTATGGCATAGCCGACGTTATAGGCTAAGGCATAGGCCACAGCGTAGACTATGGCGTAGTCGACGGCATATGCTAAGGCAAAGGCCACGGCGTAGACTATGGCATAGTCGACGGCATATGCTAAGGCAAAGGCCACGGCATAGGCAAGGGCATAGGCTGTATTATAGGCCACGGTGTAGACTAAAGCCTAGGCGATGGCATAGGCCACGGCATAGATTACAGCCTAGGCGACGTTATAGGCTGAGTTATAGGCGACGGCGTAGACTACAGCTTAGGCGATGGCATAGGCTACGGCATAGGCAACGTTATTGGCTACGGCATAGGCCACGTTATTGGCTACGGCATAGGCCACGGCGTAGACTATGGCATAGTCGACGACATATGCTAAGGCAAAGGCCACAGCATAGGCAAGGGCATAAGCGACGGCATATACTACGGCATAGGCGACGTTATAGGCTAAGGTATAGGCTACGGCGTAGACTACGACACAGGCGACGGCATTGGCGATGGCATAGGCTACAACGTATGCTACATCGTCCATTCAACACAAAGTATAAGTCAGTGTTTTCTAGGCACATTTTTTGCAAGCCCTCATCTTGATAAAGATTGTAGTTGTAACTTGTTCCCCTTCTCTTCTAGTTTAAATAACAAACCAGCTAAAACGTGCATTTTGTTCCACTTTCCAGGAGAAGTTCAATGTTGAAAATGTTCAGTGTTGTAAACTGTTGATTCATAGTTAAAAATCAGCACCACACAGCATCTGCAGTGTTGAACACATGATAGATCTTTCCCTCTCCAGGAGGCTGATCAAACATGACAAAGACATATTGCTGAATGAGTTGATGCCAGAGAGGTAGCTGTTACATTCATTACTCGTGCACATGACACACAGCTGCTCCAATGAAATTCCTTGGCACTTGTAAACACTGCAAACCTTAATGGATCCCATCCTGTGTTAAAAAAAGTTGACCTCGAATCTTAACTTGGAAGTAAAACTTTACTTATAAGCCAACTACTGATGCAAAAAGCAGGGTGACATTTTCTCTCATGTTGACACTGCATTTGTCCATGAGCCTGAAATTGAGACTTTAACAGGCTGGTGTTTAGTTTCAATGCACACGTGCACATGTATCAGGCTGTGACACCCTCCTTTCTACTCATTGTTTTGATTCTACCTTGAACAAGAGACACACGGGGAGGGACACGGCGCTCAGTGGCACTGACAGGAGCCGCATTCCAGTGAAGGTGAACACAAAAAGAGGGGTTAAGCCACTCCCTTTTGAACTGGCTGCATCACTGGATCATTGCTAAATTCTTTCTGGGGTTTTCACTTGTCAGAACAAGCAGAGGCACAACGTCAGCAGCAATACAGAGACGAGCAGGAAGAGAGGGACCTCGCAGACTCAGACAGAGAGCCAAGGTGTGATCAGCAGAGACAAGAGAGCAGAGTCGAAGGGTTTGAATTTCAGAGGGAAACACAAGATAGAGAGAGAAAGAGTGTGAGGCAGAGAGAGAGAGAGAGAGAGACACACACACAGCTGAGGGGTGTGTCATAACAATTCAGTTCCTCAAGGAAGTACAACTCAACATTATCTTAAGACAGGGTGGTAGCAGTGACAGACGCACAGCAGGAGGGCTGTTCTCTTTTTGTGGGTTTTGTTTCTGTACATGATGAAAATGAAGGGATCTCATTAAACCGGCCGGCCTGAGCTGTCAACCCTGAGCCAGAGCAGAGGGAGAGACACATCTGACACAGACCAGGAGGGAGGGGGACTCAGCACACACAGGTAAGACTCTTCTGCTGTGATAATGTGCCAGAAAAAAAAACTCTCCTCTGAGTCTAGACGTGGATTATTTCTGCTTTTTTTTTGTGTTCCTGGAAAATGTAGGAGTATTTATGGAGGGTAAAGAGACAGACTTAAGAGAGGGTGGTGAGTGATTGGAACAAACTATGTGACTTCTCTTCACTTCCCCATCTGAAGCGCGAGCTCTGCTTGTGGAGATATGCATGCACACTCACTCAGTTCATGCTGGAACAAGTACAGTGACATGCACAGATGTGGAGCTCACACTGTTGTTTGCACACGCTGGGAGTTGCTCAACTCAAATCTCGAAGGCAGTGGACTTTCCCTCCTCCTCCTCCTTCTCCACTGGCCTACTTTGATTTGAAAGCCTGTAAAGTCAGAGAGGGAGCAGTGTCACTCACAGGAGGGACGGACACAAGCTGTGGGCCTCTGCTGACTGCTGACTGACTCCCTGCAGCTCAGGCAACTGCTGCGTGTTTCGCTTCCCTTTTGAGGCATCGTGGCGGGGTGTTGGAGTTGAGCAACGACGTTCAGAAGGGTTGTGTAACGTTGAAAGAGAAACTGCAATAAGGGATTTTAGCAGGTTGCAAAATACTGTCTTGTCAGTGACTATTAAAAAATAGTTAAAAGGTTTTAAAAATAACAAAGGCTGTTAGGACATTTCATGTGAAACTAACTTCTTGCAGACACGCACGAGGAATTGAATCCGCCTCTGATGCAAGGGGTTCAAAAAACGAGATCTGCACATCTCACTTCTCGGCCTTGGTGCTCTGGGTTCAAAACACGCAGCGGAAGTGACGGCTCATCCTGGCACACTGTTGCACACACAGCTGTTGCCTAAGGACACACAAAAAAAAAAAACGTGAAGCCTAACTTTTAATGTTTAATCCTCTCTGGTTCATCACCAGGAGAAAATGAGAACCTCTAACAGGTCAATAGCACTGCCCTTGCAGCTCTGTGATGACCTTTCAACAAAGGCCTCCTTGTTTTCATTGCATTGAGTGGTATGTATGGCTTTTCTGAGTTTTCCTCTGGTGCATTCTCATTGTTCAATCCGATCAAAGGCTGCAGGCTGCTAAAAAATTAAATCCTGGCCCTCTTTTTTCAGGCTGAATCTCAATCCCTCTGACTCTGACCCTGCTTGAAACTGCTCTTAAATGCTGATGGCTCTGCAGGACAGGGGTGCAAAAAGTTGGAGTGGATATCTTGACTTAAAAACTGGACTTAAATTGCTACTATATTTAAAGCTGCAAAAACTGGACACTGAGATAAGAGTTCCGTCATTCACCAAATATTAAGACAGTTTTCTTATCATCATAAAGATCCAATTTGAAGTTCTTCTTTTTGGAAAACACTGCAACAGATTCAGATGTTCTTCTTATGGTTATGTAACAATATTCACTGCATTCTGCATATTGTCAATTATTTTTCATGCAACAATCAATCAATCAATCACACTTTATTTATAAAGAGCTTTTCATACAATTACATTGTAATACAAAGTGCTTTACAGAAAAACATCTTAAAATCAATAAAGAAAAAGAAAGATATATATATAAATTTTAAAAATAAGGAAGACCCCCCCCCCCATCCTAATCCCAACCCCAGCCCTGACTCCAAACCCACCCCACAATCCTAAGTTTAAGAACACAATATAGGCAACAATAATAATAACAATGAAATTAAATAAATAAATAAATGAAAAATAAAAAAGGAAACTGAGGAAACGCTCTCATGATACCTTAATGAGGAAACACTGGAGGTAAAATAAGATGTTAAAACTCCACACAGGAAATGAAACTCAACCAAAATAAAATATATTTCTAAGATAATAAAACACTAAAATATTAAACCATTAAAAGAAAACAAGATGACATACTTAAAATAAATAAATAAAATAAAATAAAAAGTTACTCAAATTTGAACTAGATAATAAATAAAAAATAAAACTCAGTTAAAAGCAAGACTCACCAAAATAAAATACATTTCTAAGATAATGAAACACTAAAATGCTGTACTTAAAATTAATTAGTTAATTTGAATAAAAAGAAAAATAATAAATAATAAAAAAAATAAATAAATAAATAAAAAGTGACTTCTTTTTTAACTACATAATAAATAAATGAAGTAAGGTGAAATAAAACTCTTAAAAGGATAAAACTCAGTTAAAAGCAAGACTCACCAAAATAAAATACATTTCTAAGATAATAAAACACTAAAATATTAAACCATTAAAAGAAATTAATATGATATACTTAAAATAAGTAAATAAATAAAATAAAATAGGTTAGAATAGAATAAATAGCAACTAAAATTTGAACTAGATAATAAAGAAATGAATAAAGTAAGATGAAATAAAACTCTTAAAAGAATAAAACTCAGTTAAAAGCAAGACTCACCAAAATAAAATACATATCTTAGATAATAAAACACTAAAATGCTGTACTTAAAATGAATTAGTTAATTTGATTTAATTTAATTTAATAAATAAAAAGTGACTTCATTTTGATAATAAATAAATGAAGTAAGATGAAATAAAACTCTTAAAAGAATAAAACTCAGTTAAAAGTGAGACTCACCAAAATAAAATAAATTTCTAAGATAATAAAACACTAAAATATTAAACCATTAAAATAAATTAATATGAGATACTTAAAATAAGTAAATAAATAAAATAAAATAGATTAGAATAAAATAAAAAGCGACAAAAATTTGAACTAGATAATAAAGAAATGAATAAAGAAAGGTGAAATAAAACTGCTATGAGAATAAAACTGAGTAAAAGTGAGACTCACCAAAATAAAATAAATGTCTAAGATAATAAAACACTAAAATGATGTACTTAAAATGAATTAGTTAATTTGATTTAATTTAATTTAATAAATAAAAAGTGACTTCATTTTGAACTAGATAATAAATAAATGAAGTAAGATAAAATAAAACTCTTAAAAGAATAAAACTCAGTTAAAAGTGAGACTCACCAAAATAAAATACATTTCTAAGATAATAAAACACTATAATATTAAACCATTAAAAGAAATTAATATGATATACTTAAAATAAGTAAATGAATAAAATAAAAAAGGTTAGAATAAAATAAAAAGCGACTAAAATTTGAACTACATAATAAAGAAATGAATAAAGAAAGGTGAAATAAAACTGCTTTAAGAATAAAACTGAGTTAAAACTGAGACTCACCAAAATAAAATAAATTTCTAAGATAATAAAACACTAAAATGCTGTACTTAAAATTAATTAGTTAATTTGATTTAATTAAATTAAATTTAATAAATAAAAAGTGACTTCATTTTGAACTAGATAATAAATAAATGAAGTAAGGTGAAATGAAACTCTTAAAAGAATGAAACTCAGTTAAAAGCAAGACTAAAAAGGTCTGTCTTGACTTTGCTTTTAAAAATATTTATCCTCTGTGCCTCATTCAAAAATGCATTCCTCTATCACTCCATTTGGAGTCGTTGTATTTAAAAGCATAGTTTGGGTGGCCATTTCAAAGTCCGAAAGAACACTACCCTTTAATTTCCCCCAGCAATCTGAACCCTCTACACCCACCCTACATGGCAGCAAGCAGCCCACAGTATCAGGGCTGGTTGCTACATGGGGGAAATTGGGATCCCGCCTTAGTTTCACCAGCTGCAAATGACTGTCCTAAGCCCTGTGCCTGCTGATGTAAGTCAGAGAGGATGTCTATCCATGGAGCTCAAAGTAATGAGGCCTTACTGCACTCCAAGGCACATTCTGATCAGTCAGAAGAAGCTTTAAGACTCTCCCTGTGAGCCTACCAGATACCAGATTATTTTAATTATTTTCAACATTGTAGATTAATACTGAAGACATCAAAACTATGACATAATCTGGTTTTGCCATAATCTGGATTACAACAGTAGTCAAATAGAGCTATCCATTGTGTGCTAACCCTACCTCTGAACAACACAACTGATGGTCTTAAACACATTAAGAAGGCAAGTCATTCTACAAATGAACTCTTGACGAGGCTCATGTTAATTAGAAAAACCATTCCAGGAGACCACTTCATGAAGCGGACTGAGAGAATACCAAGAGTGTGCAAAGCTGTCATGAAGGAGAAAGGGGGCTACTTTACAGAATCTGAAATATAAAACATATTCTGCTTTGTTGAACACTTTTTTGTAAATTAAATAATTCCCTATATGTTCTTTCATAGTTTTGATGTCTTCAGTATTAATCTACTATGTTGAAAATAATTAGAATAAATAAAAACCCTTGAATGAGAAGGTGTTTCCAAACTTTTGTATGTGTGCACATTCAAATCCAGCAAACTTCCCTACAAGGAAAAACAACCGGACACTACCTTTGACTCAAAAAATGCACATCCACGTATACAGGTTCCTACATGCACACAAACACTGCTGGAGTCATCGGAGGAATGCTAAATATTTACCTCTCCAGCCTGCCTGGATGGCTCCACCAATCAGCACTCTCTCCCTAACTGTCCCATTACAGCTGAAGACTCCTTACAGCCTGCCAGGTACAGTTACCCTGGAAGCAAATACCTCAAATGCATCATCCCCGCCTCTGTTCTGCTATTTTTCATGTTGTTTCCATGACTGTGTTCGGTCCCACTCTGTAAACAGGTGCTTGTCTATTCCAGGAGACATTTGTGCCTGGAACAAACACTTGAACATGTTATGCAGTCACTCCCTGTTTGATGTAAACAACGAGACAACACTTGAAAGGCCTCTTCAATCCATCTGTACCAGAGGATTGATGTAAACATAGAAAGCCTCCTCAAGGTGACCAACTGAAAAACATCCATTAAAATAAAAAGAGTTTCATGCCAGTGTGCTGCTGAAACATCAGATGTGTTTCATTGCACTCCAAACAGCTTTAACCTCCTGATAGATGTGCATAAAATAAACAATTTAGATGCAAAGAAGAGCCGAGCAGGGAGCAGTCTCCTGCTGCGGAGTTACATTTCCCAACGCAGAATCCTGGCTTATGACTACACACTGTGCGTGTCCCTCAAATCCCTGTAGTCTTTTTAGCAAATAAATGAGATTGAAGCATGAATCTGAAATAGCTATCATGCTGCTCCACTTCCATTATCACCGTTAAGGGAAATTAATCTAATGAATGTTCTTTAATTCCCCACAGGGAACTCTGAGCTTTTGTAACAAAGCAAGCTATTAGAAATGTGACACTTGTTCAAAATGAATGGTTGTGCATGTAAAAATGGATCCTAGTGAGATATCCTATAAAAGTGACTGTTTGCTCATTATTGATGGTGCAGCGGGGATTGTGTCGCACACCGGGGACAGGAAGAGCCTCAGTGAGGGCTGCCGATTTGCATAGTTTGACCGTTAATGCAACTGAAACCCCTTTTTCATTTCTTAGTGAGCTGTGAAGTCATCTGCTGATTTTGCATCACAGGAGTCAAGCAACAGGAGTATCATGAGTTATCCAGGGCTGTGTGTGAATCACAAACAGTCATGACAGGAGTGCATTAAATCAGCCATCAGACCGTCTGTTCTCTGACAGCTCACAGCTCACAGACAGAGAGTGTTTCATCTGGAGTTTCACCTGAAGGTAGACCCAGGGCCAGGAATCAAGGTGTCCACAAGGTTCAGGGAGCTCACTTTCTCTCCTCTCTCTACACCACTGATACAATCTGGAAACAGCAGGCAGGGACCTGTCTCAGCTATGCAGCCTACCTGCTCCTTGCAACATGCCTGTCCACACAGGCCAGATGTGAGTTTTACTGCAGACAGTTACAACGAAAGATGCTCAGTAAATATAGGTCTGCTCACATGCTCTGACGCCATAAATGAAACCCTGTGTCCCAGAGGTGATGTTGAAATATAAGCAAACTTTTTCATACTTGGTACTTTACTTCAGTTGTATCACAGACAGAATCACTGCCTTGATTTTTTTGCAAACAAAGTGCAGGACCGTCACGACACAGAATGAGGTTAGCCTCCAAAATCTGGTGCTGGTCAAGTTTAGGCAACTCATGTGATGAGCTAAGATTTGGATGTAATACTGGCACATCAAATATCAACATGTTGGTGATTTATTAGAATCAGGTACGCTTGTTAAAGGCTCTAAGGACCGGACCTGAACAGGATGGATTAGGGTGGGTTGGGATGGGTATAGGGGCAAGCAGCAACCTCCGGTCTCAAAATATGAAGCCCATGCAGAAGTGTTATAAACTGCAGTTCATTTAGCATCCACTTGAGGCTGGCTGCAGAAACACAGGAAACTACATACACACCAATGCAAAGAAGACGATCTTTGCAGCAGAAATAAACATGTTTACAGCCTGGTTCAAAAAACCTGCTTCAGTCTATGTAGCTAATTTCTCTCATTTCTCTGGCTTCAAAACAGCGCTCAGGAACAGATGGGTGATGTCGCAGATACTACGTCCATTATTTATACAGTCTATGATCACAACACAGGATGAGGTTAGCCTCCAAAATCTGGTGCTGGTCAAGTTTAGGCAACTCACACGATTAGCTAAGAGTTGGAAGTAATACTGGCACATCAAATATCAACATGTTGGTGATTTATTAGAATCAGGTACTCTTGTGAAAGGCTCTAAGGACCGGACCTGAACAGGATGGATTAGGGTGGGTTGGGATGGGTATCAGGGCAAGCAGCAACCTCCGGTCTCAAAATATGAAGCCCATGCAGAAGTGTTATAAACTGCAGTTCATTTAGCATCCACTTGAGGCTGGCTGCAGAAACACAGGAAACCACATACACACCAATGCAAAGAAGACGATCTTTGCAGCAGAAATAAACATGTTTACAGCCTGGTTCAAAAAACCTGCTTCAGTCTATGTAGCTAATTTCTATATCAGCACACACTGTATGCAACCATTCAGAAGATATTAAGATTACAAGTTTTTGCCCAAATAAGGACATGACTGACTTGACTGACAGGCAGGAACACATAGCTGTTGGCTAGGAGGCTCAAACCCCGCCTCTTTACCTCACACTAAGTTTGGTTGAGTTCAGCATTTCCAATATAGCTGCCGCCGAAGACTGGCTTCAAAACAGCGCTCAGGAACAGACGGGTGACATCACGGATACTACGTCCATTATTTATACAGTCTATGATCACAACACAGGATGAGGTTAGCCTCCAAAATCTGGTTCTGGTCAAGTTCAGTCAGCTCACACGATTAGTTAAGATTTGTAAAAGATCCTGGTTTTGATAAAGCAGTGATATCTGAAGTTGGTGGTCACATTTAAACTCCAGCTGATACGGACGTGCTGGACTCCAGCAGCAACAGCTTCTACTACTCATCTCATCACTATCACCGCTCCCTCTCTCTTTTATTCTCCTCTATCCCTCTTTACAGACCCGACCCGGTCTCAGCAGATGTGTGTCTAACATGAGTCTGGTCCTGCTCGAGGTTTCTGCCTGTTAAAGGAAAGTTTTTCCTTGCAGCTGTACCTAGCTAAATACTGTGATGTGCAATGCTCATGGTGGATTAAGGTGGGGTCAGACTGAGTCTTACCCTGTCTTGGTGTTGGGTCTCTGTTCACAATTTGACATAGAGTGGTCTAGACCTGCTCTGTTTGATTTCCAGTATAAAACACACCCATACATCATTCATATGTATTATTCATATTCATGTTTTGGCATAAAGTACACCAAAACATCTCACAAGTCATATTGACACACCAAATATCAACATTTTGGTGATTTCCTGGTGAAGTTATGAACATTTATTAATTGTGTTAACAGAAAATATAATCCAGTTTGCACAAGGTTTCCTGCAAGATGTATTTCTTGCATATGAGATGCATAAAGGACATCGTTTGCTGGAGAAATGTCTGATGAATGACTCATACTAAGTCCAGATGAGACACTGAAAGTAAGAGGTGATAAAGAGAAGTCTTAAAGGCGGTGATGCTGAAAGCAGACGCTGTGTATCTCTTACTTATCACTAATGCTTCGGCTTAAAGTAAAGCTGGAGGTAAGCACCTAATAAAGATGTAACTTCCTCTTTATGTGTTTTCTTGTGGTGGGGATGTAAATAAGATGTAGCTGTCAAGGAAAAGCTCAAATACACTTTCTAAATCTGATCCTTCACATCTTTCTTACCTTAGAGTTTCCCCTCATCTTGTTTGCCGTGTTTTAAAGCGTTTCTCAGGGAAATTCAATCTAAATTGAGTCATCTTCTGATGTTAATTCTGTTTAGAGGGAAGGTGAGCGAGAAGAGGAATTAACTCAAACTGTGTTGACAATCAAGGATAAACAGTGGATTATGCAGTGTGTCATAGTGCTCTGTATGCAAGCTGATAACCTCCCTCGGGGGTCTTTGTGATGGATGCTAGGTGTGGTTCAAATCTCAGTGGAAAAATTAAAAGCCTCTGCGGGGTCTCCTCCATGGTACTTTTCCCTTTTGTCATCATGTTGGCATGTCAGATACAAAAACAAACATTTGGACTAATAATGCATGAAAGCAGATTTCCAAATCATGACATGACTTCATTTCTTCATTTTCACGGTGTTTACTTTAATAATGGAGGAATATCAATTTAGTTTTATAGAGAAGGCAATAATAAAGCTTGAGTTGTTTACAAGAGGGTGATTTCAGTGTATTTAAATGATGTGAGGGAATAAGTGTCTGGATTTCTGGAGGTTAGAAACTCAGAGTCATGACTGACTGAAGCAGAAAAGGAAATCCCCCAGATGACTTGGGGAATTTGGAAAGGAGATGTGAACATGTGTTGCCCTCCTCAGCCTCCATTACAGCAAACAGTTGGCTTCTTGGACATTACACTTAAACCTCCAACTGCACCGCTAACGCTGCTCCATATCTGGCTGTGCAAGACTGCAAATATATACTGTATATTCTTCCTTTTATTCTGTGCTGCATCTGCAGATATTTCTATAATTTTTTGGTACTTCAGAACTCTTAATTCATGCACTTTTATTGTGTTTAAGAACACATCCAGGAAGCTGACAGGTTGAGTTTTTGAAGTGGTGTGAAACTGTGTTTTATTAGTTTTTGAAGAGGTTTGGATTTCCCTTCTGCAACCAATTGGAATTTTAATCTGTTTGGGCAGTTTTATTCTTACAAAGGTGTTAAAATTGAACTTTTTATGGTTCAGGCTTTTGGAATTGATATGTAATTAGAATAGAGGCTCCAACAAAGCCAAGGAGATGGAATGTTTCCCAACAGTGGAAATTCATTTGAGGGGGAATAAAGCTTGGAGCACAGACAAATGAGTGGTCCATCCTCTGAGAGTAAAAGCACAACTAAGAAATATTTTCTGCTTTCCTTCTGTGCAGTTAAAAATGGGCAACACCTCCTGGAGTATTTGTGCTCTTCAATGTTGCAAACTTCAAATTTGCTGCAGAACAACATCTATTCAGGGTCCAATTTCAGAACTGTACTTTACAATATTGTAAATCATGAAAATTGTCCTTCTCCTTTGCAACTCAGGCAACCATGGACGCCTTCAGCGCAAAGGACATGGCCACGAGGGCGCAGAAGAAGATCCTCAGCTCCATGGCCAGCAAAGGCTCCGTCCAGATGTTCATAGACGACACCACCAGCGAGATCCTGGACGAACTGTACCGCGTCTCCAAAGAGTTCACGGGTAATAAGAGCGAGTCCCAGAAGGTGATCAAAGACCTGATCAAGATTGCTGTGAAGATCGGCGTGCTGTTCAAGAACAACCGTTTCAGCACAGAGGAGCTGGGAGTGGCCACGGATTTCAAGAAGAAGCTGCACATGGGGGCCATGACAGCCATCAGCTTCTATGAGGTACCGTTCTGCATGTTTGCTTTTACATGAACATGTACGGACATGAGCACGCTTTACAAACCAGAGCTTCACTACTGAGCTCATGTTTAGGGCTTCACACTGTCAAGAATATTTTCCAGGTAATTTAACAAAAGGGTGAGGACATCTGACAAGGGTCATGTTTGTGTGGCTCAAGAGTGCAAGGGTAAACTATAGACCTATAAAACATGGACAAAGTCTTAGTGACGTCGCCCACTTGTGTCTGAAGAGGCGTCCTGAAGTCAGTCAAAGAGGTGACGCTAAATGTGTTTATTTCTGCAGTCAAAATGAGTTTCTAAATATGGGCGTCAATGACACTTCCTGAGCTGTAGCAGTGTTTTTCTGCTCTAGTTTGAAATTCATATGAGTGTAGGAAATGACAAATGATCATTTTACCAGTTCTGAACCCTGACTGAAAAGTCAGAGTGGGAGACACTTGGCAAAACTGCAAGATATGAACAATATATTTCATAACACCTACTATTTGACAACCAATGACTTTAGCATTCAGCTAATCGTATAGTGTTACGAACAAATGGTTATGGTAACAGCAGACATGGGTTAAATATGAAGTTTTATATTAATATAAGATCAGATGTCCCTTCAGATTCCTTGACTCTCCTGTTTCTTCAGGAGTGGACATCTGTATTAACAACACATTGACAGATTCACTATCTTTCCACAAACTGCAAACCATGAACACACATTGTAAACATGGGGAAATATGATAAATGACTTTAGCATGTTTTCAGTGTTGTTACAGGACAGTAGAAATAAGTTGAGCTCCATCCTGTTGCTATTTTTTGCATCAAAAAGGCAACTACATATATATATACAAATTCAATATATAATTTTTTTACAAAAAATATATTTTTATTTGTATTATTATTATTATATATTTTTACATATATTTAATTTATATATATTTACATTTATATATATTTTTTTTTTCTTTCTTCATTATATAGTTGGTAGGTAATGCTGAAATTGTGTGTCAAGCTTTGAAAAATCGAAATAAACAGTTTAAATTAAAAAGGCAACTTTATATATATATATATATAAATTAAATATATATAAAAATATATAAGAATTTTACCAAAAATAATTATTTATTAGTGTTATTATTATTATTATTATTATTATTATTACTATTATTATTATATATGTTTTACATATATTAATTTATATATATATATTTACATTTATTTTTCTTTTATTTATATATTATTTTATTTATTTTTCTTTCTGCATTATATAGTTGGTAAGTAATGTAGAAATTGCATGTCAAGCTGTGAAAAATTAAAATAAACTGTTTAAATTAAAAGGCAACTTCATATATATAAATATATGTAAATTAAATATAAAAAAATATATGATCATTTTACAAAAAAAAATATTTATTAGTGTTATTATTATTATTATTATTATTAGTAGTAGTAGTAGTAGTGGTAGTAGTAGTAGTAGTAGTAGTAGTAGTAGTAGTAGTAGTAGTATTATTATATATTTTTTTACATTTATATATATATTTTTATTTTATCATTTTCTTTTCTTTCTTCATTATATAGTTGGTAAATAATGTAGAAATTGCGGGTCAAGCTGTGAAAAATTAAAAGAAACAGTTGAAAAAAAAAGAGGCAACTGCAAGAAAAGGACCAGATTAAGAATTTGAATCTCTTGAACCTGTTTTTAGCGGTGTTCAAGAATATTTTCTCAAACATTGCATCAAAAACTGATAAATAACAAACACCTCAAACCCTCACAGTAATAACTCCCGTCCTGTGCTTCCTCTGATCCTACAGGTGGACTTCACCTTTGACAAAGCTGTGATGTCAGACCTCCTGACCAACTGCAGAGATCTCCTGCTGAAGCTCGTCAACACCCACCTCACCCCCAAATCCCACGGACGCATCAACCACGTCTTCAACCATTACTCCGACCCCGAGCTCCTGACCAAACTGTACGAACCCAGCAGCTCCTTCAGACCCCACCTCACCAAGATCTGCAAAGGACTCAACAAACTGGTGGAGGACGAGACAATATGATGCAGACTGTGACATGTCAGTCAGACACTGGGAGACCTACAGGCAGACTCACTTAAGACTCAGAACTGTTGGACAGTTTCTTCTTACTACTGCTGAGGACTGGCAGAGTAAGAACGAACAAGTGGGATGGAAATAAAGCTGGTTGAGTCATTCCTCAAGTTTTGTAAGTCTAAAGGTGAAACATACTGTATAATTGTGATACACATTTCACAGAAACTGAACTTGAATATATACAGATTTATACTATATCAGCTGTTTTTAATAGAGAATGAAATGTCACCCATTGTTTGATATTTAGGACCCTGAAATGTGTCATTGACAACTACTGATGTTGGGAGGAGTTGAAGGCCGACTGCATGAAATAAAGCCACTGTAATGCAGCACTGCCATCTTGTGGTGAGGGTGATGTTTGAGCAGCTCAATGTGTTGTATTTACTGAGAGATCTGGAAAACAATGCAGCCAAAATAAAGAAAACAACCGTGAACGATGACACTTTGTAGTTTTTAGCCCCAAAACATGTTTTAATCTGAAAGTGTTTTTTTAAATCTGACCTCAGGTAATGTTCTTTGGTTTTGTATAACAGGGACCTTAAAGTCAAAAGACAATAAAATCAAGCTCAGACAAACACTTCTTTGTACATTGCAGTAAATCTTTGTATTTCATGTGACTTACTCCTTGGAAGCAAAAAGGTGGAGTACACTCAGACACAGAGCTACAGCAGTCAGACTATTTACATAATAAGTTAGAGACGCAGTTTAAAAGATGAAGTGTGAATGAGAGTCAGAGGCCCAATCTCAATGTCCTCCCTGAGTCTTGAGCCCCTCTTGACTTACTTGACCTCACCCAGAGAGTGTTTGAGGGCAAGAGGCTGTAAGGGCTTAAACTGAAGAACTGGGGATGAGACAGCACTTGGGATGGGACCTACCTACCTACCTACCTACCTACCTACCTCCTACCTACCTCCTACCTACCTACCTACCTACCTACCTACCTACCTACCTACCTACTTACCTACCTACCTACCTACCTACCTGCCTGCCTGCCTGCCTGCCTGCCTGCCTGCCTGCCTGCCTGCCTGCCTGCCTGCCTGCCTGCCTGCTTGCTTGCTTGCTTGCTTGCTTGCTTGCTTGCTTGCTTGCTTGCTTGCTTGCTTGCTTACTTACTTACTTACTTACTTACTTACTTACTTACTTACTTACTTACTTACTGACCTACCTACCTTATTACTTACTTACTTACCTACTTACCTACCTACCTACCTGCCTGCCTGCCTGCCTGCTTGCTTGCTTGCACTTACTTACTTACTTACTTACTGACCTACCTACCTACCTACCTTATTACTTACTTACTTACTTACTTACCTACCTACCTACCTACCTACCTACCTACCTACTTACCAAGATCAGTCTTGTACAGCCAGGGGGAGCATTTCCCCTCTGACAGCCAAGCTAGGTCAAAACCTGAAATACGATGGTGCCTGGACTTTTACTGCTGGTCAGGGTCAGAGCGTGGAGCACTTGGGCTCATTTCTGTACTTGGACCCAGAGCAGGAGATCTACTCTGGCTCCTACTCACAGGAGAGCGAGTGTTGCCATCCTCACAGAGATGGCCCTGAGAGCGCTTAAAAAAAGGCAGAGATTATTTTCTGCTTTTATCAGAAAGTCCGCAGGTAAGGAGCGTACTCGTCTGTGTGCATGCACGCACGTGTTTGTGTGTCTGTGTGCGAATTTGGGCGGAAATCTGCCATGCGCCATACAGAGAGCAGATGAGCATTGTAGACGCACGACCTTGTAGAGACAGAAATGACATCCCGTCATGTAAATAAGATCCATCCATCCATCCATTATCTTGACCGCTTATCCTGTTAGGGGTCACGGGGGGCTGGAGCCTATCCCAGCTGGCTTCGGGCGGAAGGCAGGGTACACCCTGGACAGGTCGCCAACCTATCACAGGGCTAACACAGAGAGACAGACAACCATTCACACACACACTCACACCTACGGGCAATTTAGAGTGATCAATCAACCTGGTGAGCATGTTTTTGGATTGTGGGAGGAAGCCGGAGAACCCGGAGAGAACCCACCCATGCACGGGGAGAACATGCAAACTCCACACAGAAAGGCACCCGCCCGGCCGGGGATTTGAACCAGGAACCTTCTAGCTGTGAGGCAACAGCGCTACCCACTGCACCACCGTGCAGCCATGTAAATAAGATAAATAAGGATATTTAGTCTGTTTAATAAAAGAACAAGGTATAGACCTGATCTACCCTAGTCAGAAATAACCTTCTGATGTCTTCACAACTCACTTGTGAGTAACGGATCATTTAAGCTTGACAAAATAGTCATTTGATTGATATCGTGATACATATCGATATCGACTGATATGAAAAAATGATCGTGATAGGATTGTTTCCCATATCGCCCAGCCCTAAAGAGAGGTGACCTTGATTTACTTCTGCTGTGATTTGGGAGTGATTTGACTCCCACTGGAGTTCAGTAATTTTTATATTGGGAGGGAGCCCCGCCCCCCAAATATTATGGTAGGGGAAACACAGCAATATGGCTCCCACTGACGATTGGCCTCAAAACAGCGCCTCAGAAACAGATGTGTGACGTCATGGACACTACATCAATTATTTATACAGTCTATGGTAATTCCCTTACACTAAGTCTGCAAAACTGTCACTTACAGAAAGGGACATTGAAGATTTGATGGTGGGACAACCCTAAGCCCTCACAGATTTAGTGTGAACGCGTCCCAAAGTCAGTGAGTGAGTGTGTAGCCCAAGATCCACAGGATGCGTCGCGTTACGTTACGGCTGCGCCACGCACGTCGCAGCAAATAGGTTCCCATTCAAGTCAATGCTCTAGAGTCCACAGGGCGCGCTGCGGCGCGTCTCAGCTCCGTCTCTGGAGCGTTCCGCCGCGCCGCTCTGCCAGAGATACGCGGGGAGTCTATTTTCGCCGCTCCCCGCGCCCAGCACGCGTCAATCGACACAGAAATGATCGAACTATCCCGGAAGTCAGGCACGAGGATCGTATGCAACATCCGCTCACTTTCAAAATAAACACCATGTGCAAACACAAGATCGTAAATTTCACCACTTCTTCAACATTACGTCATAACCTGTGGCATCGGGCCAGACGTCAGTCTCAAAAGATATCCGACACCATGGACGAGGAAAAGTTTATACTGTGTTGTTCTCGCGCGTTTTGGAGTTCTCGAGGGATCTTGAGTTTCCTGCTCCGGAGTGCGCACCGCTCCAAACACGCATCCTATGGACCAGGGCGAAAGCCCCGGGACGGAGCAGAGCCGTGTTGCAGCCGTAACGCGGCGCACACGCATCCTGTGGACTCCCCGAGTGTGAGTGTGGACATTGAGATTGAGCGAGAGACATTAAAACACACAATAAAACCTGAAACATCTGCATGGCATCAGCACATTTATTTATATTAAATTTCACTATATACAATCTTTATGCAGCAGTTACAAAATATCCACACACCTAAAAAAAAGCTTTCTATCAAAATAAACTCTAAAAGATTTTAAAAGTCTGTTTCAGATCTTTGGCTACGTCACAGCTGGAAGTCTTTTGCAGTTCAGTTTCACTCAGTGATTTTTTTCCTCTTAATGCAACAATGAATGTGATTGATCTCCCATAATGTATCACAGCTGAAGGTAAACAACTCAGCCAGGTTCCCATCATGAGGCTGTGAAGTAGCTTCACACACAGACCGCTTGTTAAGTTGACCGTATAACAAGTCACATGACTAAAAACCAACATGTGACGGCACATGTTTTAAATTTCACTCTCATTTCCTGCGTGACAGGAGATCCCGAACACAACTGTGTGTTTCATGATCTACAGTGTGTCTCAAAAATAAATAAACAAGCTTCACAACAAGTGCAAAATGCAGCATTTAAACCTCCTAAAGAAGATTAAAGTCCAGTTCTAAGTTTATGTTAAATGGCAGTGTGGATAGACCTTTAAGTCCGTACAGCAGCAGTTCTACATCTTTGTCCGTGTCGCTCTATTATTCATGCCCAAACCTGCAGAGTGGATTATCTATAATCACAACATTGAGTCATCAGAAACAAGACATCACAGCTGGAAGATCTCGTCCTCTCTGTCTCTCAGTTTCTTGGTGAGTCTGGTGATAGTTGCAGGAAGTGTACCGTGTGACGTCGTCTGCTGCTGCATTGTGAACGATGAAGTGACACTCTGGGATCTTGTGAGTGGTCGTCTGTCTGATGTCCTGCTGCTGCTGCTGCAAGCTGCTTCTAAGGCGGAAACCCTGAGAGGAATAAACAGAAGAGATGATACAGTCAGTCTGAGGAGTCATATGGCATGAGACAGTCAGCCTGCATTCATCAGAGATGTGTTCATAGACTGCCTCTGGCTATGTGAGTCGTACCATGATATTGAACAAGACTCGCATGATTCAAATTCAAATAATGTCATTTGTTGTGGCCAAAGCAGGAACAGTTTATAACACGGGACTTCCACTAGATCCGTGTCCAGTCCATCTCCGATCCGCTGCGGTCCAGCTCCATGCTCTCTCGTCCGTCAACACCCACCGGTTGCGTTTTCAGAACCCAGCACAGAGCAGGACCGCCGGACAGCTGGAGTCATGTGACCGAGGTTTTCCTGCAGTAATCCCTGAATCAAGGATTCTCCTCCTCCTCTTCTCCTCATCCATGTTGTCTTTCTGGTCCTCTGAAAACCTCTGACCTGTTGACTCCAGGTCCTGGCTCCGCTCATCATGACTTTGGTTTGTTGTTGTAGTTAAGTGAAATACGATCTGGTGATAACACAGAGTGTTTTATTCTGAAAACTAACCCGATGTTTTCATTTTGTTTTGGTGAAACCTGACTTCCTGTCCCGCTCCATCTGCTCTGTTGAGATTGATGCGTCGTGCTCTGGCATCCGGCAAGAATAGAAGTCTTGTGTAGCTGATCCAGAGACGCAGCCGGAATGCAATGGAGCAGATCCAGAGGAAGTTAACACATTGACTTGAATAGAAACCTATCAGATCCGGTACTGTGACAGATCAGAGATGGACCGGACACAGATCTGGTGGATCTTGGCTGTAAGCAGACTTTGTTGCGTCTTAAACCACATCACCAGTCTCCCCATGACAGAGGACAGTCATTGTTTGTTCCTGTGATGTCCACTTCACACATCCAGTACACTTACTCCTGCAGCTACGCAATCTGTTGTGTTGCTGTTTCCCCACACACAAAGCTTCAGAACGAGATATTAACAATTACCTCCCACTGTCAGGTGCCACTGGAAAGAGATGACCATGGTTATTAACTTCACCTGTTAATGGTTGTTAAGTTCTGGCTGATCTGTGTAGTTTCACTCCAAAGCTAATCAAGAATAGCAGTTCACTCTTTGTAAAATTAAAAAGGTCTGGTGGAAGTCCCATGTTAGCTGTCAAGGATGATGGTGACACCATCATGAACATAATATGATGCAATCTTCAAACCTAAATAACTTCAATACGACCCTTTTCCTAAACATGGAGTGTACAAAGTCCTTCTTCTTCTTCCATTTTCAATCATTGTTTCCTGATGCATTTGAATTTAACACCTACACCCATCTCCCTGTAATGTGATGTTAAGAGGTCATGATCAGTTCACATATTTCTGTGAGAACAGGTCGTCTAATTTGCACTTCACTGGAAACACCCGGCATCCCGGGAAACAGAAGTCTTGTGCATCTGATCCGGAGGACTCCAACCTGCTGGATCAGAGACGCAGGTGGAACGCAACGGAGCGGATCCAGTAGAAGTTAACACATTGACTAGAATAGAAACCTATCAAATCCAGTGCTGTGATGGATTGGAGACGGACCGGACATGGATCTGGTGGAATTTCAAACCTCACCAACTGGACTAACCTCACACAAACTGAGGAAAGGGTTAATCTGTTGGTAAAGGCAGGATTTTAATGGCTGGGGTCAAACCTGGGACTCTCTTCTTACTCCTGAGTGTGACGACTATCTCGCTACGGCTCACATACCTGAAATTTCCACGTACTGTTTCTGCTGCAAAGCTCCTACAGAGCTGCTGCTGCTACTGATATCTTCTTTGCACATCCAGATTTGGATGATAGTCACACGAACGGTCACACAGAAACATTCCACTAAAAGTCATGTGCACTCAGTGGAGACAGAAGCCTTCAGTGGTTGCACAGAGACTAAAACTGTAGTTTGAGTTCCAGTATTGTTGGTATGATGACAGTGTGATCATTCTCACTGAGAGCTGTGCATGACGTGGGAAACTAGATGATGTGTGCTTGAGTTGTATAGACTTTCAGCTCAGCAGCGACAAGACTAAAGGAGTCTTTCATACCACAAACACAGAGCATGACTCACAGACGTACCTTTTCTCTGCTTCCTGACATCCTCTCACAGCAGCCAGCTTGGATTGATTTATCAAGCCGTCCAGCCTTTTCAAAAAGTCCACCGGAGTGAGGTCTGACCCGGCTCCATCGAGCTTCTCTTCAGAGGAGCTCCCTGAGTGTCCGTTTTGAGCTGAAGCGCCGTCTTCCTCGTTGTCCCCTGTGACCACATCCGCCCCGTTACTGCAGTGATCCAGGTCTGACAGCACGGGGATGGACAAGGACTTCTTCAGGAAGATGGAGTCGTTGGTGTAGAGTCTGTTTGCTCTTTTGATTTGCTCCATCTGGAAGAGAGGGGAACTTAGTCAGTCTTTCAAAAACACACATTTAGATAAACAAGGAATTGTCTTTAAGTTTTTGGTGCAAGTAAGCAGAAAGCTACAAAACACCACCATGACTGTTACACGCCATAATGTCTTTGTGTTGTGACGTTCGCCCACTCTCCAGGGGCTGCTCTCCCAGTAAGTCGCCACCTTGCTATCAGCTGGTGATTAAGCAAATCTGAAGCTACTTTGTAATCTAGACCTGCGGCATAAAGAGCTGGAGAGAGACGGCAGCAGGCCAGTGGATCAGCAGAGGGATCAAGGACAAACTGTGTGTTCTAGATCCATAGCGTTCCTGTTTGCTTGTTGCATTTTTGATTTAAAGTACATAACAAATAGGAATAGCGGCTTATCTTTCAGTGAGCGTGTGCTTCATTTGTAATCACTTTAGTTTGTTAGTTGAAAGTCTCTCTTCTTCATTTCCCAGACAGTATCCTTGAGGGTAGCGGATGCCAACAGACTGAACAAACTCATCCACAAGGCCAGTGATGTTGTCGGGGTGGAGCTTGACTCTCTCAAGAGACAGCACTCTGTCAAAGCTCCACGCCATCATGGACAACATCCACCACCACCACTCTCTCTACAACGTGCTGCTGGAACACCGGAGCACATTCAGTGCGAGACTCATTCCCCTTAAATGCACCACAGAACACAACAGGAAGTCATTCCTGCCTGTGGACATCAGACTGTACAACTCCTCCCTCTGATCCCTGAACAATAACCTGTACTCTGTGCAATAACCATGGAATACACTGAGCAATATCCCTGCTACTTTAACATCCTTGTTTATGTCTCCTTCATTCCCAGTGCTTCTGTACATGGATAACTATTCTGTGCTTCTGTACATAGATAACTTATTCTGTGCTTCTGTACAGCCTTTGTTATTATTTATTTTATTCTATTTTATTTGATCTTTATTTTTTATTTTATTCGTAGATCGGAAGATTGTCTTTTTTGAATGGGTGTGTATGTGGTTTCTGGTGTTTCTGCAGCCACACTTGAGAAACTGCAGTTTTTAACACTTCCACATGGGCCTCAATTCTCACGGTTGGAGGTTGCCGCTTGATGGCACCCCTGCTTATACTATGAAGTGAGAATAATATAACAATGTTTATAAGAATAGGATAAGGGGAGGATAAGATTAGGGTTAGGGTTAGGATTAGGGTTAGGGTTAGGGTTGGGGTTGGGGTTGGGGTTAGGGTTAGGGTTAGGGTTAGGGTTGGGGTTGGGGTTGGGGTTAGGGTTATGATTAGGGTTAGGGTTAGGATTAGGGTTAGGGTTAGGGTTAGGATTAGGGTTAGGATTAGGGTTAGGGTTGGGGTTGGGGTTGGGGTTAGGATTAGGGTTAGGGTTAGGGTTAGGATTAGGGTTAGGGTTGGGGTTGGGGTTAGGATTAGGGTTAGGGTTAGGATTAGGGTTAGGGTTATGGTTAGGTTAAGGGTTAGGGTGAGGGTTATGATTAGGGTTAGGGTTAGGATTAGGGTTAGGGTTGGGGTTGGGGTTAGGATTAGGGTTAGGGTTGGGGTTGGGGTTAGGATTAGGGTTAGGGTTATGGTTAGGTTAAGGGTTAGGGTGAGGGTTAGGATTAGGGTTAGGGTTAGGGTTGGGGTTAGGATTAGGGTTAGGGTTAGGGTGAGGGTGAGGGTTATGGTTAGGGTTAGGGTTAGGATTAGGGTTAGGGTTGGGGTTGGGGTTAGGGTTAGGGTTAGGATAAGGGTTAGGGTTACGGTTAGGGTTGGGGTTGGGGTTGGGGTTAGGTTTAAGGTTAGGGTTAGGGTTGGGGTTGGGGCTGGGGTTTGGGTTGGGGTTGGGGTTGGGGTTAGGGTTAGGGTTGGGGTTGGGGTTAGGGTTAGGGTTGGGGTTAGGGTTGGGGTTGGGTTTGGGGTTAGGGTTAGGATTAGGGTTAGGGTTACGGTTTGGGTTAGGGTTGGGGTTAGGGTTAGGGTTAGGATTAGGGTTAGGATTAGGGTTAGGGTTAGGGTAAGGGTTAGGGTTAGGGTTAGGATTAGGGTAAGGGTTAGGGTTAGGATTAGGGTTAGGATTAGGGTTAGAACCAGAACTAAACTTAAGCAAACAGAACCAGAACCAAACTAATGCAAACAGAACCAGAACCAAACTCAAGCAAACAGAACCAGAACCAAACCAGAACCAAACCAGAACCAAACCAGAACCGAACCAGAACAGAACCAGAACAGAACCGAACCAGAACCGAACCGAACTGAACCAGAACCGAACCAGAACCGAACCAGAACCGAACCAGAATCGAATCAGAACCGATCCAGAACCGTACCAGAACCGAACCAGAACCGAACCAGAACCAAAACCAGAACCGAACCAGAACCAGAACCAGAACCAGAACCGAACCAGAACCGTACCAGAACCAGAATCGTACCAGAATGGAACCAGAACCAAACTCAAGCAAACAGAACCAGAACCAAACTGGAGCAAACATTATTAATGTCCTCAGGTTGGCATTGAGTAAAATCCGATGCCTCAGCTTGGATGGTCTGATCCAGTTTCTCCTCTCAGTGAGTATTTGCCGGGTCTTTTAGAAGAACCCTAACCCTAACCCTCTCTGAAGGAACAGATGTAGCCAAGACCCTAACCCACAGCCTCCCCTCCATCACCTGTATCCTATATCCTCACATGTGATTGGCTGCATGGCCGCCATGCTGACCAATCAAAAAAAAAGTTCTGCTGTGAGCAGAGCTGGGGCTGAGCACTGAGAGAGCTAAGCAGGGAAAGGAACAAACTGGGAGCCGGCTCTCTCTGGATGCGATCCGGCTCTTCTGATTCACTATAAAGCATCGACTCTCAGAGCCGCAGCTTTGGATCATGACACATCAGTATTCCCTGTGTTATTTTGGATTTAGTTCACAGCTCAGTAGTTGTGTTTGAAACCTTTCTTTATTTACACTTTTATTTTAAATCTGCACTTTGGTCCTCCTTCAGTTTTTCCTTCATGACACAAACATTGTGAAGTAAAGCTGCAGGGGAATGTGCAAGACAATGATAATTTATTTTAACATAAATACAATCCTTCAGTCAAATTAGGAAAGTTTATATTGTTCAGTAAACACTTGTAATCATTAGTGAAGTATGCAATTACAATATTATGCAAGCCTATTTCTATTATCGGCTTTACATGAACAGTCTAAGGATCAGTCAGAGATTAACTTCAAAAGGTTCCAGAATTAAGAAATACTTACAGTCACTCCATATCTCAGGGCCAAGCCTGGCAGGGTTTCTCCGGGCTGGATCCTGTGCTCAATGCGTCTCTCCCGGACTGGAGAGAGGGGGGACCGGACCAGACTACCGTACGACCTGGTTCTGCTCCCCCTGAGGAGGCCACCGCTTCCCCCGGCTGGAGGAGGAGGAGCTCGGCCCCCGGACATGGCTGCAGCCGGCCGGACTGGATGTGGTCAAACTAGCAGCTTAAGTTGAACCTGCTAGCTTGAAAGTCAACTAAGCTAATTAAAGTTGACGTCCATTCTCCTTTCAGAGTGACATAGTGACGCTGTGTGTTTAACACTTCCTGTCAGACCCTTTAGTCTACAGGAAAACCTACATGTCAGTGAGTCACCTACCTTAAATCTCAAACAAACACTGAACACTTGTTGATAAAGTTGTGAATGTTTTCATGTCCAACTCTCTCCACGGTCTGCTGCCATATGTTGCCATGACTGCCGTGCGGAACTAACGTATGTTCAGGTACACTCAGAAAATCGGAAAAATAAGACTCCAGCTTACTGAAGGCTGGAAAATATGGAAGCCAGTTTAAAAATAAATAAATAAATACATATAAAATAAAAATAAACATTTAGGAAAAGTAAAAAATAATTTAAAAAAATTTTTTTTTAGGAAAAGTTAAAACATTATTTTTTTTTTTTAGGAAAAAAAAAAAAATGTTTTAACTTTTTTTTAGGAAAAAAAGAAAAAAAAAAAAAAAAGTTAAGTTATAATAATGAGATACTAAGTCATAATTATGAGATAGTAAGGCAAAATTATGAGATAGGTCTAAAGGGGCTTCAATGTGTGTTTGCGCCGCAGCTACAGTTTGAAGGGGTTGACACAAAGCTTTGCAGATCTTAATGCCTTCATAGACTATCAGTTGCAAACGTTTGGCAAGCAACACGACTACAGTTGGATGCACCAAATATGTTGGATGGCCAGGATAATAACAGACAGAGAAACTGTGCGTCAATTGATGCAACTGATGGATGGGATCGGAGTAGAACTGTGTGCGCATAACAGTTTGAGACGGTGTGTGTATGTCAGTCGTGGTCCGAACTATGTATGGCATATAGATGACTATGACAAATTAAAGCCCTATGGAAAATGCATCAGTGGTTGTATTGATGGTTTCTCAAGAAAAATGATATGGCTAGAAGCATACAAAACTAACAATAACCCTCATAGCATTGCAGGTTATTGTATTGATGCTGTAACTAAAAATAATGGATGCCCTCAAAAAGGTTATTTCACGATTTGTGAATCCACATCTAAAGTAGTCTTCAATGATAATATCCATTAAGGTCTGCAAAGCTAAAAAAAAAATGTAACTGGCGGAAATGGGCTTCCATAGGAAAACACATGGTAAAGCCAAGAAATAAATGTATTTACCAGACTTTTTAAGTTAATAGATTTGCATATTTTACAGACACAAGTAGAAACAAATAAATGTGGCCTATTAATTCTAAATATTCTAGTTCACTCACATTATTTTTAATGGTTTATGATTCCCATAATTTTACTTAGTAGTACTAATTAGTTGCTGTGAAAGTAGAATTATTTGAATTAGTTCTTGGACAAATAAATCAAACATATAAACATTGAAGGTGCTGGACAAGAATCCAAAAAGTTTTCACTACTGCAAGATCACACAGAAGTATAACCTCATATCTTTTGAACATGTTGTGGGTTTGCTGATGCTTGTTTAGTGTTTAAATTATACACTCTATGGTACAAATAGACAGGGAGATTAAAATGGCATTAAAAGCAAGGAAAAACGTTAGGTGTAGGACCTGAGCTGTTAAAATGGTTAAAAAAAAAATTGAGTGAGGTTGTGCTGAAATGACAGTGAATAAAACAATTGAGCTGCTAAAAAAGTCAAACTGGATACAGAGTAAAACAAATTTAAAACAAATTAAAAACATTAAAATCAGCTAACTTCTTCTAAAAATGTCTCTCTATAAAAGAGTGATTTAAAAGCAGGTACTGTGTGAGCCGAGCTCACTTCCTTTTGTTCCTCACTTCAATTTGTGATTCCTATGATCTTACTAGTCGTACCAATTAGCTGCCGTGTAAGTAGAATCCCTAGATAAGTTCTAAGCCAAAGAAATTAAACTATCTTAATGACTGTCCTGTTTTCACCCACATTAAGAATTGAAACGTGTCAACTACTGCCTCACACCAGAACTCCGAGCATCGAATGAGCACTTGAATGCGGCAGGGATAGTCCTCTTGATTCGTCACTAGTGCTGCATTCTAAACCATCGGAAAAACTACAACATTAGAGTTTAATTTAAATTTGTTAAGCAGATTAAACCCATTGTGGCTGATTTTTTTGATCCACTAATTCAATGACTAACATATAACATGTAGTATATCTTTTATAATATATTTTATGTTACTTGAAGTTTCTATTTTACTTTGAACATGTTCAGCTAAGTTAATGCAAATTTAACCAAATCACTTTGCCAGGTGTCTTTTGGAGTATTATATGGAGTCAAATTAAGATAAATAAGAGTGTATGGGATGTTAATCTTGTATTTTGAGGCACAAATAACTGATCTGAACTGTATTTTCAAGCATGTAACTCTTATGTCCCATTTTCCCTACTTGACCTTGAATGCAGCATTGCTAACAGGAAATACAGTGTGCTCCCAGTGTTGTCGTGCAGAAGCTAACCCTGTGCACGGATTAGACATCTGTTTCTAGATTATTAAACACAATAATAATGTCTTTTAAAAGGGAAGGTGATGATAAAAGCCAGTTAAACATCTTAAAGGTAAAACTTTCTTCTTAAGCTCATTTTAAAGACTCTTTATCAGAGGTTACACGTGTTGTTATGGTTAGCATGCTGCCAGCTGATGGTGTCCTCAGTGCCTGCAGTGTTAGATTATGTTAAATTAAAGTTAAATAAATAAAAGAAGTGATTGTTTTGTGTTTCAGAAACGTCGTGTGGCTGATCTCCTGTCTCATTACATACCAGAGGATGAAGCAGCTCTGATGAAGAATGGCAGGTGGAGTAATCTTTGTGTTTTTAAAGGCTAACTTCACAGATTTAATAAACATGTGGTTAAAAACAAACAAACAAACAAACATGTGTTTGTGTTTGTGTTTGTAGATACACTTGCCTCGTGTGTTCCTACCGCCCAGTGTTTGACACAGTGGACATCCTGACAGTCCACAGGAAGGGGAAACGACATCTGGAAGGTCAGACTTTAAATCTCAGTGTTTTTATTTTATTTATTTATTATAAAGATTATTATATCACATTCTGGCTGTGTTTTTAAATAAAGAAAACAGTAATGACATTGTAACAATATCTAGATTAATTATGAAATAATATATATGTTATCTGTAAATATACAATGTAACAATTCTCCAAGCAGAATTCACATGTTTTATTTATTTTATTATTTAACTATCACCCACATATACTTATTATTATTATTATTATTATTATTATTATTATTATTATTTTTATTATATTAAATGTAAAAACTACCTCTGCTACTCACCACTGCACTATTATCATATTATTTTAGCCTGTACATATTAGTCATGCCTATTTGTTGTTCTTTGTATTTACAGCTGATGTTATTATTATTATATTTTATTTGTATTGTATTTTTATTTTTATTTGTATGTCTTATTCTTATGCCTTGGACAAAGAGAGCACAATTCACCAAGTCAAATTCCTTGTGTGTTCAAGCATACCTGGCCAATAAAGCTGATCCTGATTCTGATTCTGATTCTGAAGTACACCAGGTCATTTTATTATCTACACTACCAGTGAAAAATTTGGAAACACCTTCTCATTCAAGGGTTTGTATTTATTCGAATTATATGAAACACTGTAGATTAGCAGTGAAGACACCAAAACTATGAAATAACATGTATGGAATTATTTAATTAACAAAAAAAGTAATAATCTTAAAAAAAAGAAAAACATTGAATGAGAAGGTTTGTCCAAACTTGATCAAAATAACCTCACAGGAATGTTTGTTTTGGGCCAATCCTGCAAACACATTAAACCCCTGACAGGTTAAGTTACTTCATTACAGCTTAAACTTAATTTTAAATCACATATTCACTGTTACGCAGATGACACCCAGCTCTACCTCACCACTAACCCCTCGTCCACTCTCCCACCTACCTCCCTCACTGATTGCATCTCTGAAATAAAACCTGGTTCACCCTAAATTTCCTTACACTAAACAGTAATAAAACCGAGGTTCTCCTCATTGGCACCAAATCCACTCTATCCAAATCCAACAGTTTCTCACTCACCATTAATAACTCCTCCGTCTCACCCTCCCCCCAGGTTAAGAGTCTGGGTGTCATCCTTGACAGCACATTATCCTTTCAATCACACATCAATAACATCACCCGGACTGCCTACTTCCATCTTCGTAACATCAATCGTCTCCGCCCCTCCCTCACCCCCCCACACTGCCGCCATCCTTGTCCACAGCCTTGTCACTTCCCGTCTGGACTACTGCAACTCTCTCCTCTTCGGCTTCCTCTTCCTCCCTCCCTCAAACTCCAACTGGTCCAGAATTCAGCTGCCCGTATCATTGCCCGAACCCCCTCCATCCACCACATCACTCCTGTCCTCCAACAGCTCCACTGGCTCCCTGTTCAGTTCCGCATTCAGTTCAAAGTCCTCCTGTTGACATTCAAGACCATCCACAACCTCGCCCCCCCATATCTGTCCGACCTCCTCCATGTTCCCACTCCCTCCCGCTCCCTCAGATCCTCTTCCTCCATACACCTGTCTGTCCCCTCCGCCCGTCTCACCACTATGGGGAGCCGAGCATTCAGCCGCTCTGCTCCCCGTCTCTGGAACTCACTGCCACCTCAACTCAGAAACACAGATTCTTTCCCCCAATTCAAATCACAACTCAAAACACATCTGTTCAAAACCGCTTACTCCGTCTGACTCCAATTGCTCTGTCATCTTGTTTCTATTTTTTCTTACCACTTTGTTAGTTTATATTCTTTTCATTTCTGACTCTGATTTTGTTTCCTTTAATGTGAATTCGTGTATATATATATTTCTATCTGTGCGGTGTCCTTGAGCGCCGAGAAAGGCGCCTTTAAATAAAATGTATTATTATTATTATTACATATTCACTTAAAGCTGTTGGGCTTTTTCAGATGCAACATTTCCAACTAGGGATGGGACAGCAATATATGTCATAAAACTGACTTGTGTGATACAATTATAGCATCGCTGGCACCATGAAGAAGCCATAATGTGTGTTAATTATCTGTAATGTCTAATTCCTTCCATGGTTTTGTTACAATTACAATCATTTGCACTTAGAAATTGTTTCCCCTTATTTGTAATAGACTGTTAGTGGGATTAAATATTGTCTGTTTACCCTCGTCATGATTGTTATCTCAGTAAATAAAGTTTGGTTTTGTAAAGGATTTTTTTTTTAGTTTGGTCTTAAAAGCAATTAGCACATTTATGGACTTTGATTTGATTTTGCAAGTTGTGTCACAATAAAAGTGATGGTCGGTCTTGTAAATCATCAGTCCCAGAAACCACTGTATTGTGATGTTACTGTTACTGTGGGACGTTTATCAGGTAGTGGTATGGTAGCGTGTCCTTTTGCACCATGTGAGAGTTTCTCTGTGATTCCCACTGGGACCTTTAAACACCAGAATTTTTAGGGACCGCTCCAGTGATACAGCTTTCATCACACACCCCTCCTCTTTTTATGATCAATGTATTTAAATGATCTTGGGGTTAAGTGCTGTCATATTTAATCCAACTTAAGATGATTGTCCCATATTAATTTGGATTGGCTTTGAATCATAAACATGATTTGTTTGTCTGTTTCTGTAGGATTAAAAATCATTCTATGGAAAGAAAGCACGACTGAAGATGAAATAACCAAAAGGCAACATGAGAACTACGTACAGAGCGAAGACAAAAGAGAGGTTGGTAACATGTTGATGTTTAAGCTGTGTTGCACGCTTACACACTTTCCAAATCTCTTCATACGTGTGGCCGAAAGATAGAACAGAAAGCTTGTTCTGGATTCCTGGGAGAAGAGACAAGAGTCATCCTGATTGGTCAACACACTCATTAAATCATCATTAGAGAAACATGAGCAGAACAGTCGCTGTCATTGTGGATACATGTCGCTGTCTTGTGTTAAAGGCACTGTGTTGCATTCTTGTGACGACCACGTGACTCTGACAAATTCAAACTTGCTGTGGGAAACATGAGCAACACTTGAGAGAGCATTTTCAGATTATTCTGCAATTCAAAATGTTTTTTAAATGTGGTTTCAGGACCCTCGTCCTCGGCCCCGTTACTGAGCAAACACGGAAGCTGACGTATCATGCACTACTGAAGACGGCGCCGTATAACAGCTGCCATAGAAAGACCAGGTGAGTCCACATTCACCCATTTTTAAAATCTTTAACAAGGAATCAAAGGAAATCAAACATTTTAAACCTTTATTTTAGCACAAAATGTGACAAGGACTGCAGAACTCTGAGTCAGAACCAAGCAGACACGTCTCTGATAACTCAGCACCTGAACAAGAAGCAAACTGCAGCTCTCACCCTTCATCACAGGGAAGTTCTAGTGAATGCACAGCAGGTAAAATCTACCTTTTACTCAGTTTTCTGTCTTGAAGGAATCAAGTGTAATTGTCCTAACTGTTGTTTTGTCTTTTGTCAGCCAATGAAGAGTCACATCAATCAGTGACACAAGAGGAACAACCAATGACAGCAGAGAGGAGGAAAGAGCTTGAGCACTACCTCAAGCTGAAAAGGTACTGAACGGTTTGAAGTGAGGCGTGATGTTTCTCTCTTCAGTGCATTTATGTTCCTTTTATCTCTTTCTCAGCAACGGCTGGCTGCAAGACCGGAGCGGCAAGTGGGTGAAAGATGACAAACGTGGAGTTTGATTCAGATGAGGAGGAGCCTCCTTCACCGCCCTCCCTTCCTGAGAATCACTTAGAGGACTAAGAACTGACGGGAAAACACAGATTAGGTTGTACCACAGAGGAACAGTCAGAAGCTGTGGAGCTGTTTGAAAGAACCGGACCTCTATGAGCAAGAAATGATAGATCCATCAACCAGGAAGTGTTCCTGGACTTTTATGCCTTCATCAGAGAGGATAGGACAGACACTGGGAGAGAGAGTGGGGGAGTGACAGGTGGGAAAGAGCCGCAGGTTAGAATCAAACCTGGGCCGCTCGTCTCCAGGACTGCAGCCTCTGTATGAGGTGCATGATTCAACCACCAGGCCAAACTGGGACTCCTTAAACTCACAATTTAATAAAAATGTATATTTTCACCCTGGTTTCTAGTCTTAAAATGAAGAATTCTCATTGCTCTATCTTTCTGGATATCTTTGTCATCATTTTAGCTACAACACAAAGCAACCAAACAGACACTGAACGCTGCTTCACCATGTTTCGTTCTGACTCTTAGGGACTGAAAGTAGACCAGTACCTGATGACCTCAGAGGTCGAGGTGGTTCATAAAGTAGCAGCAGATCAGCCTAAACCATTCAGGGCTTTATAAAACATCAGCAGGATTTTAAAGTCTATTCTCTGACAGACAGGAAGCCAGTGTAGGGATCTAAGAACTGGGAGTGACGTGGTCTACTTTTTTGGTCCTTGTTAGGACTCGAGCAGCAGCATTCTGTATGAGCTGCAGCCGTCTGATGGACTTTTTAGGGAGTCCTGTAAAGACCCCGTTACAGTAGTCTAGTCTGCTAAAGATAAATGCATGGACCAGTTTGTCTGCATCCTGCTGAGACATGAAGTCCTTTAATCCTTGATATATTCTTAAGGTGATAGTAGGCAGACTTTGTAATGGTCTTAATGTGGCTGCTGAAATTAAGGTCTGAGTCTAAGATTACACCAAGGTTTCTGGCTTGGTTTGAACATTTCATCTGTGCAGATTGGAGCTGAGCAGTAACCTTTAACCTTTCTTCCTCCAAAAAACAATCATTTCAGTTTTTTCTTTGTTTAACTGAAGAAAGTTCTGTCTCTCGCCCAGTCATTGATTTGTTCAATGCATTTACTCAGTGTTTGTATGGGACTATAATCCCCTGGTGATATGGTGATGTAAATGTGTGTGTCATCTGCATAGCTATGGTATTTATTTGGTTGTTTCTTATTATCTGACCTAAGGGGAGCATGTAGATGTTGAATAGCAGAGGCCCCAGAATGGATCCCTGAGGTACTCCACATATGATTTTCATCCGCTCAGATGTGTATTTACCTATAGACACAAAATAGTCATTTGAATAGGACTTAAGCCAATTTAGTACTGCACCAGAGAGTCCCACCCAGTTTTCAAGCCTGGTCCAGTAGTATCTTGTGGTCAACTGTGTCAAAAGCAGCACTAAGATCAAGTGATACCAAACTGAAATTTTGCCATTGTCTGTGTTTAAATGAATATATTAACAAAGTTCTTCTGGCCGTGGTGTTTTCTCAACTCCAGAAATTTAATTTCCAGACGAAATTAAGGGAATAAATGATGGATTATACTGATCTGGGCACTGTTTGTAGGTTTGGCAATAAATGCATTGTGCATACACTCACACTGATTCACCAAAGTAGTGGAAAACATGAGGACAATGCCACAAAACTATCTGAACTTCTGCAAAAACAGGGAAAAGGTTCTAAGTCAGAGTGGTCACGGCTTAACTGCAAACGTCCACCCTGAAGAAACAGTTTGACTAACATTTTTTACAGTCTATGGTATCTACAGTTCAACACATTGTCTTGTTTTCAACTTCACAATAAGTTTGTTAGAAGCATTTCAACTTACTGTAACACATCCCACACAAACATCAGCATCATGTTTCTCTGTAGGAACAGTCATCGCAGCACTGAGAGCAGAACAACCTCTGTCAGAAACCTCGGAGTCAGACTGTTTCAACGCAACCGTCGTCTATTCCCTTTAAATGAGCTCCATCATGTCTCTGTTAGGACTGATCCTCAGTCTGCTTCTCTGCAGATCAGCAGTTAGTTAGTCTGGTGCTAATTCTGGTAGTGAAGCTGCTGGTTAGCATTCTCCTCAGCGTGGTTGGTATAAATTGGATGACACCCATCAGGTCAGCGGGGTGGGCGTTCAGGGAATTAACATGGTTAGTTTTCTGATGACACAGCTAATATGTGTCCAAAGCACGCTCTCTTCATCATTTCAGAGGTTGGAGTGCCAACACAACATGGAAAGGCACTTAAAGCATGACAGAGTTGTGTCAGGCTTTTGTGGAGACTTGGCATTAAGAGACGTAAACACTTGGAAAACGATCCAAATCTATTCTGATGACCTTTTGATATAAGTGGATCGTGTCAGGGTTTAAAGTTCTGGGAATATTATAAGGAAAATATGGTCAACATGTATGGAGTCACTGTGATAAAAAAAAGAGAAGCCTTAAAGAAGAAGAAACAACCCCAGAGGAAAATTTTGCTGCTCAAGGCTTTCTCTTCTAAGTCTTTGGAGACAAAATTGAGATTCTCACTTCAGCATCATTCAAGTTTCCAATTGTTCTCGTTAGTTTCTCCTAAAATTCACTAGGAGAAATAGTTGAGACCATGACATGAGTCTTATTTGAGACTTAAATGAGAGAGTCCTATTAATGGCTCATTTTCTTCTGTTTTTTAAAAATATAATTTTTGTCCTTTTTGCCTTTTTTTGACAGGGACAGCTGAAGCGAGACAGGAATGTGGTGGAGTAAGTGAGCGGGGGAAGCCATGCAGGAAATGGTCAAACCGGACCAGGACCTCGACACCGGCGACCTCTGCGATGAGGACTGTAGCCTCTGTATGGGGGCGCTTAGATTAATAATCTGGCTAAATCTGGTCAGCCCTTTTGCGGGCCCAAATTTTATAATAACATGGTCGGTCATACCTGAGATGAAATCTCTATCTTCTTGCCATTTCTCTCAATCCACTAAATCTTTGTGAAGTGGTGTTTTGCTTCCAACAGACTTGTAAAGGACAGGACCATACTGTGAAGGTCAGAATAGATCATTTCACATCTAATATCTGATCTGAAGTAGGTTCAAATGTTTTGAATGAGAATTGTAAGTTTGTGGACAATTAGCATTGAAATCTTAATTTTGCAGGGCACTATAAATGTTCATGAAAAGATGAGCTCAGGCTCTTTCTTTGCTCCATCTGAGCTCAACTTGAGACACAAAAACTGAGTCTGACTAAAAACAAATGGATGAGGTTAGATTGAGACAAGTTGAGAGAGCTCCCTGATTTCTCCACCTGAGCTCAAAAAGGAGTCACAACACCTTGAGAAATACCTGAGAATCATTTCAGATTCTGACCAGATCTCCTTTTGACCTGAAAGGGAGACTAAGCTGAGACTTTTTGCAAGTTTTTTTCTGGAGACAAGAATGAGAAACAGGAGACATAAGCTAGTAGTCTCATTTTGCTTTCAAACAGATCTCATTGTTGTCTAGGAGACAGAAATGAAACACTTTTGAGATCTCCTCTCTACATTTATTTTCCTATGGGCTCTCATTTAAGTCTCAAATAAGACTCATGTCATGGTCTCAACTATTTCTCCTAGTGAATTTGAGGAGAAACGAATGAGAACAATTTTAAAACTTGAATGAGGCTGAAGTGAAAATCTCAATTTTGTCTCCGGAGACTTAGACGAGAAAGCCTTGAGCAGTAAAATGTTCCTCTGGGATTGCAGCAGATATACTCTATGAGGACTTCACACCTTATAGGAGCCAAGGTGTAAGAATTACGTTGTAACTCAGGCTGACGTTGGAACTATCTGAACTGGTGCAACACCCAAAAAGTTAGTAGAGTGTAAACTCCATCCTAAATGAGGAAATTACGTTCAAACTAGGCTACGTTTGAGTTTACGCACAGCTGGTGCAACAGGCTGCAGGGCACTAATCCAAAAATACACCTGAGTTTAACTTTGAAATAGTGATCAAAGAAAGAGGAAACCCCCAGAATACATTCTGGTGAGGTGACACCTTCAGAACAGAAATGCCAATAATATAACGTCCCCTTAAGAGGTCTTAAAATCTGTCTTCTTCTGGTCATGTAAAACTTCTCGTCCTGTCTAAGCCTTTTAAGAAATGAGAAAAGAGCTCAAAGAGGAGAAGTGGCAGAGCAGGAACCGCCAGGCTATGCTGTCAGAATCTTCTGAGGTTAGCAGCTGTTTCTGTTCATAAATCTCAGAGCGCACACACGGAGCCAACCCTCTTAAAGTTGCTCCTTATATTTGGAACAAGGTAACCCAAGCTCAGCGAAACCAGGTTGAGTTTCCCGTCAGAGTTTTAAAAATAGCTCAGGTGCTTGAGTGAAGTGAGAGGATCCGGAGAGACTCAGAGGGATTAGAGTTCTGTGATTCTTAACATGAAGGTTCATCAGCAGAAGCTGTCGGTCTCTGTCACTGTGACTCAGGAGGGTCATTATTTATAAAAATTATAAGGTTTTAAATGACTGTATTCATTACAGTGTATGCTGAACATGAAGTAGGTAATAATATCTCACCATGAGTTGCTGCAGAACAGCTGTCACACCGCTCATTCTGTGAGTTCAGAGTCGCTGAATTGAAATATGAATCAGAGTTTGAGCATCAAGTTTCAAATGTGCCAAAATATCTCCTGCTTTGAGAATAACACTCCAAACCAGAGAAGGTGTCAAAACACACAATTAAACTTGCCAAACATTTACAAAAAATACTTGAATATATCTTTTTATTTAAAGTATTTACAGTTGGTTTTCCTCCCACAGATAGCACCACATTAGAAAGATTATCTCAGGATGAAAAGGGTTAACTTTTTTTTGGTTTGGGGATGATGTTGGGGCGACGCACAAACTAAAAGCATAAAAAAAAAGACACTTCACATTTTTGCTTGTGACCCTATACATGCCTTTATGATAATTCAGCAGTCTACAAAAAAGCTGGATGTGGTCAATGAAATGAAATGATCTGACATGGATGTTAATTTGGGGTTTGCACCATGCACGATGATTCAGCTTCATTTGGGGTTATCAGTCGACTCTGCTGCACCGATGCGGGCGCAATGGCAGTGTGTCTGTAGGCTGTTCTTCGGTCTGCTCCAGGTTCTTCTCATCTTAGTCTCTGCTGACGAACTGCAGGAGGAAAATAGAACATCAGTGATCAGACCGAAGCATGGAGAAATCTGTGTTTTAGTCTTGCACTAGTCAGAGCATGTTGGATATTAATCAAAAGACAGAGCGTTTCTCACTCATGTCATTGTTTCGTGTGATGGCCATGGCGGCTCTGGCGCGGGGACCCTGCTGGGTGAAGTGGTAGCCGAATTTGAGATGCTGGAGTTGTTCTCAAGCATGGAGGCGATCTCCATCTCAACTGAGTCTCCAGCTTCTGCCTCTGTGTCAGGAAGAAGAAGAGAAGCTCATGTCTCAACAAGTCCACACCATTACAGTAGACTAATCAGTTATGGGTGACGACAGCGGCTTCAAACCTGGTTATCAATCTTGAGCTCCACCAGTGAGACGTTTTTGGCCACAGCCTTGATGACCGCCATCATGCCGTCTGCGGTGATGAAGTTTGACTCGATATAAGACTCTGCAAGCTGGTGTTCTCCTGCAGCATCTCAGCACACGCCTAAACACACACACACACACACATGAAGAAAACACTATTTTGTGCATGACTAAATCACAACATAAGCATTACACGTTCTAAACTCCTGCTTTGAGACCTTTGGAAAAACAATCCTCACTGAAACACTAAACTCTCGCTCCAGTTGCCCAACGATCTGAGAGGCTGAGGAGGTTAAGTTGCTTAAAAAAAGCCTCTAGTCTTTAGTTTCACCCCAGAAAACCCTGAAATCCACCTGACTTCAGTCGGAATTAAGATCGAGCCGGTCACAAAATCACCCGCTCTGTAGATTTGGATCATGGTGCTGCAGGGAGCAGGATTGGGAGAGTTCAGTCTTATCAAAACTTGTGATTAAAAGTGTCGTCTTTGGGTTTATGGTCAATTCTTTGAAAAGCAGAAAGCTTAAGTAAACTGATACTTTGATACTGATTTATTCCTCAGTGTGTGGGATATTTACAATGAAAGCTGAGGTCTTAGGCTTGCACAACTGTGCTGGCAGTGCCTCAATGTACCATGATGCATTGCAGCCTCGTCACTCTGCATTTCTTATACTCATGCATAATACTCAAATGTTTCCTCACTTTAAAATCCTTTACTTTTACAGTTGTTTCTACCTTTTAAATGAAGCTAATCTGCAATACAATGCAATGCTAGTCCAAGGTGATTGTTCTGCAGTTTTCCACATCACTAGCTACATCAAATCATGTGGGTTATCACAGACGGGCATGTCAGTGAATGTCATGACTCAGCAATTACAACATAGGTATTCTGGTCTTTCTATTTTAAATAGCAGAGATGGAGGAAAGTATCCATTTACATGTTTTAGAATGATGTCTCAAAGAATGAAGTCCCAAACAGCTAAATGAAATCTACCACACTCCTCAGCCTCCGTATCACAATGAAAGATCATCTTAAGTTGCTCTTACAAAAGCCACAGGGTCGTTGCTTCGGGTCGCAGCAATGCTCAGAGACTCCACGGCAGAGGTTCCCCTTCAGTCGCTCAAGATCTCCTTCAGTGTTGGGATGGGAATGTCCTGCAGGAGAGACAGAGGGGCGTGAAGTGTGCACGCAAAGAGGATTTACAGAGAGGAATAAACATCACGGTTCCTTCCTGCTCTGCTCACCTTGATGTTGTTGAGGTTGACTTCAGTCAGGCTGCTGTCGTTGTTGTGGATCCCTCCAGGGTTTCCTCCACGTTGGTGGTGTGGGCTGCTCATCGGGGAAGATCTGAATGGATCTGCTTTGACGACACCTGCAGGAGACGCAACATCACATCAGAGAGGCAGCAGTACAACATGCATACTCCGTGTATCTAAACGAAGGTGTAACATTTATTAACACACACTTTTAAGCATTAATAAGCATCAATTAATACTTAATCATCATCTGTAAAGCATTGTTCATACATTAATACTCATTTATATATCATGTACAAACAAGTTATAATGTTTTATTATTCAGAATATGACTCTCTATAATGTGTTAACTAACTTTGTTCATACTTTATAAATGATGGATTCACCAAATACAAATGAGCTATTATGGTCATTATAAACCAGTTATAACCACATTTACAGGTTATGATTCTAACATTTAGTAAGGGTTAGTGAACACCTTATTACATAGCAAATTATGATTAATCAAGGTAGCCACAAAGGACTTATAGCTGCTTGTTCATGGCTTTGTGAGCTGATCTAAAGTGAGCTTTACAAATTCATTAATGAGATTTAAGACCAGCAGGACCTTAAAACAGAATCCAAGTTATTGTTCAGTTTTGCAGCTGCATTTTAACTTGTGTTTACAAATGGTTTTATACAGCCAGCGTTTAAATGTTACTGTGTCTTTTTATATATTTGATATGTCATATTTTATTTGAGTTTTTCCACTGTGAGCATTTAAGTTGAGTGATTTTCTTTAAGTTTGAGTGATTTCAGTTGCAGAGTATTTTAAGTTCATATGAAGAGTTATTTGATAAATGTGGTTTTATACAGAGGTTGTTTCCTCTTAATAAATACAAGTTTAAGTACATGTGTTGTCTCTGTTTCCTTATTCTGTTGTATCAATCTCTGTGACTTCTGTGTTTTAAGGTGTTGCTGGTCTTAAATCTCATTAATGAATTATTTATAAGCATAAAAAGTCCTCACTTTAGATCAGCTCACAAAACCATGAACAAGCAGTTGATAAGTCCTTTGTGACTACCTTGATTAATCATAATTTGCTATGTAATAAGGTGTTCACTAACCCTTACTAAATGTTAGAATCATAACCTGTAAATGTGGTTATAACTGGTTTATAATGACAATAATAGCTCATTTGTATTTGGTGAATCCATCATTTATAAAGTATGAACAAAGAGTTAGTTAACACATTATAGAGAGTCATATTCATGAATAAAAACATTTATAACTGTGTTTGTACATGATATATAAATGAGTATTAATGTATGAACAATGCTTTACAGATGAGTTAAGTATTAATTAATTAATGCTTAATTAATGCTTAACTAATGCTTAAAAGTGTGTAGTTAATATAAAGTGTTACCGAAATGACTGCCCTCTTTCAGGTAATCTTTATGTTTTTGTCTTTCGCTCTGTTGGACCTACACTGCTTGTGACTCTTTGACCACTTTCCTACTGCCTCTTATCTTTGGGGAATGTTTTCTTACAGCTGGATGTGCTTATCCAGCGTTCGAGACTGCCACAGGGTTGGTGCTTTCCATAGCCCTATTTGAGGAATTGTTCCTTAAGACCTAATTGTGCTCTACCGTAGAGGAGCACTAAGTTAGTTCATGTTGATTTTGTGCTACTGGAGTTATTCAATTTGGGTTGAGCCAAAGCAAAAAAAAACTTTCCCTCGTGGTGTGTGGGTGAAAGTGGGGGAGCATTCAGCTTTTTTCCAGCAAAGGAGTAAGAGATCCATGAATAGTAGTAAGCCTCATTACTTTGGTAAATGGGTAAATGCCCCATGGCCTGTACCACCTACAGTATGCCAGCTGCAGAGGAAAATTGGTCTCCAGGGATTCATAGACAGCTGTGTGTGTATGTGTGTGTGTGTGTGTGTGTGTGTGTGTGTGTGTGTGTGTGTGTGTGTGTGTGTGTGTGTGTGTGTGTGGTGTGTGTGTGTGTGTGTCAGGGTGGGTGTGAGAGTGAGAGAAATAACGATTGGCACAAAAGCAGCTACAAGGGACTGAAGCCACATAAACAAACAAATGTATTAACTTTGTAACCACAAAGCAAGAGAACACACCCTGTACGACCTGTCTTTATCACTATGTGTCACAAGAAGCAGCTCTGCATAGAATACTTTTCTTTTCCTTTACTTTCAAACTTCTTTGAAACACTTAAACTTTCTGCAGTGCTGTCAGGAATAGTTTGGGAGAGAAGAAATTCTGCTCCACTGGTACTAAGCTATGCACTTATTAAGCATTCTTACAGCAATGTTAAGCAAGTGAACCTGTAAGATTTCCTCTTAATCTTCTTAAAAAAAACACCTTTGGGAAAAGATATTTTGGGTCACTGCATAATTATTTGGCTTAACTCTGAGAAGTACATTGCTGCAATGTAGTTACCAATCCCTGATCAGCCATCCTTAAACTCCTGAGTAACACATCATTTAAACACATGCATTCTTTATAGAACATATGTCAAACATTGGGATTGGGTCAATATTTGGTGTTGATTTGTAGTTCAAGCTGACATACAAACTGATTGGATAGATTACAGAGTAGGGACAAATGTAGACATTCATTTGAGTGCATCTTCCTCCTTTTAGCATCAATTTTAAAGCAAATTTTTGTTTTCATCCGAGACGTCAAGTTGGCCATTTGGTAGACCTGTGGGCCTGATGGCGGTGCCTTAGGTGCCATGTGTTTCCATGCTAAGACAAAATACATGTACAACTTTTTTTGCTAATTAAGCAATTAGTGTTAAATATGCTCATCTTAGAAAAAATAGGAAAGAGTCCCTTCACCAATTGGAGGTCATCTACATGTCATTTGACAAGAGAACATAATAAAGATGAACATTTTTCATTAATGGTAAGCTGTTGTTTTTTCCAGATGGCACTGTTAATTAGAGACAATGTGAGGCTGGACCACATGGTCTCATAGGAAGAGTGAAATGACCACAACCTCATAACACATCAATATTGGTGGTGGCTCATTGGTTTAGCATTAAGTGGCG